>NC_139918.1:20469845-21669845 GCF_963514095.1 Eutrigla gurnardus
CATCATGACCTCGCTCCGGGGGTCTCCGCAAGGGGCCCCCGAGCTCACCTCCGCCAGGACAGGTATAACGCCGTCGTTGTCCTTAAACTATTCCCCGAACCAGACGTCCGTGTATAGCTCGCCGTGTAGCCAGAACGCCATCTCCACTACCTCCAACGCCACCTATCATTGTAACATGCAAGCCATGAGCTTGTACGCCGGGGACAGGTCGGGCCACTTGGCGCCGAGCACCACCGTGGACGAAACGTTGCCCGATTACTCGGTCACGACCACCTCCTCCTCGTCCCCGTCCATGGGCCACGGGAACCTGAACTCTGTGCAGGAGGGCCACCACAGCCACCAAGGGAGGCTGACCTCGTGGTACCTGAACCAGGCCGGAGACCTGGGCCACCTGGGCGCAGCGTACCCGGCACAGCAGCAGAACTTTCACTCCGTCCGGGAGATGTTCGAGTCCCAGAGGATCGGCTTGAATAACTCGCCGGTGAACGGGAATAACAGCTGTCAAATGTCGTTCCCGCCGAGCCAACCCATCTATCGCACTTCGGGAGCTTTCGTATATGACTGCAGCAAGTTCTGACCAAAAAAAAATTAAAAAAAATCAATCAATAAATATATATATTATATATAGGCTCAATATTTCCCTCACGTTGGTTGAACTCTTCCAGTAAAATTCAACTTCCCCTCCCTCCCCCCTCACCTGCCCACACCACATGGACTAACATGAGACAGCAAACAAAACAAACAAAAACAAAACAGAAAAGACTTGCTCTTTTCTAAGGAACAGTGTTACTGCAAATTACACGTAAGTCTCTCTTTGTTTTTGTGGCTTTATGTGATATGATAAAGATGTGTTAATGCAGTTGCCATGGACGTGTTAATTGCATATAGTAATTTATTTCTAAATAATTAAAAAAATAAAATAAAAATGTAGCCGGATATTATGGACCAAACACCCAAAAAAAAAAAGAAAAGTGTTTCTAAATTGAATTGCCTTAATTGTCCAAAAAACAACTGTTCCATTATAAAACGTAAGGAAAAAGGGACGTGTATATCGCCGTACTATTTCAAAGATTCTTCATTTGTTGAAAAGTATTCTGAAGGATTTGTTTGTTTGTTTAATAAATTGTCATTTTATGTGAGTTAAAGTTGCGACTCGTTTCTTCCAGGCTGCTGATATTGGTTTTACTCTCAATCTGGCCCGTGTTAGAGTTGTGAGGGAGGTAAATAGGCCTCGTGATTGATCCGATGACCCTCTGAGATTTCTTTCATTTGCATTGTAAACTGGTGCACAGATGCAGATCTCGAAAAGTTTTACTCGCACCACAAAATACGGAAAAGTTTCTTCATATTGCCCTAGAAGTATTTCACCTCAGGGAAAAAATAATATTCTGGATTAAAAAAAAGATTGAGGGGGTAAAAACGAATTTGTGTCGACCAAAAATAGAAATCACCTGTTTAGGGTGTATTTATTTATTTACCATTCATATATCATGTACTTTTATTGTCATATTACACACGATTAAGGCTTTACGCGAGATGATTGAGGTGATGTTGACCTGAGGCCCAGACCACCACGTACACGGCACAACTTTGTTTTGGATTGCGTTGTGTGTTTACTGGCGCATACCGGTGCTTACTTAATATCATACCACGCATGCCAAAGATAGTCCCGTTGTCACTTCGTTTTTGATGTTTCAATTCTCACCAGTCTGACACAACGCCCGTCACGTTTTATCGTCTGACTCATCCTAGTGTTTTCTCACAACAGCCTATGTGGACATTTAACAGCAAGAAAAAGTATTTATTAAATGATGTACTCGAAAAGTCAGATTGGGATTTATTGTCGCCGTTTGTTTCCCCCAGTGACACTAATGGATGGGAATTCCTTTCTTTAAACCACTTCAAATGGAAACTCATTATTTTTTAAACAGGCATTGATTTAGTGCTATTTTATCAGTGGCGATGACTGAAGTTAATATACGTGTCCTTCATCTCGAATCGACGAACAAAACAGCTTATCTTATTTAATTTCATATTTCTTTATTTCATATCAATTTTTCACAATTATTTTTGTATTTTAGGGATTTGAAATATATATTGAGCACATTCATATTTAAAGCATGTAGAACCAATATATTACATTTCGTCCGAGTCGTGAGCGTAAAATTACGCACTAGCCCGTACAACACAAATGATAATAATAATAATAATAATAATAATAATAATAATAATAATAATAATAATAATAATAATAATAATAGCATACTACTAGTACTACTACTACTACTGCTACTACTACTACTACTACAACTACTATTACTACTACTAGGCTACTACTACTAATAATAATAATAATACTTCTACTACTACTACTAATACTACTAATACTTGTATGACAAACTCAAGATAACAGTTATAGCACTACGCGTATAAACAGAAAATTACAGTAGTTAAAGTAAAAATCTTATAACAAGGTAATAATGCCATCTGGTAATGATTGAATTAAAATATTTGACCCCTTAACAATAATAAAACTAAGCATACTACTAATCATGCTAATAATAATAATGGATATCCACATCTGCAAATATTTCATTTCCAAAGGCAGCTGCCTGAATTTCGATTGTATTGACAATGCAGAATGATATTTTTTTCAAGTTTCCCTTTTAACAGAAAAAGATTGAAGAAAAAGATTGAAGAAGGGAAGGCAACATATTGTGACAGCAGAGACAGACCCAAGTAGCGTGACAGACCACATGTAAAGTGCGATTGTAAGACACTTTTCTGTCAAATGGAATGTGTGTTAGATGGGTTTGTTCCTCATATCCTCTCCGGCAGCTTCGGGCTTTTATAGACCAACAAGACACATGCGAACCCAAACCCAACTGTAGCTGCGGACCAGGAGCATGAGTGAACAACAAAGAACCAAAAAAAAAAGAAAGAAAGAAAACGAGATGAAATGCTTCTCTCGTGTCGCTCCCACCTCCTCGACTGCACCGACTATAATCAGGCTCATAAAAGTCATTATAGATACGTGCTCGAGTACGGGCCTAATAAACAAACGTCGTGTTAGGAATAAGATTGATGGCGCCCTCGCTGAATAGACCAGGTCAGGAAGGAATAAAATTCAATCAGAGAGCTGGAATCGTTTTTCATGAGACGGAAAAGGCAGAGAGGGAGACGGGGGTCAATGAGGAGGATGTCGGCCGCCAGAGCACCATCAACAATATAACAGGACGCAGCGCGCGCGCACTCACACAAACAGACACACACGCGCAGAGGGGGCTTATAGCTCGGGGTGCGCGAGACTCCTTGGAAATGTAAATAATACAATTTTAGTTTTTTTTTTTCAGAAATAAGATATTGAATGGATAATAACTTGCACGTTTGGCCCCGACAATGAACGGATACTGTAATTAATAAGGAGCCTGTGGTTTTCTACGTTGGGCCCGGAGGCCCCCCATCCTGTCCCGAGGGGTCCCACAGCAAAATAGGTACAAATTTAATTTCACTTTCATTTCCCTTCTCAGAAGGGCTAGAAAGTTGAACGATATTTCCTGTTACAGTCGTGTCCCCTCCTCCACCTACAGTACAGACAGTCGTGGCTGCTATTTCTCACCAAAAAGTCTATTCAGACGCCACTCGGGGCTGAATGTCATTAAGCAGGGGCTCGAGTCTGCTTGCAGCTCCTTGACAGGCCGACTGTTTCAGCCTGTAATACACTTCACTCTGCTCCCACCCCCCCCCCCCCCCCCAACAAACGTTCCACTACATTCCTGAAATCTTCCCTCTCTGCTTGGAGCAAATAACAACGACAAAACGCATCTGAAATCTGTATTAGTTCACTTATATCAAATCGATATATTTCTGATTCATGGGTTCAAATATAGCTAGATAAGAAATTATTTCAAAATAGTCTCATTTTTGATGTTAACACAAAGTAGAGTATATAGGCGTATTTAGGAAAAATATGACATATGTCATAATATGTCATCTGAATTTGATATGAGTGCCAGTTAGGATTGTGGAAATAAGATCAAAGTTCAAGAAAATCATATAAAAATAAACTGCTATAACACAATTATTATTATTATAAGTATTAGCCTATTATGATGATTTTAAGAAAGCATGGATACAATCAACTAAATGTAGAATATTCTCATTATTTATAATACACACCCGCTGCAGTTATGCAGAGCAAAGGCGTAATATTCTGAATAATTTGTTAAATGATGTCAGATATATAGCTTCACTTTATTATTATTATTATTATTATTATTATTATTATTATTATTATTATTATTATTATTATTATTACCACATCTGTCCTTCACGTGTTGAAGCATGTGTATATTTTTCTTTGATAAATGTTTATCTCAGCAGAGTCAGGAGAAGCTGAGGCTGTAAACGCACCGGAGCCCCGCGGACCGCGTGCACCTGTACGACCGAGTGACCCGCTGCAGCTCACAATGGAAAATGCTGTTTTTACTCGGTTAGTGTACGCGAGCCGACCTCCACGCGCCATCTGTTTCTAATTAGGAGTCCACTATAGACGCGCATTCTGTCTGCACTATACGGCCGAACGTGCGGAAGGTTGGAGGTCCAACACTTGTCTCCCACAAGGGGGGAACAACTGCATGGCTCATTTTTTTTTAAATTTTTTATTAAAGACAACAATTATTCAAGAAATTGTTGGTCAATTATGATGAAAACCGAGCAGAGCGACGAGCTGCAAACAGGGATGAAACGGATCTCCAAGTCACAGAGAATAATGAATAAGGCGCCCGGACGAGGCGGTGGGATAATGGGGAACTGTAAACTCAGAGCGACCTGCGTATAACCCGACAGCCTCCGTCACCTCACCGCCGAACAGAGTTGCCTTCAAGTTACACAAAACCTGCTTTGCTCCTGCTCGGGCCTGCGCTTTCTAATTATAGCACCTTTTTTTTTACGCAGCAATCACTTGAATGTAGCAGTTATTAAACGTGGCATACAGTATTTATTGTCAAACTTAACGTTATGGATTTTTAAAAACGTTTTTCAGCCTTGTTTTTAATTTGAATTTGCTTCACGTTGTTTATTATTTAATATTTTCTAATACACTTAATTACTTTAGGAGACATTGAATTTCTCGAAATGATCAAATCACTGAAAATCGAGGTCATTAATGCAGTGTATTGTTAAATCAGCAAAACGTGTTAAACGATTTGACACCAGATCATTATGGGGTTTTTTTTACGTTTACAAAACACATGGCCTTCTTCAGCAAAAATAAACATATTAAGTGAATTAGAATTGAATACATCTATTGAACACAACTAGAATAAGCCAGCAGGGAATGTCATGAAATGAAGCTAAATACACAGGGCTAATGTACAAACATGTATTTTGCATTATGAATAACATGAGTTGATAAGAAGGCAATATTCCTGGTAGCAGGGAGCAAACAGAACCAACTTGAACTCTATAACTTGTGACATGAGAGGCTCCACTTCAAAGCCGTCCAACTGCTGCTATTTGAGCCACAGTAGCAGTTGTCTGTGTCTTTCGCGGGTCTCATCTCATTTTATGGCCACTGGGTTATGAAAACATCAACAGCAGACTTAGGTTGCTACAAGACTGAGACAATAAGCAGTCTGTTTTTTTAATGAGTAGCAGTGATAACAGTCAGAATTATAAGGAATATGCATATCCTAATATAGAAAATATTTAAATACCCTAATGAGTGAACACAGTGGCTATATTTTTTTGTTCTTCTGTGGTTGCAGGCTGAAATGTTAGCTGGTGTTTTTTTACATTTAACAATATAATGCTGCAGAATACGTTTAACTCCTAAAATGAAAAAAATATAATTAATATATATAAATTCAAATACTTAAGTCATGTTAACCATATTTCTCAACAATCAGATGAAAAAGGCAATACATGTCTAATGACTAAATTGTCACGAATTAGCACATTCATTTTGACTGAATTTAATGATTATAATAAGCTTCCTGCTTCAATGCCATTGCTGCATCTATGAGACTGATCCTCACAGATGTTGATATATAGGGAGATGGGTGTCATGCACCAACAAAAAAAGAAAAGAAAAAAAAGCAGGAGACTGTGCTGGAAGTGAGTGAGTGCTTCAGTGTGTGTGTGTGTGTGTGTGTGTGTGTGTGTGAAACCTTCCTTCTGGCAATTAGTTCCTGGCAGAGTAAATGAAGTGTGCTCCTCCATGCCATATAGAGAGAAATCATGTGTGTGTGTGTGTGTGTGTGTGTGTGTGTGTGTGTGTGTGAACAAGGGGATTTTGATGTGTGTGATTAAGTCAGAACTCTCTGCGACTGACTTCCTCTTGAATTTCTTCCCACTAAACACTCGTCACATCGTCCCTTTTGAAGTTCAGATGGCAGCGCCGTCTGCTCAATGAAAAAGAAGGCGATGTTGACACAGCTCTGTGCTTCCTGGGACAAGGAGATG
Organism: Eutrigla gurnardus; assembly: GCF_963514095.1. Classification (NCBI taxonomy): domain Eukaryota; kingdom Metazoa; phylum Chordata; class Actinopteri; order Perciformes; family Triglidae; genus Eutrigla; species Eutrigla gurnardus. Next base: position 20,476,311 of record NC_139918.1, read on the forward strand.
TACTGATCCAATATACTGTAGCTGATTTATTAGAAACAGATACATATGCTGTTCTCTCCCCCCACCTCCGCCCATCGCTGATGGTGATCACATATTAACTCTGTCAGTCACACAAAGAGGTCAGTAGGTCAAGAAATTATCTGATTGAAAAGTGTTGAACGTTCAAATCAGAATGTCAACGATAACACATCCAACTGGAGGGAAATGCCACTTTATTCTTCCCTCCTCCAACAAGACGGCCATGTTGATGACAGGTTTCATGAGTGATTAGATAAATGAGACTCAGAGGTGTAAATATCAAATAAAAAAATAAAAAATCTGATTGGCTACTTGCTTTGAAATTGTATTCAAAAAGAGAATGGGAAACAATCACTTTCAGAAATTATATTTTAATTCTGCAAATTCAGCAGAACATGCATGCATTTCTCTATGACGGCACTTTATTGAAATAGCATGCTGGGATGGATAATTACTATGCAGAATGAGGTGTGAGGTGAAACACAGGCATGAGAAAACAAACAGGTTAAAAGAATAACATCGACCCCAGCACTAACTGTTACAGGTTTTCACAGATTCTGAGGAGATGCTTCTTCAGTTATTTACAAATAGAACTTGTGGGCAGACAATATATTCATATTTCATGAACGCATTTCCTGCGATTTGAAATGTCCAATAAACAAAACAGTGTGAGGTTGTCTAACCCGTAAAATATACAATAGACGAAAAAGGAAATCTACAAATATGATAAATATATAAAAAAAAGAAACTGTCATTTTAAGACATTCTTAGAAAACACTTAAATACAAATGTGATGTTTCCATTGGTCCAAAATGTATCTTAAATGTCAGCTGTCTGAGCTTGTGTCAATGGACAATCTAACCTTTGACCTCTGAGAGGAAAGCTATTCCTCCCCGACGGTCTTTTTCAGGGACCCATTGTTTACTCTTCAGCCAGTTAACTAATTTTCTCGGAGTCGTCCTTTCTCCGTTTTCATGCTTGGTTGCACCGTAAAGACGCAGGAGGTGGAGAATGTCAAGGAGGGCACAGAAAGAAAAAAAATGGGGAAAAGAACGAAAGTAAGTAGAATTCGATCCGTAGACACCGAGAGAGAATTAGCGCAAGGACATGTCGGTGAGGTTGGAGGTGAGGGATTGATTTCTCTTTTCCCTCGCAGCCAAGCGGTCACACACAGTTCTCAGTGTGCGATGTTCGCAGTCTCTAGTCTTTGAAGCCTTTTGGAACATCAGTTTTACTTCGTCTGTGTTGGAGACGATGCGACGGCGAGGACACGTCACAACGTACCAGTGAAATGCTTCACTGGAGTTTAAAATGACGGATATATCCACATTCTAAAACCAAATAATGAACGCTAGTTGACCCACGCTCTCCACAGTCTGCAATGACAAACAATCGTAGGCTCATGCAGCGAAAAGTACAACAAAGCAAACATTTGACCTGTTGTTCACATATTCCACCGTGCTGACCGAACCCAAACGCGACAACGAATTCCCACAAAAACGAGGGGTTCCTCGTGCGTTTCCCGTGAGGTGAGCAGGTGTGAGGTCTTCTCCATCTGGCGAGAGGCGGCCAGATGGTGTTTGTGTGTGATGGCAAGCAGCGGCGATGCAGCGGTGGTTCCCTTCACAGATCAGCACCCATATCTCTGTTCCATCTCCAGGCTCTCGGCTCGTATAAACATCCCCAGTTCGTGGGCCTCTGATGTTTTCGCCATTGTGTTTACAGTGAGAAGTCAGCCAAATACGTGAACTTTTAAGACAAAGAGAACAGGGATGAACAATGGGCCGAGCGGCGAAGCACTCCAACTGGATGTAGTAAAGACTTGCAAATGGTCTTAAATGCAAAAAGATTTTCTTGGTAAATAATAAAAAAAAAACTCTAGAATGCGAAGACATTGACAGTCACTCTGAATCTACCCATAGTGTTATGTTGTACCTGCAGTATCTTTCTAAAAAGGGGGTTAAACAAACATCTTTGGACTCCGTGGAGGTTTTAATGTTCTCTCTGCACACTCCGCGCGCTGTAGGAAACCAGTTCAATTACACAGATTTCAGCATGGGCATGGGCGGACCTGACACAGGGGGAAAAAAAGAAGTCACGTCTCAGCGCTCAGGGCCTGTGGCAACCCAAATGAAGAGTTCAGGAAAAGTGGAATGGAACACACACACGCTCACACACACACACACACACACACACACACACACACACACACACACACACACACACACACACACACACACACACACACACATACACACACACACACACACACACACACACACACACACACACACATTTTCTTTGCAATGGACCAAGATGATGAGATGCAACATTCACTTTTGAAAATGCAACTTTGTCTGAAATGAATCCCACAACAACAACAACAAAAAAAGAACAAAACACATTTCCAATCAAGCCCCTCATGCAATGCTACGACATCAAAGCGTACTCGATTGCCCCCCCCCTGCCTGCTCCTTTTAAACTGCCTCTTTTTCAACAGAAGAGAAGAAGGAAAAATTCCCCCGAACATCAAAGAGGGAGACGGAGAAAGTAATTTAGCCTTATCTTAATTGAGCTGCAATTTTAATAATGATCTTACACATTGGGACCGAGGAGGAGAGAAGGAGCTGCAGGACGGACAGAGTTGCTGGCTTCCACGCTCTGTGCTCCGTCGCTCCGCTCTCGCCGGTCTAATCTCAGCCCCAGACATGTCATTGGCCAGTGAATTATGATGACCTAATGTTTTGTTTACTTCATGCTCATAACAGGCGGGCGGATTTCATGGGCATGGCGTATGGGGAAACATGAAAGCTCTGGGCCTTGCAGGGCCGCGGTCCCCCAGCGGTTCACAGAAACAAACAGCTCTGAACTTCGGCCACCTGGCACAGCGCTGCCTTCAAACAGAGGGCCGGGGCTGCCGACCACGCTGAAGCTCGCAAAAAGATCTGTTTGTTTCGCTGAGGTTACACACTGGATGTGACCTCTGGAGAAAAACACAGTGACCCCCCTGTTCATGCACTGTCTCAATAATTGACTTACCTTTGCCGTACAAAGGAGCACACACGTGTGGTCTGACAACTGCCTGACGGTAAGGTCAAGAGTCTAGTAAGTCAGCACACTTTTAAACGTCTTGGGTTTAACTTGTATTGGTGGTTTTCTGGTATTTAGTGAAGCTGTTGAGAGGAACTCAAACAGTCCTGGATGCTGCGTGCAGAAAAATCATGTTGCTGCAAAAGGAAAATAAACACAATTGCTTTGGGTGTGATATGATAATGCAAGTGTGTCATATTGGTTATTGGTACTCTGCTTTAAACTTGTGTATCTGATCTGGACAAGCATCCAGGAAGAGCGCCAGGCTTTGAAGTAGATTTGACATAGTGGCCAAAATGTGGAATTACAAATTTCCCTTCCTCCATTCATGTGAATGAGGCTGGAGAGAGGGCTGGGAGGTGGGGTTAAAGGACACACTAGTGTGCTTGCTAAATAGGCGTCATTGGATGTGGAAGATGCTGGGTGATTTTATGTTAATTTAAAAAAAAATGTTTGTTTCATGCACCACTGAGCCACCTTCATATGAATGAATGGGGAGCTGTATTCACTTCTCTTTATATATCCTTTTATCTGATATTAAAAATAAATATTTGTGCCAGTTCTACATGTTAGCTGACAGTAAGGGCAGAAGACACAAGGATGCAGGGGCCACCTTGGCCCTTATCTCATCCAGCTGTGGGGACATACCCAGGTTTCCCCTCTCTAATGTGGGCGAGCATAAAGTGTTATCTTCATGGGCTGGACAACACCTGTTTTTCTTGCAGATTCTCCATATGCATTTAATTATTACATTTTATTCTAACTAATAAGAGAACAAATGAGTTTGGAGTCCTTTAATCTCAAATGAGCACAATTTCTTGGAAGAAGGTTTACAACTTGAAATCCGACTTTCACAGCCCATTGACAGACTTCAACGTCAACGTCTGCCCACATGCACTTAGTCATTGTGTCTCCTGACTAGTAATACTGCCATGATGCGAGTCGGGTCTGAGGTCAAAGTTTCCATGACAAACACTCCTTATATGTGCTTAAAAAGAGGGTCATATTTTATTAGGATAGATATTAATGTTAACAAAGTGGGTTTGGGTTCAGTTTTAGATTAGAGTTACACAAGTCTGTAACAAATATGTTGTTTTTCAGTACTTGTCAACTTGTATAATATTTTCTGCAGAACAAACGAGTTAAAAATCTGGAGAGAAGTAACAAGAGAAGAAATAGTAATGCATCAAATATGTCAAGAAACGGCCTCTGGCCAAATCTCACAAAATCTTTTAAACTCCATCTGTATAATTTGAAGTGTTTCTGTTGTTTAACACTGCCCAGAGGTCATGCCCACAACTCCGAGAGATGGAGTTGTCAATTGTGTAAATATATTTTCTCCCTCCCTGTATGGCCTTTCAAAAGCCAATGTGAAAATCCCATCAGATAGGCATTTCCTCCTTCTGCAGCAGCGACCAGAGCAGGCGAGTGCTACATTCTTATCTTATCAGAAGCAACAATCTGGCATCTCGTCGTGCCCAAACAGGGAGAAATACAATCATATTGAAAGCGGTAATTTAGCTCCTACCTCCACCACAAATAATGCACAAGCTGAAACTAATACTTCAGCTTGGATATTGGCTTTTTGTCAAGCAAATAGTATAAAAAAAAAAAGGAAAAAAAAAACCCACCCTCTTCTTGCACTTAATACTCCCCCGGCTTTCCCTTCTTTTCCTCCTCTCCTGGCACCGTGACACGCATGATAAGAGCAGCGAAGCAAACTGTGAGCTCTGTCTGGGTCTGTACAGGAAGCACGAGGGATTCAGTGGTGCTGTCAATCAACAACAGCTCTGCTGCCGTCAGGAGCCAGAACAATGGCCACAGACTTGCCTGGCGTTGAGGAAACTTAGTCAGCCTGCAATCGCACGAGCACAGAGGAGATAAAGTGAAGAGGAAAAAGAAGAATCCCCCCCGAAAAAGAGCTTTACGTGCATGCATGTGAACACTAAGGCATGTTTAAATCCATTCTTTTCCCATATTCCATTTTTAAACTCTAATGAATATCTCAATCATGACTACAAGCCCTTAGGATAGGAGAGAGAGAGAGAGAGATCCATGCACACTGTTTCAGCAAGTGGAGGAATCCAAAGATTGGACTGTAACCGGTTGCTCAGCTACGATCATCAATACAATCGCTTTTCACAAGAAAGGTCGATTCCCACGTTGGTATTTCATAAAAAATATCACATTTGAGACATTTTAAGTGTCTAATACACATTTAAAGTTGAAAAACAGTGACATTCCAGCTACGGCTTTCTTTACACAGCAGGAAATGTAACCCCAATCACCCGACTGCAAAGTAAAGGCTTGATACACTACGAAAACAAACACAGCGTAGAGACTTGTTAATGTAATGCCGTGGCATACATTATTGCGGCGGAAACGCTTTTCACTGCCAACATAAATACATTCCACCCGCACGTTGCGCATGCTGGGGATAAAATATAATCAATAATATAGTAACTAGTGTAAACGATAGCCCTCAGTGCAGCTGTAATGATGATAGATCTAATTGCTTCTGTACAGAAATGCATTCTGGCTTCTGGTGCTGAAACATGTGGGTTTTTCTGATGGCCCCCAAAAGTCTTTTTTACATTGATGGAAAGTATGGAACGCACACACACACACACACACACACACACACACACACACACACACACACACACACACACACACACACACACACACACACACACACACACACACACACACACACACACACACACCATCTGTCCAGGCAGGACACAGCGCATCCTTCAGCTGACACTTACTGGAGGGGAAGTCGGGCCTTGAGGCTGTCGTATGACATCAGCACAGCAAAAGCGACACCATTTATCACCGGCCGCTGAACATGGAGACATTCATAACATCCTGACAGGAAAATCTTGTGGAAAATAATCACTCGGGCTTTGATAACAACTTGGCTCCTTCGTTTGCTCCTCATTTGGCCAGTGTCCTGTTCTCGTTTGCTGTCCCTTTATCTCTGACCTTTATCCATTCATCACGCACCGAGACCACCGCCGGGTTAATCTCTGTGTTAATTAGTATGAATTATAAAATAATTGGCATTGAAAGTACGGCCCAACAGCATGGATACTTATTCTGTTTGTGGTTTTGATGCTTTATTAGAAAAAAAGGAGATACTTTGACAAAAAGTAAGAACAGACTTTAGTTGATCATATATCATCTCCCACGGAAAGGCGGTCATCAGTGTGATGACAAACTGAAAAGAAGAAAGCCGAGATGACCAAATCTTTCCAAAGCAGACTCGTTTGGGTCCAGAGGTTAGTTAGCTCCTTCCCGTTTCAAGCAGAAGTCTCTTGTAAACGACATTCTCTCACATTTGGTCTCTCTTTTGTGCTCCGCGGTGAGAGCGGAGCTTTTGTCATATGTCAGAGGAGCATGGACAGCAGCCAAGCCTGTCTGTGGGTCTTCCTATTTTGACACCCTAAAGCACCTGCCCTCACTGGAGCATGGCAGGGAACGTCTCGGTGAGAACAATAGAGAAAGGGCCTCTTTCCAGACACTCCTCGCCGGCTCATCCAGCGCTGACTGCCCGTCACTCAAATGCTTTAAAAAAGGTCAGTGTAGCTTGCTGCCCTGCAACCCTCGGGAGGCCACGCCCCTAATGGACCTTGTCGTTTTTTTTGCACTCACTTTTTCCCTCTCCACCATCTCTCCTGTTCCCCTCAGAGGTCATGAGAGGGGGATATCCCAGAAGGAAATGCCTGAGCTCTGAAGGAGGTGCCGTGCCCCCCCCCCCCCCCCCCCCCCTACTTTAAGCATAGTCCTGGGTGTTATCGCTCTTATGTAATGGAGTGCTGGGTGCTGATAACAGAAGAAATTACAACCCTCCTGAACTGCATTACTCCTATTTCGTTCCTTGGCAAAAACACAATTGGTGACAGACAAACTGTGAGGAATTTGGAGAAACTTTGCATGCGCTACATGTATCAATGCATCATTAAAAAAAGCTGGTGTAGCCTACGTAGGCTATACATATAATATTATATACAAACATGTGAGTTTTACCTGTCAAAACGGGAGAAATATTAGCTTAATTGATGTATAGTCAATTTTATAACACCCATTATTATTAGGATGATTAGATTTAATTTGTAGAGGTAAAATTAATTGCAGTTTAGCATCTAGTTGAATGTGCCAAAAAGAAAAACACAATAAAAATAAAGAATAAATAAGATTTGGAATAAACAGTAAGGCGTATGAATACACTGAGTATGAATATAGTAAGCGGTGCAGGTATAAGTATACATTATACTGTGCAGAGTGTAATTACAAGTAACAGTAGACTATAATATCCAGAATAAACAGCTGGAGGTTTGATATGAATACAGTGTATCTTTATCCATCTGTTCTTTGCCTTTCTGTAAGAAAAGTACTTCCTCTTTGTACTTCTTTGTTTTGAATTGTTTACACGACCCAGGTGTCACCATGGGTGCGTCGGGAGACTTAAGCGCCTCACTTCAAACGGCAAACGTGTACTTCAAGTCGGACAATAATTCATAATGTGATGCATTTAAGGTGATGATGGGTTAATACGCGGTGGCAGAGAACAGTTGGCAATAATCTTTTGCACAAGCAATAATTCACTCGCTTCTGGGGTTACTAATTAGTGTCTAAAAGTAGAGATTTATTGAATGTTGTTTGGAAATGTTTTACTTTATATCCAACCTCCATTCAACAAACAAAAAAAGAGTGCCTGAAATAACCCCGCTTAATTAAATGTTGCCAAAAAATGTCACAGAATTGCTAAACAATAGTTTGCAGGTCAGTTGGCTCTAAAAAAAGAAGTATAAATTGAACTGTGAATGGAGGGTTTACTTACCGTTGTTACCTGGAACCATCTCTCACATCCATGAGACCACACTGAAGGGAGAACAGCAATGACACATAAGTAGAGGCATGCACACAAGCAAGCTTGCACACTCAGGCATGAGTGTGTTCAGCCATATCAGGACCTGGCATTCCAACCCCTAGCTTAGGTGCAAGAAATGATTTAGGTGTCCTCCTCTTGATAGATGCATACCTTTGCTGTAGTAAAATGAGGGGGTGCAGGAAAGGAAATATGAGGCACCTGAAGCAGGGAAAATAAGGAGACAGGTCGTCGTGGCGATACTTCATGCAGCACCTCGCGAAGACAGATAAATCTCTCTTTTTATGGCAACTCCATCATCGAGTGCAGGAGATAGAGCCCTCGCTGCCATGGTGACGATGACTCACCCCTATCAATGCGCCACACGGGCCTGAAGTATAGGGAGTTATGTGTGACTGCCTGACCTCCGCATCCATCAAGACCTGATATGAAAGGACCATTCAAGATTGGACAATCGACACATATTTTCTTCATATGGATAAGACTATTGAAAAATGAACACACAATGCACATCGAGAAGTTCACAATCCAGGACTCAATGCAGTCTAGTAAAAAAAAAGTTTGAAAGATAAAAACTTTGGCGACATAATAAATGTCCTTGTTGTATCCGTTGTTACACATCCAACAAAAGGTAGATTAAATGGCTAACCTCAGCGGCAGCTGAATCACATCCATATCCTTTAGAGTAGAGGACATGGAGGGAAAAGTAACTCCTCCAATGATCTACTAATAGCCGCGGGGGCAAGCTTCAACCACAAGGCTTTCCATCATCACGCCACAGTTCCCGCCTCTGGGTCAATGGTGAACGTATAGATAGTGTCAGTCAATTTACCTGCCGCGGTGACATCTTGTTTACACATAACTCATGTTTGGGCACTTATTATAATGCTTTGGCTTGTGTTTTTAGGAGGTATTTTGTTAAAAAATACATCAAAAACAAGTAAAATGGTAGTTTTTCCTTTGTAATTTCAGATACAAAATAAAAATGTGGGTTAAAAAAATGGTTGTGTTATTTTATCACTCAATCTCTGCAATCTATAAATTCCAGTCAGCACAGATGTTTGTGTTTTTCGTTTTTTTCCCCTTCTTCAAGATCAGATTGCTTTTGAACTTGCTTGTGTACAAGAAGTTGAAGAAAAGGTAGCTGGATTAAGTATAGGCAGGCTGAGCGTAACATGGGGCAGTTTAAAAACATAATTGCTCAAGATGCTGAGATATGCTATTTAAACAGGTGAAATCATAAATGTGCTGTTAGATGTTCTCATGAATATGGATCATATCAAAAAGTCCAGTCAACTCATCCGAGTATACTGTTTGGTGCAGACACACCAGCTGGATATTTCATCTTTTGGAAATCAAAAACATCAAACACAACTTTGTGTTGACAAAAAAAACAAAAAAAAAACTAAACCTATAATTAAAAACACAATAAATACAATAAAACAATATTATTTGAAAGTAGCTGAATAGAAAGCAGCTCATCTGAAAGAGTCATAAACCATGTGAGCCAAAGAGATGATAGCAGGTCGCCTGCCTCGTCCATGGCAGCTGTCAGCCTTGGCTCGTGGTTCCCTTTTCTGGGTCAGAGGTCATCCAGCTGTGGCCCCTCCCCCTACCTCTCATTCTCCCCCTGACACAGCAGATGTGGTTGGACCACCACGGCGAGGGCCTGACCGCATCTGGCTCTGATTACAGCCAGACAATCCAGCTTTATCAGCTCCATCCACTTTGCTGAGCTCTGCTACACTTATTCTTCCAGAGGTGATGTGTGACACATTCTCAACTCACCAATACCGGCTTTACGGGGTGATTTATTCTGCATTCAAGCCACCAGGACTGGGTTATAGGCTGCTGAATGCATGCACACAATTCAAATTGTGATATTTATAATGACGAGAGGTAAGACACTCCTTATCTCCCGGCATAGTAAACCTTGTGAGATGTGATAAACCCCTGCTTGTCAAACTTAATTAATGACTTCATGATATACTGCGGAGCGCGCGCGCGCACACACACACACACACACACACACACACACACACACACACACACACACACACACACCTTTATGCTGACACGCAGTCGTGTGATCTGGATGAGAAATATGTCACACTTGTAGATAGAAATCCCAACATCCATAAACAGAGGAGTTTGAGAGGGGATTGTGTTGCATACGGGGATCACGGGCTGCAGTTTATTTTCCCAGAGTGCCTTTCCCATTATCCCCACCCCTTTGCCAATGAAATCTCCGCAGCCCTCGGTTCCCGTGGTTACGCTGGGATATCTCAAATCACTTCAAACAAATAGTGGATGGATGAGATGCAATCCCACATTTCTGAAAATATGAACCTGAAACCGAGTCCACCGTGAAAAATCGATGAATACTAAGTGAAGGGCAGGAGCTTAATGGCGTAGTCGTTAACCATCACCAGCTCCGTGCTCGACATCTCCTCCGTCTGACGTCATCACCTGTATCTCCGTGTCACATTCATGCCGTGTCTCCTGTGGCCCCACTGTCCTCATCTACATCTGTGGCTAATGGGAGATGTTGTCAGGGTGGTTATCACAATGCTTTAAACCCTCTTCCGCCAATCGTCACCCACTTTAACCTGACTCAACCCCCAGCGCTGGGCCGCTCTCTGCAGGCTTCCGTGTGTCAGGGGTCCCTGTGCAGTCCGGTCGCAGGGACACAGGCATGTGCACTAAAGCTGTCACCGCCTCCTACTGCTGCCAGAGCTGGAGGTTATCTTCCCCACAGAAGTCCCAACTGACCCACTGTGGAGGTTTGATCTTTAATACTACTGAATGACCATTTTTAACCATCATTGAATTGAGATTTGTGATTTGCAAAAGGGTCTGGCAAGGCGTCTGGATTTGTGACATTTGTGATTCGAAAAAACTTCAAAGTTTGATGCTCATGGCAACAATGCAGAACAGACAACAAAAAATACTTTGCAAGAGTTTAACTTCAATCCTTTCAAAGTCAGACTGTTGATGAGACTCTCGGTTTGTGGATCCTATCAGCAGCAGGAGGAATTTGCATAAGACAAACACCTAAGTGAGACAAACGTATGCAGATGACAGAGCAGGTCACACGGGACAGCGACACTTGCACCAAATTGGTAATCAGGGTTTACCGACACTGAACTCTCTTTAAAGTGGAAAATCATTCAAATCAGACATGCTGCCAACTGGCTGAGGAGTTTGTTACTTTAAAAAAAAGAAGAAGAAGAAAAAAAGGTGTCATCAAAGTGACCCAGTTGGTTAAACCTCCAACATGTGTGAGAGTGTTTTTCTTTTGGGGGGGGAGGAGTGAAGGTCTAGGGGACTGCAGGGAGCTAATTAGAAGCTATTCTCTAACTCAGGGCCAAATGGTGCAATTATCTGGCCGAGTGAGTAGATAATTCCCTCACATTCATCTCCCACTGTCAGGGTCCCGCTACCCACCAACTCGCGTTGAGGACTGGATGCTGGGGCCCGTTGACACCTCACCTCTTTGTGCTAGCACCCTGCGTCCCGTACGTTGTAGGTAACTCCCCGCTGTCTCTTAGCAACGGACAACATGGCGGATCAGCTAGCTGATCATTTCTCCCATGGTTGTCACATACTATTGCCTAACCCCCCGACAGGATTTATGACTACCGCATCTCAGGTTCACCTAATGAGTCTGTTGGACACTGGTGGGAGAGCTGGCTTAAAGGGGTGATTAATGCAACAGCCTGATAGGTCCCATGCTTGAGGAAAAAAAAAAAGCAATGTATGGAGTCGCTGATTGTATTAAACGTTGGTCAACGGACAAAAAGAAAACCTGATTACCTATAAAAACAAAAAGCTTCGCCACAGCGCTTTATACTACCATCCAAGCACCCTTCCTTCTCTACGGCTTACTTACAACAGGTGATCAGTTTATTTTCACTCCGAATCAGTATTTTGGAACGGTGTGTGAGAATCGTAGGCTAATATTTTCCGCACTCTGGGAGTTGAAGATCTCTCCAAAGTTTAACGTTTCACTGCACATCCAAGGTTAGCGAGAGAGTTCACGCCGCTGACAGGGAGTTGCCATTTATTATGGTGAGCACCTCACTCATAACCCACACAAAGAAGGCATCCTTTCAACACCTTTCCTGCGCCGAGAAGTGTTGAAGACTAAAAAGTCTTCACTCATGCAGAACTTAAGTATGTGAGTCATCAGGCAACATGTGAGCATACAGTTGTTAGACGGGGTCCCAAAACGAGCGAGAGCCGGGACAATAAGTACACATTAATAAAAAGATGTTCTTGGCTTTTTCCTTCTTCCTGGTCTCTTAAGAGCAGTTTCTCTTAATCCAGGCCAAGACAGATTTTGGTCAAGCCTCCACGTCTCCAGTGGAATCAGATTAATAGAGGCCGTATCTCTCTCTAGGGGTCACTGAGGGAGGAGGGGAGATTTAGGAATGTCTGGGCGCCACTAATGAAATATTCAATCACCGAAAATGGAGGGAGCTCAGAAGACAGCACGGGGCCTCCCCTTGTCCTCCCATCTCCACAAATACATGCCCCGTCACACCTGAGTAATCTGCGCTCTCGGGATCCGTTGCGTATGGAACCTCTCGCTTGCATAAGCAAAAGCGACAAAGCTACTTTTGTGTCCTTCTCTACCGCGCTCGCTTCCTTTTTTCTTCCCTCGCAGCTGAGGTAAGACGACGGGGCGAGAGAAAAAGGCTGACGCATCCACATGACCTTGGAATTAGTAGAGCTCCAGGGAGGCAGCTCGCTGGGTGGGACTGCATTGGCAGCTGCTGGATTTTCCCCTCCCGGGTGTATAAGATTAATGCATGCTTTGGGGTTCGGGGGTGCTGAGGCAGTAAGGGAGTGGGGGGTGGGGGGTTGATGCAGGACAGGTCGAGGGACTCATGCAGAATGTTCTGCAACTTATGAGCTTTTTAAAGATGCCCAGAGTGTGATAGCAGGATCACAGTTGGGATTTATCTCTTTGTCTAGATTCTGTCTTGTTCAAAAAAAGCCAGCGGTGGATTGTGTGACCGCTGCGTCACACTGCTACACAAGAGTGGTGTACTGCTTCCTGTAGGACCACACACACCAAACACTCTGGAGACAAGGGAAATTTCCCCTGTTCCGTGTTGTTTTCCTTGAGGTAGAACAGTGATCCATTCGCATTTTGCATGCTTGAGCCCATTTATTTTGTGCAGCGCTGTAATGTTCCTCGTTGTTGTGTGCATTTTTTTTCCCAAGCTTTTTTTTTTTTTGGCAAGTTTTCCATCCAATTAGTCGACTGTGGAAACCCTGCGATATCACGCGAGGACAATTTGTAAAGACTTAATGTGATGGATGACCTGTGTGCAGCAGTCTGCTAACTCAAGGCAAAATGGTCTGCAGGAACCTGAGTAATACACGATTTAAACTGCTGCGATCGCTTTAAAAAGACAAGGAATCGAGCATCATCATGTGTTTTGATTGGATTTGATGTCCCCAGTCACAAATCTTCAGTGGTCCTTTCCCCAGACCACAGTAGCGCTTTAAAATAGAGCTTCCAGACCTCAGCTTAGCTTAGCTGCTCAGGCAATCAGGGCTTTTTTTTTAACATCCAGGAGCGCGCACGTGTGTTTTGTATGCACGCCGAGTGTGTGCAGCGTGCGGTGTGTGAAAGTGACACACATAACATATTAGGGTGACATAAATCCCGTGGCCTCGGGTCCTAAGTGTCACCAACACAGGAAAATAAATAGTGGAAATAAAAGGCGCAGGATGACTGACTTCTGTATGTGTACTCAGGTCACATATATCTATTTATCCAACCGTATTTTGATTCGGTGAACAAATGTAGAAAGATAAATGCTGGGCCCCGTCACATACGATGTATATTTATCCTGGCACCGTGAAGTAATTTATAACATTAATCCTGTGGAGTTTGCACGTGTAAACAGCATTTGTGATCACGTAAAAACATTTTCGGATTATGTAAAAAGGAGCAATTAGTCAGCAAAGGCTGCTGGCTCGGCAGCGTGCACGGACGCAGAGTGGCTGTACTCAACAAGCCCTTTCATCTGGTATTAATTGAGACATTTTATTTAAGTCTCTTTCCTCGAACATGGAAGTTTGTCTCCGTTTCTGACAGGTGTTGACAAAGGAAAGCTACTACACGTTCTAACAGAGCCGTACGGAGGTCAACCATTCACTCCATTTAGCCCACGATTCCTCTCTTTATTTGAATTCCCACTGACCTCATGACGTGGCGTGGAATCAGGGTATTAATCGGGACTTAGGCCCAGCCTGTTCCCGGCCTCTCAAGTTGGGAGTGCCTACAAAGGTGCCCGAGCGGACCAAATCCTGGCTTCGTTTCTCCATATGAACTCATTTCCTTGTGGTGGTTCTCGAGTTCATGGTAATGTAACCTGAGGAGAGCATGGACCGAGGGCCTCTGGGGGATGAAAGCATCCAAAAGCCTGAGAATTAACCCCTCGGGTCAACTGCATTATCCACCTCTATTTATAGTTAAACTTTAATTTTTACCGGGTGAAAAAAGGCAAAAAGGAAGAAAAAAAAGCAGGATTACAGGGGTCACAGCAAGAGATTTGCAGTTAATTAAATCAATCGTCGAGATTGACAAAATCTGTGGCTTTTTCACTTCAATATTCTATCCACTAAGTGACATCTTAATTAGATTACATGACTAAATTTCACAATGAAGTTTTGTAACAGTGCCTGGGACCTTTTTGTTTCTAAAGCTGACAGAAACACCCATGTTTAAAGAAGGCTATGTACTAATTCTTCTCTATTGTTTTAAAGAAAATATGCCGACATATATAGAAAATTTTATACTGGGTTTTTTATATTGGTTCATGTTTTATTGATCAGTCTTCAAACCCCTCCTCCCTACAGTATTGCCCCCCTGCTCACTCATGTTGGCTGATTAGTTATGAAGTCCTTTTACACCTCAGTCGAGTTTTTTTTATCAATTAATTCCTGACATTAAAAGCTGATAGTTAGTGTACTGTACAAACAATGAAACCAATCAGTCAATAAATCTTTTTTTCCCTGACGGACAGCTTTGCTGGAGATAAACAATGTAAACTATAAACAGCAACACCACAGGAAACTCACTGAAATATCTTCACAGCTAATCTGGAATAATAAACATCTTCAAATATTCTGTTTTTAACTGTTCCTCTAATCCTTTTTTAACTCCCACTCAGCTCCCATCGGGAGGAAGTCAAGCAGTCTGGCCCGCTATATTTACTCAAATCTCAGAATAGTCAGCTGTGATTGTAATATACATTTTCTTATATGTGATACGAGGGCATTGATGAGAGAACTAAATACAAACAAACTAAAGCAAAAAGGATCAAAACATTATATTTGAAGATTTGAGGATCAGTGCCTGCTAACATTTCTTTGTGTGATCAATCGAATTTAAAGAATAAACAATCATAAAAGACGGTGATTTTGTGTTCTGAAGTCTCATGTAATTCATTTAGAGTTGCAAAGCATTGCATGCTTCAATGCATATGCTCCAATAGATAATTAGGAAATAAAAGAAACCCATTTGATGATACAATCTTTAATTGGCAATTAATCACAGACAACAAAGGACAGCAATTTAAAAAAAAAATTTGGCAACCAAATCAGGCTTATGCAATACAATACAATATCTGACAAGCTAAAGTTGTACAGGTAGAGTTTAGTAGTCTTTCAAAGTCTAATATACACAATTCATTATGGTCGAGTATGATTAAGGTATGCACAGGGAGCCGGCATGGCACACTCACAAGAAATGCAGACATTATTGAGGTCGAGCTCTCAGTGGTTAGAAAATAAAAACACCTTAAAAGGAGAAGAGAGATGATCGTGTGTTTGAGTGTGATAATGACCAAGTGGTAATTGCTCCAACAGTATGGTCTTCTTATGCTCCCCCTATACCCCACCCACTGCTCTTACTGCTGTTTGCAGCTGCCCCCCCCAACCCCATAGTAATGCAAACCCCTGCCTTGAGCACAAAGGGAGCCTGTGTGAGGTGTGCACCGACCCCCACCAGCCACCTCCCCGCTCCCACCCCAGCCAGGCTCTCTCCATCAGTGTGGCTGATGTGCTCCATTTGCTGGATGATGGACTGAGCGGGACAAGGCAAAAGTTCACACACCTTTCCTGTTCACATGGCAGGGAGGCCGGCTTGACCCTGCTGGGCCGCTCGGGGGCCACCTCCCATGTGCCACCGCTGGCCCTCCTCCTCCTCCTCCTCCTTGTGCACTACAATTTGTCCCCTCATTTAAGGCCGGGCCACGCCTCTGTTTTCCTAATGCCATAACTGCTCTCCACTGCACTGAAGCTGCCATTTCCTTGCCAGGGCTGGAGAGAGGAGGGGATGAAGGGGCAGAGGGGGTTTCTTTGTACCAAGTCGATAGTATAGGAGCACACAGTGATCATACTATGGTTTAGCTACTTTACCACATTTTGCAAAGAGAAAAACAGTGTTTCCCCAAATTCATGTGCTTGTTCTTTCTCCTTTGGACCTGCACCACAACATCCTGTTTGAAAAAAAAAGTGGTGGATTGCAGTTCGCAGAGGCCGCAGTGTTCAGGAGCGGATTCCTGTCCACAGCGATGCGTCCGATAGGAAAGCATGCGTTTGCGTCTTTAATCAGTATGTGCTCAGCATGTCTGGGCGAGAGAGGCTGCGGCAAGCAAAACAAATGGCAGAGCCACCGTGCTTCCTCTTTTTCCCACAATTCAGCTGTCTCAGAGAAAACGATCCGCCAGTGACCGAGCACAATTTGGTGCCCCCCCCCCCCCCCCCCCCCCTCCCCCAACCTCCCCTCACAGACACACACCAACTGACCCCCCACACATGCGCGCCGCCCTCTCTTACGCCCCTCGTGAACACGCTTCACTTCAGCCCGGAGGAATTCATTTTCTAATTTTCCTTGACTGAGAAAACAATACGCACGCCTTAACAATGTTGACATCTCTAATGCCTTAAAACACAGTAGTAATGGAACTTTGATTGGTAGTAAGTGGATACAGGATCACAAACACACACGGGGGTCTCTCACTGTGCTGTCGTCTCTCTGATCTCCTACGAACAAATATATCAATATATAAGGAGGTAAAATAAAGTGAAATAAGGAAAGGTAATCAGTTTATAAATTTAGGCTGAATATTGTAATCCTTTCACAAAAACAATTTAATGAAATGGGGGTTAAATTAATGATTGCAGACAACAAGATCCGGTATAATATAATCCAGAATGAAAATCTTCACGGTGCCTGAAGGACCAAACAGTGTAACAAACAATGTCGTTGTCGGATTTCTAATTTCACAGTCATGTACGTTCTCCGTTTGTGGTTATACACTAACTATGGAGTAACACATTTAGACTTTATATGTGATTTATTTCTATTGCAATGAAGGTCAGATGGAGCTGGCGCCCGTGACTGAGGACGACCGCTTAATCTAAGGACTCTAGGATTCTGGAGTATTTGTCTTACTATTGTTTAAGCATTAAACTGTGCAGTTAATGAACGCACAATGCTGCCTTTTGATGCATTTCATCCTCCTTTAGCAGCAATTCGTTTTGGGAGGAAAGAAATGAAGAAAAGAGCAGATAAATGATTTTAGGTATTTTAATCACCACTGTCTTCAACATGTGTCCAATATTCATGTTCGAAGCCTTACGTGAAACCTCATAAGGTAATTGGTTGTAAACCATTCATTTTTGCATTGTGATTTAATTGATTTCCTTTGGCTTTAATAATAATAATAATTTAATAATACGTTATCACTGAATGACTGAAGGAAACTTGTAAAAGGGATATGAAGCTCTGTGTGTTATGTTAGCAACCAAAACTGGCTGATTTAAACCTTTATATATTCGAAAAACAATTACATTTTCTTCTATAGCTGCGATTGCATTTGCGTGGGGAGACACATATTTTTGTCAGCTGTTCGTTCTTAACAATTCATGGACTGGATCACGTTCCGTTTTATTCTCCCGCCACATGTTTGATACTCCCGTCCCCAGCAGGGCTACGATCCAAAAAGAAATCAAGCACCTCATTCACAGTTTGTCGCCCTCTCATTGTGGGGTTACCACAGAATGACATGTGAGCAAAATAGGAAACCCCTTCATTTGAAGGCCAAAGTTGTGAGAAGTCATCATGACTTGATCAATGTGGCAACATGTCATGTTTCATTTGCATGAAACCTGGAAGGCAAGCAGCAAAGTGCTAAAGCATATTTGTCCAGAAGTGTTGCAAGACACACATTTAAAAAGGTTAAAATGGTACATTCTTCAGGCTTCCCATGAGGAGTCCTTGTCTGACAGCACTCATTAACCAGTTTGTCTCCCATGAACACCTCTGTCGGTTATAAAAGGCTAATTGTTAGCCAGGTTAACGGCAGCAGCGACTTCCCTTCCTCGGCCCGCTGATTTATAGCGCTCCACATTTTTGCTTGAGACAATTCACACCAGTGCACCTGTCACAGTCCTCACAATGAAGAGGTAGTGGTGGTCATATTTCGAGTGCTTTGACACTTTAATAAATTAATACACTACTTTTTGTTTCTAAATATGAATGAAAATATTCTGCCAGTATGGCCACAGTTATTTATGGCCACTTTTTAAAAAATCATTTTTAGGAAGAAACCAAGCCGCATGCACATGTGTGTTTAACTTCCCTGTCAGTGGTAATGGCTGATTATAATTAATGTGTGCAGGCCCCCTTTTGTCATGTTCTATTTTTAGTAGTAGCTCACGCGATTGGACGATTAGTATGTCATGATACCCTATCAAGGAAATGATACACCTATTATTCAGATGTTGTGCACACAAGACCGTTACTTATCAGTGCAGAAACAGGCTTTAAGTAATAATTCATCATCATTAGGAAGGTTATATTTTGTTTTTCTTGCTGAGGGTTAGATTATCAACACCACTCTCATATATGTAGGGTAAATATGAAGCTTCAGCCAACCGCAGGTTAGCTTGAAGACCGGAGAAATGGAGTAGACCTTTGCTATAACGCGGTCAGAGGTCACCAGGCGAAGCTACGCTAACTGACTGCATCCTCACTTTCACCACACAGACATACGAGTGGTATTTATTGTGGTATCTCACTCTTAGCAAGAAAGACTACTTCCCAAAATATCTCATTCCTCTAATGGTCAAACCTCAAGATAAAAAAAAGCAGTACGTTTTCACTATAAAATCATCTGTTTCTGGCGAACCAGTCGTTGAGTGACTTATGCCTGGCTCAGCAGCCGGGAGGCAGCAAGGAAGGCAGTCCAATCCTGGAGACAGGCTAGTTCTAGTTCAGTGGCCCACACACCAAAAAAAAAAAAAAAAGAGACCCCTCAATCATTCCCATGGTTCTTATTCTGGGCAGCAAGCGTGGCGTCTACAGTTTCCCAGGCCCCTCCTAAAAAAATGACACATTCTCAGACCAGATGCTTCAGACAGCCAGTACAGAGCTGTGATTATTAGCAGGGCCCTCTTTTTCGGTCCGACAGAGGGGGCAGAGCTATTTTTAACCCACGATGAAAGTTTGAATATCCTTCCACCCCTTGAGCACACCGACAACCGCTGCCAGATATCGCAGGGTTTAAGCCCAGACAAGGGGGTGTCTGGAAGGCACGGCTCCCATTCAGAGCAGCAAGACAGCACTGTCTCATTACTGGCGATGCTCCATTTACTTTTCTCTCACTGCACAGAACCTGAAGTGAAAAGAAAGAGAGGGCTATCGACGAGTGATTGAGAACGCTGCATGGCTGCCCGTGAAGGCTTGCGACTGCCTTCTTGCTCCTTTGTTAGCTGGCAGTGATTGCCCGTGGCATTCCAAGAAGTTATATTTCCCATACATTCCTACATGTTTGGAAGTGGGGGGGGTTCTGCAGTGTGGGCTGTCAAGAGCGACATGCGGATGACAAGCGGAGATCAAGAGCCGAATGAGGGCTGTCAAAGCTCCACTGTATCGGACTATATAACGCCTGGTGCACAGGACGGGCAGGGATCGCTCACTTTGAACGGGAAATGACTTGGAAACCAAAACAGTGATGTTTTTGTGTGATTCTGCACCGCCCCGGTGTGCTTTTCTACTCACAGTCGCATGCAAAGAAAACAAATTGTGCCGCACACATGTAGCATGCGAAATACGTGCTACATTTTATTGCCATGTTTCTGATTTTTACAAACACTGATCACACACACACTCACACACGCCCTGTAAATCCTTTGAGTCTTGTGTGCTTTCTGTACAGTAGGGGGAGTGTTGGGGGTTTAGTTGTGAGGTCAGACAAAGTGCAATTACAGTGCATCAATTGAGTCAATGCCAGACCTTAGGATGGGCTACGTCTAGGAGTCCTGGCCGCGGTACAAAGGCTGTACGCCTCTCAAAGCCTGCGGTCCTGATTTGTTTCCCACTTTACATACTGAAATATGTACATGCAAAAAGAATAGGCTGATGGTCCAGAGCCCAGCTCCAGTATATCAGCTGGGTTGATGGATAATATGATCATCAGCGTCCTGCACCCACACCAATTGTTGGAAATCTCAAATTGTGCTCAGCTGTCTGCACACATATTCCCTTTAAAACTGCGCCTCATAAACAAACACAGGTACAGATTATGCAAATTGGTTTTGCGTGCACGTGTAAGCGATAGACCCGACATGCTATAATCGTTATGACGATGGCTCTCGGCCAAAAGCAGCTAGTAAGAATTCCTCCTGCTCCTCAGACTTCTGCAGGCGCCAGCCACCACTGCACTGGAAATGACTTAGCCAAGGGGAGGAGAGGAGCAAACGACTATTTTAGGAGTTTGCCTCAAACTATTTAATAAATAATGACAGGAATGAGTGCGCGTGGGTCAATGTGAGTTTATGAGTCACAAATAATGCCTGAGATTGCAGAAGGGCTGGAAAATCTATGTGATGCTTCGAAAGAGAGTGAGAGTGTGTGTGTGTGTGTTTTTGTGCATTCATTGTTTTGTAAAGGGGGGTAAATGGAAAGAACATGCAAAGTTCTGTCATTCTTCTTCTCTCTTAGGCTCCATTGCTCTTTCCCTCATCTCTCCATCTCTCTAGGGGAGGAAGGTCTCAGAGTTTCTCAGGAATGTTGACTTCTCTGTGCCTCGGTTCCCTGGGGGATGTTGGTAGGGGTCTCGACCTTTCTCCTCCTGTATCCCTGGAGCCTATCAGCTAACTAAGTTAGCATGAGATAACTCTCTGCTCCTGCTCCCCCCCCCCCCCCCCCCAGTTCAGCCTCTTTCCCTTCTCTTCCTTTTTGTTTCCCTCACCCTGGGCTAATGTGAGACAGGAGCTTCATTAGGAGCAAGAGGGAGAACATCCATCACTCTACTGTCTAATCTTCTAAGAATTTGTCTTTCAACCTTTGTCATCCTCACACAAACTTAGTGCCCAGACACTGAAATCGCCTCCTTGTGGCAGCATAAACAATAGAAAATACATCACAATTTTTTTACAATATGTAAATATGTTTCTGACCTCCCATGTGCTTCCATCACCTGAGGAAGCTGCTGTTCAGCTCTGCAGCATTAACTGATGCCCTGTGTGTGTGTGTGTGTGTGTGTGTGTGTGTGTGTGTGTGTGTGTGTGTGTGTGTGTGTGTGTATACAGTTAAGCACAACCTTGGTGTGTTGCAAGACATGAGATTCTTAAGTTTTAATAATAGGAGGTCATTATTTTCATGTTGTGTTTAAACCCTCATATTTTGCCTCATGCATGACTTCTTTACATGACTTATCAACCAAAACAGGATTTTATAAATGTTTGCAAATTTATTAAAAAGAAAAAAACAGAAATATCACACTGACACGAAGTAGTCAGAACTGTTACTTTTAGTTGAATTGCTGTTTAGAATTGAGGCTAAACGGTTCAATTTTGGTTTCATGAGACCAGAGAATCTTATTTCTCAGTCTGGGAGACTTTAAGGTGTTTTTTGAAAACTCCAAGCAGGCTTTCTATGCAGGATCTCTGAACCAGAGCACCAATCCGGCTCCACCAACTATTTCCATTTAAGAATCGTGGTGGGGGCCTCCATGAGAATCTTCTATGCAGCAGCTCAAAATGCTGTCTCTGGCCTCAGGCGGCGTATTCATGGCTTGATTTTTTTGCTCTTATAATTAACCTCAGCTGTGAGGCTTCATCGACAGGTGTGTGCCTTCCCAAATAATTTCCAATCAAATGGATTTACCACAGGTGGATACCAATCAATGGGACCAGACAGAAAGAACAACTCATAATAAGCAGGTTGAGAGGTAGAAAACCATAACAGTACACTTTTAAATATATAGGGAAACATCCAATAAGTCTTTGCAATCTATGCCATGAGGCTGAGAAAGTTAAGCAAAAAAAAGAGGGAAAAATGGGGGAAAAAATTAAAATAAAGAAAAAGTCAAGCAAATCCTTTACAAAGAACAGACAAGAAACGATGAAAGAGGAGACAGTGTTCGAGGGAGGAAGTGGTCATATAGTTTTTAAGGATGACTGGACTGGAAAACGGTCTTAAAAATAATGCATAATGAGGGAGAATAAAACCTGACGTGGCAGGAGTGCAACATTGTGGAAGCCAACTGCTGTAAAACTTAAAGAAGGATTCCAATCAAAAGAGGTACCTGAGCTCAATTTCAAATGCCATAGCAAAGGGTCTGGATAATTATGTCAATGTGATAAAATGATTTTCGATTGAAGGGTAATGCACCGTGATTGTCTCGCCCTTTTCAGAAACTTCAAACATGTTATTGCCACCTTAAAAGCAGAAGCCTTAAACAGAAAACAGACTGGTAATATAGCCACTGGCCATTGGAAGTGAACGGCTGACCCCCGCCGTGACCTCGCCATGTCACGCAGACAATATTTATCAGGACCATGAGTTGAAGATGACTGATCTGCCTCTTGTTTGTTGTCTATTTTCTCAAGCCTTTCTTGTTCCCCTGTCAGGTCAGTAACCCTGCACTTTTCTCTCACACACTGGTTAGTATTGCACTGGTCCACCTCTCTTTGTCCTCACCCCTCACATCGCCCCGGGGTGCTGCTTGAACTTAGGGACACACTTCGTCCCTCAGTGGGAGAAGTTGGAACTGGGAGGAAATGGACTTTTTTTACCCCCGCAAGGTTGGGACAGGCGATGCTCGAGAAAACATGAGGATCAGCTTAAAAGAGGAAGCACGGAGATTAGACGGGCTAAAAATGAAATGGGCAAAATGCAAGTTTTAAAAAGTTTGTCACCGCAGAGGAGATTTCGAAGAATGTGTTTCGCAACGAGTGTGTGGGCGTGGTGACTTTCAAATAGCTTGAGGTGCAGGGTCGCTCGATTAGAAGGTCACAGAGCTTTCGCATAAGAGAGGCGTCTATGAACTTCTAACCTGAAATCTGGATTTGGTTATTCTGTTCCTTTTCGTGCCATCATTTTCTCAGTGCACCCTTGTTGTGCCATGCACGGTTCATATGAAACCGCAAAATAGCAGCTATTATTTATTATTTACGATTTCCATACTGGAACCCAACAACAAAAGGAAATGGACAAGTCCATACCTTGTTTTAAAATGAACCGCATGATTTTTCTCTCCCTTCACACGAGCCATTTATTGCTCGTCTCTTAAATGGACTACTGCCTGCGGACGGATATTACTCATAACTACAGCCCCTGCCAAGTTCTGGTCTGAAGGCCATTAAGGTGTTTAAAGTCAACCATTCATATTTGTGCTGGATCGTCTTTTGTCTCTTTTAAATATTCCCTGTTTTTTTTCTTTTTTCTTTCACGAAATACAACCAAGGTGATTAACTGGGAGTGCCTTATACTAGGCATCAAACAACACCTTACATATTGCACAGTCAAATTCAAGACACTCTAATCCCCCCTACATTTAAACAAGTTGAAATGGAGCTTGGCCAATCTGCGGCATTAAAACTAGGCAATCAAAACATAGGAAGTAGGGTCATTTTACTTTGCTTACTATATCCAATTGTTGGCTGATAATGGACAACTGTACAAAAGCTGGACCACATTTATTGGTTCATTCACTTCATTTAAATGTGAAATGTACTTTTAGCAGAAAAAAAGTGTGTTCAGACAGAAAGTGAAGGGATTTTATATCCCTTTTTCTCTTGTCACTGAAGAGTCATTATTCCATATATCTGTCGCCCCTGACTCATTGTCCTCGTGCAATGTTATTCTTTAAGTTGTTCTTATACAAAGTTTGTAAAGTAATGCATTGAAATCCATATAGAATGGCAAACTCAGCATAGGGAAGAGATTGGGGTGATTGGCTGGATCCCAAAAATACGGAACTGTTTGTATCCACGTGAAACCAGAAGTCATCATTGATTGATTTCTCATGGAACTTCTCCACTTTATTCAAGGAAAACTGAAGCATTAAAATCATAACTCTTCATTAATATGTGCATTTTATTTTGTAAGACTAATTGTACTGTATATTATCTATGATATTAATTTGATGCTTCACTTCACTTAAGAATTAAGTTTCTAGCTTGGATTGTATATAGAATACATTTTATTCTACTATAGCACTTTAGGTTTTAAATGTGGAACGTATAAAGTAAACATCACTTGTTCTAATCATGCACATAGTTTCTCATGCAGAAAGCAGTAGCATGCATGTTAATTTCTTAAGCAACCACTTGCAGCTTAAGACCAAGAGGCTGCAAGTTTTCACTCTAATCACTGAACCAAGTGATTGGACTCAGCCAGTCCTCCTCTCTGATTGAGGGTAATCAGTGAAATCAGCTGTTGTCGGTGGTATAAAACGCTGCACACACATGAAACTCGAGGTCACACTGTTGCATACCTGCTGGAAGTCTTCTTCAGCACAGTCACGTCACACCCTCTATCATAAGAATGATGCATTTGTGAAGTTATAACTTCTCTCTTTTTTTTCTGCATGAATAACCAAACTGTGATACATTCGCAGTGGAAGTTCAATAAAGGAGTGACTGGAACTAGCTTCTCTGTGTAAAGGCCCCTTGGGGGTGCTTTACCCTGGAAGGCTCTTTATATGAGAGGCCGGGGAGCCGTCAATGCGGCTTCAGTTACGCCAGGCCCCATGACCTCGGAGTCACAGGGCTAAATGCAAAAGTGACAATGTGGATAATTGCCTGCTAAAGATAATGGACTGCTGATTGAGATCAATGACTTTCCCAAACACAGAAGTGGTGTGGAGCCTAGTACCGAATGAACTCCGGGCTAAACGGTGAAGCGCTGAACAAAAGGCGGCGTGGAGTAATGGAGATGCTCAGCTGACCTGAAATGTGTAGAGAGACACCTTTCTAAAACACCGATGTCACTCACAGGAAACACACATTCACGCACGCTTGAGAGCTCACAAACAAGGAGACGTGCCCGTTCACAATTCCAACAGCCAAGTGGCGCATGATGCAGGAATCCTTTAGTTTATGATCAACTCCTGGATCTTACTGTATATGCAATTTAAGCTTTTATAAAAGTGTGTTAAATAAAAAAACAAGAAGTGTCCCAGGAAAAAGACTGAATAATGGCTCTCTGATGTTAAATCAAAACTACGTTTTTACACAAACTGGGACATTTTCGAAGCCGCATCACACCAAGCACAGATAGTTGTGCGAAAATGTTTGACCAATGAAATACTTTGTCCCAATTGATGTAGAGAAAAACGGCATATAAAAGACAATATATGGCTTGAGATTGAGAATGAAACATTTTGTGACTGCAGTGAAAATGTATCTTTGAAAGGCACTGACAAATACAGATTGAAGACTGATATCTCGTTTGATAAAAACACAGTGTGAGTGCTGGACGTTAGCCCCTAATACATTCCCTGTCTAGATATGTTTTTGTTGTGTGGACTGAACATGCTACATGAAATAAAAGATATTCATTTTTATTTTGTGACAAAAATGGAACAATACACAGTACAAATTGATACCAGACCTGTTTCTGACCTGGTTTATTTGTCAGTGCCAAGCAAGTGCAGCGTTGAGCTCAGGCCGCCACAAAGCAGATTGGTGGTTGATCAAGTATGGTAGACGTACTGTCTATTGCTTATTCTATGTCTTTATGTGCACCAGTGTAAATGAGGCTATGTGGTTTAGAAGGTGCACATTTCTGTCACTCTGGGATTTCAGCTTTAACTAGTAACCCAGGTTTCCTCCAAAAGGCACAGTGTGTTCTAACATGGTGGTAGCAGTTCTCCTGAGGGAACCTCTGCTAAAGTAAAACCCATATGAAAGAAGCAAGGCTCCCTTGTTGAGCACAAGGTCAAATATTGTAACATGTAACACGAGGCAAGATGTTTGTTTGGCTGTTTATGAACATATTTGATGGGATTTTAGAATACCTGCCATTTAATTTTCTGTAGTTTTGTAATTCAACAATGCTATTTTAGGTAACAAATAAACATATTTTATGGTTCAGGATGTTATAGAGCATTTAGGAGGCTAGCCAAATCCTCTGTGAGTCAACGTATGCAAAAGTGGCACAGCTGGATCCATCTGTCCTCATCATACACTCAATGCAGAGAGACAACGGATCACTCGCTTCAAACAAAGCAAGTACAACAAGAAAGTGGCCTTGATTAGGACTAATGTGCTGCCGGAAAATAACTAGTGACACACGGAGGCAGAGTTTAGCCTGGATGGGACGCTGCGGGGATCAGAGCGGGAGGTGGAGTGGGGGGAGGGTGTAGTGATGCTTTGGGGCTTTGATGTAAACAAGATGGATATCTGACATGTTTATGCTTACATTTGGTGCCCAATTGTGGAAGGATTGGGTACAAATTGAAAAATAAGGATCAGGTGCAGAGTCTGGGAGTAATACTCACCTCCCGTTTTATGGAAACTGCATGCTCAAAAGCCTACAGTACATAAACATACATGCCCACAGGCATAGAAACTCCTCTTTTCTTGTTCCCTTCAACAAGCCCCATCTCAGTCCATCGGAGTATCCATCTAAGCAACAGGTCCACAAAGCTTGGCTATCGCTTCCCCGCCCTCTGCCATTACACAACTCCTTTTACTTCATACCAGCCAAATGTGTGCCCATAAACTCTCCGTTAATGTATTTTTGTCACATATTTAAGAAAGTCATAAGAGTATTTATAGAGCGCCCGTATTGAGGAGGGGAGAGGGAGCCCTAACTTGAGCTGCACTGCTGCTACCCTCTGTCCTGGGAGAATAAAAACATCTTGTTTTCATTAGTGGGGGTTTCAGGGGGCGGGGGGAGGGCAGAGGAAGAGGGAGGAGGAGGAGGAGGAGGAGGGGTGGAGGTAGCAGTATAATGTGTATGTTTGTCTGAATGTTTCTGTGTTCATGTGTGTACAGTAAATGTGTAGCATATGTAATTGTCCACAGAGCGACTACCATCAACCCTGTGGGGACACAGTGTGTGTATATGTATATATATATATATAGGAATAAAGAGCTGATGAGATCCAGATGACAAACATCCTCTTTTACGTAGAGCGATTTGTCGCCAACGAACTAGTTAACTGACGTGACAATAAAAAGCATCCAACTTAGTTTCTTTCTCCATGTAAAAAAGTTTAGTTCAAGACTTTTTGCAGGGCAGCATCTTACTCTGTAAAGGTACTGTGGTCAACCGGTTTGTACCTTGCCTCTGGACCACAACAGAATGAACAAAGCACAAGGAGAAAACCTTCCTGTTGTCATTCATGAACTGCTGACCCTTCTCCGTGGGGATTCGTGCACGCTTAACGCACGTCGACTAGCTTCTTCGGGTCAATCTTCACTTCGATGATAAAATGACTCACTGAGCCTCAATTGTCCTGCATGAATATGTAAGTTTATTACAACATGAATCCCATCGGAGAAACTCTTGGTACATGGACAGGGATATCCCAAAAACTTCAAATAACATTACATTTGCTCGATTTATATATTATGGCATATTTTATATAAAGTCAGTTATAATTGCGCTTTATAAAAATAGACCTTATGTCCAGGCTAATAAATGCTAAACTGGGGCTATCAGTAAAAGTTTGTAAATATTGAACCATAGCCATCAATTAGAACAACTACATACATACGTCCAATTAACACCAAAATAATGTCAAAAAGATTCACTTTTAACATCAAAATAATATATAAATACAAATAATATGAGCGTAATTTCAAGGCTAATGCTATTTTGCCAGATGGGCAACTGATTCAGGGTTTTAGGACTTCCTGCACCACTCCATTCGGAGCTAAATGTTGGCTAAACACATGTAGGCTACATTAAATGACACCTTGTATTTATAAATGATATTGCAAACCTGAAGGGATATCATCCATCTCATTAGTTGCAAAAGGCACACATGATAATGAATCATTTAAGGACAAGGTTGCCTAGAAGTGGACTAGAAATATCCCGTCCAATCAGGTGAGCTAAATTGTGGTTAGGCCCACAGGACAATGTCAAATAAGTTAAACAAAAAGCAACCGATTTTAAGTTCATTTGGGCTTGGTTATTATCTAAAACGTTGAAATGACGTCTTTAGCACCATTTTGACTTTTAAACCTAGGGAAACCCTTTTCATTAAGCCACATTTGTTTTGTGGGTGAAGTCATTAGATGTACTGATGAGCAGCGTGTCAGAGGTCCTGTGAAAGCACACAGAGAAACCATCACATCCTACCTGAAACACCCTGCCGCTACCAACAAAATGGGAGATAACGCCGTTTCCTCCTCTTCCTATGGGCTTTATCGCCGCACACGTGTGTTTAGAAACGATGGTATCTATTCATACAGCAGGAGCTGTGAGACACAGAACTTCTGCCTTCTTCCTGAACCTGTTTTTCCTCTGTCGTTATCACACACGGCTTATGCCCTGTCACAACCACAATATTGACTGTCCATCTCCATCATAACACATGCGCTGTATGCAACGTTCAAAAAGTCTGTTTTTCAAGCTCCGGTCTCTTCAGTAACCAGTTAACGTGGGCTTCTATCACATGATTGGTTGTACATCCTAACCACACTGGATTTACCACCTTTTGTGAAAAATTCTCAAGAGGTACTTTGAATGACAAATAATCACTTAAATCAAACTCAAAAACTCAAATTGCCTCAATTAAAGAGCTTACATGCACAGTGGTTCCAAATTCAGCATGGCTGGTGTCTCCATCCTCCGAAGGCTCTTTGAACACAGCGGCAGACACGTGTAGTGGAAGTGTCGGAAACAGGTGCTTTGTGGCTCAGGCGGCTCTCCCTGTTTGATATCCTTTATAAGAAACAGACGGTGAGTGCCGGGTGTGTCCATAAACACAGCAAGCACAAGCCTGCGGAGACCGCTGCATGTCAGTTCCCCTGTGCTACTCGATGGTGCGGGAAAGGCTAGTTCAACACATCTATTACAATAGAGTTGTAAGCAGTAAGCATGGATAAAAAAAAGTGAAAGTTGGTGCGATCCAATGCTGCATAATATATTGAATGTCTGTTGCATCCATTAGAATACAATAAAAAAAGCAACTGTGAATTATTGAAAAAGTAAGGGGTAAACTATAAACTAAACTAACTACCCAAAATACACTGTTTGTCCATTGCTAAAGCAAAATGGAGAAAACTAACAGGACACATGTACAAGAAACCATTGGAAATATAATGTGACAGATAGTAAACGTGAGGCTGTTTGCTGAAAACTGCCTTTGAAAGAACCTTAGTTTGTAATTCAAGTGAGGCAGTCGAGGGATTGGGAGTAAAGGAAACATTGTTTCTATAATATACTTTAGGATATGGAGGCCTTTGTGGGCTGCATTAAAATGAATTTAAATGAATTGTGTCTAACCTTTAATTGATTTGAAGTAGATTATTCCACACAGATAATAAAGAGACAAAAATTAAAAAAGAACACCTCTTTAACTTTCCCCTGATTTCTATTTGATAATAATTTGGCATTATAGCTATAACAGGCAGCTTATTGGATGACGGTTAAATTACACATCTCAAAATGTCCAACACCACACACTGGCAACGTATCCAGTCATCCATTCCCAGAAGCGACCGTGTATCATAGATCTCATGTCAGGAAAGTCGTCTTCTGCAGAAAGACATCAAGGCTGAACATGTCCCACTAACGCTTCCCCCCCCCAGGAGAAACCGAGGCGGAGAACTACTGGCACGCTCAGCTTCTACCCAAATGATACTGGCACAATAAAAATAAATGGCTTCTGATGATGTGTTAATCCACTCTGACAGAGGGCCTTGCCTCTGAATTAAGATGTCATTTTTATCACCAAAGTGACACCTGTTTATAATAGGAGGCCTGGAATGACTTATGTGCCTGTTATTCTTGCCTGTGAGCAGAGAAAGCGAGGGGAACTGGGCTGATACGCGGCCTTGTATTTCACCATGATGAGAGCATGGTTGAAATGAGCTCACGTTTTATAGAAATTAGTTCATTTGAAAAGCTAGATTGGGATCGCATCAAATGTGCAGATACCTCATCTATCATAATAAACCCTCATCTACACTGCATATCCTCCATTTATCAGGACTTGGTTGGGTTGACTCTAACACAACAGTGCAGCATGTACGCTCTCTGACTTCTTCCTAACGGCGTACACGCAGCACACAAAGGCTGCCACCACCAATGTCACTGAATCATCAGAATCAGCTTCCTGTGCAGCTGAATGCTTCGGCTCGGTTGCTGTCAGACTAAACTGTGGGGAGTCGGAGCATGCGGTCCAGATGTGAGCCAAGGTGTCCGCCCTCGTGGGCTAATCAGATTGATTAGGAGCAGTAATCTGGCGGGCTGGAACTGGACTCTGCACTTTCGTGAGGCTGAGCAGTGAGAACTCACAAGATGGCTGGATGTTACACAGTCCAGAGCCACGTAGGGCCTGCCCGCCCCTCCAGTGCACTGACATGTGAACGGTTAGGTATAGAGTAGGGTTTTGACTATGGTATTGTGTCTGTTTTAAATCAAAACCGCAGACTAAAAAAAGACCCAGCCGCGTTGGGCATTCCAGACCGGTCCATAGCATATTTTTATCCTGTTTTTTGATGTAATATTAAAATAATTCACTCCTTTTCAACTCGACTTCCTTCCATCGGATGAAACTGCCCCAAAACTTCAAATCAAAGCAGTCACCATATAAGAGTGAAACGGCGCTTATAAACAGGCGCAGCAACAGGAGGTCTTATTCAGCTCCGGCCTGAATTTCAGACTTTGAATCCAACCCATTGAAATTATTGGAGAGGGATGTGGGAACCGAGATAGCGGCGCTGACAAGCCTGCCCCAATGATCAGAAAAGGAAATGCTGCTCTCAATGACCTTACTGTTACCCTCAACAACACCACATAAGTCTCCTCTTTCTGATACCGCTCTGGGTCTGAAACATCCAATTCAGTCCCATCCCAGGAACTAGCCTTCCTCTCATTTCCTGTCTGCACAACAGCCGTCGCCTGTTTAAATTACGCCCCAGTGCCTCCTGAGTTCCCCTGCACATAGCTGCTCTCTCTCTCTCTCTCTCTCTCTCTCTCTCTCTCTCTCTCTCTCTCTCTCTCTCTCTCTCTCTTCACTCAAGCCACCTCTCTCTCTCTTTCACTCAAGCCACATTTTTCTGTAGAGACCATATTGCTGGTTGCTGATGAAGAACAAAATACATTGTTTTTTGTTTGAACATGCAAGGAAGTTTTAAAAGAACAGTTTGTGTACATATTTGCTTGCTGAGTTAGATGAGAGTGTGTAGGCCTACAGTAAATGAAAAGCTGGTTATGTTAGCTTAGCTTAGCACAAAGACTAGAAACAACTAGCGAACAAAATCCACATACCATGCCCCCTTTTTTGAAAGGTCTCTCATTAATACCCAATACCTTGCTTGATTTATCTGTAATAAGAAATGTGAAAAAGAAAAGCTTTGAATTTATTGGAGGTTGAGTGTCTCACTGTTTTTTGTCTTTGAGCAGTTGCCGGGCAACAACTGGAGACTCCAGGAAGTTACTGTTCCTAGCCAAGAAATAGTCCGGCACGTAGGCCTACCTTTGGTAAAACTGAAAATGGCTGTTTTCACTTAGTTTTTTGGTGTCAGTTAAAAAAACGAGATACATTTTACAGCAAGGCTAGCGGTTTCCCGCTATTCTCAGTCTTCAAGCTACGCTAACTAGCTGCTGGCTCCGGCTACATGTTTAAGTGAGAGTTGCGTTCCATCTTCTCATTGAACACTTGCCAAGAAAGCAAATAAGCATATGACAATCTCCTTTAAGCCTAACTGTTTTTATAAAATAAATTAAGAAATAAATTGTAACTTGATCAATATAAAGGTCCATGAATGATATGGACAATGCCCACTGGTAGTTGCCAATAATATCAGTGTTGTAATTTGAAGCTTTGAATGCCAACAAGGCGTAGCTGTGTAAACTTGAATTTGAACCCCAGAGCCCCAAAAATGTGGCTTACGGGCCCAAAAGAGTGCTTGTTTTTGTGACAAATGAAATGGAGTCAGAGTCAATTTCTACATCCATAACTGTAATCCTCTCCTCCGTCTGACCTGGTCCAGCTAGCCTCCCCCTGAGATCCATATTAAAATGTCATTACTGAAAGCATGTTGTGCAGCAATTGTCTTCATCTTTGCGTGGGCACTCAGCAGAAACAACACCACATTAACATGGCGACCCATGTGAAAACTAATCAACAATGTGGCTATAAAAAGGTCAATTTTGGAAAGTGTGAAGAGATACTGGTGAAAACCCAACGCACTCATTACCGCCACATTTTAACCGCAAACGTCTCCGAGCACAGATGTTATCGTACAATTCCAGTGCACACACGCCGCGGCCTCCATGAGATGGACATTGTTACTTTAACAAGGAATGATGTGGCTTTTAATGAAAGTACGAGCGTTCCTTAAGTCCAGACTGTGTGGCTAATTCCCAAGAAGGTAGTTAAAAGTGAATTTATTGTACTCGTTTACATTTCAATGCGTGTTCCAGAGAAATCGGGGAATTATAAACCCAGGGCCTATTTTCTCCTCTCTGAGTATGCATAAATGTGGAGAAAAATGCAGCCAGTGTTTTACGTCTCCCCCAATGCTCTGACTGTGTTCTGCGGACACGGAGGGGAGGGTGTTCTACATCGCTGACTTTCTCTACCAATCTAGCCATGCGGCAACACACACACACACACGCACATTTCGGACATATTTTGCTGCAAACAATCATGTTAGACTCAATACTACTGTACCTCCTCTCCTGCCTTGCCAAACCATAAGAAAGTTTGCAATTTTGCAGAACAAATTCTGTAAAATTTGTCTTAAAGTCATGATATTTTCTGTAACCTATACATTCAATGTGGAAGTCAACGTGTGTCTACACATGCCTGCACAAATTGTTACATACGCATAAGTACGTGCATACAGGCTCAGTGAAACATGGGTGGAGGTGGACTTTTAGATGGATGGTGATGTGTGGGGGATATTTCAGTTTAGTTTCCACAAAGAACCAGCACAGTCATCAGGCAGCATGTAGACGTTTCCCCCACACAGGTCACAAGGCAAGTTTGTTGGTCCCAATGGTAAAACCACCCACTCACTGGTCAGGCGAGGTCGAGATAACCAGTTGCCAACAACATCAGCGTTGCACATTTGAAGCTTTGAATGGCAGCGAGGGGTAACTGTGTGACCTTAAATTTGAACCCTAGTTTCCCAGAAATTGGAAAAATGTTCGCAACATCAGGTTTGTTTTCTGCTGTTTGGGAAATTAGTCAGATTTTCCAAAACAGCATTTTTTCATCATTGATCTTAATAATATGGATATAACTCTCCTTACCTTCAAGACAATCACCTCTAAATATGTTCACATACTACTAAACCCCTTCTCTGAAGAGGTTGTGGAAGAAATGTGACTGGATTATTTTCACAGGCAATATTTTTTTTCAAGGAAGTGTAATATTTCTACATTGTACAGCGCCTGTATGGAAGGGTTCGGGGTGAATGGTTGGCTGCACAAAGCGGACGTTTGGTTACAGAGATTAGGCTTCATGTCCTGCATCTCATATGTTGCTTGAGTTACCTATTAAAGAAGTTAAAGGTGCAGCGTGTAGGATTTGGTGGCATCTAGCGGTGAGATTGCAGATTGCAAGCAACTTTCTCTCCTGTGTGTCAAGCAAGTAAGAGAACTATGTTGGCCAACGTGAAAACATGAATGTCTCTATCTGGAGCCGGTGTTTGGTTTGTCCCTTCTGGGTTGCCGTCGAAACACGGCTGATGGTTCAGTGAGGAGGTCCTGGACTTTACATGTCCACCAGCCACGCAGACCAACTCCATACAATATTGCGTACAATGTAGCACTTCCCTCGCTCAAAATACTGTCATCTGGGAACTTGGAAAGCAGCATTGTGTTTCCTACAAAAAATGTTTGAAACGTCTGTGTGTTTGTATATGAATGTGATTTTTGAGAGTTGCTTTAAATTCATTTTACTGGCATGTTAAACATTACACACGCTAAAGTGGGAAAACTAGCCGAAAAAACACATTGGCACATATTTTAGAACAACAAGTAGTGGTGACATTTCGATCAAGTTTCTTTAATCTGACTTTTTTACTTGTTTTTAGTCTAGTTTACACGTTTGTCTGGATGTAAATGCTTTTGGTAACTTTTCTGTGTCCCACAACTCCATAGTAAGTAATGTAACAACATGGAGAATTACCCAGGGCATTATATTCTATATCATTGTGGTTAGATGACAGCCATATGGGAATCTCTCTCTGTATATTGTTGTCTCTACAAATAGGACAAGAATTCAATTACCAAACCCTAACATATCATTATACGGCTTTTCGGCAGCGTCTCTACAAAGACTCGTACTGTAGCAACGCACGTCTTTCTTCCACCAGACAGCCTGACATGGTGGCCAATAAAATCAAAAGTACAACAACCCCCGTTGGGTTTCATGGTCACATTTGACATCAATCACTGATGTCCAGGGTCATCAGCAGTGCAGTTTGTCCGCAGGACTCCTCTGATCACTCCCTCACACTCCTCAGCAAAACAGGCCCGCTACATCAATACTTCACTGGGAGGGCACTTACTGGACATGAGGTCGTTATTGCCAGAAGAAAAAAAATATATCTTCAGGCAGTGATACAGCTGGAGGTCTCTTTAACAACTCTCCTCAGGCTACAAGCGGCAAAAGGGCAAAACCTGCAAGTGGGCTTTTTTTTTTCCTTTTTGAAAAAAAGAGAGAAAATTGTGTTGACGTTGGAGTCTCCCTTGTTTCTCTTCATCACAGGAGTGAGGGGTCCAGTGATTTTTATAGGGGTATATGGCTGACATTTTGATTTCAGCAGCATACTTTTTGACTTTGATGTCAACCCCTGCAATTTTCCTCGCAAAGAAAAAAAGGTTGAGACTCAGCAGGGTGGTATGTGCAATATTTACTGTATTTCCCTCACTGTACCTTAATCTCTGTCCTGGGAGACCTTTTAAGTGTGAGAGATTAGAATGGAAATGATCAATCACTGATTCACACATTCCCAGGGAATTCCCAGCATGCATTGTGTGTATGAATCTCTACCACAATAAATAAGCAGTCTGCTTGAACAGACGTGACACAGTAGATCTTGTAAAGCGAGCGAGACATGTGTTTGAATGCGAGATGAATTCAGATATGACACGTCATCCTCTGGTTCCAGAACTCTGAAGCTGAACTGTGCCCATGTGTTTCTTTTCTTGTGCATGCGAAAAGGCCATTTGGAAGCAATTTTTCTTTGTTAATATGAGTATTATTTTAATTGCAGCAATTAAAGGTTAAACTGTTCGACCGCTCGCAAGGTGCTCACCAGCTTTAGACAAGAGGACAACTTGAGTCCTTTCAGTTCATTTCTCTGCTATTTTACTACTCTTTTTTTTTCTCAATCAAAATCAGATTTTTCATAAAAGGCATTTATTGTGCTATTTCAAAAGCTGGATTAACATTTGACCTCATGTTCCTGTAAGTTATTTTCGTCTTTCTGACTTGAATGAGCTATTGTGATAATTCCCTGAATATAAAATAAATAAATTATACGTTTTGCTCGAATATAATTTTGATATTTCTAGCGCTGTGAAAAGTCGGCATTGGATGGGCAGCAAAGGCTCTGAGGAGAAAGTTTCTGGGAGCTCAACTTTTTCTGGCTAACCTATTTGCGGTTTTCTTTCTGTGACCCTTAAATAACAACATAGATATAGTAGTCCTGTACAGATTCTGGTAAAATATAACCTTCAGTAGACCTAAATGGTGGGTGGTACAACATATTTCACTTACATGAAGCTAAATCTCAATTATGTTAAAAGACTGGCCCGGTTTAAGTGAAAAATCATCTTTTTGCAATGAAATAGTCTCCCTTTTTGTTTGTCCTTGCTACCAGAGAGGCTAGGCATGAAATGGGAAGCAAATTCTTTTATCTGCTCCAACAAGCCCCGGAGGCTCATAAAACCTTTTAAAGTAGGATTTTTCGAGGGACCAGTTTGTGTAAACCGTATTAGGGTTTTTGTGAAAAAGTGAAAGTGGTAATTGTCCACATTCCAACAGTTTCGATACATAAACTATGGGACCGTCAGCCGTGAACAACCCAGCTGCTAGCAATTTGTGTAGCAGATAATAATCAGGCTACATGCAAAGCAGCGTTCCTCTGTCAGGCATTAAGGCTGTGGCCCACGCTGTAAGGGATTTGAGACATTTAAAGGAATGGTTGGTTTAGTTTAAATAACCTTGGACAAGAGGGAAAAACTAGACCTCCTCTGGCCACATTAGCAATCTCACTCAGAGAGCAATCCAGATCATTTATCAAGATGAACCAGAGCACGGGTCCACTCATACTGTAGTCTACACAAAGAACACATGTGGTGTGTCACATACTCTACAGTCAGTTTTCATTCATCATAGATTCTAGCTGAAGAAATGATCCGAAACCAACACATAAGCTTGTTATAAGCATAGAATCACTTGTTTGTCACCTCTAATGTAATGTAAAAAAAACCCAAAGTGTTTACAGGCATCATACGATTTATCACTGAGGCGCACGCTAACAAAAGCGTAAACAGAACAATAGCACGTTCTGGAAAGGAGCTATGACATCTCGGCGTCTCCACCGTGCACAGACACAAGCAGCAACTGCGGCGTCGTCCTCTGTGATTTATGTCCGAGCTTACAGGGTCCTCCTCAGCACATGGTCACCTCACCAACAGCTGGGCCAGATATTTGATTGGTTGTCAAGCGGGACCCCGTAGACTGTATTGTATGTCTTTTCATTGGTGCTCTATTCTTACGGGAAAGATCTAGTTTCATTTGGGTTGGATGACTCCCTCAGCAATGCCCACAGAGTGACTACATGGGGTCAAAAAATGCTTATAACAACACGGACTACGTCTCATTAGAGACTATGTTTTAATATTTTAACATAAAAATGTCTACATAAAGATTTTCATCATTCATCCTGTCTGTGCAGATTGAGAAGCAGTTTTGGAGTAGCAGCCAGCACCATCTGATACACAGGGAGACGTATCAGGTCAACACAGAGCAGCCACCGATCTGGATCTTTTTTTTCTCCCCCCGTCTCCCGTCCAGCTCTGCCCCAACAGGTGCTGCTTCAGTCAGAGAGATTAGGTGATCAGTGTCCCCAGAATTCTTCCCACTTGGAATGTCATACATGTAAAGGAGGATGAGCCTTTCCTGGCTTCCTGAGGGGAGGTTAAGGAAAGGTGGGCAGCTGGATGACGGGCCTCCACGCCAAATTGTGAGACTATGGAGCACAAAACGATTCATCAATTATTTAATTGACAGAAGTAAAATGAATGCCAATTAAAATGCATTGGTAACTATTATGATAATTGATTTGTTTCAATTTTGGGGATTCTGTATCAGACCAAAAAAAGTTGACATGCTAACATGTCCAAGAGGATGCGATGCGGTTACGTAATTAATCAAGCACCACACACTAAGATATATTAGAACGGTGCACTGCTGCTGTCTAACTAAGACAGCATCAAGTCAAACTTAAACTTCAACTTTCTTGCTAAATGTAGTGACATTTGGAGCTAGTGCTGCTACATTCATTTGGGAAAAAGTCTGCATTTTAGTAATCATTTTTAAAATCCAGCTTTAACTAACCTCCAGTCAACCTAGTTAACCATATCATAGTTGCCATGCACACACTTTGTAGGAAGTGAGAATAAAAAAAAGGTTTGCACTGGATTTACAAACTATTATATTGGCAGAATCTTGAATATCAAAGTCCAAAGTCCTCCAAACTAAAGTACAAAGTATTTAGTACTGCCCATTAGAACAACACAGAGGGATTTTTTTGTCAACTTGGTTAGGTTTAGGGAATTATCATGGTTTGAATTAAGTTATTTTTTGAGGTAGGGGAAGATTATGGATATGATTAATCAATAAATTGAATGTTGATTACATGCTTACATGCTGTATCCAGATGCAAATCCAAAATCCAGTATCCTGCAGGTATGATATGTATTTATGAATAGTCCAGGACTATTTATTTTGTGGTAATATGTAACAATTATAATAATGGAAATTGTGTTTACTAAGAGTAAACTCTGGCTGTCTGGAGGATTGAGCATGGAGACAGTGATGATACAGTGGACACTGGAGGGTCCAGTGGAGATGGGGGTTGCATGCTGGGTAAAGGGAGGTCACACATGCTTTGTGTCCCCCAGGGAGTCGTGCGGGGCGAGACAAGAGTGGTGCCTGCGTTTGAGGTGCAGCTCCTGGGCGCCACACAGATGAGCTCATGAAACGCTATGCTGTCCGCCTAGCTGGGGCTGGGGCTTGGAGGGTGAGAGGAGAGGGCATCCCTGCCATCAATCACCCGGGGTGGAGCTGGGACTCACTGCTCCTGGATCAGCCAGACAAGCAGGAGGAACACGGGGCCAAGGCCACATTAAAGGCACCGATTGCTTCCCCCCCTTCGTCAGCATGAGAGGGTGGGGATGGAGTCAAAGGAGAGAGGCTGAAGGGATAACAACCAGGAGGTGTGGTGCCAAGTAACTGGAGAGGTGTAGCTAAGCGTGGAGACAAAGTGAGGAGTCGAGACAGGGGTTAGGGGAGGGACACTTCTGAGGGAGAGTGGCCTGTGAAACTTGAAGACAGAGGCAGAGATGGAAAGAGATTGTCAGAAGCACGACACAGAGCTTAGCCCATGAACTCATCACCTTTTGGTCACATGTTGTGTAGCATGGACAAGAATGCTTTCTATTTCTTAAATGTGTCCATGCTTGCTCGGGAGCCAGGAGTCAGTCAGGAGCAATTTCAGGACCCCGTGAGTGTGATCCACCCCTATGCATTGGCAACAGTCACAGACTCCGGGTGGAGCGGTCTGCTGGCACACAGGCTCCTCTCAGGGTATCTGGTGTTGACAGACAGGCAGCAGACGCACCAGGTACCAGTCAAAGTCCATCAAGAGGCAACTCTGCAAATTCATTTGAATACAGATGGTCCTTACAACGGGGAAAGCGAACGCTCATATTACTGTGAGCACGAACATTCACTTTTGTACTGTCCTGAAAAACATTACAAAAGAAACAATGAAATCAAAGTGTATTTGCTACACATTCATTTGTTTCGAGAAATGAATGCTTTCATTTAGATTTTGAGATTACAAATATGTGCTGATATGGAGCTACGTCAAACATTATGTGTACACAACCTAATTTAACAATTTCAAACCAGCCTGATCTAAACAAACACAGGACTTTCAATGAAGACCAGCATTCCTGTCCCAAAGTCTTTTTGAGTTATTGGGAAATTACTTAATATAGATATTACTCACTTTGTTTATATGCTTATTTTAAGCCCAACCGTGATGTTCTCTTAAACCTAACTGGTTTGGTGTTGTTGTCTAAACCTAAATTGTTGCCACCACAATGCAATGAGAATTTCTATGAGATCACATTGTTCCAAACAAAACAAACAAATGCGACTGAATATTTACTGAATAATGCAGCACTACTAGCTGGCTGTAACACTTAATTTGTTAAATGGAATATATCCAGTGGGTGAAATGGCAACAGATGGTTATACATTTCTGTTTAAAATGAAATTCATTTTTATGTTTTCCCATCTATTTCTTGTGTAATTTACACAATGTATACTTTAAGCTGACAAAGTTCAACACGTTTCATGAACACAAAGGAGCAGGGAAAAGAAATGCTGATATAAATAATGCAAAAATTGTATGAAACAATGTCAAAATCAGTATTCCAATTTCAGTTCACATACATTTCAGTCAGCATTAAACAAAATACATTGATAGTCAAACTCCAGCCGTCTTACATGTAGAGACGTCGTCTTGGCTCGATTGTACAGGAACCCTTGCACACTTTGTTAAGGGAGCACCTGTGATGCATAAATCTGTAACAAACTCCCAGACTAGTATGTTACATTTCTAATAAGCGTCACCAAACAGGGAGTTGGGAGGGGGGGTAAGTGAAAAAGAATGGCTACTGTATGGGTTTGTAATAAGAGCCAGCTGTGGCCGGCCTTGTGGGCTCTGCACTGGGAGCGTGGTGCTGGGAGATTTGCGCCAGGGAGAAGCTGGGAGGCACATCATAAATTCAGCTTGTTGGGTACGGTTTCTTTTCGGAGGGAGCTTGAAACAAGCCAATTGTCTTTTAATTAGAGAGATATCCTTCCCGTGCCGCACATAATCGGACAAATGGATTCCTCTTTAAGCACTCAAGCGGCCTGCATAAAGACAGCAAAAGCCTGCCTTACCTCAAGGCTACAGGTATTATGCAGCTTTGTCCACCTGACATTTTTCTGTCGCTGCAACAACAACCTTTTCACAGACAACCTTACCCTTTTGGTATGGCGTTACACAACAAAATGCTATATAACAGAATAAGAAACACCACCTAATTAATTTGGATCAAGTAATGCCTGAACCCTGTCACCTCGGTGTGCTGGTCCAACCAATGCTGGATTTGCTCCAGAAAGCAACAGGACTGAACTGGAATCCCCAGTAATAATTCTGTTAAATGGGGTGGCATTTCACAGTGCTAAACCTGCCCCGACAGAATTTGTCTGTGTCCTCTGCTTAAATAATTAAAGCAGCGAGGGTCTGAAATAAACCATGCACGTCCCACATTTTCTTCCTCTTTCGGCGCCACATGCAAACATGTGAAACTATGTAGGTATGAAAAAGAGAAGTAAAAAAAGAAACATTCCTGTCCGAGCAATCGCTGTATGCACTACATCATGTTTATTAAGAGTACTAAATCAGAGTGGAGGGGAGCTACAGTACTCCCGAGGAGCCTCCAGAATGACTCCGGCTGGGTGAGCACAACATTGCACATTTGGAGTGTGTAATAGGAGGGCTGGGAGTTTTAAAGGCAGAAATATTTTCTGGATTCCCTGCTCTTACCTTTTATTTATCCTAGCCACATTCTACGAGCTAAGTCAAAAATGTATTCATTTTAGGAATTT
Source organism: Eutrigla gurnardus (assembly GCF_963514095.1). Taxonomy (NCBI): domain Eukaryota; kingdom Metazoa; phylum Chordata; class Actinopteri; order Perciformes; family Triglidae; genus Eutrigla; species Eutrigla gurnardus. The sequence goes on from NC_139918.1 coordinate 20,517,732, forward strand.
TCTCTCAGAGTGAGGAAGGTGAATAGATATAAATAGCCAATCCCTTTCCCACTTTTTTGTGATAAAAGATTAGAATCTCTGAGGAAAACATTGCCACACATGGAAAACTTCTTCTCCCACACCAGGTATCTCTCTTTGCCTTCTCTTCTCTCTTGTCCACAGCTGCGAACCTCCAGGGCCCCCCACTCTCTGTGTGGGCCCCGGGGCTGCGCCCAGGACCCAGGCAGCCAGGGACAAAGTGGTAAATTCACACGCATGCCCTTCTAGCCCTGCACTTCCTGCAACTCCTGAAACTCCATTGGCCCCTGCGTTAAGTAATTACCAATGTTAGCAAATGTACTCTCCCTCAACTGCAAATTGCTGATAAGCTGCTTTTCTAAAACACAGTCCTCCGCCAGCCATTAGCAACATGATGTCATACCATGCCCACCCTGGTGCTTGTGAAAACACAAACCCCAAGTGAAGGATACTTCATGATGGTCTGCTTAATAAAATAAAAGAGATGGTAAAAACGAAATGGCTTTCCATAGTTCCAGTGAAATTAACCATTTTGAATCAAAGCCTTTATTCTAATCTAAAAATGTATTATTCTCAGGGGGGGTTTCTACAAGTCTACCTTGTACGTCATTATTTTACTCATACAACCTCAGTTGAAAACAGAACTACACCATCCCCTAAAATCCCTGCTGCTACCACTCAATAATGAGCTGAAGAGTTTAATGCTTATGGAAATGGACACTTGTCGTTAGAAGATTTATAACAGAGGAAAGAAGATTTAATAGCAAAGCTTTATGATTAAATATTATAATATTTTAATCGTAAGTGTCCCCTGTCATGCCATTCTTTAAAAGTATGTTTATGCCTGGGGTGAGTGGAACCTGGGGCATATATAATATAATCAGCTGCATAAATATGAACATTGAAATAGTGATTAGTAAGAATAACATGTGTGTGCAATGAAAAGAGCAATGGGCCAAGAGTAGAGCCCTGCAGCACCCCGTTATTACTGGAAAGAGGCTCAGCTTGAGTAGGAAATCTACACTTGTGATGCTTTTATTGAAGGTAAATACATACTCTTTATGCACAACCTCTAAACCTTTGCCTATGAGCTTTATCTGAGGATGTCAGTCTTGTATGTCTTTCCATGTAACAGCAAGTCAGCCCAGCATTGATAGGTTTGTATTTCAAATGCCTTCCAGTTAGCTTCATGATATCCAGGTTCACCTGCTCCTTCCTTTCTTGATAGGGAATTGTCAAAAGGCAGCAATGGGGGATTTGGTGACAATGTGCTCTTGTTCAAGTTTGTATTGAAGGAATTAATGCCATTGAATGCTTCAAATTACTTTTCCAAGTGTTAGAAAGCTCTGACACCTTGGTCAACCTCATACAAACACAACTTTAGAATAGAAAATCAAAAGTTTGCAAAAAAAAATACGATTGAAGCATCTGAGACAAACTGTCCAACGTGGTCACACAAAAACGAATACGAACTTTCTCAACTGAAGTATGCCTCTGCTTTTACAAGAGATTGTTGAGGGGAGGTGAAAGGTGCAAGGGAGATGGGGCGAGGCAAGGGCCTGCTTGTAAGGCCTCCAGGCCGAGGGATGCTGAGCACTCTTCACCCGGGCAAAGGTTCACTCCGATCATGTGGGCCAATCTGTTCCAGACGTGGTAAATGACACATTATTGGATCCAGACCTGACAAGGGCTTTGTGTATATTACATTACCAGACACCAGGCTCACTTAAGCTTCATTACCTACATCCCTCCTCCCCACCAAGAAAGGGAAAAAGGAGGACTAGGGAAGAAGAGAAAGGGCAACGCAGATCTTACCCCAATCCATGGAGTGTGCATTTTTCCTCCCCGGTCAGACCAACACTCTGCAGCTATCACACGGCTTTCTTTCTCCCTCTCTCCCTCTTCTTTTGACTCCCTGCTTTCGGCGCTGCGAACCCGTTAAATGTAACAACACTGGAATTCACCCTGGAACACCCAAGACGATTCTGCCCACAGGGATTTTTAGGGAGATATTAGAAACACACCAGAGAGGTCACCCCACCCTCCTCCTCTTCCCACACTGATGGAACTAACGGCATGGGTTGATTTGAGAACTGCAAGCGTGTATAAATGCAGAAGATCTTTTTTGCAGTTGCTTGCAGCTACATGTTGCTTGTTTGAATGAGGTGTGTTTATTCGACTAATTGGCGGACAGAACCCTTATATCTACCCTCAAATTAAAGATTGAATGAAAGCCCTCAACACTCAGAATAACATTTTAACTATAGCATGTTCTGGTGGGAGGTTTCCTGTGGCTTGGATGCCTCACGGTGGGATATGTGCCATAAGCAGTTGGTGGATTTAGCCAAACCTTCCTTTTATTTGTATAACATATGCATGAACACCCATGCGACAAGCAATCCCTTGCTGAAGCCACACCCCGATGTCTTAGCATTTTTACCACCAAATTGATCACCCATGATGATTTACAGACAATACACAGACCCCTACACCGTCATGACCTCCACCCACAGACACTGTAATCAAATATTGAATGGGTCTGTTTTCCCAGCAGCAAGAATTTAAATGACAATCACCTCCCTTGGCTTCTGGGCCACATCACCTGCCGGGGTGCAAGGACGGCGATGCTGCAACAGAAGTCGGGACTAAAGATATATATGCCTTCAGGAATGATAACTGAAATGTGCCCTCACAAATGTCAGTTAAGATATATGTGCCACGAGGATTACTGTTACAGTAAGAGGCCCACAGCTGTAGCTTCGTCAGTAGTCAGAGAGACCTCGAGAAACCATACGCTTGGCCCTATGTAACATGGAATAATTACAGCTGCACCACAAAGGAACTTAAAAAAAGATGGTGTTTTTATTATTTTTGTTCTTGCACCACTTTGGTTTGCGTAGGGTTCTTTTTTATGTGATAACTGGGTATTAAGCAGAATATATAAAGCAACGAATAGAGTGTAGTGTACGGAGAAATTCATTTCTCACCCGCACATATAGTGGAGTCACATGTGTGTTTTAGCATGGCAGCCTGTCAACACTGAAAAATACTTCGGGAGTCAAGTCAACTTTGTCATTCGTCACTTTCTACGTGACATCACTTCTATCTGTTTTCCTCCTTCTCTCATTCGTCGCCCCGGCTTTCTTGTTTGTTTGAACTCCGTTCGCTACGACCCGCTGGTTAAAAGGCTCACTTTGATGCCGAGAACCGAATACGCAACGGTAAGTTTGCAACTTAGTTAACATTATTGAAGAAAGACATTTGGCACACTAGTTTTTCTTTGTTCTTTTTACTGTAAAACAATCTTGGTTTGTAGTGCTAAATTTTTTTATTAAATGTATTTAACTTCAACTATGTATTCGTTTTTCTGCCCTTCACACGTTTGTGTGTGCATGTGTGTTTGTGTGTGTGTGTGTGAGGTTAGATGGTCATGGAAGGCAGCTCGAGCTACACTGTTCCAGCTCATTAGCTGTGATTAATCGGCATGTGAGCTTTCCCATGGTCCCCTTTGCCTGGTGGAGACAGAGCTCACCTTGGAGGGCACGGGGAGTCCAGGCAGCCACCGTTAACACTCTGAGACGAGTACAGTTTCATGTGTACAAGTCATTCTTACATGTGGCACACATGTTTGTATTTGCATGGCTTCTGTGGGCATGCAGGCGTTTTTAAACATAAGTTATCTCACTTTTAATTGATTATAATAGCCGTGTTTATTCATATTTGTTGTTACAACCAAAGTATATGTACATTTATGTTTTTTAATCTAAAGATTTAACGTATTACACATAGTCTTGTAGACTCCACATATTTATGAACTATTTAAATTACATTTTAAACATTCATAATTGTAATCAATTGTACTAATGATTATAAAGAATTAGTACCAGTAATAGTAGTATAAAATATTTATTACATTACCGAACATTTAATTCATTTTTACATAAGATTACAAAATCAATGCAAGAATTGAAAAGCAGGGCAAAATCAAAATTCACTTGTAAATAGGATTTAAAATGAAACAAATAGAAGAAGGTAAAATAGAATAAAACAGATAAAAAATATGCATGTAATATGCAGCGTTACATTAGACTTTTAACATTTGTTATGACAGTATAACACCTGAAGTTTCAATTTTATTAGCTGTAATATTATACTATATTAGCTGGCCAATCCCATGACCGATTACAAGACACGCTCTTTTTCACAAAACAAGCAATCATATAAAACTGTAGCATTACAAGTATTTCTATTCTTGATTTCAAATAACATGTTATTCAATAATATATTTTTTTATTGTTCTGTTTCCCTCAAGCCATTTAATTGCGATTTCTGGAACCATAATAAAAAAACATTATGACACAGATTTTTGCAGGATAGCCTACAATTAATATAATGTGCGTTTGGAAGAGAAGGAAACCTACCTGAGGAATTTTGTGTCTGAATATCTGACCTCACTTATAAGCTCCACTGACGAAACAAAAAAGAAAATCCTTGTTGTTCACACACAAATATACATTGATGTAGGTCTCCTTAATTAAGACATAATACATTCAGTGAAGCCTTTGTTTTTTCACTTATTGGGGAAATATGCTCTCTAATCCACTGATATGAGAACCATCTGTGTAAATTCATGGCCGCAGAGGATAGACACTCGCTGGCTGCTGTGTAGTGTATCTGGTGTGCACGGCAGCGAGGAGACTGGGATGAACTTGCAGTGATTGGCTCAAGACTTTCAAAGGGGGATCTGTCTCATCTTCATTCTGCCCCTACTTCCACCTCAAATAAATACGCCTGTTTCTGTTGGGTCCCGGGCCGCCCACACATACACTCACTGACGTAACCGGCCTTACTCTCACGTGTGTGTGTGTGTGTGTGTGTTTGTGTGTGTGTGTGGCAACATGTTTCATACTGATTACTGAGATATATAAAGCATTCACACTGTCGCACACACTCACTCATTATATTGTGACACATTGGGGTCACACAGAAACATGAACAGATAAATATGAACACATACCAAAATTAATTGAAAAAAAAATGAAATCTTTGGGAAGACGACATTGTATTTTTATTAGTTTAAAATAATTAACATGTGAACTTTCAACGCTGCGTTTCAACGGAAAGTTGTTACTGACCGCACATGCCCAGAAGGAGCACATGCTGAACCTTGTTTCACTTTTTGTTTAAAGCTGCTGTTCCAAGATAATTCAGACACAAATATGCTTAAAGCTGCAGAGGTTTCTTAATTTCCTGTGCGGGCCACACACAACTCCACAGATCTTTTGGCTGCAGACTGCACTCTGAAACCAAGACGCAGACTCTGCTGTCATTATTTTACTGTAAAAATAGATTTCAGTGAAGGGCTTTGTCTTCCACTTATGAGAAGTTAATAAAAATAATTCACGGATTAATTGAATGCTTGTTACACTGTAATCAGCAATGTTCTGATGAAACCTTTTTTTCCTCACAACGCCAAAAGCCTATTTCTACATATGAATAACACAAAGGGATAATAGAATCAAATAATGTCAGCATCGAATAAATAAATAAAACCATTTTTGAGTGAGTGAGTGAGTGAGTGAGTGAGTGAGTGAGTGAGTGAGTGAGTGAGTGAGTGAGTGAGTGAGTGAGTGAGGGAGGGTGGGAGGTCCACATCTCCTGATTTGAGCCGGTCAGTCAGCAGGTCCTGGTCAGCGTGGTGAAACTCATCTCATGGGATGGACCCCGATAAATGCAAGGGACGTGCCTAGAAGAGAGAAGCAGAGCAGCAGGAGAGAGGCCAAGAACCTGGAATGAAGCAGAGCCACCTGATCCACACCAGCAGAGTCCCAGCCGGCCAAACAGAGCGCTCATTGTCTGTGGCAGAAACCACTGAGCTCTGCTCTTTGTCGCCCCCCCTCCCACCGCCGCACACTGTCCTTCACTACTGCTAGCTGCAAGGAAGAGTTGCCCTGCTTATTGTTGTTGTAGCTTATTATAATTGCTGCGGTAGGCCTTCTATCTTCAACAAAATCTACTTTTTAGGATTTAGGAAAAGATTTGTAGGAATTCCAAATAAGGGATATGTGATGAAAAATACTGTCTGTGACAGTAGACCTTCAATCATCCTTTAATTCAGACCATAACTTTAACACATATACACAGTAAATTTATCTGAGTAAATCTTCAAATTGAGTAAAATTTTTACGAAAAAAAAGAAGATAATATTTGGTCCCAGTCTAAATAAAATAAAATTTACTCTTGTTAATTTGCCAGTTATTGGAAAAAAATGGATGACAGGTTACTGTCCCATCCTGAAAATAGTAGTACACATTTCCACCTTTTCTTTTTCACTGACAGTAAACAGTCTATTCTTTTTGGCTTTCGAGGGTAATTCTTCTGTCCATTAGTATATATAACCTTTAATTCCAGCATACCATTTTCAACTTCTGTTGTGGATTCAGCATTTCGAACCAGGTCAGTTCACCTGTCTGTGTGAGGCCACGGCTTTGTTCAAACATAATGGTGTGGCACTATCGTCATGAGTGATCAGAGAGAGAGTTGGTCAAAAGCTGTTGAGACGGCATCCACATACCAGTCCTGCTTTGTCTAGGAATCTTGGAATATTTCAGAGGACTTTGCTGGTCATAAACCATCTTTTGGCGATAGGTGAAGGTCTGCTTCATCTTCTCTTTGACAATTGCTTCATCAGGTGTATGCTTCACCAGAGCAATGGCCTTGCAACACAGGCTCTCCTTGGTTAGCCAGTTTTCCTCTCTAAATGGGTGCCGGTCTGCTTTTGGGCCACCTGTAACACTTAAGAGAACAGGACTGGGGCTTACCACGGTGGCAGAAAATCAAAATGGGGATAAATCCAAACAAAACACCACCCTGTGACACAACACACCAAGCAACAGAAATGGTGAGAAGACACCACCACCAGGGGATTGGGCTGCTACACGAGTCTGCCCACAGCACCTGACCACAAAAAGAAGAAAAGGGCACTAATTACTCAGGTATAATACGGGGCCAAAAGTAACACGCAGGAGCAAATAAATAAAAACCCAAATACACAGACACTTAAATCACAAGACAAGAAATATAACAAATCTTAATCCACATTTAAGTAATTCTACAATAACAGAACGCTATAAACTACTAGAAACTAAAAATTACATCAAAAGAAATGACCCAATTAATCTAGAAAGAAAGAAAAAGAATATAACCGGCAATAATAAACACTAAATATCTTAACTGGCTGAGCCTGATGGATACTCCCACGTACAAACACATTATATAAAGAGACAATGATGCAACTTAGGATGTTCTCAGAAGCACACAAACACACACGCACACACACACACACACACACACACACATGGAGGGGAGTCAGCAGGCACTGCTGAATAATTCAGAAGTGGAAATGCATGATTGATGTGGGGCGTTTCATTTCCACACCTTTTAAAAAGGTCCCTTTTAGCTCCGGCACCAAATAGGCCAAGTGGTCTTTGCAGTTCAAAGCCTGGCATGGATCTGGTCTTCCTAGTCAAGCTCTCTGGGACAAGAGTGGCTTTATTTTGTGGCCGGGGGCACCGGTGGTGCTGGTCGGGATTCCACACCTGTGTTTGCTCCTTACCCAATAATTGAGAGCCGCGTGCTATTTTGAGCTCAGAGCACAAAGTGCCTCACTCATGAGGAACTCAGAGTGAAGAATCTTGGCTCCCGGTTTGATGTGGCTGGAAAACCTGAAAACCCCATGGATAAGCCTGGCAGAGTGCAGATATACTCAAGAACATAAGTCTGTATGAGCTATATGTAGACCTAACATGTATGACGGACAGATCTACATATACTGTGTGTGTGTGTGTATATCTATATATCTATATATATCTATATATATTTACAGTATAAGTCACAGTAACAGCAAATAAACAAGCAAACCAATTCCACCGCAGCATTACACCATGTGCTCTGCCAATGTAATAAACGGGGGAATATGAAAATTCATAGAAGGGCTTAAGACGTTGACTAAGTAAGGATAGACAAAATGAAATGAGCAAAGAGAAGAGCGAGAGTGAGCCAACGCACTGTTACTGAGCGAAGTCGGTTTGGTCGAGGGTCAGTCCAAGTGCAAAGTGAACTCAAAGTCAAAATAAACACTCACTTTGGCTTCCTGATGGGACAGCACGCTTACTTTTTTCCCACAATTCTCCAGAACGGCTTAATTCGAAGTCACGCAAAATGTTCCAGATTTTCACTGAAATGTTTTTCACCATATTTGATGCATGTTACATTTCTTCAGACCGCGACAATGACAGATTTAGCATTATGTTTTGCGCTTCGTGACAGCTCCGTGCTGCCAGTTCATTATGATATTAATGGGAGAAGGTCAAAAAATGTCAAACAATTCCTCAGTTGTCAAGTCATTTTGCCATAGTTAAACCTTTTCAAAGGAGAAAAAAAACATTTCATTTAAAATGTTAACTGGCTGGCTGAGCTGTCTGGGTAATTTATTACCAACAGACAGGAATTTTGACAAATCATTCAGCTCAGCAAACTGGCCGTAGCAAAGTTCAGCAATTAGGCCTCCTATGTAAAGACAGTCTACTCCTCTGCATCGGCCGTGCTGGATTTATGTGCGCTCTCGAGTTAGCGGGCTGGTTCAAAGCCCTGCGTAGGGGAGCCGGAGGTTGACACATGGGGAATTTCACAAATACGGTGGAACACACACACACACACACACACACACACACACACACACATCTCGCAGTAAATCTGACCAGAGGATAGTGGTCTTCTGGGGAAAGGGGATGGTCAGTGAGAGGTGGAGTGTTGAGTGAAGGCATAATCAACCAGAGACGGGGGTCAACTGTTGTCAGGTAATCTGTGATATTAAAGAGGCAGAAGAAAGGAGGCGAAAACAGTGATTTTTCACTTCTTTTTATTTTAAAAATTGCCAGAACTGCAAATAGATTCTTATTTTTCTTCTATTTAAAAATGATGCTGCTCACATGTGTTAAATTCTGACTTCCAGTCAGCCAAGCCTAAAACCTCTGTCAATATTTAGCTTTCTTTTAATGGGCTGATTTTATGCTACTGTCTGACCACAATGGCCAATGAGTAGCCGCTTGCTCGTGTCACAGTGAGCGTACCTGAGAATAGCTCTGGCTAAAAAATAACACGTCTCATTTGCATATATGTTGTCAACAATGTCCTTAAACAGCTGTTATTCTTAACAATATAATTATTCGGATTTCTAGACTTAATATAACTAATATAAAGTATTAATTTGATGTCATGGGTTATCAGAGCTGGTTACTATAATATTTAAAGAGTAATATCAGCTTAGCTGTTCAATAAAATGTGATTTTAAAGGTGCAATAAGTGAGTTTTTACAGTCCCACTGCACTAAATGACCACAACATACAGATGTTTTATAGGGTTGTAAGATCAATACAGTGAGCCATCGAGCTCTTTGCCAGGTGTTGATATTCTTGGCTTTGAAAACCCACTTTCTGTCCCATACTAAAAATGCACACTACCACCACCTGCTCAGATTTCAACCGAGGATATCCTGATGAAGAGCAGAGTTGTTTGAATATCTGCAATGTACCAATCCAATATTTACGTTCCCTAATCCTTAAGAAAGGTGTACGATGCAGACATAAACTGTAAAATACACAAAAGATGGCAAAGTTTAAGTATGATACCACATGTTTTATTTTATTTTTTTTCAGTAAATTCACTTCAAACTGTATTTTTTTTTTAATATCACAAATTAGTAATCAAGTTGACTGAAATGAATAGCACGGCCCACAGATTAAAAGCCAATTACCATTTCAATGTGTTTTTAAACCTTTAACATTTAATTAAACATTTAACATTTATATGTGTCAATTATTTCTTCAGTGCAGACTTTGTTTCAGTGACCTGAACTAGTTTTATTCCATCAAGGGCATATTTTAATAGAGCAAAATGACAGCTGGCATAGAGAGGACACTTTGCGATTACTTTAAGGGATCAACATTTAATCAGGCCTAATAACAAATGGGGATAATTTGAAATATGCTTTGATCAGGTCTGGTTCCAGTCCAGCAAATCAGCTAGGACATCCTTATTTATAACAGCTCCAAAATGGAGAATTGTGCTGTTATCAAGTGGTGAGCATTGGATTTCATTTTAATTTCAAGGCAAAAATAATAATAATAAATGAGCGGGGTTTCAAGCAGATCTCTGACTTTTTATAGTTCATGGAACTCTGAATTGATAACATTGTGATTTGTTCCTTTGACCCACAATGTAAATGTGAGTGTGAAGCAAAACACAAACAGACTATTGAAGCAGGTTCACTACTACAATACTGCCAAAGTTAGAAAACATAACACTGTTTAAATTGTAGATAACTTCACAAGTTATTACCATTATTATTATAAGGCAAACGTCTTCCTAGTTATAGCATAGCATTACATTATAAATAGATCTGTATATTGTATGTTATATTTGGTGTTCATTGACATATTGTGGTATATTAGATTTTAAGATTGTGTACAGTGTGTGGAAACATTTTAGATGTGTTTCGTTCTCACCGCCAAATGTTTGGGTAGCCTCGTTCTTTTGAGAAAACTTCCCTGAGGTGGAGATGTGTTTGATATGTCCTACAACAGCTGAAGAACTACTAGCAACGAAAAGGATAGCACCTGACAAAACACAAGTGTCTTTAAAAGTAAATTCCTTAGGAATCTACGACAGTGGGTAAATACAATAATTATCTGTTTCTTGTTCACCAAAATAAAAATGCACACATTTCTACTTTAAACTTGCTATAACTGCTCTAAAGTGGGTTTGGGGAATTTTATTAAGGGTTTGCAATAATACTTAAAAAAACTAAAAGTCATAGATTCAGGGTTTTTTAATTCTGCACAGCAACAGAGTGTTTTCATTAGTTTGCATGTGATACTGTAGTAACCGCCATATGGAAGACTCCTATCACCATTTAGTAACGGGTAGATGTTAAAGGCTGTTGACAAGCATTAAAGCCTTCACGCATTTAATGTTTATTCCAGCTAAGTACCCAGAGGGGTGATGGGTAGTTGATGGTAATCGCGTCCCGGCTGCTGTTGATGAACGCCGTCCGTCAGCAGTCTGTAAGTTTCGAGGTGCAGCCAAAAGAAACAAGGAGGGGAGATGGGGGAAAAAAGATGCCGGTCATCTTTAATAATCTTCAATATCACCTCCAATTTCAACAAGGTTGGAAACAATGCTATTTTCCCAGCAATGTGTTCCAAGAGTCAACTTGGAAATGTGAGATAATTGTTTGTGTCAGAGTGTGTTAAAAAAAAAAATGCCGCCCATGTGAAACCGCCACTGGAGAGAAAGAGATGCTGCCTATGCTGCTACCACTTAAACCCAATAAACTCAAATGTGAGTGAAATGTAAAAACACTTAACTGTGCTACTTATTCTACTTACTGCTTCTGTCTGATTGGCCTGATAGTATTTGATAGATTACCAGTCGGTGTAAAAGCCTCTGGTTAAACAATCAGTGAGAAACAAGCATTTGTTTTCATCTTAGTCTCAGCAGGGAACACCTTAAGCTGCCTAAACTTGTGTGTGTGTGTGTGTGTGTGTGTGTGTGTGTGTGTGTGTGTGTGTGTGTGTGTGTGTGTGCAGGGGCACAACTACCCAGTGTCAGAGGGGTATGTAGCAACAATTGTTTATCAATAGTTATATGGTATAAACATAGATACAAATTATGAATATATTAAATAAAACATGTTTTTGGGCTGTTTTATATTTAAATAACTAAAGAAAATCATCCTGTGAATCCAATATTGGTAACGATTGTGGATTTGTTTGACCAGACAGCACCGGGCAATGAGGGTTAGGTTTAGGGTTAGGGTCAGGGCAGCCCGCTATGCGCCGCATATAGTGCATACCCACTATTTGCGCCACTGTGTGTGTGTGTGTGTGTGTGTGTGTGTGTGTGTGTGTGTGTGCCCTTCCCTCTGAGTCAACTTCAGAGAGATGCAGCATCATCTCTCATACGGCTTCATGGTGTTTTCTTTGATGCGCGATGGTGATCAGCAGTATCTGTTACAAAAATGTGGTGTGATGTGACCGCGCTGCAACTTCATCGTCAGTTAAAAGTCCGTGCTGCAGCGCTGCAAGCTTTTCACATTGATTTGCTAATGGGCCACTTGATTGTGCCAGTGATTGCGCTATAGTTTCGGGAAAATGTGTGGGATTTTGACTCATAACGCTCACTGGCACATACTGCGAAGTCGAAAGATGATCTAATTTCAGATAGGGTGGCATCCAGATGACAAGTTCATGGGAACTTTGATGAAAAAAGGGAGATATGCCTCGGCAAATCTCCCAATCATTGACATCTTAAAAAAAAAAGACTTAGTCACACACAAATCACAGCCTGTTAGCGTTATAAATCTGTAGCCTCAGAATGCTTCTCCTACTTCTTTATCCCCTGCAGGACACAAGCAGAGGGGTCAGGACGGCAGGGCGCACACACTCAACTCTGCAGCCAATGTGCAAATCATGGGAGTCGATGTCAGCCATCATTTAGTTGTCAGGGGTGGAAACGAGAAAAATGGATGAGGAATGAAGTGCTGAGACTGGCCTGACCTTGTGGATGATTGCCGCCTAAATAGCTGGGACTGAAATTGGGCATTTTACACCCTGGCAGCTGCCCAAAACACAATTTGTCCCCAGTTTCTGAGGACAAGATGGCCTGAGTAGCACGTCACGTCAAATACCAGTTTCCTGGGAACTCTAATATCCCCCTTTGTATAGAACGTGAGTAGAATAAGATGTAAAATGACATGGAATAAGCAGTGATTTATCAAATTCATCATACAGTGTTTATGTTTAAATGTGGTGTTGAATTTCCAGTCATTATTTATTCTTCCTATCATCCAGCACACTGAATACTGACCTATTCCCGGACTAGACCTACTAAAGCTCCTCATTTATGCTCATACACCAGGTGGCAACATCCGGTTCTCAAAAGTTTATCGAATGCTAAGTCCGATTGTTAAGAAGTCCACCCTACTTGTGATTCATTACCTCAGTTTATGGTTTCATTTGCTGATTTCACGTCTTCTTCAATACAGTTTGATGTTCATTTAGTCAATGATGGTCCCATTTAGAGTCAAATAGACAATAAAGCAGGGTTTGCTTTAGGCCGCGGCTATCTTGTGGTTCACAGGTCGTAGTATTTTTTCAGTTCATGAAAGGTTTAAAAGTGTCTTCAGTTGTACTTGGCGCCATCCTCACATGTTACTTCTGGTTGCAAAAGAACAAGATAGTGACAGCCAAAAACAAACAACGTGACGATGACCACTTTTATAGCATACATACAGATTTGTGTTGAAATCATATTCTGATCCTATTCTATTGCAATTATTCCTATAAGTTTGTCATTTTTTTTATAAAATTGTGTTTTCCTTCAAAAGGTTTGTACAATATTATTGGATTAATAAAAAGGCAGAACACAGTGTTCTGCCACAGTGTGAACAGAGTTATGAGTAATATTTCTGGTGGCACAATAATAATAGCAGTCCTAATTGCCCTTACAGTATATGGTTCTGGCAAAGATGGATAGGTACCAGACAAGGTGAAGTCATGGGAATTAGGTGGAGCTTTCCTCTCTGTGGCTGATGTAGGTAACATGTCTGTACCAGCTCATTTGTTGTGTTGTTTTCATGGATTTAAAGCAAACTGGATAAGGCATTGGAGGCAGGCCGTTGTTTATTCCTTTGGAAGCTGCTCAAGAGCAAGTCCCCACAGAGTCTCATTCACATGAGTGCATTTTACAGCTTTTAGGACGAATGATATAAATAAGAGCTATTTAAATGGTCATTCTGGGAAGTTGATTTACCTCAAAAAATGTCCCAATGTAAGTCGGTGGGAAAATGTCTTTTTGGGCCCGATGGCATCCCCGGCACTCCTGGAAGGTTTGAAATTGGCTTAAAAACCCTGCGCTCTTCCCGAGAGGCTTGGTTTTGCGATATAAATAGGCTACGAATATTGTGCACAATTGCTTTCTTGTCAAGAGTTTGTGTGCACTTCAAGCTAGCACCATCAGATGCTTAGCTTAGTTTATCTTAGCTTAGCACACAGACTGTAAACTTTGTCCAAAGGTATCCAAATCCCCCAACCAATATGTCTATAGCTTATTAGCACATGATATACTGTTTATTTAACCTGCAGAGAAACAGAGGGAGCCGGCATAGCTGGCACCCCCTCTCTGTGCTGAGCTAAGCTATCCATTAGCATGGTAGCTTCATATTTCCCATGGGACAGTGGTATTGATCTTCTCATCTAACTCAAAGCAAGACAAATTTACAAAATGTTCCCAAACTGCAGTCGGTTGTTTTTCCCGGCAGTAATTTGACCTACCAGGGTCTCTAGAAATGGTATCAGTCACAAGTGTTTGGGGCTGCTACTGTAGAGCAAACTGTATGTGGCCCTCACCTCCGTTATTTTGTCAGTTTAGGGAGCTTAATCCAGAGGTGCACCTCAGCAGCATCTGCCTGGGACCGTCGGGCTTAAGCCTCTGAGCAAGGATCACTTATAATGGAATCCAATCCCTAGCTGTCTGTTTGAGAGGGCTGGAACTAATCGATCAGAGGGGGAGCATCTGTGAAAGAGATGTTCAGAGGGGCAGCTTTGACTGCGCTGGAGCCAGAAGGGCTACTGTCTGATGCCCCGGTTCTGGCGTTACAGCGCAGCATTACCACTTGATACGCCAGTCAAGCTGGCTTTGATGCAAAATATAGTGAGATGTGAAACTGAGAAGCCAACTTTTTTTTTTTGTTGATTTTTGTCTCGACTTCTAATTTTGTCGTCTCTTCTGCCGTAGAAGTTATCATTTTTTCCCTTCTATCTTTAATCCTCTGTCCATGTCCCTCTCCTTTTCGCCCCCTTGCATATTTTATATCAGGTTCTGTGTTAAGTCCTTCCCCTATGAACTCAATCCCCAGTCTGGCCCTCTGCTTGAGCCCCTCAGCTGCTGGTCTGCTCTCACACTAACCCCCTTGTTTATATCGGGGACGCAATTAAGTCCGAGCCAAGTAGAGGAGTCCCAGAGAGAGAGGCAAGAGTGCAAGCTCGTGAGTCAAATTTCAACTTTCTACACTCACACACTCCTCCCTCCCTCTATTTCACTCATTTGCTCTTTCCCTCCATCCCGTCCCACTGCATCTCCTCTCCTGAGCTCCTTTTCATTTTAAACATGCAAAGATATCTCTTCCGAACAAATAAAATAAAATAGTGTTTAATGCCTAATGAATCTGGCTCTTGTTGGGTTTATTTTATGATACTGGAAAAATGTTCTCTTGGAGAGAAATATGTGACTTCAGATAGCCTACTGCTGAAAACGACTAAAGCAAGACATTACCTCATCTGTGAGTGATGTAACCCAAAATGCAGAAGGATTATTTATTCTCCGATTTTTTTTGCACCCAAACATCAATTTTATGCTTTGATTCAAGCATTTTTTCATATTAGCATATAAAAAAAAAACTTTTCTTAAGTTCTTGTTTTGTTCTACTATAATTTCTTCTTTTTCCTTCTTTTTTTTTGTCATGGAGGAACTGGTTGGACTGCCGAGTTCCCATTCTCCACATGTGTGGTCTGTGGGCCCAGGGGACCTATCCCAGACTCCCAGACACACGTGTGCAGGCAGAAGCAGTAGTGCAAAATGCAGAGTAGATAAACAGGGCTCTCGCTGGCCACTGGGCACACTCCACATCTAAACAATGCCAAGTCAACTACTTTGCAGGAGTACATAGCAAAAAGCAAAAAAGCAAAACATGAACATCTCCTGAAAGTCATTTTTGGTGAAAACTGCTTCTTACCACTCGCCCAGACACCGTGTCAGGGCATGTAATTATGTTTTAAGGTCATGCTTGAGTCATAAATTGCATTAATGCAGTATCCACAAGTTTCAAATGAGTGGGGCGAGAACTTTGTTTTAAAACGCCATTCCTTTCCCCGTTGAATTTAGTGTCGAGCACCTCGATTGCCCCTAATTCAACATTCCAGCCCAGCGGCGCAAGTGTGCCTCACTTTCTCTGGGGAGATGCGGGAGAAACTCCAGGGATGTGTACAGCGTTGACGGACAGGGGGATAAACAGAGGGATTGTCCCTGACCTCCCAACACCAGTCTGGAGGAAGACGAATAGCCCCCCAATGGGCCCTGAGCAGATAAAATACACCCTACCGTCTTCAACACCAGGTGTGACAGCCATCAGGGGTGGCCTATCAGCAGGGGGCACCGAGAAGGGGAGGTAAGGGGTGAGGGGGCACATTAGGAACATATCAGCAATTACTCTCTGGGTTTATTTTTCTTCCTGCTTTAACGCCTGGATACCGAGTTACATTCATCCTGGGTGTTGATTGTATCTCACGGTCTAAGTGAGAACACTTTGCAGTCATTTGTCGATTATCTGATAATACACTCCAACATGTTAATGTGATGTGCAGCAAAGGATTTAAAAGCCCCCGCAGTTTGTTTATTTGTCAAGAGTTTCCCTTCGGTGAATTCTGTGGCCTTGACTTTTCCAGCTTTAGGGCTTATCTGGGAAGTCCGGTTCCATCTTTGCCGTTAGCGTACCCAGAGTTGCAAATCAACATCTTTATGTAATGGAATTCACAGGGTCGAGGACATGTTTACCTCTTTTTCCAGGCCCATTAGGCACCAAGCGGCTATATCATACCTGACATGAGAGAATGGCCTCAATCTGTTTAAGCCATGATCTCTGTCTGCATGGGCCCCACATCTTCCGGCGCTCCGCAAAGCAGATATATGAAGAGGGATGACGGTCATTTATACGTCCTGAACTTTAAACAATAAATGTGTTATGGGTGCAGACATCCCACAGGCTAGACAAATAAACGGGCTCCGCCATGTGTAGTTTGAGCCACGGAGCAGGACAAAAGGTTTCTGCAGACGCTCACGTGATCCCAAACATTGCTGGAAAGTAGCTCCACAGAGATGCAAGTTTTGGTGCGTTAGATGACATTCTTTCGCATGAAACGGCATATGCTAATTCTGTCGAAATAACATTTTGTGCTTTGTGAAGTGTCACAACAAATCTGCAAAAATGAAAGAAAAAGGCTGTGTGCAAGAGGAGCCGGTGTGAAATAGGGAAGCCCAGACCTCTAATTTCCTGTGTGAGCGCTTGTCGTGGAACGGGAAGGCCCGAACGCTCTGCGGCTATCAGAAATCAGCCCAATAGTCCCCTGAGCCACCCCTGCCCTCGCAATACCCTCCCCCCTCCTTCCTCTGAGCCCAGGCCTCAGGGCCACTGTGAGTTAACCTCGCTCAGCCATGACCAGAAAACAGAGCGATATCTTACTCATCTAATCCCCCTCTCAGTCGTCATGCAATAAAGTATGCCTTCCAACCCTTGACCTCATGAGTCTGAGCAACCCCTCCACCCTCCAGCAACACCACCTTACCAACCCCCATCAAGCGACCTATAGTCAGAGAGGTTGCGATCACAATTAAGCATTGTCATTGTCAAGGTAGAATGAGTTTGAAACTTATGAGTCGAAACACTTAGTTTGCTAGAATATCATTTGTGCTGCAGGTTTTATAGAATAGAGCTGTAAAGAGGGTTGAGGGTTTTTTTGTTGTTGTTTTTACAATTAGAAGTTCACATTTGAGCATTTTCATTAACCATGAATTCAACAACATAAAACATTGGATAGTTTACCGGTTCGGTAACACTTTCTATGAAAGTCATGTATATAAAGCATCATAAGCACATTTATAACACATTATAATGTGTCTTCATTAATACAGCTTTATAAAATATGTTATAAATGTTTATAATCATGCATGACACCTTATAACAAGGTTTATAAAGTATAATAAGTGGTGGACATAATGTATTATATTTATATTTATAATTCCATGACCAAATGACCCCAGTGTTTGAAAGAAGAGTCCTGGGTTACACAGCACTTTATTATAACACCAAACTTGAGCCAGTTATAAAGACACAGAGAGTTCTCAGAATTGTGTTATAGCATCATACAATTGCTAATAACCTTCTACAGTGCTGTCACTTTACTTAAAGCTCACAAAGTCATGCTTTCCCGACTTAGCTCGGATTTTCTCTTTAAAATGTGATAACCTTCTCCAGCATTCAGATGCTTTGGACAGATGCAGGCTCAGCAAAAAAAATAATACAGCAAATACATCTGCTGTGGCCCGTCCTCCCTCCACGCCTCTACTCACTTTATGTGGGAATATCACAGAGGGCAACTTTCTGACAGCGAGGAGTCCAGAGGGCGTTGTGATGTCAATATGACCATGTGACAATTACAAGAAAGACATGGACACATGTGGAGACCTTCCTTGCCCCATGTCTCTGGTGGTGTGCCTTGGGAAGGTGCATGCATGCTCCCCTTGGTTACCTTGTGTGTGTGTGTGTGTGTCTGCATATGTTGATGCACCGTGCACGTTTGTGTGCAGAGAGAGAGAGAGAGAGAGAGAGAGAGAGAGAGAGAGAGAGGGGTTCGGGGCTCCCTTGCTCCAGCACATCTGGGCTTTATATCAGGCCTTTAATTAATCCTGAGTGAAGGCCAGGCAGTGACAGGCTGACTGGGCAGGCTCCAGTCCAGGACAGGGCCTGATTTATTACAACTGAGCTCCAACCAGCATTGATTTATTTCAGACTCAGGAAAGGGGAGAGTAGACGGGGTTGTGTTAAAGGGGGGGGGGGGGCACACAAACGGCACTGTTACACCAGGAAGGGGAACACTGAGTAACCACCTGATAGGCCAGGACCGAAGACAAGGGAGGTGGTGGCTTGGTGATATTTTGTTTTAAAGGTAGGCTCTGCATATTGCTGCAGGTATTTTTTATTTTTTTATTTTATTTTTTTTACAGTTGGTAAGCAGTCAAACAGTCGCGAAAGAGAGAGTAAGGGATGATGAATGTGATGGAGGCAGAGGGAGTGATTATGAAAGTTGAGAAACCTCTCTCCATCAGGTGGGTTATGTTCCCCTCCCAGGCATGCGCTGTCAGTCAGAGTGACTCCTCTCGCCTTATCTCCCCACACAGGGGGACTGTAAATCCTCCTCCGCTCATTTGACTTAATCATGACAGTCATCTGAACTCGGCAAAACACAGGAAAGCATATCCCTCCCCCTCCCCCTCCTCGCCTCCCCCAGGTCTCCTCGCAGGACAGCGGGAGGAGTATGTAAAAACGGATGTTCTTTTTATTATTATGCATCAAGTAGCCGCAAATGGCCCACGGCATGTGTGTGTGTCTCTCTGTGTGTGTGTGTGTGTGTGTGTGTGTGTGTGTGTGACGCTATTTTGCTGACTCAGTCATTCTTGCAGCTGAGGTTTTATGAGCTGTGTGCCCTCAACATGCTCAACATGCAACCGATAAGGACTTTTACGACACTTTTACATAAAAAAATAAATAAATAAAAAAAAATAAAGATCAGTGGGATGTAAAAACAATAAAACTCATAATCTCATTGAACCTTCAAATATCATGAATATAACTGTGGAGATCTGCTAAGAAACGACAACAGGTAGCTGGCCCCCCCTTTTAAGACAGAAAACTCGCAAACATACAGGTCTCGGATGGCTGAATCCCCTTTTCTGTTTCTCTGCCTTTTGGAACGGTGACGAACTCTGATTCCAGCAGTCTGCTGTGATAAATGGGCCTTTTTAGCGCTATCGTCTAGACGTAAAATCCCCAAATACCTTGGGGCGTGAGGACACATCATTGTTGTTAGAGGGCTGCCACCCCCACCCCTCTTCTTGCTTATTTGTGTTTGCTTTTCCTTAGTCGCAAAGTACTCATGACGGACGTTATTGACCATAAAAGCTGTTGCCTTTTTTATATCTGTACCGTAAAAGGCTTGAATGTTTGATTCTCACTACGGCTCTGAAGACACGTGCAGCCTCTTCAGTAAATTAACAACAGGTTTACAAGGTTTTGAGGCCTTGTGTGACTTACATATTGCAAAAATCAGAACTGTACTGAAGTGCATCTGCACAGGGATAAAATTATCCTAAGACATCCTAATAGCCCTCAACTTTTTGACAGAGAATTTTAAAGGAGGTGATCTTTTTGTACAAAACATGTTTTAAAGATAAAAGTAAGTATTATACAAAATAAACTGCTTAAGAGTAATTGTTGAGCTGTTTTTATGCATGAAGGCTTGTTAATGGTTTAAACAGTGAACAAGAAGCCGGTTGGAGAGTGAACTAAGGCTTCATGAGAAACAGGAAATACCCTCATTGGCGAGGCCAAACATGCTACTGCCAATATCTTTCAGTTCCTGCAACAGTGCTACAATAAAGTGATTATGGTCTGGCTGGTTAACTCGTGTAACAATCTGAGGAGGTCACAGATGAGAGAAGAAACTACAACCCAGTGGCCACAACCTGAATTGCATTGCATTATAATTCTGGTGGAGAAGCCAGCAGGGTTCGTGTTCTTCCCGCATTTCATGGTCGCCAGAGGCGGAGCGGAGCAACGGTGTTTAAGCTCTTGCCAAGAGTGGAATGAGCCTGGGCCGTTAGTGAGGTCGAGGCTGGGTCGTCAGAGTACCGCAGACTCATATCTCCCTCCTTATCCCCTTGCCTCACATCGGCCAGAGCTGGCCACTTTCAATGCATCCAAGGGAAATGGACAATTCAGCCTGCCAGCCTTCACCCCGAGAACGTATTTATAGCAAGACCTCTTTTCATAGACATGCGATAGCTAATATTGCAAGGAATGTGCTTTTTTTCTTTTTTTTTTAAAGGAAAATGCCAAAAAAAGAGGAGTTTTATTTAGTTGAATCTTCTGCTCAAATGTCCTTGTGTAGATTGTGGGGGTCTGTGGCATTAAACACAGGAACAAATCTGAGGCCCAGCAGCAAACTGAGACTTAAGAGACCCTTAGGGGGAGTTTTAGGGGTTCGTTTTAAAGACACTCAATAAAATATGTCATGACATCCCAGCAGTGTTGGAACAAATGAGACTACTTGGACTCAAACCTATAGTCATTAATCCATTATTCATGAATTAATTAAACCCCATCCCAAATCGTCCAATCAAAGCTTAATTTTTAGGAAGGTGTATCAAGCTTTGGCTTTCTCTGAATGTTTAAGTGATGTTTTGGTGCTGTAGTAAGACCAATATACTCTCTCTCTCTATCTCTCTCCCTCTCTCTGAGCTCCACAAGCGTCTAAGGGTAGTCAACCTTTGGAAGCTTATCCAATAGCACATAAGAGGGCTTCAAACGAGATGGTGTTCATTTGGAACACGGCTACACAAATAGTCGGTCTGTTCCCCTCAAAATTACCGAGCTCATATTTCTGTTTAGCTCATTTTTACATGCTTGAGGAATCGTGTAAATCACATTTAAAAAACGTTATACAAGTCATTATACCCATGAAACCCTAATTCAGCAGAGTGCACTGGAGAATATTCAGACCTCATTTGTGGTGTAAACATGTCTTTACTTATCCAGATTAACTCCGCGGATCAGGTTACCCTTTCTTCCCCGACGTCCCTCAACAGCGCAGTTGAGGAAACCAACCCCCGGTATCCCACAGCAACCGGTGGCCCTACGATATTTTCTCTTAATTAGATGCGTTTTAAGTCATTACAATCGAGTTCATTCCGCGCTCACGTTACAGCAGTTAAGCATTTTCTTGTGTATGTTACAGTGAAGTGTGCTCGGCCCGCTCACTGGATGTCTAGCGAAGCCCAAGGCCACAAGCAGCGAGACCTGTCCATCAGTGGCGGTTATTAGGGAGAGACCACCGGTGAACCAGGGCCATTTGGTGGGCCTAATAACATCGTGAATGGGAGAGCTGAGGGACAGGAAGCACGGCCAGACAGGTCGGTGCTGAGAAAAGCACTTTTCAGCGAGGGAGGCCTCCTTGGGAAAAAAACAATGACAAGGCCTATTTCAGCCTGAAAGCACTCCCGTGACTTACTTCCAGATGACGACCCGATGCGATCACTTGGCGCTTTCGCTCCGGGGTGGAAAACGTCGGAGCAACAGTGGCGGAAAAATTAGAGAAGATAATCTTAAATTTACAAAGATGAACAGAAGCAGTCGTGGAAACGATAACAGCAAAATGTTGTTGTTTTTTTACTATCCTCCTCTCCTGTAATACGGATGCTGGGTTAGAACCAAAGCTGGTTTGACAGTAAAGATTTGGGACCTCACGTGTTTTAACTGCCCATCAACATGGGAGGCTTGCACTTTACAGCTCAGGGTTTATTGCGCGACAGCTTAAATGTAGCTCGGGTTTCACGCAGGACTGTTTCCCTGTTCAACTGCTCTTCTCATCTCTCCCGACTGGAGGATAAATGGGAAAAGAGCCATCTTGGTACAGGGAGCAGATATGGATTCAGTGTAAAGACAGGAAAAAAAAGTTTAAAAAACGACACTATAACTGATATATGACCTGGAAACTACAATAAACTGTGATGAAACCAGATGATTTCAACAGTCAAGAAGCCACAAGTGATGTAGCCCACAACGTGGAGAACCTGATGAAAATGACTAATTCTTTGTTATTTTTTTAACGATTAAAAACCTGACCTACTGTATGACACAGATACAGTAAAATGCACTCTAAGGGTCATCCTCAGTGAAGCTGATACACCACGAAGGGAACAATTCCCAGAAAAAGTCATTCTCATATTCAAAGATATATGATTTGAGCGGTTTTGCACCTTGTGCAAAATTGAGGGGTCACATGTTTCCAAACTATACAAATACAATATTTTCAGCCTATATCAACCTATAAATATCAGCGATTCGCCGGCTCAATAAATAGTTTATTTCCTGTGATATGTCTATGTAAAAAAATTCCGAAAGCCAGAAAAATCCTTAGTGGCTCTGACATCAGACTTGTGTGAGGCCTGGAATAACTCCTTATCTGGTTAAGTGGACCAACGGCTGAGACAGATTTATTGTTCAGCATAAAGGCAGCCCTGAAACAGGAGACATTACACCGGTGTTTTTCAATCACCTTGAGCGCTGTAATTGCACAGAAGGGAACAAGTGGCAAAAAACGATACTCTACACTACAGAGGGAGTCACAGTTTAGAATTCCCAAGCTGTCATTTTTGAACAAAGGCGCATTCATCTCTCGTCTATGTGACACGGCAGCGTACTGCTCATTTATTGATAGTAAATATCAAATATTGGTGTGGAATTTCCATTACAGAAATAAAAAATCTGCATTGTTTTTGTAGTCGGTCACTAAGAAACAGGTCTGGTTTGTAGATAGTGCTTCTAGCAATTTGTGATATCTGGGGAGCTCGTTGGGTCGATGTCAAGTCTGCTATGAGAGACTGAGGAAAGATGAAATTAAATGATGCTTGGCCAGACGAAGATTCAAACCAGCAGCCTCAACGCTGACCACTACGACTGTCCGCCATAAAAACAGACACAGATATTTATTCACCATGAAACCTATGAGACAGAGACGCTAAAACAAACAAAAACAAATTATTTTTTATGAGATTACATTTTGAGTTCCCACTACTAGGCACTGTGGTTTTTAGCATGGAGTAAACAGCGTATTTATTGGTGCGTGTATCAGGTTTTGGCGGGACTTCTTTACTCACTAGTCTTAAACGATAAGGGGAAAACAAATGCAAGTAAATTCGAAGAACACAATATCCTTTGAAAGATAATGGCTTCACTGCGTGTCGTGACGTAAACCGTCTATTTGTCTGACCAGCTTTTTGTTTCCTGTGCGGCATTACTATCTGGAACAAAAGTGGATTTTTTTTTGGCCCTGCTGAATTCTGGGAATTTTGGAGTTGTTGTCTGAGGGTCTTAGCAGCTCTGCACTCCCTCTTGGCAGAACTTCATAAGAGGAGTCATGCAGCTCAAATATTCCGGCTTCAAATGATTTAGAAAAACACATTCCCACTGGGCGGTTAAAGGTGGGCGTGTACTGTATGTGCACTTGTGAAGGATGGAAGTGTGTGTGTGTGTGGGTGGGGGGGGTATGAGCTGTTCTGTGTAGAATTTATTTGTCCATAACTTGTGACTGTCGTGACATCAGATCCTGCCGATTTCAGATGCTCTTCCAAACGACTTATCTGTTACACCGTGTGATTATTTTCTTGATTAACTGAACCCAAACAGATGAAGATTCAAATAATTCAGGAGGAAAGAAATGGCAGACAAGCGGGTCACACAATCAACTGTTCCCGGGAGCTATCGTGAGAGAAAGTCTAGCGGCCTCATCGTGAAAAAGTGAAAGCCATGCATTCTCGCTTCCACGCTCCTCGTCCAACCACACAACACATTCGTATCAGGTCAGTCGCAGCCGCCGGGCGCTTGGCCAAAGAAAATCCCATGGAATTTAAGTTTATCAACGGAAAATGTACAAAGTAACACAAATGGCTTGGTGAGGCGTGCGCTGGGTGGCGAGTAAATCAGAGGCTATATTGCTGCAGGCCTGTGAGACCACCCTGGCTCTCCAGATCCTAAAGCCTACCCACAGGCCAGAAAACAACCACGCTGCCCGACCGCTGAACTCCCCGATTTCTTACGAGAACAGAAATCAAAAAGTCCACGGGCAGCCAAGAACCAGAAAAATAAGCAGTCTGTCAGGCCGCTTAAACCAACAGAAGCTCCTTTCTGTGAAGGGTGCGTGATTTTAATGCATGATCAACACCAGCTCTAAGTTATTACTGTTTTTATTTAGTCCATTTTATTTATTTTAACATATTTTGTAGCGGCAAATGAATAATGGAGCAGGTATTGTACGCCAGTTGTCATTCATTATAATAAAAAAAAGTACAATTTGAATGGAATGTCCCTTGTGCCCTTATCTTTTTATCATGTGATGCTGTGAATCATTATCATAATTGTTGATGATTAAAGTTAACAATGTCATTCATCATCCTTGCTTGAAGTATAACAGGCTCTGACTGAATATCACTGCTGAATATCATACCAGCTGTGACCATTTATAATTCAAAGAAATGAGTTTTAAATGTTTAAAATTATTTAACACTTGTAAATATACAACAATTTAAATATTGGTTCTTGTATATTTACATCATGATTAATGATGTGAAATTATTACACAATTCTTAAGTATTTTAATGTGAAATATTGAGTTAGTTTTCGAGAATCAAATCATTCCAAGATTGATATTTGAGATATTAATATTTCAGTGTAATTCTGTGGATTCTGTTCAGTATACAATGACATATTTGGCAATATTAAACTTAAGTAAATACCCTTTGTGTGTTTGAATCGCCAACATACAGTGTTTTCTATACAATTAGCATAAAACTTTGTGTGTTGATAAAGTTGTCATTATATATTATATATTATATGCATTTGAGTGGAACTCAAAACTTTTGCTCTTTATGGCTGATGATACTTATTTGCTTATTTCATAGATCTCAGCTGGTGTACATATTCATCATCATATAGGCAAGCATACTACTACTACTAATAATAATAATAATAATAATAATAATAATAATAATAATAATAATAATAATAATGATAATAATAATAGACTATTTGAAATGTTGTTTTATGAGTTTTATTTTCTGAAAGTCCGAACAGGTGTGATGCAAAATTTTAAAAAAATGAAAAACTTTGTATGTATGCCTCTTAAAACTCTCTGTTAATACAAAGCCTATTCACAGTTCCCATAGCAACCAGGTGCTGTAACAAAAATACAGGTGTAGAGACCTGGGAGAGCTCACAAAGTTCCTGAGAGGTGTCCTTTACTTATGTTAAATGTCTCAAATGTGCCAGCCCCACGCGGACCACCTCCCGTGGGTAAAACTGGTAAACAGGCTCTGTGCGAAAACTGAGAGGATGAAGTAATTTCCTACTCATGTGGAATACGAAGTCTGGCAACTGTGTGGCACTTTACCTCCCCAGCATTTCTGGAGACAATGATGTCATAGCTGTTACCTCAGCTCTACAGGCTAAGTGCTGTAAAGTACCATTGAGGCCACAGGCAGGTGACTCTTAGCATCACTACTGGCCCCGGTTGGGCTGTAATAACACCCAGACTTTTCATTAAAAAAAAACTCCCTCTAGACCTGTATTTCTCAGATTGATGACAAATATGTGCTTAAGTTAAAGTTGTGCTGTATTCAGTGTCTCTATGTTCATGCTCTGATATTCTGTTTGTGAGCACTAATCGCAAATTATAAAAAAATGTTGAAGGTTTAATGTGTGAAACATACACATCAGAATCAACTTGATTGGCCAGGTATGAGCACACATGCAAAATTAAAAGCAACGGCAATACAGCTAAAACAAAAGTAAAGAAAGAAGATTAAAACGTTGCATCAGGTTGGTTCATAAATGTGGTGTAGGTGGATATGTATCGTGGAGTGATTGTGGAGGAAGAATGTGCAGTTGAAACTTATTATTTACATTTTTTTGGTTTACTTTTGTGTGTATATGTTCAAGATTTTTGCATTTGATTTAATGCCTTCTTTTTTATATATTTTATTCTGTGCATTTCTTTTGAAAAATGCTGATGTCTGAAAAAAATATTATTAAATATATATATATGCATGTATACATTTCAGTTTACATTGTATTCAGTGTATACAGCAGCTTACATTTTTATTTGGCAGTGAAATGTACATGTTACATTAATTTATTCAGATATACATTTTAAATGTTGTGTGTGGCGTCCGGTGTTCTGTACCAGACAGGCTGTGAAGGATCGACGGTGATGTTACCAGCCGCTCTTCCTGACTTTGGACATTTAGAAGTCTTTCATCGAGGGCACTTTGGAAAATGTTTCCACCCACGCATGCATTTTTTAAAAAGTTAACAAAAACGATTGCTGACCAAACTGAAATACTAAAATAATAGAACAACTCTTTTAGTTTAATAGCAGCCTACACACTTACCGCCACTACATGATGTGTGCTGGATGGATAGAGTAGCATGAACAAACTGACATTGACATGCTCGGTTTTGGTCTGAAGGGTAAAGCTCCACTGTTTTTCCTCTTTCTTTAAAAAAGAGCTGTCAAAAATCTGCACTTTCAGCACCCTGCATGTCAGCAGTAGAGGGATACATGTATGTATCCTCTACTTCCTTTAGCAAGGCCTCACAGGCAAATACCTGTTTTCCTTAGAACAACAGAAACATTTTTAGTAGCTATACTGAATGAGAAAAATCCTTAATAGATCATTTCTTTTTCAAATTATTGCTTAAATATCCATCAGTTTATGGACCTATTTCCTGGTTCAACTTTCCCTTTCAGTCCTTTGGGTGTGTAGGCTACTGTTTTTTTCTCTGTAATGATGCATTATTACCACTTTTACTTTTTATAAAAGCATAAAATCAATTTAATTGAATTTATAGTAACATATCATAAGTTATCACTTTCAAAATCAATGGATTTCAAAGTCCCAACATTACAGCTTTTACTTTAGGTTTCCATCTGCAAGTTAAAGTCGTAATAAACCTGAATTTGCCTCAACATACCAGTGCATTGCATCTTCCTTTTACAGCAACCACATTTAAAAAAGAAAGAAAAGAGAAAAAAAGGACAGTGTTGCCATAAATGTCACACACTGGTCATCCGAGAGTTTCATTGCTCCGAACACACTCCATATCTAAGTATTGAGGTTATAAATCGTCTCCTCTGCAGCGCGCGCTGGCGTGACTCCCCTCAAAATCACACAACGAGCTGAGTTATCAGGCTGGCCTGATCCAGGCTTGTCTGCTGTTGCCATTATTTACAGTGGCTCCACTCTGCTTGAAGGGTGCAAAGTGCTTCTAATAAACGGTTTAGGGTTTCCTCATCTGCTCGCTGCTTGCCAGCCGCTTTACAAAAGGCTATCGGAGTACTGACAGTTAATGGGGGGGGGGGGCCTTCTCGAAGCAATAACCGTGCGCCGGGCGGAGGCGGTGTGGCGAGCGGGTAACAGATGCATGTACGTAAAGAGAGAGAGAGGCGGCCACAGGGCATAAATAACAGGCATCCTCGAAACAAGAGAGCTATTAGGCCTCGTTGAAAGAGCACTTGCGTGGAGACAAGCCAGACTATAATATTTCACAGGTAAAAAGATGTCCACATGATGATAACAGCCACGAGCAGAAAGGATGAGCGGGGGATGAGTGAGAGGTCCCAGGCCTTCAGCGGGCCGCGCCCCCCTATTTCACGGCTGAGAGGAGATACCACAAGGAGCAGGGAGGCTGTTATTCTCATGGATATCTTGGTTCATCAGCAGATTCTTATCCAAGACTCAATCTTGACTCCAATTCAATGATGTACTCGCCCAGAAATTCCTTCAAGTTTAAACTGACCAGAAGTGTCACTTCTTGTTAATTAGCGAGGTTGTCCTGGATGAGATCGGAGTGAGGGAGAGTTTACATGAAACTGTATCTCTCTTCGCTATACTGTAGTGTGACGCGTCTCATATCGCCGCCGTCATGCACCGTCCTTACTGGTGCATTTACCCAACAAAGAAGATGAAACCGAATCACCCTCTTTGGGTTTTATCTCGTAAAGCATCAGTTTGCTGTGGAATTAGGTTAAATATTTGATCTTTTCTAATATTTTGATAGCGTATCTATTTATGAGAACTCTGAGCTCTTACATTTCGAGCATTTCCCAGAATTTCCACCAGTTGTTAGTTTGACTTTTTGGGAGAGATACATTTTTTGCTTTCTTGCCAAAGTTAGAAGAGAAGATAGCTTAGCCAGTTAGCTTAGCTTAGCACAAAGACTGGAAACAGCTAGCCTGCCTCCGGGAAAAGGTAATGAATCCATGTTCTCTCACTGGTTGTCTGGCAACCTCATGCAGCAATGGCCCAGGAAGTGCCAATAGCCCCGCACAATTTTCAGTTCTTGTCTAACTGCTGTTTTAATTCATATTTAACATGTTTATAAACTCAAATTGCAAATGTTGCCTGAGTAAGTCTGTAAAGCTTGATTTATGCTTCTGCGTCGGGTCCCGACGCCCTAGTTGACCATTCAAAGTTCTATGAAGAGGGAGCGCGTCGCTCTGCAATTCACGCCAATTCCCTGATTGAGCGGGACCAATCACAGCCCTTGCTTTTTTGGAGGTGCATGTCAGGCTATGGCGTTGGGGTTCGCGTCGACGCAGAGGGCTATGCGTAGCTACGCCGTTCACGTGACGCAGAAGAATAAACCAGGCTTAACTCAATACAAACAGTACGTGTGTTATTCTCACATGAATTGCAACGTACAGTTTTAGTTTGGTGATTTAGAGCCGTGCTAAAGTAGCGCAGTGAAAATAATCTGCGAGATGGGGAGGCAACGTGTGGGCCGGGGGGGGGTTGAGTTTAATTGAGTGAGACGGGATGGGATGTCCAGCCATCCTCCCTGCTGCCCTCAGAGAAATGGAGAGGCACAGAGCCGCCTATCTGGCTCTGAATTAATCTGCCACATCTCACTGGTCAGTGAACTGTAGTCCATCAGAGTGCTGGGAGAAGACATGAGCGAGCAGACACACAGAGGGAGAGTGGAGCCGAAAATGCAAAATGATCAGGGAGTTAATTTGATTCAAACATGCGTAGCGTGTCAGAATAATCATTTTCTCTGTCACAACCATTATATTCTTATGTAAGCAGTGAAAGAAAATGATACCAAAATGGACTACAGGCTCTCCATATGAAATAATATTCAAAGAGTATTTTGACTGTTTAGAGGGCCATATTACAAGGTGATCTGGTCAACACATAGGCAAGTCAATTTATTGAAAAAGAACATTTAACATACTGTCAGATACATTTCAAATATACTAATAAAGGTGTGGCATTTTTGATTAACCACGTACGTGCTTATGTCCAGAAATAACACTCATCTTTATTATGCTTATGATTTTATCTGGATGTGTCACTACAATAACTTTCCTGTAATACATCATTATTAATTCATTAAGATTTCTTGACAGAAAAAAAAATACTTCATTATTTTAATGAAATTAAATTTAAAATGATTATGAATTTAATTTGAAGAGTTTAGAATATTTGAAAAGAAAGGGTACTAAAATACTACAAAGGAGGGAAAGATGTGACAAAAGAAATTCACATTCGACATGAATCCTAAATCTTAATTTCAACTAAAGATTTTGAAATGTGAATTGTAAAAAAAAAGAAAGAAAATGCATCAATCCCCTCTCGTTTTCGCTCTCTCATCAACTCTTTCACCAAGTTCATCCCTCCGTCCTTGCAGGAATGTGCAGATATGACTGATAAAGGAGGCGGGGAGCTGAGCGAGCAGAGGAGAGGAGGGAAAGCTTAAGCTGCTCCTTGTAATAAGCAGAGCCGTAAAACTGTGTCAGAAAAATGTTGCCCCCTCGTTCTTCTTCTCTCGCCTCCCTTTATTCTTTATGGGTCTGTAACCGCATTTGTTACTCGTTTGATGGGCCGGGGGAGCCGTCCGGGCTCTGGAGTACAAGATATTATTCTTCGCTCGCCCCCTCGCCCCTCAGCCCTCCCAAAATAACAGCCTCCAGCCTACTGTTTAAAGTCTCTCACCAGAGGGAGCGAGGGGGAGGAGGGCGGGAGGAGGGGGGAGCGGGGAGAGGAGCACAGAGAGGCTGAAAGATGTCTCCATAGATCTCCTCGGAGGAGATCAAAGTGGACTATTCCTTCAACCCCGTGGCACCATAATGGTTTGGTGGAGTCAGAGTGAGAGCCCTCGCTGCTCAAGATGTTGTAACATGGATGATTAGTGACAGTGTAATACTTTGAACATGCTCCGTACAAAGGGAGAACCCAGCTGAGCGAGAGGCTTTAAACTTTTTTTGTTGAAGGGGGGGAGTAGAGTATGGGGGTTCCTCAGCCACCAGAGAGCGTTCAGGACTGAGATGTACAAAGATATCACATTCATTTTCCCCCCTTTTATATACGCGTCGCGGGAATAAAGGACAACAAACAGAGTGTGGGAGGCGGCGTGCATACCTGTCATACTTTCCCTTATTAGCAAAGGGAAGTCTGGGACATGTTTTCTAATGTCTCAATGACACATGCGTTCACGGGGAAGCGCAGATATTTGATCCACGCGCTTACACCCATTTAGATTATAGAAGACATTTGTTTTGCACGTTCAAATTCTGATCTGTAATTAAAGAGTTGAGTCTTCGCCAACCTTGAGAAGTTTAAGATATAACTATGGAATACTTACTTCATAACAAGTATTTGAGCAGAAGTGACAGTATTTCATAAAAATATCATATAAAAGCATTATACAGGATAATAAGGGATACACCTTTATAAATGTGTAATCATATTAATCATAAAGGCTAAGTAGATAAAATGTAATATTTCATCAATGTATGTCTTTTTCTCCAAACTTTTAGTAGGAATAAAAATGTAAGTAAATTTACTCCAAGGTTTCTAACACAGATCACGTCACAACCCACCTCCGTTTATGTGACCATTGTAGGGATTTCTAAATGCTGAATGAATGAGATATACAGAACGGGAACAGGTTAAGTATAAATATAGAGAAGGGCCTTGACTCTGTCCCTGATTGCTCAGTCCGCCCACCAGTCAGTCCAACTGGTGCCTGCCTTGTGACTTTGTGCAGAGTCTTGTCAACGGCTCCAAATTCCCAGGTTGTGACTAAAGGAACATGCTTTTTCAATGATTACCCGCATTAAGTCATGATGCACTGCAGGGCCGTGGGTTGTGTGGCCATCATGGGTGCAGATCCCGAGGGGGATTCTGATAAACATGAATTGTCCCCCCAATAAGTCCTGGAAAATGACATGAAAACAAACAAGGAATGATTTTATATAAATGTATGTACATTTTGTTGGGTCAACTTGTATTGTGTTTATTGTGCTCTTAGAACAGTTTTTTTAGAAGTGTTTACCAGAATAACTGGCATTAAAAACATGATCAGTTAGTTTACACAACTTGATTAGGTCTTCATATTTTTATATTCATCCATATCAACTAATCATGCATAAAGTAGCCCCATACACTGGGAGAGAAGGAAGATGGTGAGAAGAATTGGGGATCTGTTGGGTTGGAGGGAGGCGAAAGATAAGAACATGAGTGGACATTACATCATAAAATTATGATTTACTAATATAACAGTTAAGTAAGCAGTGATACACGCTGTTGGATGTTTAGGACAAATAAACAAGAAAGGTAAGCACAATAAATGATTCCCTGTGTATGAGATACATACCGGCAAAAAAAAAAAACTCAGTCACTCAGTGTTTTGAATTGTTTTATTTCTTCGCGTGGAGAAGTCAGTGGAGGGAATGTGAAAATCACTTGAATATCACATAAACTGCAGCTTCATTTGCTCCGTCAGTCTTGACGTGGAAGTGTTTGTTTGCCTTTATTCCCTCCGTACATGTTTCACTCAACACACTTCTTCCCCTCCTCGCTTTATCGCTCGCAGAGGCATCAGGGGATCGCAGCTTACTGACAGGATGAATCGAACACTGAGGCCAAAGCATTTCTCACACTTATGTAGCTTCACTTGTAGCGGGAAAAATTAGTATTCTGGGTTTGAAGGGGTCAGTTAAGCTCTCCCAAAACAAACTTGGTTTCCATATATTCTCCCGTCTCCCTCGTTCTGTCTAGCACTGAAAACTCCAGTAAGCTAGTTTAATTAAATTAAAATGTATCTGTGAAAAGTGTCGATCATAATGATCACTCCACTCCTGCAGCCTCTCACAGTCTTTCACCATCTATGCTGTTTTAGTTCACTCTCACCATTCTCATCAAATCTGGAAGCAGCTATTTTCAGGGTAAAACTCTAAAAAGATGATGGAGGCCAAACATTATTAAAAATAAATAAATAATGGAATTAAGGACTTTTATTCTCTATGTTGACAACTTGTTGAGCTGCCCCAATGTGGACAAAAAAATTAATTGAAGTTGATGGCAAAACTCTTGGGAAAAAATATGTCAGAAAGAATAATATTTTTAAATAATTTCTATAACAATCTGTAGAAACAGCATCTTCTTATATCTGGCTCCCTGCAGGACTGACCGTTATTAAAATGAATTAATGATTTTACTAAAAAGTATTAGTACCAGTTATAGAATTAAAAAATGAAATCATTAGTCAAGTCTTCAACATGGTGACCAAATCAATCAATAATAGGACAAAGGAAATAACCAAATGAAATGTTAAATAGCCCCTTTGTCTCTCTGTTCGAACCTCATACAATCGTCTCCACTTCTCGACTGTTACAAGTACAAAAACATGCCCAGTGTGTCTGTGCAGAAGAGCGTCACGGTCACTGCAAAGTTTACGAAGCAGGTTATGTAAGCCACTTATCATAAGTGGGCTTTGCCTGCCTCACCTGCCTACCTTTTTAAGAGGAACAGGAAAGAGTGAGGGAGGGAAACGCTCACCTGGCCTCAGGCAGCCATGACAGAATGAACCGCTGCACTCTGCTCCAGAGCACATGAAGGGCCCACGTTATCGCACCACCGCATCGCCTCACAGGTGGAGGTGCTTTCGCTGGTAGCTTTATGGTTGCAAAGTACAGCGCCGGATGTTGTGATCTCGTCCATTATGCGACACGCAAACAGTTGTAATGTGTGATGTGCGTGCGTGCTTAAAACATCTGCACCTACTCAAAGCGAGCCCCCCCCCCCCCCCTTTTCACGCCCCGGATACTTTTCATGTAGTCCAAAAATATTCTAAATATTCCTCTCAGAAATAAACAAGTTCAAAATAAGACAAGAAATTAGCCTTTTATGGCTGAGAATAGACTTGTCTCTTTCTGTCTGGCTTTCATGTCAGAGGAAGTGCAAAACAATCATATTGTTACATTGTTACATTTCCTTCTCTTGCTGTGAAAGCCTCACATTGATCTTTATGAGGTCACAGACAGTCCTTCGGGCTCCCTGCAGATTCTGTTAACACCAGATTTATAAATAAGTATAACTTGTGCTGGAAGTCTTTTTATACTTCAGTGAGAAATACGTATATAGCACAGAAAAAAAAATGTAAAGACAAAAAGAGATGCTGTATAATGTATGAGACAATAAAATCAATTAATTCTACATTATTGCAATATGATTTTTTTTTGTCTTTAGAACAAACAGTTCCCTGATTGGTACTCGGTTTTTCAAGCCAAGACTGATATTTGAGAAAACTACTAACAATAATCCAGTTCTCGCTTTTTCACATAAACACATTCCTTACAGTATGAATTTTAGCATGTGAAGTATGATATTTCACATGAAATGTCTGCAAACCATATGTGTCTATATATGAAATCATTACGCATGAACTGTTCCACTGTAAAAGTACATGTACGGGATAACATAACAGTTATCAAATTCTAACCAAGATATGTACCGGTCGTGATACTTTATATCTCCAACGCTGTGTCATTGATACTCTTTATAATGACCACAAAAATATGTACTGCTATTTATTGTATTGTATCATCATACTAGTCTTCAATACTGATAGAAGCTAATATCAGCTGATAATTTAGGAAAGGTGGGTGTGGGTGGGGGGGCATCTGAAAGTCTTATGGGTGTGCTTTAAGGTGTTCTACCTTGTGACTGATGGTCGTTGCCATGGCGTTGTCCGGTCTAGGTGTTGTTCGTGTTTAAGTCTCACAACTTTAACCCTTTTACAGTTATTTTTCAGTTCATGAATGTTAATTTTAACATTTTGTTTGCCAGAAAATGTCAGCAATCTTCAGCGTTCTGTTGTACTCAGTTCCACCCTCTCATGTGACATCTGATTGGTTAAAAAAAACAAGCTGGCATCAACCAAAATGCCAAACTCGAGGCTTTGTAACAGATCTAGCCGGTGAAGTTACAGTGACTACATTAACTTCTTATATACTGTATCTATGAGTACCAGCCTCGTTCAGCAGTGCACTGTAGCTACTAAATCAGGTCACTGAAGACGCACGCGAGAAACCAAAAAGAACCTGTTTGCCTTTTTTATTGTCTTGTTAAAATCACTGGCCTTTAAATGGCTGTGCAGCAGGTCTGTGTAAAAACATAGAGAGGAGTTAAACTGACAGGAGCGAGAGAGAGAGAGAGAGAGAGAGAGAGAGAGAGAGAGAGAGAGAGAGAGAGAGAGAGAGAGAGAGATACATAATTCATCAGAGATGTCACAATGTTGAGTCATGTACTTAAACTTGGCAGGGAGTGCTGAGTGATGTGCTGAGCTCAGATGAAGAGAAAAAAAAAAAACTTGATTATCTCCTAACAGTCGCTGGCTCGCTCTCACTGTCAGTACCAATGATCCAGGAGGAGTAAAACAGCATTCTTCCTCTGCAGCTGGGATTAATGAACTGACAAACTCTGGTGCATGATGGGGCACCTGCGAGGGGCGGGGGGGGGGGGGGGGGGGGGGGCAACCGCAGATAATGGAACAAGGGGAATACAAGGAGGTTAAATAGTCAGCTATTCCCATCAGCACAATTAGCAATCAACCCCCTTTCTTTTAGTCTGGGACACCCAATACGTCACAGAGATACTGAAGAAATTCCTCTGGTCAGTGTTAACAAGTGAAGGATGAGGCTGTATCTGAAATATTGTGGAAAGATCCTCCATGTAATTGCCCTTTTTTTGTCCCTTAACCCTCTTCCCCTCTCACCCCCACACTATTGTCGGGCCCAGCTGCCGCTGTTGCCGCTGCTGCTGCTGCCACCGCCGCCGCTGCTGCTGCCCATTTGGTGGTAATCAGGTACAGGCCTGAAGGCCCACATCCTCTCCCTGATTAACACTTCTCAAATTCTAACACAGCTCTCGACTCCTCCCCTCCTTGAATATTCGACCGCGGACTCGAGATTTGCTCACCTTCCGAGAGATGAATAGCCCTGTTGTTTGACGTGGAAAACAGTTTTGGTAGACTGTGGTAGACAGCCTGTAGTCTCTCTCTCTCTCTCTCTCTCTCTCTCTCTCTCTCTCTCTCTCTCTCTCTCTCTCTCTCTCTCTCTCTCTCTCTCTGTCTCTCTCTCTCTCTCTCTCTCTCTCTCTCTCTCTTAGCCTTTTGAAGAAATAAATTAATGTGCCCTCCAAGTTGAGCCCACAACTCCATTACAACTGATGGGTTCCAATGCCATATTTGTTTATTTGAACAAGCCTGCGGTGGAAGTGTTCTCCTTTTTTGCAATCAGCTGAGTTTGTGAAAAGTTTCCTGTCCTCGGGTTTTCTACCTGTAGCGGAATCCGGACCGTTCATACGCTCCATTACCGGGGCTGTCAGGCCCAACGAAGTCAAGGCACAGGGTGTAGATTAATCCATGGCTGCTTGTTACAGGACATTTGGTGTAGACATTTGTGTCTGTCCAGAAATGTCTGACGAGGGGGGGGGTTTCCCTTGAAGCAACATTGTCCAATTAAGTTTTCCCCTCTGATCTCAGAGTAAATGAAGCAGAAATATACAAAGTTTAATTCTGAAAGTAAAGGCACCCAATTGAGTTTTTCAACATGTTGAGCAACGTTTTGATGAGCGAGTCCGCATTTCGTTTGTCGAGGTTTGCTACTATTCCACTCATTGCCAGTTGGTGGCAGGAGCGAGTTCACACAACATAGCGACGAGCCAGCTGATGTAAACAAGACATGTAAACAATGCTAGATTGAAAAACAGATTGAAAAACAAAAAAAAACCTGGCTTTGAAAATGTTTTTTAGGAAGGAAATGCATTCAACATGTTTTTCAGGCCTCCACAATGATTTAGTTAAGAACACTGTTTGTGGTGCTTCTCAATAAAATATTTGTGGGAGTAAAATGTAGGCTGTATTTTGCACACAAAAAAAGCTTTGAAATGTCCACGCATTGATATAGTTACTAATTTCCAGGGGTGGGACCAAGTTATAGTTGAGTGCAACGCTGTAATGTTATTACTGTAATTATTAAATAGCTACTCAATAATTAAAAAAATGAAATTTATTTCAAAGTACGTCTTAAACGTAAACGAAAATTTATCAAAGGCAACAATCTTGAACCTTTTAACTCGTATTAGGCACAAGGTTCTCTCCGTGGATCTGTGTGTTTGTATGATTTTGTTATTAGGATGCCGTCTGCCACAGAAACTGGAGTAGGCTTTGTGGTAAAATAATCACAGACTACAGGGGTCTCTTCCCTCCTCAGCTCAGGCTGTGAAGTTTACAACCTTTCCGTCCTCCTTTTATTTATCAGCTCTTTCCTTTTGATACATTGAACACGCCTGACCACATTTCCCTCCGGTGACATGCTTCTTTTCATTCATTCCCAAACATGGTCTTTTGTGGCAAGGCACCCCGCTGCCAAAACCACTTAGAAGTTTCTTTGAAGTGTTTTCCCCTCCGTCTTTGCTTTATTAACCTTAGACCCGAACGGTGACAACATTTTTTAACTTCGTAGTCGTCCCACCTTAAACTCACAACGCTACCGACGGACACAACGATGCAACCAAAGACGATGAAAAGGTTTTATTCATATAGATACATATTCGTCCTGAAAGTGTGGCTGGCTTGTAAGTGACGAAGAAAAAGGGAGCAACCTTTTCTGAAATCCCCTCAGCAGTATTTGATTACAAAGGGATTGTTGGGCCGTATTTCTAGTTTGGCATGGCATGAAAAGGAAGTGACCTAAATTCATCTTGGGCTGATTGGCAGATGCATCTGCTCAGCTACGGACTGAAGGCCAGAGCTAACCCTAAGAAATGTTTTCTCTCACTGGCAATGCATGAATTGCATTTGGATGAAGAATTATGTATCGATTGGAGGGGGAGGGGGGGATTTAAGTTTGTTACAGTTTGGATGTTACCTGGGCAATCTTTTTCTCAAAGACAGCACCACCCGTTGGACATCGGGGGAAGTGCCCCTAACAAAACGCATGGTAACTTCACATACAGGTGACAGCATGTGGTGGAGGTTAGTGACCGAGTCCAGAATTGTGACCTCCCCGG
Organism: Eutrigla gurnardus; assembly: GCF_963514095.1. NCBI lineage: Eukaryota > Metazoa > Chordata > Actinopteri > Perciformes > Triglidae > Eutrigla > Eutrigla gurnardus. The sequence goes on from NC_139918.1 coordinate 20,555,613, forward strand.
TACAAATGAGCTCCCCTGAGAGGATTTACAAACCCCTCATCTGAAACCTCAACCCCGAAACCAAACTAATCTCTCACAAATCATCATTTACACAAATGCATACCGACTCCCCTGGCCCTCCTGGAAAACACAAATATGTAGGAGTGTTTGAATGACACGGGAGTGCAAGATGAGCTTTGCCATCATTAGTCTAATCGCGGTAGAGGATGAAATCTGCCGGGATCTCGAAGTTTCCTGTTCCTCTTTGTCATATTTGTCCTCAACATTCTTGCGGAAGCCTGGGATTATAAAGAAAGTCAACATCATTCTCAACAAGTTAGCAGAAGGTCAGAGATCTGCTCTTGCTGAATTTTACGTCGTTATTACATTTCGAACTCTGATCGTGCATTAACACCAGTGCAGAGCGTGTTAATTGCATGCGATCTTGTTCAAGGAGGACAGACACTTGGCAGTGAGCAGTGAGAAAGCTGGAATAATTCAATATGAGTCATTAGTTGTTTAAGGAAAATCAACAGACTTGTAAACAATTTAATTTGTGTTTGCATTTCAATCCATGTTTGCTGCTTTTGCCCTTTGAGGGACACATACAAGTAATTAGAAGTGGACTGAATAGAAGGAGTCGTTCTTTGTGTGAAGTGGGCCACTGAGAGGCAGGGAAAGAGAGAAGGAGAGACTGATTTTTTTTTTTCTTTTTACACTTTCTGCACAATTTCCTCTCTATTTCCTCCCTGAAGACCCTCGTCTGCAGAATGTGCAGAGTATGCTTTCCATGGACAGGAGGCTATGGAACCTGCCAGAACAAAAAAATATGAAAAAAATGGAGGGAGAGAGAGAGAGAGAGAGAGAGAGAGACATTCCTCCTCTCCCTTGCACTGCAATACAGAAAAATGGAGTTATTACCCAGAAAACCTCACCGCCTTGTTTTTTTCACTTTTTCATCCCGGAGTTCCCGGAACACTGAGCTACTATTACGACCAGAATACTTGGACCGCACACCGGTTACCCGCTCTGACGTTGAGAAAGAGAAGAAAAAACAAATGCACCTCGTAGCAAAGTGCATCGGCCTTTATTTCTGTCCTACATCACGACTAATTGGCGTTCATGTGAGACAGCCAATGGCAGACCGGGGCTGTGGTTCAACCGTGGGGGGAAATATTAGAAGAGTGAAGTAAAGTTCCCAGCCTGCCCCTCTGTTAACCGTCTGGAACATCCGTCTCGGTTTCAGCCATCGACAGCGAGGAGGCTGTTATTTGATAAGCAATTTGACTGTACACTGTAAAAAATACACGTGAATTTAAGCTAGAATTGAGTCCTAATATGAAGCACAATCAGTCATTTTGGAGCCTATAAATATGAGGTACAATCACATAAATGTTACATTTTGTGTGTTTCTGTGTTTCAAACATATGCCTGTCGTCACATTGTTAACAACATTATTGACGCAGACAAATATTTACAACAACAAATATTTTTTGGAGTGGGGCCACTGCGGTGCTTTTAAGGGGACGTTTACACAACAACGTATTCAACATTATACAAAAAAGTATTTTTACATTCTGTCATTAATTTCCTGTAATGTACATCTTACATCGTAATAACATTATCATAATATCAATAAAGTATGAGATAGCAATACTTTTTTGTCCATCAAGTACCACAAACTTGCATATTTTCCACCTTTTGCCAGTTTTGATGCTAAAACGGTGTAAATGTGAGACTCTTACACGCCGAGTTGTTTCTGAACAACATGTTTGCCCTTGTGACAATCTGTGAAATAACATTTGTGTTGCACTGAAATAGCAACATCTTCCATCTCCATCCTCTATCAGTGAGCAACCATCCATTTTGGTCAACTTCCCGGAGAAAAACATCAACAAAGCCTCCCGACGAGGACACGAGTTGGAATGACTGATTTGTCTTTTAAAAGCCATGGTCAATGACGGCCAGGACAGGTGGTGGGAACGACTGCAGTTAGGGGCCATTTGCCCCCGAACAAATTAAAGCAGAAAGTCCGAGGGCCGTTTCAAGCACCTTCTAATATGCGGCGGGAGAAGCTGCGACTCAGTGCTTTGCACAATGGGTGTTACAGAGCAGAGGAAGTTGGAGTCAAAGAAGGAAGGATGCTCTCTTAAAAACCAGGAAATGAGACTCCAGGATGCCAACTGCTCAACACCAAGGATCAGGTCACACAGCGAGATACTTGCTCACTCTATTTAACCTTTCGTGGTGGCAACACACCTCATTTCAACACACGTCCGACGTTGTAACAAACCACGGGATTGCCATGTTTAGTCATCGAGGAAAAAAAGGTGCTGAAGGTAATTAACTTCTTATAAAAAAAAACAACTACAGTGTTTTGTGCTTCTGTTCAGATCACGGTGCGTTTCAAGTACGGACCGGTGTGTTTTTATTTGTATCATATTTGTCTCTCAGACAACGTGGCACGGCTCCTGTTTTCCCTCCTTTCTTTGTCATGAGTCATCAACCACTGCTGACACTGGCTGTCAATAAAAGAATAACTTATTATGTTGTTTAAATCACACTTCACCGCAATTTGTAAGGCAGCTTAGTAATGGCCTCTTCCCATCTAGTACAAACAGACACTCGCGTGTAATGACAGAAAGCAGCGTTTGGATATTTTAACGGTGGGAGGATGCAGGAGCGAGGCCAAGGGGCTGGGAAAAGGGAGAGGAAGGAGAGGGGGAGATGGGGAGATAGAGGGAGTCATTAAGATAGCTTGGGTGTCAATGTAATTCATCAAAGCTGATAAGGCCGTGGCCCACTGCCAAAGAGCAAGGTGTGGCACTTTCCCTCACCCATCACTGTCAGTGGTCGCGTCCCTCGCTGTTGTTGTTCTCACTCTCGCCGTTAATATCGATATCGACGAATGAACATGTGATCATCCATCATCTGATATTATGTTCATATGAAATTAATATCAACAATTCTCTTCACACTTAGATGTCTTATATGATCTGAATGTTTAGGCTTTATCACACAGTATTGCATTGACCCTCTGGATTCCTTTTGTAGCTTCAAAATACATGAAAAGCCCGTAGAAATGTACAAATCTTTGGTGATTACCATTCAAAATATTATCATATATAACAGTTATAGAGTTTAAAAAAATACTGTGTCACTATTTCTAAACACAAATAAAACAGAAACATTTAAGAAACAAAAACATTATGCATCCGTTAACATGTAAAGTGATTTTATCCTAAAATGTTTTGTGCCTTTTTCATTTCAAGTGTATGCTCGAAAATATTAATAATTTACAGTTTTTACAATAAATATTTGTCTGTTTTCTCATCTTATCTGTAATAAAGTTACCTTACTATGAATAAATGTGTATTCACAAATAAATAGAAAGGTTTAAATAAAACTCAAACATGCAAAGGATTAACTGATAATGCATGCTTTTGCCTTTCCACTGCATCTCTTATGAAATGCCACACAGCCAGCGCAAGGTATGAGCTGTGCCTGTGCACGTTAACTCTCCACCCAGGATCGGGATTTTTTGGAAACCAATGTGGCGTCATTGCACCTAAAGCAAAATCTGTCAAGTATACACACACACACACACACACAAACACACACACACACACAAACTCATATGTGCTGCGACTTAAAGAACTAGACTGAGGGGAGAGCACAGTGTGTTTGTGCTCTTTAAATGACCCAGAAAATGATGTGAGATCCTTCGCCGTGTCTCCGGGCGATGATGGATGGTTCCATCAGCCGGCGTTGTCTTCTGATTAAGTGGCTGTATCTAAACACAACTTCCAATCCACCAATTTGTCTCAGTAGCAAACCACAGCTGATTGATCTCTTATAGAGTATTTCCTCCCTTTCTTCACTCGTCCATTTCCCCCTATTTCTCTCTCGTCAGCCTGTCACGTGACCAAGGTGCACCGCTCCCCGAGTGGCCTCACTACAAGCTCTGTACATTAAAAAAAAAGCAGCACAAATGGCCATTCATATCAATCACTAAACACCATCAACCAGGCCTTCTGTTTCCAATGGCATTGAGGCAAACACAGTCAGTCCTGTTCTGAAATGAAAAGTTGCCTGTGAGCAAAATTCAAGGCGTTAAAAACTCTGAGGAAAAAAAAACTCCAAAGCGAGAGTCTCTCTCTGCAGGTTTTTTATCAAGGTGGCGGAAGTGAAAGTGAAAAAAGCGTGTTGATTTTCAACACCTCCTCGATTAAAGTTTTGCGAAACATTGCATGCGGTTTGTGACGGCGTTGATGAAAGAGAGCATTATGCCGTTCCCAGGAGGGAAAATGAAGTGGAGGAGAAAGCTACGGCCTCCTGCTGCATTTAGGAGGTGTGAAGGGCCGTCCAGGTTCCCAGTGTTCAGCATCTGTCCCCTGAGCAACAAGAGCGGCTGTGTGGGGGGACTGGCTTACCCCGCTGTACAAAGGATGTCCTGTATGTTTCACACACGCACTGAAACCCGTGACCCCCGAAGCTTATTCTCTTTGTCGCGAGGCACACGTTTCTGAGCCCCAGCTTACAAATACTTGTTTGCCGACGGCCTGCTGGTTTTTCTAAACTGCGGAGCAGAGGAGTGAAGAGCGTTAACCCACATCTCTTTCCCTCAGGCTGATAAAGTGCTCTGATAAGATGCGAGGTGCTGGGGAAAAGTGGCTGGCCCTCAGCCCCCAGGGCTACAATATGAAAGAGTGGCTTGTCTGGAGCAAAGCAGAAAAGAGATGATGAGGCCAGAGGAAGAAAAAAAAAAAAGCATGGGAAAAAAAAAACAGTCCAGAAGAAAGGAATTGGATTAATGATGAAGTGGTCTGGGTGCAGTGTGCGTGTCTGTGGATGCATTCGCTCAGGTATTCATGTGTGTGTGTGTGTGTGTGTGTGTGTGTGTGTGTGTGTGTGTGTGTGTGTGTGTGTGTGTGTGTGCGCATACATTTGTGAGAACTTACTTTCGCCACCAGCTGTGTGCAGCGGGAGGGGGGCAGGGTGTGTAGGGGGAGCCCTGCCATGTGTTTATGTTGACTAATGAGCTAATTACCCAACCCCTAATCTACCTCAACTTGTGTCATTTCACAGGAATGCTGCAGCAGTCAAACGCTTGCAGATTATGGGTCATTTCCTGACAGTTAAAGGCAAACTACTACAGCAGTAATTCCTCCATACACCAGGCGTTAAACCACAAGTGCTGCAGCCTCTCCATTTGCCCCCTTTCGCAGGATTTGTTGTCCTAAGACGTGACTACGGAATTAAAAAGGATTCCGTGCACCTAATATGCACCTGTATTACTTCTTAAAAGGCAACTCCACCTCTGCTTCATAGCAGCTGCTTCATAGACAATGGAAACGTGAATAATGTGAAAACGAGTATTGTTCTTCTTTAAGTTAAATCTATTGGATTTGTTAAAATGCATTGTCCAATGGCAATATATGGAAAAGACCTGGTTTCACAGCACAGTTACAAATCCTGAATGGATTTAAAAACAGCTGCACCAATTTTAGAAATGATGGGCTGTTTAGAGGTGTTGGGGAGTATTATTGCATGTCTCAAATAAGTTATATAAAGTATTTCGTGGCTCCAGAGTGATGCAAAGTTTGATTGATTTCCTCAAGTGATGATAGTTGAGTCAGTGTCAGTTGGGCTACTACAAGTGTGAAATTCAAAACTAGTGAAAAAAATGAGGTAACCTTACCTGTGGAGCCTGCTCCTCATGTCTGCTTGACACTAACAGCTAGAGGCTACGGTAGCCGGTACTGGCAGAAAACACTGAAATGCATTGTGGGTAATGTAGCCGGCAGTTAGTCGAGAGGAGTTCCAATGTTAAATGGGTGCAGTACTCCTTTAATTAATTGAAATCATGAGCGTGCTCTACTATCAATAAAATCGATTCGGCAGCATCTAGTGGTTAGGTTGCAGATTGCAGCCAACTGAAACTTCTCACTTGTGCAAAAATTGTAGGAGAACTACGGCGGCCAATATGTGAAAACTAGAGAAGGCATTTGTTTTGTCCACTCTGGGCTACTGTAGAAACATGGCAGCCGTCTCTGTGAGGGGGACATGCTTCATATATGGATATAAACAGCTCATTCTAAGGTGATGTAAACACAGCTCTTCTTGTTTTTACATGATTATAAACTAAATAAAACATAATTTTATATATATATAGCTCCCCCTTGATGACTGGTCCTTCACCCGAGAGAGAGAGATCATCAGAGTAGCCTGTTATGTTAACAAAACCATTGAAAGCTCTGTATGACTTCATTGAATAACTGCTAAATATTTTTGAATTATATGGTGCAGCCTGACATTTTGCAAAAACATTACGACTGGAAAGGCTACGTGTCGGTGAGGAGGGAGGGGGGGGGGGGATTGGAACTGCCTTCGTATGGATCAGATGAGTGTTGACTAATCCACTCAGCACTACATCTCTCGAAGTATTGCTTGCTTTCATCTAAGGAGCATTTAGCAAAGAAAAAAAAACATAATTGAAATAGCTACCGGTCATACACTGGAACTCTCAGAGGTAAAATATTTACATATTAACTCGAAGGGGGATATTTTTCAAGTGGAAACAATGTAGATGAAAGCAAAATATTTGAGGAAAAGCAGGCAAAAGTTGAAAGCACTTTGGAGGATTGAATCAATCAAATTTCTAAGTCTGACAGCATGGGAGGTCTCCATCCCCTCCACCCACACAGTGAGAGGTGTGAGTGGGGATTTAGTGAACCCCCCCACCCTCCCTTGTTCATCATCCAACTCCCTTGGGGTGTTTGCTGCTCTGCTCCCCCTCAACAAGCTCCCATCCATCACTCCTAAGATTTCACTTTAATAGGTGGTCCTCTTCCTCTTTCACACATCCTCACGGCAAGGTTTGGCTAAGGAGGACGTGACAGCAGAGGGCAAGCGTCGGTATTGTTTAAGAGTTTTTGAAACCCCAAATGTTTGGTGCTGATTGGAGATTGGTTTTGGTACTGATTGGAAACTAATGGCTGCTAATGGCAATATTTCTGCTGCAATTTTTATATCTTATGTTTATGTCTCTTCTACTTTCTATTTATGTTAATTACAAGATTTTATTCTCATGGTTAAATGAACATAAATAAAACATTTTATTGAAATACATTCTTGCTAAATGTGAACGTCTCAGGGGCTGAGCCTGTAACACCAGCATGCCGGGCCGAGCTGTGCGGCGGCTCCTCCACTCAAACAGGAGGCAGGTCGGTTTGATATTTAAATGGCCCCTGTTTGTTTTTCTTCTGGTCCCGTGTGTGCATGTGAGCCCAGTATAAAGGACCGTGTCCTTTTGAAGGGGATAGCACCAGGAAAGTGAGGGGGAAGGAAACTCTGCTTTGGTGTTTTATACATCAACGGAATGACTTCCCTCAAATAAAAGCCGCGCTCCATTCTGCCAGTCGGGGGCTGGGACAAGCTGCTGGTTTCCTGTCCTGAAAACCTGCAGCGCGTTGGAAACAATGTACCCGACCAGAATAGAGGAGATGTCACGTCTTGAGGGTTTGGCCACGGCACTTTTATTGTTTGACCGCAAGTTCGGCCCCAATCACATGTTTACAGTATTTGTGACATTTGAATGAACCGACACAGTTGTGCCATTTGAATTGATACAAATGCCGAAACAATAGATAGCAGCTTTTGAAGCTGTCAACTGGAACAAAAGTCAAAGATGAAAGTGTTTCCTTTGAGTCCCGTAAACTCTCTTTAAACTCACTTTTCAACCACAAACGGGAGCCACACGATAAATCTGAAGATTGGGATGAAGACAACTTCTAATGAATGGATCCTCGAACTAATCGTTGGGACTCTCCGAGTTTCTCACTCTCGCTGCCCCCTCATCAAATTACAGCTCTGCTCCCTCCTGTCATGTTGGCAAACAAAGGTCTTAAAGCGCACTCCCAGTGTAATTGCCTCTAATCTCAAACATAATGTGGCCTTTCAACTGGACGGGGAGAGAAAAGGGAGCTGTTGTTCTGCCACATTCACCCAGAGGGCCACAGCTTTGTATTTTCAGGAGGTATAGAGACTTGTATTGTGACGCTGTGTAGACATTTTGACAGCCTAAAAGTTTGCTCTTAACTTAAAAACGTGCTTTTTAAAAAAAAAAAAAAGATCACTTCATTACTGATCCTCTACAGATGGGCAATGTTTGGTACCGTGGTTAAAATAAACATGGCGAAATTCAGCAGCAGTTCTCGGTGAGCTCCTCCACCTTTGGCCTGGATTCTCTCCGTGGTGAGCATCGGGCAGTCTGCAGCTGGAAGTGTTTCTGCGGTTTGGCCAGGTGTCTCTCTCCCTCTGCCCTGCCTGGGACAAGGCCTCAGCGGGGCCTGGGACTGGAGTCTGGGAGCGGGCTGGAGGCGCTGAGAGAGCTGGCTGCCCCTCCGTGATCTGAAACGTCCCGCAGACCCACCTGACTGGTGGTCAGCTGTAACCGATACGACACGATAGCAGCGCCTGGAGGGGAAACGGAGAAAATTAAGATGTGTGTGAGCGTTGTGGGGAACCGTGGAGCTGTGGAGGAGAGAAAAAAGAGAGGAGAGGGAAGGGAAGGAGAGAGGGGATAATGGAAATTTTGGACAAATTCTTCAACCGGAGAGGCCTTTTGGTTAAATAATGGAACACAGACTTTAATATGGTTTCCAGGGTCTTTGGCAAGCAAAGATGAACATATCAAGTAGAAAACACAGTATCTGATATCTGTGCTGTGTGCTCGATTTTTTTAGAGCGAGTGGGGAGAGAGCAGGGTAAGAGGAGACGTAGTGTTTCTAAAACCATTCAGCTGGGCTTTTTAAGGGACCCAGCTGTGAGCCCTGGAGGTCCCGAGCTCTAGCTGTGGCAAAATCAGCACAGTGAGGCCAGGCTGCAGCTTCAGAGCCCGGTTCCCCATGACCTGATGTTCCAGGAGCCTCTGTGAATTGATGGGCCCCAGGAGAGATGTCACAAGGGCCCTCGAACAATCACCCATTCATCCCCACAGCAACGGGGGCATACGCTCATAAAATGTTGTTTTTTAAAATGTGATGTGAAAAAATGTAGACCACAATATAAATTTGTTTTAAATTTGAGAATTTTCAAATAGATTAAGTTGTGAAAGAATGAAAATGATGGAAAGTTTGACCTCCATCACCCACATTGACATTCTCCAGCAAAGCAAACTCCTTTTTTCCAATCGGGAAATTTTAAGCACATCAAATGAATTTCACCCCTGTGAATATGGCCGGTATATTTTTGGATAATGTGGCTGGACGAGTTTGAACCCACCACGCCTCATATGCCAGGACTACACACTGCTGTTACATAAGACAGCTGAGCCAGTCCAGACATCTAGACTAGTCCTTATGTGGACCAAAAATGGGTGTGTTCACTGTGTCCCCCTTCGCCTAAACCCATTTACCATGACTGTATCAACCAACTTTTCTCCAGAGTTGAGTCTCTCTCACTTTCAAAGATTAGAGGCCTGGAGGTCAGCTGCACATCAGTTACATTTTTCTGCGCTTCACCGGCGAGTTATTTATAGAGCGAGAACAAATATACAATGGAAGGAGGGTAGTGGTTCGGGTAGGAGGCAGGTTAAGCTCAGGAACATCTGTCCTTTCAAAGGCATCTCTTCTTCGGTATGCTCAGAATCCACTCCGGGTGTCGGCGCTTCACTGGTAGTCAGAGAGATGGCATGCTAGTCAAAACACTGCCGAAGAGGTGGTGGGGGGGGGGGGGACCTCATCCAAGCCCAATCTCCCATATCACAGAGTTACTAAAGTCACCTGACTCCCGACAATGCTTACAGGCAGTGTATAGGTCGGTCCTCCTGAACGGGAAACACACACCTTTGTAAGGCAACGGAAGAAAAACAGCAAAGTTTCTGAGGTGCAAGAGTAGAAATGACACTTTAAACCGGAATTATTGACGACAGGTCTAAAGCAGTAATTATTAGTTGTTATACTTATAAAGACTGCTCCTTAAAAGCAAACATCACTAATATAATTCTACTTTTTTTTATTGTCACTGAGATTTTCCATGTTTCAATTTTTAGTTTATTCACATATAAACTCCTCCACTCCTGAGGTTTCTCACATTGTTTTTCCTTGTTTAGGGTTTATTGTTGAAGCTTTACCTTTAGAGCAGGCTACACCTGGACAACACACTGCTGAGTCGGTCCAGACATTAGACTGTATAGCTAAAAAGTGACTTGACCATTCCTATGTCTGCTGTTGATTTTAAGATTGGTATACAGGCTAATATTATGTATACAAATACGGAAATACACAACAGAAGAAACAAATGTGTGTTACAGGATTTGTCTTCGTCAGTTTGCCTTTGTATTATTTTTCCTTTGGACCATCATATGACGTCCTCTCAAGGCAGGACGTGTGTGTGTGTGTGTGTGTGTGTGTGTGTGTGTGTGTGTGTGTGTGTGTGTGTGTGTGTGTGTGTGTGTGTGTGTGCATGTGCGCGTGAGGCTGACAGAGTCTCTGTTTAGTCTGTCAGCATCAGAGATGCTTCATTACACACTCGTAAATCCAACCGCACCGACACTCCCAGTCCAGCCTCTTACTCTCTCTTTCACTGATTCTTACTGACACGCATGGAAAACAAACACACACACACACACACACACACACACACACACACACACACACACACACATATATATATATATATATATATATATATATATATATATATATATATATGCACACGCACATAGGACAGCACCGTCACCTATATTTACTTCTTATTTTCCACTGACATTGTGACATGATTTTTTTAATTAAACTTTTAAAAAATGTTATTCGACAATCTGCATATTAAGACGACTCAAAATGTGAATTATAATTTTGTATAAATATCATTCAATATTTCTCACAAACTTAAAGTTGCAATTCTTATTTTTTTAAGCTATCTTTCTCACACATAGTGCGTACATCCAAGTACAATAATACTATTTGCTATATTTATATCATCCGCAATCACTGAATACAATGATTACTATGATGTGTTGAGTAATATATTTATTGTCACTATTTTGTGAATCAGCAGACAATAAGCAAAACTGTACAAAATGACTAATTGAAAGGGTTTTTTTTCTTTTCCTGTGGACCTGATGTGTTTTACTTTGTCAGCCATGCGTTGCAGAACAAGTAAGGAAACTTTGAGGATGAACAGCAGACTAAATAAACTCACTGAAAGCATAAATATCACATACTCACACTGGCTGAGAGATGGTTTCAATTTGAAACTGCAAGTTGTTTTGAAACTGAAGGTCTCTGGGTAAATAGCCTGTTTCTATTATTATACTGTTTCTTTTTTTAATTTTTTTTATAGCAGACCCATTGCTAATACATATTGCAAAAAAAAAAGTCTTATTTTTTAATCCCATCCAAATTTACCATTGACTACAAACTCAGGCCAAAGCTCAAACCAGCAATGTTTTATTGCAAATCCCACATTCTCAAAACAATCCCAAATATGTCAGTCTCAACTCCATCTGTTTAAATATATGCACAAGTGATATCATAGAACAGAAACGCCTAATTAAAATGTCCTGCAAAATATTTTAAGTCAGAGCATCAAACATGCTTTTCTAATTTCATTAAAAAAAAAAGTATTTTCTATATTTTCCAGCAAACATAATTACGTTTAAACTATCTGCTTACTCCGTTTTTATTTTTATGACTCATTGTTACCAAAAATAATTGCTCTACTTGCTTAAACTGCGCAGCTATTTTTCAATTAATCTGCTCGTTATTTATATGCGCGACGCTATATCACACTGTACGGTAACAAAACTGATATCGATTAAACGTGTGCGTTTCTCTGACGGACGCACGTGACCGAGGCCGTTCGCTCACCTTCATTCTTGGCTCGTGCACAAGCGTCAGCCGCGAGGTGAGCGATAGAATGAAATCCCAACAGGATGACGTCAGCATTCAGCATTCAGGTCTGACCTTTATGGAGAGCGTTCTCCACAATCCTTAAAATATGTTTACTTTGTAAAAAAGAAACAATAAAGGGGGTCATCGGGGGGATTTCATTAAAATATCTAATATATAAATAAAACTTTAAATAAAAAAAATAATACATTTGTTCACAGATGTGTTTTTGTTTCAACCACTTTGTAGTTTTACATATAAAACCAGGAAATTCCGTTGAATTGTTCTCAAACCAACCATCAGTTACGTCATTGTTATAATAATTTTTGGTATTTCCCATCACAGTCTGGTCAGCATACATCCTGTAACTCTTCAGGGAAAAACAAATAAAAGGTTTCTGTGGGGTCACAAATGCAGTGCATGCTGGGAAGTCTATGACTCCTTCAGTTTGTTTGTTGGCTTGGACCTACGAATGGTAATTTGATTTCACAAAAAGGTTTTATTGAAGTATTTATTTATTGGTATCTTCTTTTTAAAAAATCTATATTTGATCATGTTTTGTATTATAAGAAATACCTATTATAAGAGCTAATAATTGCTTGATGTCGTAGATATTTACAATGTGTCGTGAATCAGCATGTTGTTGTAGATCAGAGGTGTCAAACGCCTGTGCAGGAAAAGAATCCCTCTATAATTACAGTTTAAGAGCAGAGGAAGCCGAAAGGCCCGAACCCCGTCATTTAGTCGGCATTAAATAAACACGGAGCCCATCAGCGTCAGATATGCCCTCACGCAGTCGCACTGTAAATAATGACTTTCATGGCCGCGAGTGAAAAAAAATCCAGGGTCATGATCAGGGTACGTGAAACAGCCGCGCTACCGAAAGCTGATATAGTGAATGTGGCTTCTTTATAAAAAGCAGTGAAAAATTCAACATGTTATCACTTTCGTATGTCGTCAATCCATATTCACCCCCTTTCTGAATTTTTTATTTTAAGTATGACACATGTTCAGCATGGGGGAAAGATCAGGAAGCGACAGGTTGTTACTCGCCCAGTGGAATAACACAACACCATATCAGCAGACACTGAATGATGGCAACCGCTTCCTTACAACAAATACCGCCGTCCCACGGTGCAACAATGTTGTTGCCGCTTCACAACAATCATTGCTGGAGGAGAGTGATGTGTTGTCGGCGGAGACAGTATTCCCATAGAAGTGAAACGTGATATCCAACACGTCATGGAATTTCTATTCCTCATCTGCTCGCCTTTGATGCCGAGCGTAATGAAGCTCTCAGAACCTACGAAGACATGCATTAGCCGGGGATTATGCCCATTCAATGACAAAGGAGTTGTGAAGTTAAGATCAAAAGTTAAAGTTGGTCTGACCGCAAAATAACAGAGTCAGACTGTGATTCCTGTCTCGATGTCGGCGCAAAAAATTCATCCATTTTTGATTTTTTTTTGTTTTTAAAAAGTGGATGAGCTATTTTGGTCATGTCGCATTGTTTGACCTGAATTAACAACCGGTATTTACTATTTAATCTATTGTACTCTTTCATTTCTAATGTTTCAGTTAAGGTTGAAAGCATGAAGAGTGTGCAAATTCAGGCTAAAATCTGTTTACAGCAGCAGCATTTATTTTCCCAATCCTGATCTCTGATTTAAAGCTCAGTCGACTGTCCCTCTCCATTTGTAATTAAGGATGACCCCTTTTTAATCAAAGGTCAACATTGTTTTAATGTGACAAAATAAAGCATATCTTATGAAATAACCCTGGGAAAAAAAGACCCCATAATAAAAGGAATGACACAAAATATAAATTTAAATTGCCGAAACACAATATAAAACACATTACACTGTGACTTGTTTTCAATTTTCCATCCCCTAATGTGCCTCCAGAGAGCCCACGCTTATGGTCTCAATGGTGCAGCGTACCAAATATTTAGAGTAATAGCCGGTTACTGTGTTATCTCTACCACTACAGGCTGTCAATCTCTGCCCCCAGAGCTAATTAAAAAGGCCTCGGCGCTTTATTTGTTTGCACACACTGAGGCCAGACTAGAACAGTCAGGCGTGGGGGCATGACAAGCACGCCATGCCCCCTTAAATCACTCCCCTGTGCCAAAACGCTGACACCACACAAGAATCCTGACAAAACATTTTGCTGTGTCCCCACCGTGGGCGAGAGACAGAGAGAGAGAGAGAGAGAGAGAGAGAGAGAAATCATGAAGAGGTTAAATTATGGGAAATGTTTTTCTGTATCATCCTTGTCTTCAATAATAGCTTTTGTCCTGTTTCAGTCAAACAGATCCTTCCCCGTATTTCCACATGAAAACACAGGAGACTTTTCTCATAATACAATATGAAACATGCTGATGACTTACTGTAATTCCCCCAAACCTGCATCCAAACACCTCATCCTTTTCTGGTCTGCTCTTTCTTTTTCGCCGCGTGTCACCGCTGCTGTCGTCGAAGGGATTTTTCGCTCCCCTGGTAAGGACTTCCAGAGGAGTGACACAAAGATGGAGCTGGCACGGAATAAAAGACGCAATGCATTTTTAATTGTGTTGCAGGGGGACCCTGGGGCATCAGCTTCTGTGGCCTCGTGGCTCTCTGCTGCCACCTGTCTGTCTGTCGAGGAGCACATTAGTACCTACTCTGCAGACCTGTAGAATGTGCTGAATGAATGAGTAATGTGGAGGGATAGTGTTAGAATTCCATAATTTGTGTCTTGATCTAGTTTTTTTTTTAGGCTGTCCAATGAATAAAAATGTTAAAAGTAAGTATATAAAATATTCTTATTTCCAATAAAATACCAGCATGGATGTTTATAATGTTTTTTTTTTGAGAAATCATGTGATTGACTTTCTAGAAGAGTAGAAGCATTAAAATTATCTCGATCCTGATTAAATCTCGAGCCAGCAGAGTGAACCCCTGTGTTCGGCTTTAACAGGAAGCCGTTGAAACTGTAACATAAATAGCAATCAGGCCATGAGTAAACCAATCAGCAGCTTTGTTTCAAAATATGCACCAATCAATTAGCGAATGGATTTCCTTCCAAATGAGTAGACCCGAAATCAAAGCGTCTCAGGAAATAGGTTACGGACAATCTGCAGTTTGTTTTGCTTAATTGATTCGCAGTCTCAACTTTCTGGGATTTATACTCACTTAAAACGTGTGTTTACACTGCAGAGGTTGTAATCACTCCATCGCTCATCCATCCGTTCTGTTTCAAGAAGCAGCAGTCATCACCCGTTGTGATTTTTATCTTCTGCTTCACTGTATAGGTGCGAACCGGACAGTCTCTGTTTCACGACCACCCTCTAGGTTTGAAAGAACTTTCCTCTCTTGAAGACAGCCTGTTGGCGTCGTATGTACTCCAGGCCCGCTCACACAGCTGTCTCCCAGGCTACGAGCGGAGAGCTCCATCACCTGCATCCAGCTGCAAACCGCAAACAGATTGAAGTATTCCCCTGGAGGGGGATTTTGTGCAGTCAGGCCTTCGTCGGCTTGGAAGATGGAGAGGCCAGATATTAAGTCGAACTGGCCTCATGGCCCCGTCAACAAAGGACAGTTTGCACAGCACTAATCTTTTGTGCCAGCGAGGGCTGATACAGTAGTAGCGAGGAATGTTGTCTGAGCATGTGACAACATTTCCCAGACCGCCAAACATTGAAAGCAGACCAACGAGGCAACATATTGCATTGATTTAGTCATTTGACAAATAGCTTTGGAATGACTATCCGCGTCCAGTCGTTTGTAAGCGGTTGCCATATAAGTAGTGGATAAAAGGAAACATGGTTTCTTATTTTAAGAACAGGAAATGAGACAATGACAGCAGACAAAGTTATCACATATTGAGACGATTGTGGTAAGCGTGGTGAGAAATGCTCTCTGAATGGTGTCTTTATTGTCTCTCCATGCTGAAGTCCTGATGTGGTCATCCCCCTCACAAGACTTCCATTACATCTGGCGTGCTGCTGCAGCTCATGTCCACGTGTTTACAGTACAGGATCGTATTATTCGGTGTATTCCAAGGAATTTTATAATAACCTACCTGTTAATAATTCATATTTTCTGCCGTTTTTTTTTTTTTTCTTCTTACTGTGATTTTCTGCCACATATTCTTGTGTGTTTTGTTGAGTCTGTGTTTCCATTTTACCACAGTTATTTTAAATATAGCAGGTTAGCCGAGTGGTTAGAGAGGGTCAGTCATCTGTGGCAGCAAGAATGTGATCTCCGAAAGTATCCTTGAGCTCTGAATCCTTAAAGAGTTCCACCGGTTGGGCCTAATTATAGTAAAATACCCTGACTGCTTGTCCTAAAAAAAAGAAATCTTCCTAAACCTCTGTCTGTGTCTTATCATATCTCAGACCTCCTGACTTATCTCAAGAAATCCACCAGCTGTAAATCGGATTCTCCAAACGACATCTTTGATACAATCCTCTCGATATATATAGCTATGAATATCTATTAATACGTGGTCCAACCTCATTGTCATTGTAGGAAGCTTCTGACTGGAGGTCCCTGGTCTGTAGCCAAGCACTCTGACCTTGTTTGAAACAGGAGCAAGAATTCCACATGTGAATCAACGTGTTTTTTTCCCTTGATCACCATCAACAAAAGTCTTGTATTTTATTATAACATATAGCTCTCACATGATGCGATCGGCACCAAACAACCATCGAGGCTCGCAGAGTTTGGCTTTTCAAAACAAAACGCAGTGATTGCCCACCTTTTTTCTTCTTTTTTTTTTTTTTTTTTTCCTAAAGCCCGCCAACTCCAACGTGGGACTTCTGTCAGCGAGAGCAGAGCAGTTGAGAAAACAGGATTACTCGCTATGGCAACACCTGGAAGCAGCACGTGCAAGCAGGAGAGAAAAATGATCCTGGTTAACTGCCGCAGATAATGGCGCTGCTATATTTATATTTGTCTTTGGCAAGGGACGACTCAGCCACTCCACATTAACCACAAGCAGATTTTTTTTTTTTTTTTTTTTTTTTTAAACAGTGCCAGCGTGACTCTCAACTCGGTGTTGAGAGTTTCCAAATAATAACAGGGTCAATGGTGTCAAGTGACTTAGAGTCCTCAGAGTTTCTAACTACTGGAAGTCGGAGTCGCAGCTTGTCAGTGAGTCGGTGCAATAATGTGGTCGACAAAGAAAGACCTGCGTGAAGACAATGGAGGGTGTTTCATTATGTAAGTGACGCGGTGATTAGTCGGCCACTTTCTCCCACGTAGACATAGACGCGTTCTCTGATTGCTCTACACATACAGAACAGTGCGTAGATCACCGTTTAATTTTTTTGCAAATGACTGACATTAACTTTAGTTTGATTTGTTAGGTTTTTGTTCAATATACTGACTGATGTGTTGATTTTTCTTGGGGAGGAAGCCAGCTGGAGAAAAACTCACAAAAAGCCAGGAGGCAGTTAGTAAGTGTGTGGTGGCGAAGAAATCAATAATGTTTGAGACATGATTTGAGGAATGCGCCTTGAAATTAAGGAGGATATTGTGGAGGAAGAGAACAACACTGGTGCCCTGGCGATATGATCATATTTGTACTGTAGAAGCCTCGTTCTTGGTATCAACTCTATATTTCTCTACATCATTAAAGACATGTTTTATGATATAAAATTCTCTGCTCCGTTTCTAATTCTTAAAAGCACATCTGCTCCGTCCCCCCTCGCTGAAATGCAGAATCTATAAATAAGCAAATATTTTTGGCTTCCAGATTTGGACGGCTGGAGGCAAAATGTCTCCTGCTTTACTGCAAAAAAAAAAAAAAAAGGTCCATACTCAGAGGTGCATTCATGTGCAGTGGAGGTTTCAAGTTTCCACATCACACTTGTGTGACAGGACTCAGTAAAGTTGCAACATAAGGGAAGTAACAATAAGTAAAGAACGTTTTGGATTTGAAGGAGACAAAAAAAAAGCCAGGAAAACATGAAAGTACTAGTCTGGCATCCAGATGCCTTCAGGCTCTTTTTTGTAGACTGGAGATGTTTTCTGTGTTTTGGATTTGGACTGCCTTTCTCTCCTTAGCCCATCTACAAACCTCCTCTCAATCCAATCAATCAGCCTCCTGTTCTCCTCTCATTCTCCTGCCTAATCACCTCATTACCCTCACCTGAGCTTCTCCACCCATCTCACCTGTACTACATCTTCTCGTCACGTTGGTTTGTATTTAAGACTGTATTTTTGCCTCAGGTCTCTGGTGTTTTGGGTCCACCTGCTTCAGGCTCTTTGACAGTTGGAATTGTTGAATATCATATGAATATACCAAAAACATGTCCGTCATATGCAGAAAAGTATAATCAAAGCTGGGATTGCAGAGCATGTTGCTGCATCATCATATTTCTGTGGAAAATCACTGAAGCATTCACAGATTTCTCCTGTCCGTTGTAGTGATAATACTTGTTTCTAAACCAGCTCCCGGGTCAGATCGAGGTGGAGCTTCTGTTTGACGCCACAGGGCCGTGATCCCAACCTGACAAACCTCTCTTTTTTTTTTTCTAAATGACTCTGTGACCCAGAGGCCCCAGACAGTAGACCGGCATGTGTACTGGAACTCTCTTTCTTTACTTTAATAGCGGCTTTTCCGGTCCATCACTGTACGCATTGTGCCAAAAATGATGGCAACTCTCAAAAGAGACGTAGAGGCCAAGGTGAGAAAGGGCAAAGAGATGTACAAACAAAGGGAGGGGACAAGAGATAAGGTGTCAGACAAAGAGATAGTGAAAGCGGCGTAGTGAAAAAAAAAAAAAAAAGAAGCTGTTATCGCCGGGCCGTGTTCGTCACAGACTCGGGTCAGAGGGGTGTGAGACATGATTTGGCAGAGTTAAGAGCAGGGGCTTGTTGGAATATGTGTGGGGCCATAGGAAGTGCTGCGTGGAGGAGATAACAGTTAGTGAGTGTGTGTGTGTGTGTGTGTGTGTGTGTGTGTGTGTGTGTGTGTGTGTGTGTGTGTGTGTGTGTGTGTGTGTGTGTGTGATGGAGAGGAGAGGAGAGGGGGCGTGGGGTGGGGTGGGGGGGTTAAGAGTGTAACAGTGCCCTGCCCTGCTTTCCTCTATTCACTGCCCGCATCCTGTCTGTGTGCTGCTCCCTAATGGCTTTTAATGAGCCACCGGTGGATCGCTCTGCTTCCTGCCTTCACACAACATGCCAGGCGAGAGAGCGAGTGAAAGGGAGAGAGAGAGAGAGAGAGAAGGGGAGAGAGAGAGAGAGAGAGAGAGAAGGGGAGAGAGAGAGAGAGAGAGAGATGAAATTGCAACATCAGGCCGGTCTAGCTAAGAGCATGCAAAGGTTCTGTCCAAGTATCAGTAAGTGATGAGTTAGATTGAGAGCACGTTGAGCACAATACACTGTACACCAAGAGTAATATTAACAACACATTTAATAAACTATACACTTGATTATTATTATTATTATTATTATTATTATTATTATTATTATTATTATTATTATTATTATTATTGATTGCTATCATCTCATTTTTATTATCATTATTCACAATGATGATAATTATATTGTTTATTATTACTATTTAGGTCGTTATTTAACTAACTTGTCAAGGCTATTATAATGACCATTCATGGTGGTTTCATTATTTCATAATATTTTTTTGACATAATATTTCAAAGTCTGTAGTTATAGGCCTACTAGTTATTCAGGAATCACATATGATCAATTCCTGATGTGTTCTTCTCAACATTTTGTGCACAGATTAATGTTATTTGCCTGGAGGATTTTAATAATAAAAATAATAATACGCTTGATTTTGCTCACTCACGTACTAGATATGAAACACTATTTAGCAATCCCTAAAAATGTCACTCTCTCATTTGGTGTCGGGTCGGGCTCAGAGTCGTGTCTCGTGGCTGGGATGGATGACAGGTGAGAGAGTCTCTCTGATCCCTCTGACACTCTGTAATCGAGTTAAGAATGCTGGATTAGAGGCTCCTTTTGAAAAGGGCTGAGGTCAGCTCTATTCTGCCTGATGCATAGCTGCAGAGAGTTACAAAAGGTCTGACTTTCATTTCAGGAATGTGTGCGCGGTAGAGACAGAGATACAGGGGGAGAGAAAGAGGGTGATGTGCTTGTGGGTGAGATTGCGTGGAGCCAAAGTTATCATCAATACGTCCACTTTATTGGATCTTCACGCAGACCAAAGTTGTGAAGCTACTCTTTCTGACTCAATCAAGATGTTCTAATGCAGTTAGTGACACGGTAAATCAGCTCTACATGCACTGTTCTTTTGCCTTGTGTTTCTGTTAGGCCATCATTATTTTCAATATGACAGCCAGGCAGTTTAGGGAGGCTAGAGTTGCAAAATGTCCAGCAGTAATTCATCCTTAACTGCAGCAGAAAATCCTCATTTGTGAAGGGCTAACAATCGGATAGTGACAGCACAAAGTCCTCCCAAGAGTCCGACCCCCCGCCCTCAGCACGGGTGGTAGAAACAAGCAGAGTACAGTATGGGACAGCTAAACAGGGTGATGCATGGGGGGGATGTTTACTGCTGCACCCCCCCTCCCCCGCTGAGTTGATAACAATGATTGGACGAACATCTACGATGCTCAAAAAGCAGTCGCACTGGAGACGACCTGCGAGGCTTTAAGTCACGCCGGTGACAGCAAATATATGGCCCGCTTGTTGTAAGACAGTAAAATCCATCCACACGGCTCCTGCTTCCAGTGATTCCAACTGCAGTTGAGTAATAGAAGGAACAGTTGTCTTTTCATTCCTTAAGAATCAACCATGCCGTGGTGACAGCACCCGACAGATGGTAGTTAGGTTAACGTTATTCATAACAGTCATGATAGCCACGATGATGACAATAATAGCTCCAGCAGCAGACGGCAACTACAGTTGCAGGTGGGGGGATATGAGGAGGAGGAAATGTGTGTGTGTGTCCATGCAAACACCTGAGTGTCTTGGCAAACCCGAGAGGAAGGCTCCCGGTCATCGGACATCCCTGTTGGAGGGCCCACTCCCTGCAGCAGACCCCCTAATCAGTGGGAACAAAGGGGGGAGGGCGTTGGACAGCTCCAAAATAGCACGAGGAGTAGAAGGAGTGGAAGGATGTAGGGAATCTGGTGCAATGGCTCACAGTGCACATCTTAGTTGTGGTCAAGTAAAGAAATAGTACCCCTAGTTAATATCTGTCTGAAAAACAAAGGCCTCATATACAGGAAGCCAAGAGAGTCAGCATAATGTGCTGCGGGAAAAGTGGAAGGCTTCACATTTGTTTGCCTATAATGTAAATCTGGCGGATGATTGCTTCGTGTGTGTGTGTGTGTGTGTGTGTGTGTGTGTGTGTGTGTGTGTGTGTGTGTGTGTGTGTGTGTGTGTGTGTGTGTGTGTGTGTGTGCGTGCGTGTGTGACTTCCTCAGCTGTTCATTATGAAGTGACAGCCTGACAAACCGCGGCTCTCGTGGTCGCATCGACTTCCTGCCCCGGCAAGCCGCAGTGTTTTTCCTGATTGACTTTTCCTCTGCGACGCCACACAAGACGGGGGAAGGAGTCGTCGTTTCTGAGGGGAAGATTACCTCCCTGATCTCGACACGAATCTGCCGAATGAACCGCATTAGATACGCTCTTCATCTGAGCATGTGTGCAAACGGATGCATATTTAAGGTCCTCCCGGATTGCTGTAGAGAATATTTTCATGATTGTTTCAAAGAATAACATCCTCGGATGTTTCACCAAAAATCCATTTCGATGACACGTGCGAGCTTCCTTGTACGTTTTCTCGAAGATGTCTCCTGTGGCTCTTTTTCATGATAAGTCCCCGTCCATATGGAGAAAGGCCCATCAAAAGCAGGAGATGATAAAATGGACAATAAGCGGGGGCCACCAGGTCCCCCCCTCCTCTGGGGTCCACAGATTAGGCCTCCTGCACTTCCTTTGGAAAACAGGCACCGGACCCAGAGGAAGCTCCTGTCAGCTGTGCTCCCTCACCTCCCTGGCCTCTCTCGCTCTGACTCCCTCGCTCCACCACTTTCTATCTGCTCTTTCTCCCCCCCCCCCCCCCCTCCCCCTCTCTCTCTTATTCTCTCTGTCTAGGAGATGAAACGCAGGCCTTTCCATCCACAACTTGCCACCGTACTCCACCCGGATACCACAGGCCAAGCCTCATCATGCTACTGCAGCATGTCATACCGGCACTATTCTTTTTCTCTTTTCACTTTTGAATGAAAGTATCTTTATTTATCTTATTTTGTGGATAGTCTTACTCTGTGCAATATTTACCAATGCCGTGCATGTGAAGGGGGTGTAGTACCTGAATAGAAAAGTGAAGGTCTTGCTAAGAATATCCTGCATTCTGCTGCCAGAGAGTGAGACAGTGGAAGGTGGACCGGGGGGTCAGGTGGTCAATATTATTATGAGTATGGACACTCCCTTAACTGCAGAGCCAAATCAGTGTTTAAGTCATTAGACAGATAGTTCCTTTTGTTGCCTCCACCCTTCTGCTGTCTTGAAGATGACCCGGGGCTTTTCCGTTCACTAATGAAAATGATGACGTCTTTAAGGAAAATTTTAAAAAAGGAACTGAATTTAGAAATAACTGTTTAAATCAGCATGTATCTGTGTAATCAGCATATCCTCATGATTAGTAAAACCATAATCTGCCACTCAAAAGTACTCAAATGTACTATTAATCCCAATCTGCAAAATAACTAGTAACTAAAGTTATCACATAAGACTGTGAAGTGAAAAAGTATAAACTAGCAGAAAGTGGAAAAACTTCAATGGAAATACCTCAAACTGTCAAAAAAAAAAGTAATCAGTTACTTTACACCATTGCCTTTAGTACTGTTATCATAACGAGATGCAAAAGCTAAAACCTCAAATTGAATAAACTAAAAAAAATAAAATTGTTTTTGTAGCATTCAACCGTACTAATGAACAGACTTCTCGCTGACTGAAGTTGAGGCCGTCTGGCAAAAATCCTGCTGAGGTCGCAGACCCCAATGATTGACATGTTTAGTGTCACGTGTGTGGTTATTCCTCCATCCAGAGGGTTGGGTTCTGGTCTTTGTAGACATGGCAAGCATTCGAGAAGACTGCAGCACTGTAGGTCCTATTTCCAGGGGAACCGCCACAGGCAATTTGGATCTTCTGCTGGGCCAAGTGGCGTGCCTGGTGTGGGCGCCCATGGAAAGCCTAAGTAGGTAACTCTGTCAGGCTTCCCTGCAGACCCAGCAGCCGCCGAAGGCTGGCAAACACAGTGCCCTCTTCACCACAAACACTGCCACAGGTAATGTTTTCCTGAAGTCGTGCCAGTGTTTTTTAAGAATTTCCACGCATTGAGGAAAAAAGACCCAGGCCTACCCTCCTGAAAAACACAAGCGTTCTTTTCAGCCAAGACCGGCACTAATGCAGCGCACCTTCACAGACAGCGAGCAGACTAAAGCTCTCCTGTCCTGGAACCAGAGAGGTGAGAGGGATTAGGGCTTGCCACAACATTTAACGACACTGAACCTTGTTTGATTCAATCAAACGTGGTAAAAAGCAGGCACGAGCGACAACTCTGACCCAAACCTCCTGTTTTTGACCCTGCCATGCGTGCAACGTGTGGTTGTGTACGTAAGTGTGTGTGTGTTTATGTGTGTGTGTCTGCTAGAGAGAGAGAGACTCCTGGCACTTTGCCACGCCGTCGGCGAATGGAAAAGGACAGATTGATCTTGAGGCAAAATGTCATCATGTTTTCCTGTGGCAAATTTGACAAATTTGCAGGAAAGTCCCATCGTTTGTAATCAACGTGCTCCCTGTTGAGATTAAAAGGTGAGACACTGGCCCTTTCAGAGGAGCACTTACTTAATGTCTGAACCCTGAACAGCCCCGTACCAATATGAGTCATTATAAGATTTTCTTTACTGCTTAATGTGTCAGCGCAAGTGCAGGATGGACATTTTCTAAAACTGTGTTACTCAAATGTGTCTCACTCTTTCCTTCGAGGTCCTACTCGCCAAACGCCATGCCTCGCCGCCTCGGTACCCTTTCTGCGTCAATTTCACTGACCAGGCAAAAAAAAAGTGTTTTGTTTTTTTGTTTTTTCTGTGTTAAAGCTCAGCTCCTGACTGAGATGCTTCTCGCTATCATTCCTTCCATTTCGTACGAGCCAAAAAGCCAGACCTCAGTCAGACACCGAAACACGCGATCCCTCTGGAGACAGGTTACGTGATTTGACAGGGTCTGGGCCTCAATCTGGATCCAGCGTAGTGAGCCGCGAAGGAACGACATGTGATAAATGGGGTCTTATCTGCAGGTTGTGGCGTTGGGAAGCTGACTCTGTTTCCCTCCGATTACACCAGCAGGCAGGAAAAATAGGACGGGGGGGGGGGATGGCTGGAATTCCATAGAACGAGGGTCAGATGCTCGTTTTCACTTGTTTGCCGACTGATAAAGAGACCAGGAGGAGGTGAGCGGGACATGGTTTAAATACATGTGAGGTCTGAGTATAATTTGCCCAGACTAATGTTTACCTAATATATTGTTAATATGGAAAATTAAATGAAGTCAGTTAAAGTCTGGCGTACCTGAGAAACCCCCCATATTTAGCTTTTTGTTCCTGTAAATGAAGGGTGTGGGGGGGGGGGGGGGTATATATGCTGCAATCCGCTGACCTTAGCCCCTGGAAAAACAAACTGTTTAGAGCCAATATCCTGGTTGAGTGCGTGGGTCCACACAACGTGAGTCATGACTAAGTACCAAAGCGACACCTGCACTTGACTGCACTTGACTGGATTGTTTCCCAGTCACAGACCTCTGCAGCCCAATGAAAAATAACCCAGGTTTCACCAGATCGTGTATCCGCAGCAGCGTGTTGCTCACAGTGAGAACTTTAATAGTTGTGGTGACTTTGAATGTACAAACATGCATTATAATGCTCATTGTAGTTATTTGCATATTTTAGATTCATGCCTGAATTTTAAAAAGTAGAATATTCCAAAAGGAGCTAAATTACTGGAATAAGTGATTCCATTCGTGTAAGTCATTTAAAAAAATACATTTTAACCAAATACCATATTTTTTGTACTGCATGTAAAATTTTCAAGAAAATTTTAAAAAGAACTGCTCTGTTTTTATATGAGGTGCAGAACATTTTTGGAGATCATAATTCCTGCAGAGATTTGTCTCCTCGGTGCAGCTCTGGGTGCTCTAGAGTACAAGAAAGCCACTATCATGGTGTGTCATGGTTTGGAGACATACATTTATAACCTGTTGGAAGTAATTTACAAAATATTAAACACACTCTGCCTTCCGGCGCTGCACCCATCGACGAGATCTGCAGCCAAAGGTCAATCAAAGGCCCTTCATACATATTGCTTACATATGGCTTTCAGCATTTCAGCATATTATTGAGTTTTCAAGGAGTTTAAATTATTCTGTTGCTTACAAAGATAAAATAAAAAAAAATCTTTCTCTGAAAAGAAATGACAGATAGAGAACATCTATGATATTGAGAGAGTTGGGAGCAGTGGTGATAAGAAGTAGGCAGCAGCCCAGACACACATGGCGAGATCCTTCCTTACTGACATCCTGAGGAGGAAGCTGTGGTTCTCCGGCCCTCAGAGAGGATCTCCTCCAAGGGGTCATCGAAGTGAGCCAGGATCAACGCGTATCAACACTTTCCCTTCCTCTTTTCCTTCTCACTCTGACTCACAGAACTCATCCTCGGTTCAAAATGCCTATTTATCTGTCTCGATATCTCACTGTCCATCTCACGCTAGCTCGTCCGCATTCTTGCTTGCTTACTCCCGTCGTTGTCTCTTTCCTTCAGTCTATCTCTCTTTTTCCATCAACTTCCCCTCGTCCCCTTCCTTTCCACTCATCGCATCAGTACTTCCCACACCTGCGTGTCATTGTTCTGAATGTAAATCATCTACCAAACGACTGCAGATATGCACCAGACATGCAGGAGAGCCAGCAGAGGGAAAAGTCCTGACTCCCGGCTCCATAAATCACCGTGCAGACAATCAGGCTAATTGCCGCTCAAATGGCTTCTAACGAAGCTCTAATTGAATAAGGTGGCTGGCGCATTTAAACCCTGCAGTAAGCCGAACTCTGGAAAGGATATCTAGGAAAGTGTGTTTTTAAGCGAGGCAGGCCCGCTGGCACCAGCGACACGGTG
The DNA here is from genome assembly GCF_963514095.1 of Eutrigla gurnardus. NCBI lineage: Eukaryota > Metazoa > Chordata > Actinopteri > Perciformes > Triglidae > Eutrigla > Eutrigla gurnardus. The sequence goes on from NC_139918.1 coordinate 20,581,631, forward strand.
GTAAACGGCTCAGTTTAACATTACAGCGGTGGCTCCCTGTGGGCCTGTCCTCCGCTGTAGCAGCAACCTGAGGAATTGCAGGCACTCGGCAAAAAAAGGGCTGGAAAATAAAGAGTGAGACCAGAAGAGAACCAGGTTGTGCCAGTAAAATATGTACGCCACAAATACCCAAGAGTAAGCCACACAGTACACACACACACACAACTACAAATGTGCCTGTGCAGCGTAAGTACTCAATGTTTCGAGATTTATTTTTAATAACATCTTTTTACTGAAGATTTGACGGACGTGTTTTGAAAGTGGCGTCAACGACTCCCAAAAAAAACACACCACGTTGGGTCGATACTGTGTTGTTCATTTTGTTCTCACATCTATTCATCCTCCAGAATGGTTATCTGCCCTCTCCATGCCTGTGCAGCACAGCAGGGGTCCCCCGGGAGAACAAACCCACACCGGCGGGTATGGAGCGCTCCCACAATCCCCCCCCCTTCCCTCCACCTTCCCCTCTCCCACTCCGTCTGCCTCCTCATGTCCCACTATGTCCCTGCCTATATGCCCCGCCAGTCTGCCTTATGACCTGCTCGCTGATAAGACCAGAGGCCCTGCGGTGCCCAGCGCCTGGTGCCAGCACTTCCCTCTCTTACAGAAGTCGGCCGTGCTGCGTCGCAGATGGGATAGGTGATCAAAAACAGAGCCCGGCTCGACAAAAAAAAAAAAGAGTAAAAAACATGAGACAATAGTGCTCCATAGCATGGTAGAACGACCCTTTTAACCCCGTGTGGAGCTCCTTTCATACCATGCTAACAAACTTTATATTCAAACTTTGATTTATTTCACTTCAGGATTTTGATGATGATACAGTTAAGTGTGAATATTTGTAACCGCTTGTTGCATTTTGTATTTGCATCTTGATTTTAGATGTGCATTATGGTTGAATTCAAATATTCTCAGCTTCAGCAATCAAATCAAGCGAGAGACACTGTTGCCTATAAAGTTGGAATATTTTGTTTTCCTACACAATCGTGTTTATTCCTATTTAAATGCATCAGTACTCACTTTTGACCAGGTGCAACATTATGTTACCCCAATTACCCAGGTGAAATGTAGTAATGCATAAATTTTGCATTTGCGAATTATTCCAACTTTATGGGCGACCCTGTACTTTACCACTTCCTTCCTGTTTTGAAGATGGGGTTAGGAGCAGTGGGCCAATGGCCAATGCAGATGAAAGGTTGATATTGCCGTCGAATCCATTTTTCCCCATTTCTGTAGCGCGCACAGCTTCATTCCACATGCAACCACGCCGTTTGGCGCTTCCCAATATTGCCGAGGCGTTTTTGAAACGCCCAGAAGAGGACTCCGATTCGTTCCAGTTGAGCAACTTATTTTTCCCCCCGCACTGACACCTACACAAGGAGGCACTCACCCTCCTCACCCTCACACACTCAGGTGTTTACATACAACCCTTCGCTCACTCCCTCACTCAATCACTCAATAATTCACTCAAAAGCACACCTATTAGGAGAGAGAGAGTTTGTGTGCGCCCCGTCTGGCATGGCGGAGTGTAGTTACTATTTGTCTGGACACGTATAACAAGGCTCATCCATCTTCTTCAGGGACCGTTCGGAGTTCTGGATTAAAAACACCTGGGCCTCTCGCCCCGGCTGACTCACGAGGTTGAAACACGCTCCTGCCCTGTCAGAGCAGCAAAGAGTGGTCAGTCTAACACAACCTCAGACAGATAAAGATGGAGACCCGGGGCCCGAGTACAGAACCAGTCTGGCGCTGCAGTGCTCTGGGGAGCCGTCTGTAATAGTATCCCTTCTTCCAGAGCCCCGTTGGAAAGAAAAGGACGGCATATAGCTGCTCGATCGAACCCGTAATAAATCTGATAAAGATTAGAGGCAGAAGGAAGCAATAGTCGCAACAACGTTGGCTTATTGGCGATACCATACAACGTATACTGGTATACAGTTGAAGCAAAACAATAAAAAAAAAGGCCAAGCAGTGAGAAGGATGTTGGCTTCCGTTGTGGTCTATGTGCCTTCCTGAGCTGTTCTTGGCTCTCGCAGAGATTAAGTCAACTGCAGAAACAAGGAAGGTGAGAGCTGAGATACTGGAGACTTAAAAGTGTGCCCATGGTGAAAGGTTGGTCAAATTCACATGGAGGAAGGAAGAACAGGCGATCTGAGGGTGTTTCATAAACACATTCCTGGGCAAAGCAGTGCAGACAATATAACTTGCCAGAGAAGAAATTAAAGACTTTCCCTGCGAAGAAAAGATGATAAAGACGTAGTGTGTGCATGTGTGTGTGTGTGTGGCTGAGAGAGGTGCTTTGACCCCGGTCAAGTCACTTGACTTCTCGGCACCTCTGCCTGCCCCAGCTGTATCAACACGTCCCGGCTCTACCCAGGCAGGCAGGAGGCAGTGGGCCGGCGGTGTGTCAGGAGTCTGGCTTCAGCCCATCACACAGAGACTGACTGGGTGTTTGTGTGAGTGCGGGTGGGGTGGGGGGGGTTGTGGAAAAGGGACCTGCACCCCTCACCACAACTCCACTCTATGGAATTCAAATTATTCCTCTCCACTCCCAACGTAACCCCCCCAACTGGCAACCATGCCCTGAGTAAACAAGCAGATGGGGTCAGGGGCAAAGCAATCAGCACCGCTGGGTAGCTCTTAATGGATTGCTGTGTTTGCTGACAGGTGGCTTGGTGGTGCCTCCAAATCAATATGGAATCGGTAGATGCCCCTTTTTTATGAAGTCGTAATGCAACGATTGGGATATTTCATTGTATTCTATCTGTAAAAAAAATACATATTGTAAGTCATCCCTTCATAAGAAACCCTTTCTACAACAAGACGTGTTTATGAAGCTATAAAAAGACTTTATTTGTATTCCTATTGCGACATATTGTATGCATTTTGCATTCAAATTTGAAAGGCGGGGCTAATTATTGCAAATAATATAACTTCACTAGGAAGTCAATTGAGATGACACCATCTTTAGCAGCAACAGTACAGTAGACGCCCCAAAAATGTGTTAGCTAACTAAAGCGGCTGCGGCTAGCGGTGACCACTTCCTATAATACAGAATGAATCGGCACACAGACTTCGACATAAACATCCCCCTCTGACCCACCTGAGATCTCAGTAGTTTATAGTCTTCATATCACGCTTCACTCTGCATGGTAGCCGGAAGAGGATGTGGATGTGGGTGGAGGGAAAGGGAGGAAGGGGGTGTTTGTCTAGACATAAAATATGAACACATACAGAAATCTGTGGAAGACCTGCATGTGTCTCGATGATAGCGGAGGAGAGAATATCGCATCGTTTTAGGTGTAAAGTCATTTTAAAGTAATCTGATTACCTCACTTGACCCGAGGCTGACTTCTTTTTCCTTTATTCCGATTTGTTCGAGGGTGACACAAATGTCACATCGCAGGAAGACAAACTCTCCGCACAGGCAGCTCTGCTTGAGCAGCTGTTGAAGATAGGATGCCTGTTTGATTTCTCTCCACCAGGTCTCTTTTCAAACACACTTAAGGAAGTTGGATGCCCTCGGCAATGACATTAAAAGAAGAAGAAAAGAAAAAAAAAAGTCTGCTACTTTTGCTAATCCTCCCCGAACCTCTAATATCATTACAGCGGTAAATTCATCTTGGGGGAGGAGGAATGAATGGGCCTCTTTGTTTTATTATTATTATTTCTGGCACGGAGCACCACACACACGTCTGTGCAGTGCTGACCGAAGGTCTTTACCCAGATGGCAATGGTGCTACAACTTATTGTACAACAAACACATCTTTCAGGGTTTCCAGCCAGCGCCGGCCTCATATGGGCTGGGACGGGGGCCAAACAATGCATTACCTCTCACCGCCTAACCTCTACGGCTTCCATCCCACATAGTTAGCCCTCCTCTGAACGGGAGCATCCCGATCCCCGGGCCGATCCGCTGTCTGAGGGACGCTATGGGTTTCCTGCTCCAGAGGACACAGGAGCCGCAGCAACATCCTTGAAAGAAAAAGCAGCGTTCAGGGTTTTTTTGAAATTGCTTATCAAATGTTGCATGCCTGCATTCGGATGACAAATGACTATTTGGAGTTGAAAGCCTCGCTGAGGCCTTGAGTGCTTGGGTGTGCAAGTTCTGTACGGTCTGTGTTCTGACAGCTGGCAGAGGGGGGAAAAATTAACCTGGCAGAAATGTGCTCTCCACAAAAAAAGCAGTCAATAACAGGAACTCAATCAAACTGCCCTGGTTTCCGGTAAGCTATGCACTCTGGACTGCCTGGTCTGACAGAGGCTGGCTCGCTGAAAGACTGGTTGGCTGCAGGTCGGGCCCCCACCGCAGCACGGAGAACTCTCCGTTGGCTCCGTCGTACCACACTCATTTGTACCTCATCTGAGTGAGGTTTCGTCTTTTATTCAGCCGGGTTGAGAAAAAAAAAAAAAAGAACGTGCCTGCACACGGCAACGGTTTGCCAAAGAAAGTACGGAGGCCCGGCCTCGAGTCGGGTTAATGCAACACAAAGACTTGAGTTATCCTGTGCTCACTTTTAATGAAGTGATTAAAAATAGAACATTTTGGGGAAAACACTTGCTATGTATGTCAGAAAAATAAAAGATTTGAGGAGTTTTTAAAATGATATTCCACTTACAGCGGTTTCTAAGAATGACCTGGTCAGCATGTGTGGAGTTTAATGGCTGTAAAATGTTGGATTCCAATAGTAACAGAAGAAAACTATCAAAACGTCCATAGAAACTGCTACATAATCCACATTTCCACTGTCAGCATGTTCTGTACAGCATCTTCCACACGCTGAACTCCTAAAAATGACATTGACCAATTTGTTACATTTTGTTGTAAACGTGTTGTAATTTCAGCCCGGGTACATTCAAAGCAGCGCTTCTCCAGCCGAGGAAGTGCTTCATCTGTGTACAAAGGTCACAGGGAGGAATTTGAAGTGGATGGTTGATCTTACGGCACAGGGTCATCGTGAGTGTGGTTAGATTTAGGCAAAAGGTTGTGGTTTTGGTTGAATTTTAAGTGATGGTTTATACCTAAATCATACTTCAGTCCTCTGCCTTTTTTAGTTTTGAATCAAAATTGACTGTTATGTTGTAGTTGCTATAAGTAGACAGTGTCATAATACATAAAGGCAAACACACCTGATACCTGATAAATTAGTCCAATATTCATGCACCTTTTTAAGCTTTCTTTTTATATCCTAATAACCCACAATAAAAATGTTTATCTCTTTTCCAGCTTCACAATGTTCACTAACGTCTGCAAAAAATGGTGCCGCTGCATTTTTTAATATGCACAGGTCAAAGGTCAGCACGATGCAAACTGATACAGATAGTTTCAAGCAGGATGGTGGTCCGGCTCGAGGTGGATGTAGCCGTACACGTAGCAGCTAATGTCACAGCCCGTAAACCTCGGGAGTGACAAGCAGCGTTGGCAGCGGTGAGCTCCTCCACCCTTGACTCCACAGCTGCTGTCATCACCTCCACCTTGTTTAGTCTGAGTGCCACTGTCTATCAGCTCGCCGTGACACAGACACGGTCCTCTTTTTTTGAAGCGGTGCCCTGAAAATCAAATCCAGAAGCGAGCGAGAAACAAGACACAGATAGATGTAGGAATATTTCAGACTGTGTTGCTTTTACATGTTTTACAAAAGAAGAAGAACTTGATGACTTTGCAGGGAATTGAAGTCCAAATCTGAAGACTGGGACTACAGGTAACAGCTGCCCCTGCAGTTTGGACTTCAGGCTTAGTGATGACCCCTCTGGTATCTCCTGTCCCTCTTTTATCAAAGTTATGAATACGGAAGAGATGTCATGTAGGCGCCACCCTCTGGCGGGAGACCTCAACTACACTTAAATAACCCCATGGTTTGTCTCAGATGATCCCTGTCTGTTCAGACCGACATAATGCAAGAATGGGGGTCTAAAATATTCAATGATAATCCGACGCAGCTCCAGCGGCCACACACCATCACCCCCAGCATGTTCTCACACAGACCACCAGCCTCTATCTCCACACTTTCTCACACTCTCTCATGCCCTACCATGTTTAAAGCCACGGCTTGGGACTAATTGAATAAGCAGCGACCCTGTGGACCGCCTCTCTGAAGGATTAGGATATGATCTCAAAAGAACGCTCCTCTGAGGGCAAACACAGCCAATTTAGAGCTATTTCATGCTCTGCGCTCCAGCAACACGAGAGAAGGCCACACACAAGAGAAAAGTAATTCACGTGCTCTCAAATCAAGCATATTTTAAATTCTGTTCTTTTCTCTTGTGAGACACAGCTGTTTTCTTTTCTTTCTTTTTGTCTCCACAAATACTGCAGAGACCACTCATTCTTTTCCACGTGTCCATATAATAGCAGTTAAATGTTAAGTAATTATTACAATATTTTGAAGAAGAAAAAAATAACAAATAATGACCGGTAAAAAGTTTGTAGTTTTGTCCAAAACCTACGTCTGTTAATGATTTGATTGTATTTTGGAGTCACCTGGCAGTAACCCCTGCAGGCTCCACGCCACAGCTTTCTTTCATCAAATTAATTGTCTGAATCCTGTTTTTAATGATGCTTGCTTCCATTGTGATTATCAAAGTCCCCTTTTATGGACTGTAATTCTAAAATGTGAAAGGATTTAAATGCACAGATAAGAATCTTTTGAGAGCCAGTGTGTGTTTTTTATTTTGGGGGAAACTACTGCAGAATGTCTAGTTTTGCAGCCTTTTTCTTACTTACTTGTGTAAAGTTAACCCATCATTGCATTGGAGCTTTATTGACTCAGTTGTGTCAACTGTAACTCAGTGATTTAAGTGTTTATTGTAGTTTGTAAGATCATGTTTATATGTAAAAACCTTCACCAGCAAAGTAACTGAGAGTCAAAATTATGATATTTTCCTATAGTCCTATATACAATTTATTATTTTGCAACATAAGAAACGACAGTTTGATAGATTACAAATAAAGAAATAATGACCTATTGCTGAGATATCACAAATTAAACAAAGCAACAATTGTTTCTTCAAATAAAATAATCATTAATTTTCTGCTTTCTAATTTATTTAAGATATTGTCCCACATTATAGTTCGGACAATCCTCTTTTTTCATCTTAATTGTGACACAATGTACCCTTCATTAGTGAAAACAAAGCTTTATTTAATACTGCTTTTGTGCAAATATGAATTTTTACCTGTATCAGTGAGACACGTTGTGTGTAATCCCTCCAGGCTTTTAGTCTTTTAACCTGCCTGCTTTTGGCTTTTCTCTTCCTTTATTAAATATGAAATTCATACACATTCGCATCACCTTAAACACCATTTCAAGGGGCTCTGGGGTTCAGAGGAAGCAACTCAAACAGTGTGTGTTTTATTACATGCCTCAGTAATCCAGGAAAGGGGAAGCACATGTCTCAGTGAAATACGATCGAATTCAGATTATCTGTGGATATTTTTGCCCCATTTTAACCTCTCACATAAAATGAATCATATAAAAGTCCGTCCTAATTCAGCAGGCGTTATTTGGAGTCGTCTTCTTCTGAGAGCGGCCAGGCCAGTAGTTTATGTCTGCCTCTCTTTTTCCAGCTGCCTATTAGGATTGTGGCTTCCCCTGTGGCTGTGTACCCCCCCGACAGAAAGAGAAGTATGCCATTAGTTCACCAGACCTGCCGTTGCTGTCAAAATAGGAGTGGGGAGGAGATCTATTAGATACCTATATTTCCTGGTAGAACAGCCTCCATCTCTGCCTTCCCCTTTGGCACATTAAATAGGGAGACAAAACCCAGATGACTGGTTCTGAATCTATGAAAACACGGACTAAGTACACTGCTTTGGATGTGGATTCTCAAAGAAAATAATGAAAAAGCCACTAGTGGAAAAAAAATGTTTCTCAGTGGACATTTCAATTGAGAAGACACAGTTTACCGTCAACTTTAGCTACGATACACAACTGCAGATTGTTTTCTTTTCCTGTTGATTTTATTCTTTTTATAGCTTTTTGGACAACCAAAAGCAACGTTAATCATTTTGGCAGTGACAGCGCCAGTTGCAAATCCTCTGTGCGATCTCACCTCATCTATCTTTATCACGAGAGTCCGAAACAGTTGGAAGCCATCTATGGTATTTAGTCCTGGGTTTCAGCTCCACAATGAAGCCTGATTCCTTAAGTAGCAGAAGGGTACGGTGCAAGAAAGATTTGTAATAAAAGCCTGCTCAGGTAAATCACTTTTCAACCTGTCATCACCTGTGAGGGTAATATTATTGGAAACAGGTGGTGTGTATAACATGTGGATATTGGCTACTCGTTCCGCAGTCCTTTTAGACGTGTGCACCGCTGAATTCCACACTCATTAATCAATTATCTTTAAACCTCGATTTAGAAGACACATTGATGTCATTTTTTACAACTGCCAGTTATTTGATAGCTCAGTCTTTTAATGCATAAACTTTAAATTGCAAGCATCTTTAAGTTGTCTATTTTTATAAAAAAAAAAAAAAAGAAGGCTGGATTGAAAATGTAAGTAAAAGTTCAGAAGTAGTATAAGCAAAATTAAAGTATAAATAATGTACTGGAATTGGCCCATGTGAGTGTCATCGCATTAAATATCACATTATTGTATTATTATTAATGATACACGAATGTGTAAGCACCATTTTTATGTAGTAGAGATTATTTTAACAATGTTCTGTGTTAAATATTGACCCGGTTTGGGTTTATACAACATAGCACAATGCAGGATTAACTTTTTTATTACTGTTGGGATGTTGACACAAAAATATAATATGGTTATTTTGACACAAAAAGCTCCAGTTTGACCATCACAAATGTAAAGTTGTACAAAGCAATACAAATATGACGCTCAAAAGTGCAAAAGGTTACACATCAACAATCAGTAACCACGAGAGACAGGAACGTTTAAAATAACACCAACACCCGGGATAATGTCGCCATTGTCTAGTTTGTGTAAAGTCAACCTATTATTGCATTGACACTTTCTTGACTCACATTCTGTCAATTTTAATTTTAGGGTTCGCTCTGAGATCCTGTAGCTCTACCATTCCAAGCCCAGCGCTGCCATACATTACCTGTGACCTGATTAAATACTATATCTGTAAACTGAAGAGTTCTCCGGTTTATCCTCGGGCTTCCAACAAAAGAACTGGGGGTTAATCCTATATAGTCTTTCAAATCTGTAATTCTGTAATTCTAATTCTGTTGCTGAGACGAATTAAACAAACAAAAAAATGTTTGTTCCAATAAAATAATCAAATTAATTGGACCCTGGTGAAAAAGTTTGTGTTCTCTGTACAATTAACTCAGACGTTATTTGACTGCCCCCTCCGTCTGGCCAAAGCCTTATCCTCTGAGTCGAGTCTCAGGGCGGTCCACTGTTTGTGTGAGCTCTGAATCTGCAGGCTTTACAGGCTTTCCTCTCCCCCGGTCCGGGACGGAGAGGCTGCTGACTCCACATTCTCATCCCTCTATCCCTCTTCCTCCATCCCTCCATCCCCCAGTGTCCTGTTTACTCTCTGCAGCCCTGCGGCCGTGCCACCTCGGAGACACTCCAGACCACCAAGGTCCTGGCGGCCGCCTCGGATTGGCCGGGGACGGCCCTCGCCATGGGAACAACGGTGGAGACGTGCTGGATTGGGTGGGGGAGTGGTGCTGACGGTGGCTTAGTGGTGGGGATTTTTTTGTACGCCGTGGACCGGCCAGGAGGATGAAGGTATGATTACATGTGGCCAGGGCCTTGACGTTCAAAAATATAGAGGCATGCAGTTGCATTGTGTGGCCAGGTGACCTCTTATAGGGCTTGTATAGGGCCAAACCATGAAAGCATTGTGAAAAGAAGTCTTACTGTGACTGTGGAAGAAAACTCAAGATGTTGCACCTCTCGGTTAAACACAGACATAAAGGAAGAAAAGTTTCTTTTTGCAGACTCTCCTGTTACATTTAGTCCCAGCTCTGGTTGGCAGGAGGTTTTCATACCATCCTACTTAAATTTCCTCTAGCCATGAACGTAATGGGAGATGTTATTTTTGACACTCTGAGAAAAAACTTGGCCTAATAATGAAATAATGGGATTCTTTCCAGAGCGTTGGTCGCCCCCTGCTGGTTGAAGCCATGCGCCGTTCTGCTTTTCCCAGTCAGCAGTTATGTGGTGTGCTTTGCACAGAGCTACAGGCCACCACAAACGCGACCGCAGCCGGCTCCGCCATGACATCTATTTTTGCATGGGTGGTCCCCCTTTACATTGTTGAACTCAGTGACAGCAAGTGAGTATCTGCTTACGTCAGCCTGTCAGCGACCCATCAAAGCAAACAGCGCTGGCCAAGCAGCACGCGCAGCTATTGAAGGGTTTTCTTCACTGGCAGGACATTGTATTCTCTGCGAGAAGGCTGCCATTGTGGAATGGTGAGGGAGTGAAAGGGATATTGGTTTCTGTTTTGGAAGCGTTGCATATGAGGTGTTCAATGGCTACTTTCTGGGGGCTAGACATCCAGATGGGGATTGAGAGAGACAGCTGGAGAAAGGGAGGATGGGAGGGGATACAGGTGTTCGTACGTTCACCTCAACATGGAGCCGCTCGCCACTCATTTTCTGCTGAGCTCTTGGAAAGTGGGTTCCCGCTACCGAGGCAATCAGCAGCGTTTTCCCCCCATGCTGATGTGTGCTGACGTGATCTCTGTTGGCCCCCGCAGGTTGTCATGGCCTCTCCCTTTCAGATGGGGTCTGCTGATACAGCACATAAAGAGAAGGGGTGAGGCTCGGAAGGGTCCACGATCCAGCAAATTGTGTTTGTGTGCTTCAAACAACCTTTTTAGGTCAGATTTCTATAGCAAGAGAGGGAAACGCAACAAAAAAACAAGTTTCTAAAAAAATCCACGCTCCTTTCAAATGAAAAAAAAACTAAATGAAAGACAGCTTTCAAGTCTGGAGAAAAACTCAAACTGAAACAAAACCTGGAACACGGAGGGAAAAGAGGGAATTGTGGGTCCTGATTTCAAAGTGTTTGTGTAGGGTCTTCAAGATTTTGACAGCCACAGGATATGTGTGGGCCATTGTTAGTCACTCCGAGTGCTACCTCAGTGGTACTACTTCCTCCTCTTCCGCCACCTCCATGCCCACACACACACACACACACACACAGTGAGACACACACACACACAAACACAGTGAGACACACACACACACACACACACACACACACACACACACACACACACACACACACACACACACACCATGCACGCATCAGTCACGGCATATTTCTGTTATAAATGTCACGTCTTGAATGGTTGTCTGTCTCTATATGTCGGCCCTGTGATGGACTGGCGACCTGTCCAGGGTGTACCCTGCCTTCGCCCAATGACAGCTGGGATCGGCTCCAGCCCCCCCGCGACCCTAAATACAGGATAAGCGGTAGACGATGGATGGATGGATGGATGGATGTCACGTCTTTCAAGATTAATACTATAAGTTGTTATTTACAACTTTTATTTCTGACATTTCTCTTTGAAATGTGAGCTAGAATGTGTTAGTTTTTTTGCAGTGTTACAATTTTTGTGACATTTACATTTAATGCATGAATCCAAAATGCTACACTAAACTGAAGCTTAATAGGAAACATTTTTATGAAAAAAGGTTACAAGACAAATTTTACAGTGATGCTCATGGTTCCATGCTGTGGTGCTTGAAAGTGTAATTCTGACATATGATTTTAATTTGATTTAACCATGTTTTTGAAAATGTATGAGCAATATTTGATACCAGATTTGTGAAAACTTTTAATGGGTACATTTATGATTAATTATAAAGGAGCTTTGATCCCAAAGAAAGGGTTTTATGAATTGATTATCAAAAAAAAGCCGTTTTTAGGCCTTTGGATTTTTGACTATGAAATGGTGACCTGATGATGCAGAGTTGTTGCTGCATAATGTATCATTTTAACTAAAGAATCACATTTGAACTAGAACACATTGTTGCATCAATGCAATCTCATTTAATATCAGTCACAGGGATGGAGTTTAAAATATAACGCTCTATACTTTTATTGGAACCAACTGTTTATTTGTTCCTATTCCACAAATCCACTGAAAAGATGCATTAAACATAATATTTTAACGTATTTGTCTGCTGTTACAATGATAAATTATTATCATGAGTATCCTGAGGTTAAGAGAAGATCAAAGAATGTACATATTTGAAATTTGCTGTCAAGTAGTCAGAGTAAAAGGTGTGAGTTGCAGGTGCATTTTTACGAAGTGGGCAGATGAGATTTTTTTTTTTTTTTTTTGGGGGGGCAGAACCCAGACTTAACCCAACTTTCTTCTTCCTTTGTCTTTGTGGGTGAGGGGTTGGGGAGGTGGGTGAGGAAACTGGGGTTGTCAGGGGGGTCGGTGAGCAGTAAATGGGGTCAGTTGAAGAGGACAGAAAGGACCGACCTCCTATTCTCTTGTTATCCTTCTTCTTCTTCCACCCCTCACACTCCTCTTTCCCTTGCTTCAACATCTTCTCCTGCTTTTCTTTTTTTAATTTCTCCTTCTTTTTCTTCTCCTCCATCTCTCTCCTCTCGTTTCCCCGTCCTTTCTCTTTCCTTCTTTTCTTTCTCCTCCAACTTCCTGCTATTCTTAAAAATCAGTTTCCAAATAATTAAAAAATTAAAGTTGTGCAAATTTGTAAGGAAAAAGTAGCTCATTAAAAAAAGTAAGTAACAAAAAAGGCTTCAAAAAGGCTTGAAGGAAAAGAAAACAAATCACCAACGTCTCCAGCTTTTAGTAAAAAAATTACACAATTACAGATAATTTTACAAAATATACATTTTTAAAAATGTATTAAAAGTATAACCAATACTTTACTTTTTAATCAACATGGCTGTTGGGCTATGCAGTTAGAACCAAATGTAATATGATTCATATGGGGTTGTCTTATTTTTAAGTTGTGCTTCTAATATTTTTGTGTGGGTTTAACTGTTAAAATATAACTGTGTCACTACCTGAAAGTATTCCCCTTCTGCAATAAATTTCCCAGCCTCTACCAGTAAGAGCATGAACATCATCCAAAACGTCCCTGAATAGACACAGACACAGTAAATCTTTTTCGCCTGCGCTGCCTGCCACCCAACACATAAAATGTCTCCCTCAAAATGGGCTCTTTGTGTGGTCAAGTGAATATGGCCTGAAGAATGAACCGCAGCACTGTGACTCTTTTCCTGTTTCCCCTGTCTAAATGCAGACTGGACTGAAATGAAGGCAGCCCCCCAAGAAATGCCCAACAAACCAGCGATACATTTATTGCGTATAAATATGGTCAGATAGGAGTGACTCTAATGATGCTGGACAATAAAACAAACGAGGTTATTAGGCTGCTGCGGTTTGTATCGTATTTCTCGAAAATGTGCGGTGTTGCAAAAGTACTCTGTATTTTCACAAGACATGAAATCATTTCATCTCCGGCATCGCCCCGGGCCGACCCTTGTCTCTCAGTTTCGGGGGTTTGTGTCGCCTATCGAGTCCTCCTCTCCGGCTTCGAGCTCCGTCGTGGGAAACGTTTCACACTACGATAGCAGCAGCCGTAGGGGTTGCCGTTTGGATGCTTTGTGCTGTGTTTTTGTTGGCTGTGGGAGCTGTTTTTTGAGGGTCAGAGAGGGAGAGAACAGGCAAAGGGGTCCCCCCCCCCCAGAACGGTCACTGCTGCAGAGAGACCGGGACTCAGCTCATCGATCACTGCACACTGGGAGGGAGGACAGACGCTGTGGGTGGGATGAGGGAACATAACTGAGAAATGTACAGTATGGACATGAAGGCCTTCGAAGCTTATGTATGTCTTGTATTTGTTAGGTGTGTGTGTGTGTGTGTGGTGGGGGGGTTGGAGTAGATAAAGGGGCTCCAATAAAACATGACAGGGGTATGTTGTGGGCAGGATAAGTAGATGTTTGCATTGGTGAGGGGGTCAAAGGGGGAGTTCATTTGTCTGGCTGGGAAGGTTTGAAGTGATAAAACATGCACACAGGCAGCGTGTTCATACACCCACGTCTGCACACAAGCTTGTGTTAGCACACCGAACCTCAGACACATGCTCCTTCAGTCTGTTTGAACAAGAGGCTTGGCTCCATTTAGTTCCTTCAGCAAAGACTCCTCAGCGAGAGCTAAAGCATAAGAGAGTGAGCACACACACACACACACACACACACATGAGGAGGCTAATGGATGATGGCTCTCTCGGCTTCAGAGCCCTCTCAGCAGGGCTGGCAGACTGAACAGAGACCCCGTGCGGGCCGAGGGGTGAGCCAGAGGGACGAGTAAATACGACGCTGATGGAAAGGGCCCCATTGTGGGACCGCCTGACCAGCAGCAGGGCCCAACCTGGAGGTGATGTGGAGCCGAGCAGATGACCCCGACAGCGGGGAACCTCCAAGATCATTAAAGGCTTCGGCAGTGGCCATTTGATCAGTGCTGAAACCACCGACGGAAAACACCTGACACAGCAAGCTGCTGTGTTTCCCCCCCCCTCGTCTGGAAATCAATCTGCGTGTGGGTGGGAGACGGCTGTTTTCATTTTCAAAATTCATGTTGTACTGTTACTGAAAAAATAGGTTGCAGAATAAAAGTAAGCAGATCTACTTCGAGCTCTGAAAACTAATTTGAAATTTTACACAGAGAATCCCTCATAAGAGCTTTTAGCCTCTTGGAGGCAACGGAAACAAACAAAATATTGTGACATTGTTATTAAGACTTTTGCTTCATGGATGATATGAGATTGGGAGCATTTTGATTGTCTCTCACTGGCTCTCAACATGGCGATGCCATGCTAACAGTACAAACTACGACAAACGTGCTAACAGAGCTAGCATATACACGGACAACCACGCACAGGTTTTATTTCTGTATGAATCTACATTTTAATTCATAATAAAACCTCTTTTTTTTCTTTCAATATTCAGAAACTAAAAGAGGAAAAATTATCCTGTCATAAAGACTGGACGTTATCGGTGATATCCAGGTTTGATGACCACTTATAATTGGACAATGTGCTCTTATTGGTGGCGAACCACCAGCGGTGTTAAAAACAGATCACTCACCCAGCGTGTTCCCACCACTGGACGTGACGACACGTGTACCGCCATTAAGTGAACATAAACGTGGTCTGTTTTGCCCCTTGCAAATCAGAACCACCTGCCCTCAGGCCCTGAGAACTGGCCGGTCCTCTCTCCGGACCTCCTTGGAGAGAGAGAGAGGGAGAAAGAGAGAGAGAGAGAGAGAGAGAGAGAGAGCTCTTGTTTGGACATGAAACGAGGAGTGGAGCAGCGAATCCTACCCTTCACGTAGCCTCCTACAACCCCGGGTCTCCTCCCTTCTGAGCATGGCCCAATATTTTTTAATTACATACAGGAAACTCCTGTTACAAAGGACACTTTCTTAGTCAATCTGCAGGGAGGCTGTGAGGATTTCTGGGGTCACCCTCCTCTTTTTTTTTTCTCCCTCTCTGTCCTTTCTTACTGTGTGTGTGTGTGTGTGTGTGTGTGTGTGTGTGTGTGTGTGTGTGTGTGTGTGTGTGTGTGTGTGTGTGTGTGTGTGTGTGTGTGTGTGTGTGTGTGTGTGTGTGTGTGGGCGGGAGGTGTATCGTCTAACAAACTGGAGAGCATGCCACCCAGAGATTCGGGTCACCGCTGACAGCCAAGATGGCACCTGGACCGTGTGTTTAACACATACACCAAAACTACACAAAATACTCCATAACAAAACCAACTTAAGCACCACATTCTCATCCACTGTATTATAATACTTGTCAATATTGATAATATTTTAAATAGCAGCACAACGATGATATAATTTTGTATAACAATGTAGGCCACGTTTTTTGGGGGGTTTTCACACTCGGCTTCTTAACTCCAGTGGTCTCCAACTGACAAGGACTCAGGCACTATTTGTTATCTTTAGGCCAAATAAGTCCATCTGGTTTTGGTTTTGGCTCCTCGAGATCGCCCCTGGAGATGTGGATGGAGGGGACTTAGGGGTGAGGCGCGGCGGTGGAGGGGCAGTTCCAGGAGGCTTTTTTTTTTTTTTTTTTCTCCTCTTAAATTGAATTTCTCACCATTCCAACCTGGGCCTCGGACCAGGAATAGAGCGAGAGCTTGCGTTCTTCCAACCCTCGGGCTCATGAAAAGCTATATGCAAAAAAAAAAAAAGAAAGTAAGAAAGAGAGGGGGGGATTGCTTGGAAGAAATCAGTATCACCTGTTTTGCCAAACGACCTGCATGTTCGGTTTAATGGCTATTAACTAACTGAGACTCTCACTGCCTGTGTTTGTAAGAGAGGAATGTTCGAACTCTCTCTGAACCGCCGCTGACCTGAAACATTTTGTGTCTGATGAAATGATGTGTGAAAATAAACAAATAGCAGACTAAACAGAGCTGTCGGCCCTTAATAGGAAATCAGGATGGAAAGCATTCGAAATACATGTTTAAGGTGTTAATGTTTATTTTTAATATACGTTTGCTATGTTTTCCAAAAAAGCTGACACCTGTGGCAAAAGGTCCACAAAGCATTGATGGTAATACGTGTACAGTAGCAAAATAATCTTAGCTAGCTAGATGTACCTGTGATGTTTGTGTATCCCCATCACTCTCAGATCTTTTTTTTTTATATCATAGATTTATAGTGTATAAAATCAATAACACTCTTTCCAATTTAAATTATTTGATTTTTCTTCTCTTTATAAGTGATTTGAAGATTTAATGCAAAAGAGAAAAGCAAATTTAGCATTCTGATTGCTTCTGGGTTATATTTTCTTTTTTCAGTTAGCGTTGATGTATATATTGCTATGGTGGTTTTTCCATATTTAGCTGCACATCTCTCTCCTCATCCACTTTCTAGGAAAAGGGCATCCACAAAGGCAGCCTGGGTTGTCGTACAGTTGGAAGACAGCTTGTCTCTCTCATCCATCTCTCTTGTCACCGTTCAGCGCATGCTATATAAATCAAATGTGAATCAAAATGAAAATAACCCCCAAAACTGTGAATTATTTTGACGGCCCTTACAATTTTATGGCCGTGACAGTCTCAAAACTACTGGATGTGAAAGTGGTCAACTGCTGGGTTTCTATGCTTTTTGGTGGTACACTTTGCTTCTCTGGTATTTCTGTACAATTAAATACACGTTTCCTATGGTACTCCCCCATAAAGTCTGCACTTATCCTTGACTAACCCTGTGGGTTCTGTAAAATAAGACCTTACTGTCTTTTTAAAGGTTAGAGCAGGCTGAAAGTCAAGGTATACTTTGTGGAAATGTAGCTTGAAATGTACACATGCTCCACACAAATTTCCTCACTGTTCATTATTCTTCAGTTCAGTGTCTCAGCCCTTCCTGTGACCTCTTGTAAAAACCCCAAAAATGCTGATACCCACTTTTTGTTCTCCAATATATCTGAGTCAAAGCCCCATTCCCCCGTCAACATCATCATCCCACACAGTTTATTTTCTCAGGTGAACTAACTGCATCGCACACACTGGCTCCCTCAGATGCTCTTTATTAGGTTCCTGGAATCAGCTGTACTTTCATCTTGAGCAGGAGTGTGTTTGTGTGTTTAAGATTTTAAATAGACCTGGCTGGAGATTGTAAAAATTCTCACCCAAAATAGTTCACTACAGATAGACAAAAAAAAAAAAAAAATGCTTTGTGAATAGAGTGTTGTCCTTTCTGTCAGAGTTATGTTATTGTAGCAAGTTAATTTACCCAAGAAAGAACAAGGCATCATCAGCGTAATAACATTCGATTCCAATCGGAAAAAAAGGGGCTTTCATTAAGTCCTCTATGCCTTCGGGTGTTAAAACAGCAAATCTCCATCTTCTTTGTAAAAAACAAGAAAAGTATTAGATTCTGGAAAATGCAAGCTTGATTTTCCCACCTCTTTATTTGCAAGACGCTGGTATTTACAGAACACTTCCTTTTCATTTTATTTTAAATGTATGAATATGTGCGTTAATTCTTTTTTATACACACAATCAAATTGAACTTCAAACTTGCAGTAATAAAAAGGAAACATACTCCCATCTGAGTCACCATTTCGGTTTAATGGACGTGTACACGCTTCACAAATACATGCTGAATTTGAAATTGTTAACACTCGGTGAGGACAACTTCTTTTTGCTAGCACCCTGTGTTCAACAACAATCGGAGTAACATCGGCAAAGAAGTTTGATTAAAAACCACATAAATGTAGTCACATTTCATCAACTCCGGCAACATTAGGTGGGTGATGTATTACTTTCAGTTAGTGAGCCTTCACAGAAGGCGTGATAACATTGTTTTGTGGAAAAAGCATCTAAAGTTAGAGTGAAAAAAAGAAAAGTTTAAAAAAAAGTGATTTCTCTGTGTCTAGTTCAAGCTGTAACGGCTGATAAAACACACAGACACATGCAACAAAGAACTAAAATAATACATTTAGCTGATAAGACATAAACTGCACTGGTTTTGTTATGAAGTCCAAATGTATTTTCTTTATAAACACCTGGACAAAGCAGAGTAGGAAGGAAATATGGGTCGATCCAACCACACAAGTCATTAAAATGGAACTATGGTAGCCTCATGTAGAATCTATGTTTAAATAAATAAAATTATAAAGTGCACATACTACTACTGACCACACACACATTCCATTCTGTCCATACATACGCGCACACACACATCCAGCAATTTAATACAGTCCATACCCAAAGATATAAGAAATATCTTTTTTTTTTCTACAGTTCTGCATTTATTTACAGCCCGGAAGAAAATATTGGATAATATTTGTTACTAAGAAGGGAGAAATGCAACATATATTATTACGGTCACATAATACGTATCATGCTGTAGGCCTTCAAACAAAAACAGGTGGCACACACGATCAAGCTCTTACATGATAACACACGTCTGACCCGACGGAGGTCAAACTATGACAATAGCACCGTTTTGAAATGCCACATATGAGGGGTTGAAAAAGAACAAACATCTAACACAAACTTGCCATTTATAATAATAATAATCATCATGTTATAAGATGATGATCTTGCTATTTGTTTTACCCTTTGTTTCTCTTGCATTACACTCATAAATTGCATATTCAACTACACTGTTTTTGTCTGTATATAGTTTTTTGTATTTGCTTATATAAACACAACAACCGTGGATCACATGTCAGGAAAAGTGTGGGGAAGCCAGAATCTCAGCCCGTGCCGCAGGTGCGTGTTCTGAAAGCTAATTTACATGGAGGGTTGGTCCAAGTGGCCACAGCTGAAGCTGTCACATCATCGTAGCCCTAAAATAAAAAACACAGTTTGACAGTGTACTGTAAATGTGTGTGTATATATGTATATACTGTATATATAGCAGGAAGGTACTGAGTCTCTTGTTTCTGCTCCGTGCCAAAATTTGAGACATGCTTCCCCCTTGTGGATGTTTTGAAACATTTCTGTGATGATTCAATGTTCACCTCTTTTTTTGCAAATATAAAAAAAAAATTACTTGTCAAACAGAATAAAAAAAAATTTCACCTAAAGAGAAGAAAGATCAACCTCAGTGGTCAGCCATGGGCACGCACGATGATCGCCGTGATCTGCACATCGTTTTCTGTGAAACAAAGCACAAAAAAGAGCAAATTTCTATATTATATCTCTGTTATTGAAGCCTCTCCATGTCATTAAAAAAATAAAAAATAAATAAAATTCCTAGGAATGTTAATGTTAAGCTTCAGGAAGTGTGCACCAAACTTTATTTTCTTAAAGTGAAAAAAAAATGTGCATTTTAATACTTCAATATCTTTGGTGGTGTGATTATGATAAATGCGGGCGAGGACTATGAACTCTACCTTTGTATGAAGATGATGATGAAGGACTGGGTTAGACAGCCATGGGTGTCTCAAGGCCTCAGACGCCCCTATCCTCCAACTGATGACACACATACATCGTGTTAGAAATCACTAGATGAGCACACACGACGACAGTAACGCAGCACGAGGCGGAGGACACCTTTTATTCACGACGAGGAGTCTGGAGATGAAGTCTTTGGCCTCTTCAGACGTATCCACAAACTCTTGTTCCTCAAAGTTCCACTTACAGGACAAGATGTTGTTCAGAGTCTCATTGTCATCGTCGCCGAGGAAGGGACAGAGGCCACTCAGACTGACGGGAAGAGACGGCTATCCGTTAGCATTAGTTTGTGCGTGTGCATGGGTGCATATGTGTGTGTGTTTACTTACAGCATGTAGGTGATGACGCCGAGGCTCCACATGTCCGTGTTGAACGATACAAAGTCGTAGTTGATGACTTCAGGAGCGAGAAACTCGGGAGTGCCAAAATTGACTCGCAGTTTCTCCCGTGGTTTGTATCTACGTGGGTGAAAAGGACATTTCCATGATGTAGGATCACAGCGGTCAGTGAACCCGGCAACAGAACAGAAGCAAACGCCTCACTTACACCCTAGCGAGGCCGAAGTCGATGATTTTGACCTTATTCGTGACTCTGCTCACGCACAGGATGTTTTCCGGCTGAAATGTGAAGTCGTCCATCAATTAAAACTTCAACAATATGTCCGTTTTTAAATGATGTTGCACTAAACACAAGTGACTTGGTTACCTTTAAATCCAAGTGCAGGATGTACATTTTGTGCATGTGCTGCAGGCCCTCGCAGATCTGCCTGATGAACACAAGAGCATCCAGCTCCATCAGAGTGTAGTTTTCATCGATGATCCTGTCAAACAGCTCCCCTCCACCAACACTACGGTCGAAGACATAAAAAAACACCACTCAAACACCCGACATTTAAGGCGTCTTCAATCTAAAGTATTGTTTTATTGTAGCGTAATTATCCACACTATCAAGAATATACATTTATCAGCAAACCAAAAGTCTACTGTAACTCTTCTTGACTGTTTTTTTTAAATAAAATAATAAACGTATGTGCTGAAAAAATGAAATAGAAGGAGCATACTATTCAAGTACAAGGATGATGTCATTCCTTGACTCATAAGCTGCATAGAGCTGGATCAGGCTGGCATGGTCCAGATTATTCATGACCTGGATCTCATTCTTCACCACCTCCTACCAAAAACACAGGCGCACACACAGACGGACGGGCAGACAGACAGACGGGATAGACAGACAGACAAGTGCAGACGTAAAAAACCAACACAAACACACACAGACAAGTGAGCGCGCGCACACGCACTGACACAATGAGAGCTATCAGCTGTTCTCTGCTATCAGACAATGCATCTTCTCTTCGAGGTCAAATATTTCTCACCTAGGTGAGAAATATTCCCCCTCTGCTTCTGTTCCAAGTGGCCTTGTAGTGCACTAGTGTGGAGTGAAAAGCTGCCCCCCTCCCCTCCCCCTCTTTGCTTTTTATATATCACACACTGTGGCCCTCACTAAATCTCAATAGGACTGATTCATTATGATGAAAGTGAACGTTGGGGTGTCGTACCTTTTCTTTCAGGCTCCTGGCTTTGATCACCTTCGCTGCCAAAGTGAGACCTGAGGAGTTCTCGACGCACTTGTGCACTTGGCCGAAACGACCCCTTGAAGAGAGGGGAGAAAGAAAAAAAAATGGCTATAGTTGCAGAGTGACTGGCATCGTCGTCCCAGCAGCCCCAGAGACAGAGACGGTGTTTTTCTGTTTCCATGGCGAATCCAAACACTGATCTTCCGTCAAACAGAGGGGTTTTAGGACAGTGTTGGGCTTAATCTGTTATTTCATTAAATCTGAGCTGTGCTCTGTCTCCTCTTTGAAGACTCGGATTAACACTTGGTGATTAGCTACCAGCTGGCACCAGGGATACTGTTTCACATGCCAGTCGGTCCTGAAGTAAAAATAACTGCCGTGACTCTGGAGTTATGGGCCGCGGCAGAGGAGGAGGAGGGAGGGGTTACGCAATTAGGCTTTATGGGAACCCTCTTTGGCCCTGCCTTTGATCCTTGATAGATCAACTGCTCGTCAATGGCTGTCATTTTCTACGCGGCTCAGAGATTTGAAAGGTAGGGTGCTCACCCGCCCAGGACCTCCTGCCAGTTGATGGTGTAGAAGTTGATGATCTGGTTGGGCTTGGCGGAAACAATGCGATGATTGAAAGGAGCCGCCGGAGGAGGAGAGGTGTCTGAAGTGGGATAGGGGACCCGAGAAAAAGATATAATCTGCTTTAATAAGTTGTGAGGAATGTGAGAACATGGGAGCGTCATTGTTAATCAGCTGCAGCGAGGCCTTTTGAAAAGATGGGTGCACGGCTGCTGTAATGGAGTTAGCACATGGTGCGTTACAGTAACGCTCTGTGGTAAACATCGACTGCAGGCATGGCTGTCTTCTAATTAGTACAGAGTCGGCACACTTCAGTACAACATGACTTCTAGTGCCAGACTTAATGTACAGTACCAATTCAGCATTCTCAGACCCTTCATGAAGATATTAAGAAATCATTTAGCATATTTAATGTATGAAAATGAAGCCCGAGCAAAATACTGGATTTCCGAGGCGCTCTGAAAAAAAAACCGAGATAACTATAACTGGATTATCCTTTTTTTCCTGCATGAACACAGAACATCCAACAATTTTTTTTTTTTTTTTTTTTTTTTTTTTTTCATTTACACCAATACAGATACAGTATATCTGGATTTTGCTCTGGTATGAAGTTATTTGCAAATAAACTAAGACTACGTTTGAGTATTAATATACAAACCACAAGAGAGAATTCAAGTCACACTCCTCAACGTGTACATTTTTAAATTATTGACAGCAGATTTAAATTGGACTACAATTGGGTAAATAAGGATCAAATCCTCAAACTATCACCATATCACTTCCCACCGACAAGGAGTCCTGACTCACCGATGAAGAACCGGTCTACGTCTTCATCGTCCTCCTTTTCTGCATCCTCTTCTGCATCCTTTTCCTTTCTCTCTCTCTCCACCCGTTGTTTGAGATTTAGCTGGAACTCAATCCCATCGGCCCTGAAGACGGCCCAACCATCCGACTCAAGCTTCTGTTCCTCCTCCGCGTTATCCTCCTTCTTCTCCTCCTCTTCCTCCTCCTCCACTACCTGGCTCCTCGTGCATTCCTCCACGACAAAGAGTTCTTCGGTCACACAGAACCTGGTATTCCTGCTGCTGACCTCCGATATCTGGTCCTGCTCAGCCTTTGGAGATGAGGAGGCGTCTTTGTGGTCGTCACTGCTGGGAGAAGTGTTTTCATGTGTTTCATTACAGCCATTGTTGTGGTAAATGTGATGTGGTTTAATGCACAGTTTCATTGATCTATGTAAACAAAACTGTATCATTTTGTTATCCAACATTATTAGGATTGAAGTCATATCAATGAAATATCTGAATGGTTGGAATGCATACATTATCTATCATAGAAAAAAAATTAAAACATTGCATCCATCAGCTTTTTATAGCCCAAATTATCTTGTATTTGTAGGATCTCTATAATATAACTGTATCAATAATAAAAATGAATGAGGCTCTATTCCCCTGAGGGCATAAGGTCAATATTTCAGAATTCTTAGGTGTAATCTGTCATCTTCTTTCTTGATTAATTGTTTATTTTTCTATAAAACATCAGAAAACTGAAGAAAAAAAAATCATTAAATGTTTCTTTTGTTTGACAAACAGTTTCAGACTAATTTTCTGATGATCAAATTATGTATTAATTGATTTATTGACACATGATTCTTAATATAAACTACCTTGTAGCAGTCTGCTCTTTTCCGTCCTCGTGGGCAGCAGACAACTCTGCTTCTACAGGAGAAGCGACCTCTTCCTTCTTTTCCTCTGGGAGCTTCTCTTCCTCTTTCACTAGATCCTCCACATCGAGCCTCGGCTCCTTCTCTGCGTCCGCTGCCTCGTGCACCTTTTCCACAACCCCCTCCTCGCCAACTGCCTCGGCCACCTTGTGTTTCTCATTCACGGCCGCTTGGGAATCTTCGTGCAGGTAGTCCACCAAGTTGCAAGCGGGGTCGTCAGGTTTCTGATCCTTTGGGGACACTCCGGCCTCCAGACCTGACTTCTCTGCATTCTCCCTGTTGAGCTTCTGCACCTCTTCGAGAAGCAACACCTGCTTCTTCAAGGAGATATTTTCTACAAGAAAGTCCAAACGGGATTTACATTAAATCTCTTGCAACCTGTTTAAATACCGTGAAAGGTGATATGATATTTTTCACTATGACCTTCTGATGCTCGGTAACTATGTCACAGTGTAAATGCTAGTCTGCTACAGCTATACATGTGATAGAGTATCACTGGTGATGGCTCATAAAAGCTGTTTTGCTATTGCTGGTGCTGTGACACCAGTTTGAACACTGAAGCAACTAACAGTACGTTGGTCTCAGCACCTGCTGTGTCTGGAGGCTTCGTCTTCTTTGCAGCTTTCAGAGCCTTGGGGCTCAATGGGGGCTTATCTGACCCATCTTTCCCTTTGTGGTCCTTCAACTGTGGGGGAAAAAAACTGTCAAAAGAGAAATCCGGACACCAATGATTGCATTCTCCAAAAAAGATCTCAGTTAAAATCTTCTATTAAAGGAATATTTTACTCCTGTCTAAAAGAATTCAGCTAAAATTTTATTTTTGCTTTGTTAAATGTAATGCATCTGTTCCTCTCAAAAAAGCAGAACACTAGTATTCCCTGTATGGAGACAGCCCTGTATGTTAAAACAAGAAGAACAAGGCCAGCCTGAAGACAGAAAAAGCAAAAGCACACGTTTACATATTATAATTAAAACAAATTTGCTTTTAGACATACAAACTATACACACAATAGACCTACAAATTTTCCAGATTTGCGAGAGGCGAGGAAATGCTTTGGTCCGTGGATCTTTATCCTCGGAGAAGTCTGTGGAGAACTGGGCTCACATGCAGGAGTTATCTCTTGATTCCCTTTACTTGCTTTATTAGAGGTAGGTTTCTAGTAAAAAGACAAGATGGCAATGCTTGGTAGGGTTGTGAGAATGCACATGAAAGAATCACATGTTAAGAATGTACGTCAATAGAGAAACAGGAGGTTAATATGATGAAGTTATAGTTTAAAACACATAACACGACAAATGAATCAAATGAACGAATAAATTAATATGACGGATGAAATAATGACAGAAGGGAAAACATAAGCAACACTTCCTCTGTTTTCATGTTGCACATTAACACATTTAATGCACGTCTCCATGCGCAGACTGACTGGTATAATGGCATGCCTTTGATTATTCATAGCAGATAGATAGACAGCAGCAGGGCAAGTGAATTTATAGCTTATCACTTGTCACACTCGGCGACGGAATGCAACGCTGACCCTGAGTGGAAAATATTACAAGCCACCGTCGGCTTGTTGTTCAAATTTCTCAGCCGAGGAACCTCACTAAACACTCCCTGATCAGGTCGGCATGGAAAAAACCTGTCTCAACCTGGGGGCCGTCTCACATTTGTTCTCCGAATGCTGTCGCCACGTAAACAGCGGGGGTTGGGTATTTCTAGAGCCAGTGTTTCCCCGGTGACAGCCGTGTTTCCTGGAGTTCAAAACTCTGATTGGGAGATCGGAGAAAGCGTGAGAAGTGTCATAGTGACAGCAGTTGCTTGTGAGGTATCTCACACCTTTGGAGGTGGAGGAAAATGGAGGCGACCACCTGACAAGCGCTCTGACGACCATAGAGATTCCCTGAAATGTGAGTCACATAGAAGCCAGCGTTGGTATGCGGTCATTAATCATGGGGATATAATCTAGCCGTAAAATGACCATCCAAACTTTTAATTGGCTTGAATTCACTTCAGCTTAATTAAACACACACACACACAAAAACATCAAACCTGACTGCAGACTGTGCACTATGACATTAATACCCCTTCCAGTATGTGACAACCTGACGTCACAACCATCAGGAAACTTTACGCAATGTTAAACACACATCTCAAGTTTGGCTTGAGGGTGACTTCAGTGACAAATTGAAAAAGTGTTTGATTCAGCCAATCCAGAGTTGCAACAACATTAAGTTAAAACTGGATTCTGATATTCAAGTGCAAAGCATGGCAGAGCTACAGTGAGATTATATCTATAAAGTACATATTTCGTTTTTTTTAATTTCCTGAACCTGAAATTCCTGTAAAATTGCATGCATGTGTTGTGTTATATGGAGACGTTTTCTTGGAAGGGCTAAATCCAAGGTGCGTTGACAGCACCATTAACAGGACTCCCAATAAAATGTCTATTTGTAGCAAGTAATTTGCAAAGAATCACATGAATAGCTTTTTTTATTTAAAACCCACTGTTACTGGGAACTGGTGACGTCAAAACACATCATGTCCCAACTGACATGGCATTGAATTGGACACGAGTAAGCACGTTGTTGTAAAAAGGCAGGAATGTGCCTCGTTTAAATGAGTCAGGGTTGGAGTCAGTCAGAGGAGAGAGACTGACTCATCACAATTTGTTGACAGCGGACTCCTCATCAAGAAAGCAAGTTAAAGACCTTTTAGTCCACAAATACTGCCCCCCCAGTCCAAAAACAGCCTTTCTAAACCGGGATGCAACCTGAACATTTCACCCCTGGCCTCACCTCTCGTGCTCTGCTGGGCGCTTCCAGGAGCCTCATGCCAAGGAGGCCATGTTGCACTTGGTGTGGGTAGGAAGCCAGTGAGTATAAATGTGAGTCAAATCTGGTTTCATGTGAACTAGAAGTGACACATTTATTGTGCGGTGGCTTACATAACACTATAAAACGGCTGTTCCTAATGACTTTGCCTTCAATCGGCAGCTGGTAAGTGTAAATATGTCAAATCCCAGACACAACTATTTTAACCCAGGCCCCATTTTTTAACACACACACACACACACACAACTCAAGTCGCATTCACAGGCAAGAGGACTGCTGCACTGGTCAGCTTTGCTGCTATGATCAATTTCACATGTTCTGCCAAGAACAAGAAGAACCAGATCTTTACGAGATTGGGGTTAGCAATGAAGACATATAGAACCTTTTGCGACACCATAACAACACCAGATGTTCTTAATGATACCCGGTGATACAAACGCAGCAATAAGATCTGGCAAAAATATTAAAAGCCTTTTTCGAATTTCTTTACTTGAAGAAAATATCTTTTTATGAATCGCAGCATAATGTTTCGGGCTTCTCTCACCTTGTCAAGCTTCTTGTTTATCGTTTCCGAAGATGATTTGCTCTTAACGGCTTGCTTGCCTTTATTGTCTTTGGGTTTGGAGCTCTTCCGAGCCGCGGAGCCTTTACATATCAGCTCCATCACCCTGGAACTCTTCACCGTCTCCCCGATGAAGCTGATCGCCTGCTGCATGCTGAGGACCAGCTTCTCCATCCCTTCTAGCTTCTGAGCCTGCTGCTCGGACCGCTGGTTCACCACCGACATGATGGTGCTCATCTCTTGGCATATCTCGCTCACCTCCCGCCCCATGACCTGGGTCTGGCTCACCGTCTTCGGCGGGAGGTGGATCTCCTCCTTGTCAACCTTCAGATGCTCCATATCCATTTCGATGTCGTCGATGTCCTGAGACATCCCGTCCAATCGGTTGAGGACCTTTTCTTGGATGGTGATGAGCTTGTCCATCTTGCTGCTGAGGGACTCGATCCGGTTTTGGATGATGTCAAAGCTTGCGCCGTTGCCATCGCCTGCTGTGTTCAGTACCAAGGAACTCATGACTTCCCGAGACGTAAAAGAATCACGTCAAGACACCGACGTGAGACAAAAATGGGACCAGCAGCGTCCGTGAGACAGACAAAAATACTTTTTCAAAAATCTTAGCCAGCTCTACCCTTCAGTGCTCCCAGTTGGTGTGCAAAAGAATGTAGATACAGAGAAGTGGAACAGAAGTGATTCAATTCAGGCTCGCCAATCACCAGCAATGCAGATAAAGATTTGAAACCTCTAATAAAGTGAGTCTAAAAAAAAGAAAAATCCCTCTTTGTTTTTCTCAAACTGTTTTCCCTGGCGCCTGCTTCCCTCCACACAAGAAATGGTATTAAGAATGGAGTGAGCCGGTGTCCCTAAATGTAAATGGCCAGCCTACGTCAGCAGGGGTCAAGTGTTTGGGGTGGGGGCTTGGCACTGCCTGGGCTATGAGACATTTGAGAGCCTTTAAGTGTTAAGCCCACCACCGTCACACCACTGCTAGGTGTCAAAATGGTCACTGTAAACAGAACTTCTTCAGAGTGACAATGCTCATTCAGTTTTACAGTTTTTTTCCTGTTCAAATGGCGTTGACAGTGAAATTCCTTGTGACAGATGGACACGTCTGTCCACATTCTTGAGTGGACAAAGGAGGAAATTGCAGGTGGAGGGGAGGGTGTTCAAAGTATAAGAAGAGATTTTATTGTCATTCCCAAATACCAGTTGCGTTGGCACCGAAACGCCTGAAATGCTGGCGGTTATTTGGCGAGGCTGTGCAATTGAACAAGAGCCAATGTTGCGATGCAAATTCCCCCCTTATCCTTCGAATGCCTGTAACTTGCACTCAGTGTCCGGGAGGAAGAAGCATGTGGCTCCTGGCTGAGGCGGACCTACAGTAAGATGTTTAGCCCTTGGGCTGAAAGAAGAGATGGGTGACACGGGTGATATGTGTGGTGCCTACTCACTGACAAAAACAACCACCGATAACCTCCCTCAAGAGAGCGAGGGATCCATTTTAACTTGGCTCCTGTAATACGAGCGTAATCCGCGTTCCCTATAAATCAAAATATGGATGATTTGCTTGCCATCTTCACGTGGTTATGTCCACAGGGTTATACAGATATTAAATTCCTAAGCAAACACTGACATACATGCCATAGTAAAAGTTCTTTCAATGCACTGCATTTTATTTCCAATTGCTCCCCATGAATTCAGGAGGAGCCGCAGTGAAATGCTTTGATAATAGGGGTGCAGGCTGCAAAAACCTGAGGCACAGTGACCCCGGGCCAGACTGCCCCCTGTCACTAAGACGGGGGTGTGAACCGGGAGGATAAAGGAGTCGAGTGGGGTAAGGAAATGTGAAGGAGTTTACTTTTCAGCCGGTGATTAACGGCACGTCACCGCACCGGCCCACGCATCGCTCTATTCCGCTAAAGATGGCGACAGTGGGAAAAACATGTGACTCCGGTGGGAGTGAAATCAGACATCAATCACTCCGGGAGGGACTGCGGCCCTCACACCTGTCCTCGGATGCCAACAGATGACAGACAACATAGGTCATTTGCAGCATGCTGTGTCAACTTTCTTGCGCGGCGGCGTGTACTGAACAGACAGACGGGACTTTTTTTTTTCACACAATCAGCAAGAAGAATGTAAAGCTTTACTAAAAAGGACAAAAAGAAATGGATTCTGCCACAGAGTGTTAGTTTGTTGCTGCTGCACGTTAAAAAGCTTAGCATGCATGGCTTATGATATCCCCCTGTTGCTCAGTGTTAGGCCGTACTTTAAGGTTATTGAACCCTGCAGGGGATATAAACGGGCCCCTTAGCCTCTGAGCCGCATTACATAAAGCAAATGTCGTGTTTATATCACTTTACAGGGCGACTCACGCCAAAGAAAGTAACAGCGTCATACTCAAAGGCCTCTCTCACCCTCTTTGCCAACACATTTGTGTGTACACGCAGACTGAGCACACAAGGTGGCAAGCGAGAGCTCGCTGCCACCGTCTTTTAGTGCATGAGGAAAATGTTGTTTTGTTAATTTGATAGCAAAATGATGTGGATGTTTGGCGCCATTGCCATTGAATGTTCAGAGACCAACAATTTAATGTGTAGTGTGTGTGTGTGTGTGTTTCCCAGTTGTTGTTCTCCAAGTCATGTCACCTTGTCTTGGTGGAGAAGCTTGCGTGTCCCTGAGGTCCCGACGGCATCAGGGGTCACGCTCCCGGTAGGGTCGCCCATGGCCGTAAGGTCGAGGAGGAGGTCCCTGAAAAAAGAGCGTCACAATGGCTGGCAGGACGGATGAAGGCTGTGGCAGAAAGGGCCCGTCGTGGACTCCATTGCTCTGGATCCTGATCTGTCGACGACCGTGTGGCGGCTGTCCGTGTACCGGTCTCCCCGCGTGAACCAAAGTCACGCACAGGCGCCTTCCTCAAAGAGAGGGGACGGTCGTGCTCGCCGCCAGTCACGACGATGATGGTTGACCTTGTTTGAGCTCCTACTGCCTTAACAGACGTCGAGAGTGGAAAGATTTAACAGTAAAATGATATATAGCAGAGGGCTTAGCTCCTTAAAAGTGAGTGAAACGGAAGTGAGACCGTCTTTGGCTTATGTACTGTGACGTATTTCACAGTGAAACGGAATATTTGAGCGGAGTACGGTTACAAGAGGGACTTAAATCGAATCCTTCGCATTTGATTGGTCTGATAAAAAAAAGTAGGCGGGCTTCGAGTTTTGGGCAATACGGAGCTACAGAGGACTGTTGGCTACACACGAGGCGGCAACGCCGGGTCAGTTAGGCCAAAGAAGAAGTGCCTTAAACTTGCATTTTTTCAAATGGCCAACAGGGGGTGACTCATCCGGTTGCAAGAAGGAGTAGTATAGTACAGTTGTGTAGAAGTCTAACCCTACTTACTTGAATGTCACATCTGGATCTATCTATCTATCTATCTATCTATCTATCTATCTATCTATCTATCTATCTATCTATCTACAGTGATACAGGTCAGAGAAAAGCAGCATATTAATCATTACCAATCAATAATTATCAAGTGATTATAGTAGTAGTAAGTGGTTCTTACAATAGATAACTACTCTTTAATAAATTGTAAATTGTTGAAGGTCATAACGTGCGTAGTTATTTGATATCAAGGTGGCAAATAAAATGAAGTAGGCCTACGCGTGAGCCAAAAATCACTTGAGCCAGACAGTATTATAATCTCATGGGAGTAAAAAGGCACAAAAAAATATATGCATTCAAATGCATGTATGTTTTTTGTTTATTTTTATTTTTCTGAACAGTACGTACTTGCGGGAAGTTGAATAATGTGACCTGCATGGTCCTCTGTATTAGGCTATTTGTTTGGCACCGGGACAAGGTGAACTGTTAAAAATGGAGCAACACCTCCCGAACAGAGAACACAATGTCCTGGGAAGCGGCGGGGCTGTGTGCTGTGGCTACTGTCCAGTCACCTCGCCAGTCTCCACTCACACATCACACAACCTGCCAGCCCTCTCGGAAACTTGTTGGCTCAAACGTGTGTGTGTGTGTGTGTGTGTGTGTGTGTGTGTGTGTGTGTGTGTGTGTGTGTGTGTGTGTGTGTGTGTGTGCGTGTGTGTGTGGCGGTGGTGAAACTTAACTCCTCATGCTAACGTCTGAGACACCACTTCTGTTCTTTCCCTCTCATGTTGTCTCTTGGCACACAAACACATTCTGCTGCTGCGCTTTAGACTTTTTGGATTCATCGCTATACGCTTATTAAAAATAATCATTTTACCCCTCACATACATGCATGCATGTTTGCCTTTTCTAAACGTGATAAATGTACGTTAGCGCGACTAAGCTAACGCTGAGAGATTTCATGGGATGTTGACGCTCAGAAGAAGTAAATTATGAAAATGTTATAAATGTTACACGTGCTTTTATTGCGACCTGACTTGACTGTGAGGTCCTTTGTGTAGGTGTTAGCCAGGTTGGTCCACACACAGGATTGAATGGCTGCAGGCCCGCCGCCCTGACGTCTGTGGTCATGGAATCCAGTGAGAGGTGTTGACCCACCTGAAGGACATCACAGGACACCTGCTGGACGTTCTGCAGTTTTCCTACCAGGCAGCAGGTCGGTGGATGATGCGCTACATTCTGCAACACCTCCACCCCTCTCATACGCGGGGATCCTGTTTGTGGAGTTCAGCTTGGCGTTCAGCACCGTCATCCCAGACATCCCTCCGCTCCAAAACCACAGACGCAGACTCCACCTGTCAGTGGAGCACCAACTTCCTGACAGATGGGAGGGAGCAGGCGGAGCTGGGGAAAGTCTCATCCAGCACCTGAATAACACTGTGTCCCCTACGGAATCCTTCAGGTTTCTGTGGAATCCTTCAGGTTTCTGGGATCCACCATCTCCTATGTACTTCATGCACCGGTCTACTCCAACACGACACAAAACCAGTCTGTTCTCTGCAAGTCTGTCATTGTGAGGTTTGAATCAGCCACAAAATGGGACTTCAAAGAAAAGCAATGCTGGCCAGAAAGAGGAGGAACATCACTGCAGACCCTTTGCATCCTGGATTCAACCTGTATAAGCATTACCGCTCTCAGAGGCACTAGAACTAAACAGACACAGTGTCTTCCCACACGTCGTGAAGGACAGTTAAATCTGTCAAACGCCATGATATCCACTGCTATTATAGACTTTCATTTGACAGTTTTTTTCTGTTTTAATCTGGATCTCAACTCTAAGTGTCACTAGAAATACTGTTCACAATCATCCGGTTCATGCATATCCACTCAGTACTTATTTCTTTGCTCTTTTTGTATATTTCACAACATACAGATACGTGACTTGTATATTCTTTGGTTTTGGTGTCGGCCAATGGTGCATTTTATATGTAAATGTCTATGCTTTAGTGTCCTTTTCCCTGGCTGTTAATTCTATTTTTTTGTGAGAAAAACAACAAAATCAAATTCATTGTGTGTGTGTGTGTGCGTGTGTGTGTGTGTGTGTGTGTGTGTGTGTGTGTGTGTGTGTGTATATATTTGGCGAAAAAGATTGATTTTGTGTTTTAAATGGCTCTTTTTGTGTTACTTTTTTGGTTTTACTGTATTTTGATTGTACAGATATTTGGTCAAGTTGATGTTTTTAAATAACTACAGCCTTTTCTTAGTGTCCATATGTGTTTAAATTGCCCCTTTTGTCTGATCAATAGTTAAAATCCAAAGGTGCATTTACAAGAGAACCAAGAAAACCGCAAATATTCATATTAAAGTGGTCTCAGTATGGAGGACGACACACTTGTATAGCTGAGCACAGCTCTGTTCAGAACAAGTAATCTTACTTGTTCTTGTGAAAGTCAAGTACAGTACTTGTACTTGAGGAAGATATTCCCAGAAGCACTATTATTATCAGTGTGGAAACGTAAGAGGCGTTTTACATTGAGGATGTCAAATGGAATAAAATGTTAGTGACAGAATTCAAAGAAAGCTTAGTCACATACTCGTGGCTCTACAACACTAAATGTCAGTGCGGACCTCCTAAATGCCAAAAGAGGAGCGGAAACAAGAGAGGTTGGGCTTCGGCTCGTCTCTGAGGCGTAATGTCTGACGGCATTTATAATCAGAATATACTGTATCTGCATTTGAATGTTTAATGTATAGTCATATGGAGGCATAAATAAGCATTTCACAATGTATCGTTAAGTAATTTCCAATGATTTTGAGGGAAACAGATAATTGGAAGAGATATCCCTCAGTCAATAAAGCAGATATTACAGGGTAATGAAAGGCTAAATCTTACTCAACAAAAAAGCTCTCTTAAGTACAAGTCTGTTGCTTTTCCCAGCCACATCCACCGTTGTACTGCTGGTGAAGAAATGCGACATCACAGACGCAATGTGGGAATCACTAGATGGCAGCAAAACCCTGCAGTGTAACTCACCAAAACGCCACCAACTTCTTATCTCATGTTTAACAGTATCCTTCATGCTGCTATCCATAAGACAGCAACACACACATACACGCTACCAGTCTCAGCTTTCCCTCAGACACTAAGCATCACATATGCTGGAAGGATTACCCATGTGTTGAGCTAAGCCATTATGTTAGAGGTGACATTTAGCTGAAGGATAGCGTAAAAGTAAGCAGATAATGCACAAATCAAATGTAAAAAAAAAAGTGCTTAGACCAAACTGAAAGATATAAAGTAATATTATAAGTAGGAAATAAGAATACATACTATACATATCAATTAAATAAAAACATATGGAGCCATAATACAAAAAAAATGAATATATTGTACCCGTCAAATAAACCTAATTAGTACCTAATGATAATCAGTTGTTGAGGTTGTCAAAGTCTATCTCAGTGACATTTACAAAGCACGCGTCAGTGGTGCTTGTATGTGTTTGAGGTTAAAGTCATTATAATCCTTTTAACACTCTGATGAAAGAGGAAACTCATTCCCATTCTTATTGTCATAAGAAGTGGCTGAATGGTTACTCCACATGAAATATGATGCTGCAGAGCAACAGCAACGTGCCTCGGCTGCTTGCCGTTGGATCTTTCCCACAGAATTCAAAGTCTTGTCATGACAATGTGGTGTAGTAGTGTGACTTCATGCCAACCGTGCATCATAGCGTCTCCCAAGGACACTAAAGAAAAACATTAATGAGAATAAACAGAGCAAATGATGCAGAAGCAAGGACACTGCTGCCGCCGGTATCATTTTGAATGACTTTATTTCTACTCAATGATTTAATTGCCTGCCAAGCCGTCACCACATATTTATCTCTCCACTATTAAACACTTTTTGAAATCATTTCTCTCAGCCTAATAGGACATTCCTCGAAAGGACGGTGAGATTATCAAGTGAGAGAGGCCATTCAGTGTTAGTCCACCAGCTGCTGCCGTCCCCTCTGAAGACAGTCCAAACATTTTTGACAGGATCTACTGTAACTATCAATTAGTCAAGTCATTCTGTTTAAAGGCCACCAAGAAGCAATCACTCAATGATTCATCACTGAAGTGTATGTGATTTTTTTCTGCAGCATACACCATATTCATGTTTGTCTGATACTTACGATTGAAAACAAGCACATAAATCACGTGAATGTCAACATTTACCAAAGATCTTTCCTCTATTTTCCTCTTAAACTTGCAGAATGTTAGACTTGTCATCATCGTGACTTAGCATCCTATACAGGGGTCATAGGTGAGGAAAGTCTAAACACAACTGAGCTTTTGTGATTCGCTCAGTAAGACGTGTAACATTAAACAAAGTGAACTTACAATAGAATGAAAACCTCACTTCATGTAGTGCTCAAAGCTGGAAAACTGTCATTAGGAATTCTTAATCCATAAAATGCACAATGTGAATTTTTTTTTTAAATATTCGTAAGCCTACTAAATCAACTACCATGACTATGAGGTTTGTATAGTTATATTCCTTTGAGAAAACAATAATGTATGATTACATTTGAGTCAAACAGACTGGTATATACCTGAATGGCAGGTGCAGCGGATGCTCTGTGCCTCCTCCGGTAGTAGGGTATATCACACAGCCTCCTCCAGAGGTAGGAGGCCAACAGAAACATGCTGTTGATGAGCCAAATGTCCAGGCCTGTGACAAACTTCTCCATGGCTTTTAACGTCCTGATTTTTCCCCACAAAGGACCTCTTGGAGCTTAGGCAGAAGAGTCTCAAGTGGAGAGTAAGACGTGGTTACAGCTCCTTCTCCGGGTACGCACCGCCCAAACAGGGCTATCCTTGACGGCCTCTGGTAATTCAGTCCACACTTCCACTCCCATCAGCATTTACAGCCAAAGGACGGGCAGTTCGTCCCTCATGACAAAAGAGTGACAGGTGCCAGCAAAGGGTGTCTGAGAGGCAAGCTCACTCAGACACCCAATCTCTCGCTTCATCCAATCCTTCCATCTTCACCACAAAGCAGGACTTTGATTCCCCTCTCAGACATAAAGTGTCCAAATAAACTCTAGAACAAATTCCACTGACGGCAAATGTAATCTTTAATCTACCGACACTGAAAAGTAGGAGAATTATGATAGGGGGGTCTACTCCCCCTGTCAACACACACTCTTGGATGTAGTGTAAATAAATAGGCTGTGCTATTGGATTACTGTTCCAAATGTCACACAGACTATCACATGGAGGCTCACACTCAACGGTCTCAACTGAGGCAGTTTTATATCAGCTCATATTGTTTTAAACCCTAAAGCACCATGCAAATACAAAAATAACTATTATTAAATGCCAATCCAAATTAATAATTAAGACAAAGCTTATTTAATAAATGAGGAATCCCTGAGGACTCGGCCACATAATCTCCATGTTGTGTAACAACGCCACTTTTGCTGTGAAAGACATGTAGCCACAAGTCCAAGAACACATCGTCTGGCTGACAGTGGCCAATGTACAGCATGTCTGGACGTCTCCTCGGCCTCCTCAGTCTTCACCATCAGCTCTGCCAAGTACAATAGTGAGCTCACTTCTGGATGGGAGCTGGACTCTCGCTGCTCATATGAATCTCTTGGCTGCCATGGAGGAGGAAGAGAAGCATAACGGGTCTCTGATTACTCACAAAATGTCTCAGTTGTCTTTATAGTATACAACATGTGTGTGTGTGTGTGTGTGTGTGTGTGTGTGTGTGTGTGTGTGTGTGTGTGTGTGTGTGTGTGTGTGTGTGTGTGTGTGTGTGTGTGTGTGTGTGTGTGTGTGTGTGTGTGTGTGTGTGTGTGTGTGTATGTGTGTGTGTGTGCGTGTGTGTATCAAATTATTATTATTACTATAAAGAAGAGTTCAGCCGCATTGCAGTGTCTGCTGGAAATTAAAGAGAGTATAATGCACCAGTTAATTTTTATTCATTTTAAAAAATGTGACTTTTACCACCCTCTGCTGGTAAAAAAGGCTGATTTAAAACTTGCATACGGTAATATGACATATCTTGACATAGCCTGAGTATCTCTCATTTGAGCTTAATGGATACCTCTGGTTCAAATTGCATCTCGCAGATGGGGATAGGGGAAGAAGGTCAACTTGGACATGTTTTAGCTGTCTGCATGCTGATGAATCAATTTCATCTTGGCCCTCCTCCCTGAGGGGGACACTTGGCTACCAGTCCTCTGCTTCTGATCTCTCTCTCTCTCTCTCTCTCTCTCTCTCTCTCTCTCTCTCTCTCTCTCTCTCTCTCTCTCTCTCTCTCTCTCTCTCTCTCTTAATGGAAAAGCTAATTAAACTTCCTTCTTGTGGGAGTAATGTATTTCTCTTTTCAAACTGTGTTGTAATTATTAATCAGTTATGAATCTATTGAATACATCTATCATTATAGATACATCCTTCCTATTCATTGGGACCTATTTTTCTATTAAAATGATAATTTGTTAAGTCTTATCAATTCTGTTTTAATTACTTTTAAATTCATCACACTCTCAATGCAACGCGTTTTCCCATTTCCCAACTTTGCTGTGTGGTAGCCTAATTTGATTAACGTTACACAATAATGTAGGAATACGAATCATACGTACAGACTGACACGATTACTGTCTTTATTCATTTCCGTTTTGTCATATTTATTTAATGACAGAATTAAGTGATCACACTTTTATTTTGAAATACAAACGACGGAAGTTGGAGAGGGTCAAAAGTGTCTTATGCGCTTCCGCGTTGTAAGAAATCCAAAGAAGTACGATACGAGTTTCGCCTTTAGAACATTACTTGGCAGAAAAGGTACGTGAATGCCGGTTATTGACATCACTCTGGCTTTTTTCACGATACGTATATTCTTTACTTAACTTCTGATTGAAATGAGTGTGCTTTTGCAGTTAGCATGTATCGTAAACGTCCCACGATACACTCATTTACTAACACCTAGCTAGTTCGCTAATGTTAGCTAGAAGAAACCGCTACATGTCTTACTATGTCAGTGGACTTTGGTCGCGAAATAGCGATTGGTTTTTTTCCTAGCCTTTAAGACTCAAGTGAAAGATAGCTGAAAATCAAATAAAATCACAGGAGTTGGCTGTTGTTTATTGAACGCGCATTCTTTCCAGAATATTCGGTATTGTTTGCTTTGTTTTGACAGGAGCATCTCCGCTCAACCAGGCAGGAAAACAAGCGCCGGACAGTGGTGTAATGTCAGCTGACGCCCCCCTGCTGCTGAGCTGCTGACTATCACCTCCATCATTGTCATCGTCATGTCTCTGGGCGACAACCCTCACCTGCTGCTTGGCAGGATCCGCTTCCTTAACAGGTGCATTGAGTGTTTCAAGAGGAGCGAGGCGGTGCCGGAGTGCATGTGTTATGTCCCCAAAGAGGTCTGCTACAAGATCTGCAAGGATTCCTCGTCCGTCCCGTTCGCCTCCACCGGAGCATCTACAGGGGGCTCCAGCGTCGGCAAAACGCTCGTGTCCGTCTTTGACTGTCCACACCAGACCCCAAACATTAAGAAATTATCCAAGTACAACCTAGAACCAAAGAAAGGGACTTGCATCCGGACAACTGGGGAGGAGTACTGCAACAGCCAGGGCCTGTGGGTCAAAATCAATAAGGTAAGCGTCTGTCCCCCTGTTAAAGTCACTGAACCACTGCTGGGGTAGAAGAGAGGTGGATGAAGTGATGCACCCATCATGCCTATTGCCTACTGTACAAGTCTGTGGGGGCAGTTTTATGATCCGTGGTCGCTTCAGTTGGTCAGATAGATTCAGCAACGTTATAAGGTCAGGTGACTACCTGAATATACTGAATGACCAGCTCTTTCTACAATAGACTTTTTTATGCTCCTGCAGATGTTTTTAAATGTTTTCACCTCTCTGTGTGGGAGGAAAACACATGTTCACATAACGATGTCTGTGTCCAGGAACAGCTGGAGGAGCACCGTCCGGCCCAGGAGTTGGAGGAAGGCTGGATCCTGGTGTGTAAACACACGGAGGGAGGTGACAGGCTGGTGCCAGTGGAGTCACCGGAGACCATCAGTAGACAGCAGCAGCTCTTCGGCTACGACCACAAGCCCTGCAACAGGTGGGAGCAGGTGGTGGGTGTGGAGAACGCGCTCTACATCGGCTCCAAACCCAAAATCGCCGAATGCGATGATGCTGCCGTGCAGAAGCTAAGGTGAGCATGTTTGCGATGAGTCCAATCAGAGAGATCAGACGTTTTTGGTTTTGTTTAGCAGCAGATTGTCAAATTTAAGCTGTTGTTTCCCTTCAAAACTTCAAGGTATGTTCCTCCCACCTGGGCATACGAATGTGACGAAGACTTGGTGCATTACTTCTATGACCACATAGGGAAAGAGGATGAGAACCTGGGGAGTGTGAAGCAGTGCGTGACCAGCATCGACGTTTCCTCGTGTTCGGTGAGTCGCTTGTGCTCACGTATTTGTATGTTTTTGTTTTTCCCGACGTGGAGATTTGAAATCTGCAGCTGTGTACATTTAATACAAGTAATAGTAAACAATGTATGAGTATCAAGCAAACGTTCAGGTTGTGTCTGAAATCACTCACTTATTTACCACCTACTCTACCTGTACAGGAGGTGTATGTAGAGGACTATATAATGAGTTAATGGTAGGCAGTAATGTCTAGGGCTTTTATTGTGAAAGGCAAGAACAAAAGGAGCGGTATACGCCACCGTTGTCGATGCGTGTGTGGTGATGCGCTGCTCTGCTGACATTAAACGCGTGGATTTGTCTCAACTGTTCTGCTCTCTCTACTCATCTATCATCTTTCCTTGAGCGCAATGCATGATGGTATATCATGTTTGTCAGTGAGTGATTTCGCACGCAGCCACGGTCTTGTTTATCATCTGCTTTTCAGATCAAAGATTTGACAGAAATAGTACATAATGAAATCAACATTGAGTGGAATATACTTGTTAAAAACTACAAGAATAACAATGAAAAGAATAAGAACTACCAAAATGACAGGACAGTCAGTGAATGGTTTTACACATGGAATGACTTTAATATTTGCTGACAGGAGGATCCCAGTGGAGGGGCAAGTTGTCTGACAGACGGCGACACTGAAACTTACTGGGAGAGCGACGGCATGCAGGGACAACACTGGATCCGCCTGCACATGAAGAGAGGCACTGTGGTCAAGTACGTTTGTTTTGGGATATTTCTACAGTTGTGTGAACTTAAATCGTGCTGATACATTGTCTTAATCACATATATTGTGCTTCTCTTTGCTCTCCAGTAAACTCATATTGACAGTGGACTCTACAGACGACAACTACATGCCCAAACGAGTCACAGTGTTTGGAGGAGAGGGAGACAACCTGAAGAAGCTGAGTGACGTCACCATAGACGAGTGAGGCCTTTTCCTTCGCCTGACACTTAATTTTAATTCACACCTTCTGTATGCAGTTAGGGAAATAATATGATAATGAACTACATTATTATATATTATTATAATAGGAAAATATGATGGTAGGAACCTGAATCAACAGATCTGTTTAAAAGAAGGTCAATGTCTATCTGACATATTGTTCTTGCCCTGTCTAACTATGTGAAGCTCTTCTAAAGTAGATATAAAATACTATTTTTTTCCTATAATTTGTAACTATGAATTTGAATATCAAGCCAGTTGCATATTGTCTGTTTCACTACAGTTGCTTTGCACCACCTCTGCTCTTTTGTTGCCTCTAGCAACCTGATTGGAGAAGTATGTGTGCTGGAGGATATGACGTCTC
Organism: Eutrigla gurnardus; assembly: GCF_963514095.1. Classification (NCBI taxonomy): domain Eukaryota; kingdom Metazoa; phylum Chordata; class Actinopteri; order Perciformes; family Triglidae; genus Eutrigla; species Eutrigla gurnardus. Next base: position 20,621,996 of record NC_139918.1, read on the forward strand.
ACCTGCCAGTGATTGAGGTTCGGATTGAGGAATGTAGAGGTAAGGATTTTCAGCGTGTTTCTATTTAACGGGGTATTTCCTCTCATTTTGAAAACGTCTTCTTCTTCAGCTGCAAAAGCTTCTACAGTGTTTTTAATTAACCCATAAACGATGCTTTTGGCTCCACAGATGAGGGGATAGATGTCCGGATCAGAGGCTTGAAGATCAAGTCGTCCTGTGAAAGAGACCTCGGCCTGAACGCTGATGTCTTCCAGTCCTCTAACCTGGTGCGCTACCCCCGTCTGCAGGGCAACACGCCTGACGTCCTGTACCGCAGAGCACTGGTCATCCAAAGGTAACTTTCAAAAGGTTTTTAGAATTGTCATAAAAATGTATTTCTAATCAACTAGTAACTCCACAGTTATTTCAATCTCAGAAATACAATCGATTTGTCTTTTTTTGCTTGAAAGCGTTATGCAGTTCTCAGTGTTCATGTTGGTTCTTTTCTTCGGTCTCGCTCTCTGCAGGTTCATCTGTCTCCTGGACAGTGTGCTCCCACACCTGGTACCGGCCTGGGACTACAGCCTGGGTACCTTCAACCAGCTCAAAGTGAGTCAAAGCTTTTAAAATTAGACCGACACTGGACACCAATTCAGCAATAAGCAGCAATAAACCAGATTTATAGTAAATATACAACCAAGAGGTAGCACCCTGCCTCGCTTTCATTCAATGCCAGTGAAACGTTTTTTTTTTTGTTTTTTTTTAAATAAAAGCTTTATTCCACATCATTGAGAACTTTTCTCAAGGTCCCAGTCAAGGTAAAAGCTTGATGAGAAAATGCTAGACAAAGAAATTGCTCACTAATATTTAATACCTTTCCACTCACACGAGCTGATACATGAAGAGTCTTAAAAGACATCAAAATGACTTTGAAAATGACCTTCTCTGACACCTTCTAGAGCATCAAGCAGTTCCTGCTGCTGTCCAAACGCCGCTCGGCCCTCATCACACAGTGCCTGAAGGACTCGGAGACCAGCAAGCCAAACTTCATGCCCCGACTCTACATCAACAGACGTCTGGCCATGGAGCACAGGGACAACCCCTCTCTGGACACCAGCTGCAAGAACGCTGTGTTGAATCAGGTATGAAACGTGTTGTGAGTGGTGACTCCTCATAGGACTGTTGCGATAAGCAATAAATCAATTAATCGCATTGTTCTGCCCCCGCTTCAGTGTGTGTGTGGCGCGGTCTAGCCTGCTACGTCAGCTCGGCAGATAGCTAACTTTTCCCTTGTAAAGAATGAAGCAGCTTGTTTCCTTTCCAAAACTTTACTCAGGAAGCACTGTAAAACTGGACAGATACAAAATACATCTTTCAGTATATCATACAGAAAGCAGCTTCACAACAAATGTGCTAGCTTAAGGCTAACGTCTATGGGAAATTCCACTAAGATGCTAGCGATTAGCATATATGATAATAATACACATTCTGAACGGAATTGAATTAATTAACAAAGGTTTTCATTACTAGTATTTCTTAATACTTAATGATAAATAACTGTATGACATGTACTTACAGGCAAACGTGTTTTCTGGCCAACCAAATTAAGAGAAAAAAATACGCATTTAGTTGCTATTGTTTTGGTTTACGGGCTTTGTTTATGGTTGCCATGGTAACGTTCCGTGTTTTTGTCCGGCAACCGTTACCATGGCAGCCGTAAACAAAACATGAAACGGTTACCATGGCAACCGTTACCATGGCAACCATAAACAAAGACACCTAAACCAACACAACAGCAACTAAATGCCTATTTTTTTCTTTTTTTTAAATATATACATAACTTCGTCTTCGTCTCTCTCGACCTTGTTGTCTATGTTGTCTGCTGGTGACTCCTGGTTGGCAGTGACCTGTTCATTAAGGACTTCCTTCTCCTGCTGCTGGTCCAGGGTCTTCTTCTGGAGCTCTTCTTTGAGCTGAGTTAACTCAGCTCGGAGGCCCTAATTGTCTTCAATGCCAGTGTGGAGGTTAGACACCAGCTCCTGGTTGGATGAGACCTGTTTGTCTTTCAGGTCCTCCAAGTCTTTGAGTAGTGCAGTTTTTCCAGAGCCTCCTTCTGCTGCTCCTGCTGCAGGATCTTGCACTGGTACCGTTTTTTGAGCTGAGCTAATTGGGCTCAGAGGCCTTGAGTGACTTGCTTCTCATCATGGAGGTTAATGTAGTTCTGCCGGCAGGCTGAGCCCTGTAAATTCAGGATCTCACTCATATCATTTAAGGCCTCCTCTTTCTCAGAGAGGTCTTCTTTCAGGGTCTGGATCTCCTCCTGCAGCTGGCGGATAAGAACAGCCTTCTCATGGGTGACCTCTATCTCAGCCTGGAGGTTCATGAAGTTCTCCAGGCTGGTTGAGGACTTCAGGTTCTCCTCTTTCTGGAAGTTCTGGGGGTCACTTGCTCTCTCCACTTTTTCGCGGAAGGCCTTCTCCCGATTGAAAAACACTTCTTTAAGGGTCTTCTGCCGTTTCAGCTCGTAAGCGAGCTCCATCCTCTTGCTGTGCTCGCCAGCGCTTATTTTGCTGCTGCCGATGCTCAGCTACTGTAGTTAACATCCGATTTATTTATTGTTTCGGTTGTGTGTGTTTTTATTCAAGTGCATTTTTGTTAAACTGGATTGAGAGTCCATTTTATTTATTGTTTTTGGTTGTTTTATTTATTTGGGATATTTTAAATGTTTTCCAGTTCTCATGTTAAATATTCTTTAGAAATAAACGTTTTGATCTTTGAAAGGGTGTACTTGCATTACCGGTATACCAGTTGAAAATAGTCTCAAAACGGCAATATTATCGCTTATCGCAATCAATCCTGGGACAATTAATCGCCAAGTAAAATTTGTTATCATGACAGGCCTAACTCCTCGTTCTTCTGTGTGATGATGAGGTGCATTTATCCAAAAAATTAGGATCGATGTACCGTATTACGAGTGCTGTTACTATCGCCTTGTGAATTTTCTTTCTCCTTGCAGGTATATGAAGGCCTCAAGCCGTCCGACAAATTTGAGAAGACTCTGGATTATAGGTGTGCATTTTAAGGCTTCCCATGTGACATCCTTGCCTGAATATAATATCAATTGAGGGCAAATCTAACTGTACCATCTTTCCTGTTGGTTTGTCAGGTGGCCTGCTCGGTATGACCAGTGGTGGGAATGTAAGTTCATCGCGGAGGGAATCATTGACCAGGGGGGTGGATTTCGGGACAGCCTAGCGGATATGTCTGAGGAGCTGTGCCCCAGCTCAGCTGACTGCCCTTTGCCCCTGCCATTCTTCAGCCGTACATCCAACCAGGTATTAGCAAGTAACCATCACAGCCTGCGCGCAGTCAAGATCTGACTAAGACGGTGTTCTCATTGGCTGTGGCTTTGTTTCTTGACCTCCTGGTCTCTCAGGGTGCCTTAGAGGCCAGAGATTACTACGTCCCCAACCCGTCGTGTAAAGAGTTCCATAAGTACGAGTGGATCGGTCAGCTCATGGGAGCTGCTCTCAGAGGGAAAGACTTCTTGGTGAGTGATGGTTATCCTCCACCCATTGTAGGTTGTTAACATCACTACAAAGTAAGAATGGGTGGATGTAAGGACTTGATTCTCTGTTCACACCCTGCAGGTCTTGGCTCTGCCTGGGCTGGTGTGGAAGCAGCTGACTGGGGAGGCTGTCAGCTGGAGTAAAGATTTCCCCGCTGTAGACTCTGTACTGGTGAGGACATTTAAACAATGACACCTGCCTAACATGTAATGTAATGTTAATTACTGACTGAGTGTTATGCTTCTACAGCACTTTTATATCATTTGCGTTGCTACCGAAATCTTAATCTGCGCCACAGATTCAAATTTAAATAATTTTGAATGTGATGTGCGTTCAGGTGAACCTGCTGGACGCCATGGAGAACATGGACCAGGAAACGTACGAGTTCAGGTTTGGTGAGGAGCTGGTGTACACCACCCTGCGGAGTGACGGCCAGATGGTGGAGCTCATCCCCGGGGGCAGCAACGTGGCCGTTCACTACGAGGACCGCAGCGAGTTCATCCGCCTGGTGCAGAAGGCTCGGCTAGAGGAGAGCAAGCAGCAGGTGGGACTTACTGCCTTTCTATACGTTGCTGATACGAGAGTGGTTATCTTTTTATTCTTAGAGCGGCTAACAATGAAGCGTGTGCATGTGCCTCTTTGTCTGTATGTGTATCACAGATTGCAGCCATGCAGGCGGGGCTGCTGAAGGTGGTTCCTCAGGCAGTGCTAGACCTGCTCACCTGGCAGGAAGTGGAAAAGAAAGTATGTGGAGACCCTGAGATTACCGTGGAGGCCCTGAAACGACTGAGTGAGTGTCCACATTAGATCTAGTTTAGATTTATCTCAGCCTCTTTGAAAGTAAATGCATATTTTCCACACCGATTGAAGAGGCGACGCTGTATTTGTTTTTAGCCATGTTAGCACTAGAAGTCCACTATTTTGGTGCAGACTGAAGTACTATGAAGTGTTGTTTTGATATCTATGGTGACCAGATGAGGAATCCCGACAACGTTTCTTTTAGCACCACCATGAGATTTATTTGCAGACATTCATATCTCCCTCAGTTTAAATCATCATCAGTCAAACAGGATGTAAACAATCCAAAAAAACACTTCATTTGGAGGTTAAACCGTAAGTGAAGTTCATAAGCAAAAGCCCCACACGTGCTTGATTGTAGGTCCTCTTCAATGAAATGCTGTAGTGTGGACTCATTGCAATGCATTAATGTTGTTTCTATCTCCTGATCAGCACGCTATGAAGACCTGGAACAAAGTGACGTTAGAGTGCAATACTTATGGGAAGCACTGACGAGCTTCACCAATGGTCAGTTCACTGTTGTTTGCTTGTCAGACTTTAACAGCGCATGTGTGTTTGTTATGCTGTAAACTGATGAGACGAGGGATATTGATGGCGAGTGCTCGGTGACCGACAACGATTTTGAATTTTGTTTTCAGAGGATCGCAGCAGGTTTCTGAGGTTTGTAACTGGTAGAAGTCGCCTTCCTGCGCCCATCTATGTCTTTCCTGACAAACAAGGGTGAGTGCATCATCCCGTAGATAAAAATATTGAACATATACTGCTGTTTACTTACTGTTCAATTTCCTGTGTCCTGATTTAGCTCTGAAACGACCGATGCACTTCCACAGTCCTCCACGTGTTCCAGCACTCTTTATTTACCCAACTACCCAAGGTATTTTAGTTTACTGTAATTTGCACATGCATAGTCTGTTAGTTGTGTTGAATTAAACTTGTTTTTACTGTGCTATACCAAGAAGTTAAATGCCAGTTGCTTTCACAATCCACTCTTCAGTTAATTCCATATGCTGTATATATGTGTATTTATAAGTTTATAAAATGCTATTAACTTTTAGTCAAACTGCTTCTTGTTGACAGTAATGTTATATTTACAGTATAGCCTCCAATCTTTTCTTGTGCTCTTGTTCGTTCTGTTCTTCAGTGCAAAGGTATGTGAGGAGAAGCTGCGTTATGCTGCTTACAACTGCGTGGCCATCGACACCGACATGAGCCCCTGGGAAGAATGATCTGTATGCTGCTTTAATGAACAAACACTTTATGGACCGCTGTCAAATGGATAGAAATCTTGTGTATCACCATATCTACACAACTGCCAATTAATCCTAGCTGTATATAATAAAGAACTGGAAAATGGATTACTTTTTATAATTTTCTTGAAAGAAACATTAAATTAGTGGATGTGTTTAAAGTGTGTTTATAAAAGGGTTTAAACGTGCAGTCTTGACATTGTCAATGGACATCATAAGAAGCTGTCTCACCTTCTACAATTACAGCAGGTCACTGATAATAAATACTGAACTGCAGATGGCAGTTAAGTAACTTCATGAACCACAAATCACTACATTCAGAGAGAGTCAAAATGCAAAACAAAACTTTAATATCAGTCTAATACATCTTTGACATGCAAAACCAGGTTTTTGGGCAGATTACTGAGCAGATTTTAAAGTATTCAGAAATTGGAATTTTATGTCACCTATTATGGAGCAAATACACAACAATGAGATCAATTAAACTAATCTGAAATGTTTTTGAATAATTTCATCAACATTTTAATTATCTGTAATCACCTGCTGTATCTGTAGATTGATACATATATAATATATATATATATAATATATATGTATAAGTATATATATATACTTATAATATATAAGTTAAAAGGTAAAACATATCCATTTTATAAATTTAATGTAATCATATTTAAGGTTTTTATGACAATACGTTATTTGTAAAATGTCAAGTTTCTGTTTTATTTCACTTTTGTACACTAAAATAATTCATTTTGACAGGCTTGTTAAAGAGAATATCATTATTAAGGTGCAAAGTAAATAAATACTTTTACTCAACTACTCAACTTCTCCGCCACTACATCAAACATTGTACTTTTCTACTCTATTACAGTTATTTTATAACTTCAGTTAATTTGCAGGTTTAAATAATAATACAAAATCTAAAAATAAATGAAATCATAGATAAGCAACTGGGCAATATACACAGTTATTTAATGTATTCACACAGTTGCCAGCTACAATATTTAAGTGATGTATACATTAATACATCAATAATTATAATCAATAATATACATTTTATTCATTTGAAATGGGCCATTCTGCATAGTCAGTCCATTTTTACTTTTGGTAGGCTACTTTAAGTATATTTTTATGCTAATATTTTAGTAATTTTATTCAAGCAGGTCTTTTACTTGCAACAGAGTATTTATATACTGTGACATTACTTTGTCAGTATGTTAAAACTATGTAAGTTAAAAAAAGTTCCGAGTAACTCCATCTTCCAAAACCTCACTCGAACAAAATACCGTTCGCCGAGCTAGTGAATTCTCGCGAGAACAACTTCCTTCAAACCTCCCCATGAGCCTTTGCGAGTCCTCTTTCTAGCCGGCGCCTGAGAATGGGTACGTGTTTTCATGCTCGGGTTACAGGGAGAATCCTCGTCCATCTACTGTTTTATCGAAGGAATATTTCTATAATGGTTTGGCACATTGATGATTAATGTTATTTCTACAAACGTAAGGGTAACTTGGCTGTCTACAGCTACTTTGTAGTATTTTAATGGAGCAATTTGCAAAGGATGTCTGGAGTGCTCCAAGATGGCTGCTCTCGTTGGCGATGTAGTTAGCTTCTTGTGCTTAAGTGTGCTATAAAACGGCACTCTATAGCTGTTTGAGACTTAATGATATTTAAGGTGGATTGAGCGTTGTGTACTCAACTCGGCCGTTAATGTTGTGTTGACAGTTTTTAACAGCGCCGAGTTAATACACGGGTAACGTTACTGTTAGCATTGGCTAGCAGGATGGCCGTGATCATGTCACGCTGCTACACTGAAACATTTAGGGACTAGTGACATGCAGTTGGGTGTATCTATCTTATGTTATGTTAAAATTGTAATTACGTAAACTGTAACTTGTGTTTCTTGGACTTGTGAAGAACTCACAACTGTTGATATCCGATCTCGCATGTATAGGGGCTGAGTTAGAAGCACATGCATCAAGGTGTAGTGGTTGAGTAGAAACCAAGCAAAGCAACAGACGTCGGGGCCAATTTAGCTATTAAGCAGCATATAATTGCTTGAGCAACATGATGAAACTAATGGAATCCTAATTAACATTGTGGACAACCTATACCTTGGAGAACTGATTGCTCAAGCATAGAAACAAATTCTGAGTTGAATTTCACCTGAGTTGTCTGATGAACTAAAGTGTGGTTCTTATTTTAATCACCTATTCAGGTATCTCAAGGGACAACTGGCATAAGCGCCGCAAGACTGGCGGTAAACGCAAGCCCTACCACAAGAAAAGGAAGTATGAGCTTGGACGCCCTCCTGCAAACACAAAAGTAAGAATAAGCCGGTGTTTACCTGCTTTAAACTGACTTTATGTGAAGTGGCGTGGATGAAGAAAACACGACCTTAGGTTTGTCTTTTTTGAGCCGTTTTGGTTCAAAGTTTTAGACTTACCAATGCTAGGACTTGTCATAGTTACACTGACACGCTTCAAAAAAATATACGTATAGTACAGTTTTCTGTTAACCATCAGAATTAAATCTTTACAAATAAAGAACCTGAATCTATTGGTGGTCTAATTTTACAATGTCTTTCTTTAGATTGGACCTCGTCGCATCCACACAGTGAGGGTCCGTGGTGGAAACAAGAAGTATCGTGCTCTCAGGCTCGACGTTGGTAACTTCTCATGGGGATCTGAGTGTAAGTAAATGCCATGTTCATGTCATGGGTCTGATCTGTCATGTTACACACACACCTTTCTATGATGATAACTTGTCCAGTTCTGCTACTGAATGCAAGTGCTGATATCAAAGACACCTGAGAAAGCTCTGCATTGCATTTTTAAAGATGTATCTTATCCATGTTAAGGTGGAGGTGGTTGCTTTGACTAAAGGCTGTTTTGTGTTTACCCAGGCTGCACACGCAAGACCAGGATCATTGATGTGGTCTATAATGCCTCAAACAACGAGCTGGTCAGAACCAAGACCCTGGTAAAGAACTGCATCGTCCTGGTTGACAGCCTTCCCTACAGGCAGTGGTATGAGGCCCACTTTGCCACTCCTCTGGGACGCAAAAAGGGAGCCAAGCTGGTAGGTTGGGGAAATGCATGTCTCATATACACTGTTTTTATTCTGTGGTGAGAAACCTAACTGTGGCAGGTAACTCTTATTTTAGCATTGTGATTCTTCTATCATAGCTGATCAAAACTTCAAGACTCTTGCCCCATGTGCAGATCAATTAGAGGATGCTATCTTCATAAAGATCCCACTTACACGTACTAGTAGAACGTGATGCTCAAGAGTTGCATACATGTAAAATGGTGGTGTTTATTATATATGTACAATGCAAACCTGTAGTTGCACCTTGCCCACAATTCCAGTCCAACTCATTCCATGTCTTTCCATGAAGATAACTTTGTCCAGTTCTGCTACTGAATGAAAGTGGTGATAATGATGACTCTGAGAAAGACCCATTACCTGCCATGCCTTCCTCTGCAGTGTTAACAGCAGCTCAAGTGTTTCACATCACTCCAATAAGCTTCATTCCCTTTTTTCCCATAGACTGCTGAGGAGGAAGAGGTCCTGAACAAGAAGAGGTCAAAGAGGACCCAGAAGAAGTACGATGAGCGTAAAAAGACAGCCAAGATCAGCACCCTTTTGGAGGAGCAGTTCCAGCAGGGAAAACTTCTTGGTGAGTCAACATGTGTATTGTTCTAGTAGCTTTCCCCAAAACCTCTCTCTCCCAGAGGTGAATTTCAAAGAAATGTCATCAACTCTTGTCTTGACGCATGTTTAAATGCAATATTCCTTTTGGCATGGGGAAATTGTCGAGCTGATCCGGTGGGATTACTCACTCAGTTTCATTTTGATTTCATTAGAATGAATTTCTCATTGTGGTAAAGGAATCTGGAAAAGACCGTTTTGAGTGGTCTCTTTATGTACGACTTACTTGACTTTATGACAAAGATGATACAATCAAACGGTTACATTATACGTGCTATCAGGTCCAAGTCTTTCCATGAAGATAACTTTGTCCAGTTCTGCTACTGAATGAAAGTGGTGATAATGATGACTCTGAGAAAGACCTGTTACCTACAGACATCTGCTGCACTCTTAAGTTATAAATTAGACCTCTGTTGCCTTTTAAACCAGGCACTTGGCTGTGAAGTGACAGACGGAGGGCTGTTGACTATTTGAATGCCTCCACGTGTGGATTAGTATACCAGTGGGGGACGTGTCGGATCTGGAGAATCCCACTCTTGTCACTTGTACTGCTGAATGTATTATATTAATGCTAAAATTATTAATCCATTATCTTCTAGTCTAACATTTCTGCAACCTCAAAGCTGACCATCACCAGAGATGATTTAATTTAAGCACCATTTCCCGCTTTTTGCCACCATGACTGATTTTCCCATCTTCCTTCCTGCAGCTTGCATCGCCTCCAGACCCGGCCAGTGCGGCAGGGCAGATGGCTACATCCTGGAAGGCAAGGAGCTTGAGTTCTACCTGAGGAAGATCAAGGCCAAGAAAGGCAAATAGATGTACAGCTGTTTGATACGTCAATAAAATCAAAACACCCCCAACTGCCTGCTGTCACTGCTTCCTTCTTTTTCAGTGTGTTTGTGATGTTAAACTCATCAAATGCAACATGTTTGATCTAATAAGCAGGGTTTGGTAACACATGGCCCTTTTATTTTAAATGTAATGTTTACATAACTACTTTTTAATTGTTTAAGTGTTACACATATGGCTGTAGCAATGAATGAAGAGCTGGGAGACTAGGATCTATACAGGGTGTTTGTTTTCCTGGAATATTAAATGTGCTGGTCAGTATACTGTATGCTTATGTACATGAATCCACCATAAAGATCCTAAAAATGCTAAATTCTTCAGAATAGAACTATTGATTGTTCACATTATACTCTTATTGGCAGTGGTTATTAGGTTTCTTAGTAGCAGAAATTCTAAAAATGAACATTTTAATATGAAATTAATATTTAACCAGGATTTCCACCCACCTTGCCCATAAATGTGTTAGTGATCTGGCCCTAATTCAGTAGCCATAGGTTGTATTGCTACAGAGAACATGGCTTGTCTTTATAATATTCTGTCGTGTAGATTCTTAAAAGAAATCCTTGAACTCATTAATCCAGACCTTAATATGACTGTAAAGAGTAGAACGATACTAACTTTAAAAACTGTATCTCACCCAATCATACAAGTTTGTATGATTGTTGTAGAACCTGTTCTCCATATAGTGTCCTTCACAGTCTAGATTTGAGTCCACATCCATATTGACACTGAACCAGGGGCGTCAGCAGCATTTGATATGGGGGGGGGGGGTCCTTTAGGCGTTCTAGAGATACAGCCAAAATAAAAAAAGATTTTAACCCTAACTAAATTTCTGCTTATATCTCGGGAACGGAGGGTCGTAGAGACTCTGAGGAAGTAACCCCAACCCTAACCTGTCTAATTATAATTAATCATGATAGGCAAATTGACATTAATAATTTAGTATTAGTATGGGTAGCGTCCCAATAATTCTGTTCTGAAATGGCATTGCGTTTGATTCATATTGCCTATTTACATTATTTCTATTGTTTCCTCTAATTTGATACAAAGTAGGGCCTGTTAGTTGTTACGTCTTGTTAATGCACCACTGCACTGGGAGGAAAGAGACGCTGAAGAACTGAAGAAGAAAAGTTTTACAAGGTAACTCAAAAGCATACATAGCAACCCTGAGAGGTATTTCTGGGACAATCCCCAGCCAAAGCTGCCTAAAAGTAAATTAATACATCCATCATAGATATTAATATTATGTTGTTGATTTTTTTTTTTTTTTTTGTAGTGGTGTTTTCTCAATGCATCCAGATATTCATGAATGAGAGTTTGCATTGTGAAATGAGATTCAGGGGTTTAATCTTTCGGCCTGCCTTTGATTAGCACTTATTTAATGTGCTTCACACTCTCTTTCCTATTTGCACACTAGACATTCCAGTGTATGAGACTTGGCTGTAATCAATTGCATGTTGATCTCAGATAATAGATACAATGATACCTCATCAATGAGCATTTTGCCCCGGAGGTTGTGTAAGGTAACACATTTTTTCAAACATGGCATCACCAACACCTTTACAGGTTTCATCGATATAAAAGGATTGTCAAGTGGAAAAAATATGAATATATAGTTAAGTTACAAAGTGTTAGAAGTGCCTACAATCGTAAAATGAATTACATCAAAATATAATAATAATAAAATAGTATTAACAGAATGACAAGACCAAATAAGGGAGACAAGAAACACAATATATATCATACATATTGTAGCCTACAAGGGGGGAAAGCATAGCTCTGTCTTAGCTGCCATTCAGATTAGTGGGAAATTCTCTTATAACGTATACATTATAGAAACGTTGGGCTTTGGCTCCTTTTAGTATTTTTGAAAGATTTCAAGTATATTTTAAATTCACTTAAAATTCAAATAAATGTGGGGGATGACTTCAGGATTCTACTATTGTGATTGAAAAATTTTGCAAGACATAGACTTACATTACAACAGAGTTCATCATTTTTGTTTTGCAATGTCATTCCAAATATTATATTATCTTAAGAAATAGCAACTGAAAATTATGATATTTTCCTTTTGATCCAGTTGTGAATATCGAACCAAAATGTCTATACAATATGAGAAAAATACATGGTCCGTAGTTTCAACATTCTCACAAAGCGAATACAGCTTATCATCAAAGTTGAAACATATTCAGAAGAATTCCTTAGAGGGATAAATGTTGTACATAATACAACCAGTAAATAATTCTTCAGTTAGAAAGTTCCTTATTAAACGATTATTAAATGTGTTTTCCAGGTTTAATATCCCTTGGATTAATAATGAGGGCAATTGTGGCTCTATGGATTTTTGTCAGAAGTAAACATTCTTGAGGAAGTGGTTAAGTAAAATCTGACTTAGAGGGGTTGAAACTATGTTTTGTGCAAAATTGTTCAGAATTTAAGAGGTTACCATCAGCATCCATTAAGTCAGTTATAGACCATATATTTCTCTCATACCAACATCCATAAAATAAAGATTTGTTCCTGTACAATACATATCTACTATTCCATAATGTAGTCATATTAGGGTTAAAAGTTGTGTAAATATAACATTTTCCAATACAACAGTATTTGTTTGTGAAATTCTGATCATGACACAGGTCGTTAATAATAAAAAAAGTCAGCGATAAGAAGAAGAAATCTGAATCTTCCAATCTTATTAAATATATTATTTGGAATACACTTAGACTTCTCTTTATTGACCCCTTTGGGATGACTCCTGCAAGGAAATTGGATTTCCAGCAGCTTAAGTATAAGTATAAGATAAACAAAAAACTCTTAGCTAAATAAATATAGAAAGTAAACAATAAAGAGTAAACAATAAACTCTTAGCTAAATATTGAAGGTAAACAATAGACAGTAAACAATAAACTCTTTGCTAAATATATATCAAGTAGAGATAAGAATACAAGTCAAAGAAAAATAAGTTAAGTGTAGAGAACTGTATAGAGGATAAATATAGATAATTAGAGATAAAATATATAGGACTTTATATGGCATTGTGTTTTATACAGTGGATAAATGACATTAGCGGCAATTAGCAGTTAAATTAAATTATTGCATTTAAGTGGTGGATTAAGTGATTGCACAAAAAAGAAGTCCAGGTATGTATGAGTAGATTATTAATTGCACAGTGAGTGGCACTTTCCCTTCTGTCCTCTTTACCCTATGTCCTCCTCCCCCAGAGTGAGGAGATGTAGAGTATGATGGCATGAGGGACAAAGGAGCGGTACCAAAAGGAGTCGCTATCTTTTATCCAAAATGTTATCCTATTTATTTTCAGGGTTCCATTGAGGCAATCAAAACCAATCACTTTTAAACCACCGTCCTTTTTCCATATCCCTTTTCTTCATGTAACGTGAGGTAACACGTGGGTCAAAAGTTAACTTCCGGGTCTGGTGAAATGACACGTGATCATCCCCGCTTTATGTGATTGGTCGAAAAGACGCATAAAGCTAGGTTGCCTGGTTGTAGTCGACCAGTTGGTGGGTTGTCTGCGACAGGAAGATGCTGTCCAACAAGGTACTGTCTTGTAGCTAGCTAAAATTCACGAGCACGTTTTCACTCATGGAAGCTTTATTTTCTTCGCAGTTCGTCGTTTTCGTTTTTATTCCATGGCTGTTTACAGTTAATTCGTTGTTATTTGAATGAATTCATTTGCAACGGTTGTTTGAAGCGCTCCAAGATGGCTGGTCCCGTTGGCCATGTGCTTCTGGTGCCGAAGTGTGATAAACACGGCACACTATAGCTGTTTGAGACTAAATGATATTTAAGGGGGATTGAGCGTTGTGTACTCAACTCGGCCGTTAATGTTGTGTTGACGGTTTTTAACAGCGCCGTGTTAATACACGGGTAACGTTACTGTTAGCATTGGCTAGCAGGATGGCCGTGATCATGTCACGCTGCTACACTGAAACATTTAGGGACTAGTGACATGCAGTTGGGTCAATCTATCTTATGTTATGTTAAAATTGTAATTATGTAAACTGTAACTTGTGTATCCTGGACTCACATTTGTTAATATCAGATCTCGCATGTATAGGGGCTGAGTTTAAAGCACATGCATCATATGGTCTAGTGGTTGAGTAGAAAACAAGCAAAACGACAGACATTCAGGCCAATTCAGCTATGAAGCAGCATATAATTGCTTGAGCAACATGATGAAACTAATGGAATCCTAATTAACATTGTGGACAACCTATACCTTGGAGAACTGATTGCTCAAGCATAGAAACTAATTCTGAATTGAAATTCACCTGAGTTGTCTGATGAACTAAAGTGTGGTTCTTATTTTAATCACTTATTCAGGTAGCTCAAGGGACAACTGGCATAAGCGCCGCAAGACTGGCGGTAAACGCAAGCCCTACCACAAGAAAAGGAAGTATGAGCTCGGACGCCCTCCTGCAAACACAAAAGTAAGAATAAGCCGGTGTTTACCTGCTTTAAACTGACTTTATGTGAAGTGGCGTGGATGAAGAAAACATGACCTTAGGTTTGTCTTTTTTGAGCCGTTTTGGTTCAAAGTTTTAGACTTACCAATGCTAGGACTCGTCATAGTTACACTGACACGCTTCAAAAAAATATACGTACGGTATAGTACAGTTTTCTGTTAACCATCAGAATTCAATCTTTACAAATAAAGAACCTGAATCTATTGGTGGTCTAATTTTAAAATGTCTTTCTTTAGATTGGACCTCGTCGCATCCACACAGTGAGGGTCCGTGGTGGAAACAAGAAGTATCGTGCTCTCAGGCTCGACGTTGGTAACTTCTCATGGGGATCTGAGAGTAAGTAAATGCCATGTTCATGTCATGGGTCTGATCGGTCATGTTCCACACACCTTTCTATGATGATAACTTGTCCAGTTCTGCTACTGAATGCAAGTGCTGATATCAAAGACACCTGAGAAAGCTCTGCATTGCATTTTTAAAGATGTACCTTATCCATGTTAAGGTGGAGGTGGTTGCTTTGGCTAAAGGCTGTTGATTTGTGTTTACCCAGGCTGCACACGCAAGACCAGGATCATTGATGTGGTCTATAAAGCCTCAAACAACGAGCTGGTCAGAACCAAGACCCTGGTAAAGAACTGCATCGTCCTGGTTGACAGCCTTCCCTACAGGTAGTGGTATGAGGCCCACTTTGCCACTCCTCTGGGACGCAAAAAGGGAGCCAAGCTGCTATGTGCAGATAATTTATGACAAATAAGTTACAACCTAGGTCAAAAGATGACTCAATTGCTAGTGTTGGCTAATCTGGAAAAGTCAGTATTGAGTGTTCTCTTTATGTACGACCAACTTGACTTTATGACAAACAAGTAGCATCCTAGGTCAAAAAATTATGCAATCAAACGGTTGCATTATACGTGCTATCTGGTCCAAGTCTTTCCATGAAGATAACTGTTTGCAGGACTTCAGCTGAATGAAAGTGATGATAAGGTAAAAATTCTGAGAAAGACCTGTTACCTACAGACATCTGCTGCACTCTTAAGTTATAAATTAGACCTCTGTTGCCTTTTAAACCAGGCACTTGGCTGTGAAGTGGCAGATGGAGGGCTGTTGACTATTTGAATGCCTCCACGTGTGGATTAGTATACCAGTGGGGGACAGGTGACGGAACTAGAAAGAAACCCGCTCTTGTCACTTGTACTCCCAAATGTATTATATTAATGCTTAAATTATTCATCCGTCCTATTTTCTGCCACCGTGGAGGTTCCTGCTACCTGAGGAAGATCAAGGCCAAGAAATGGCAAATGGATGTACAGCTGTTTGATACGTCAATAAAATCCAAACACCCCCAACTGCCTGCTGTCACTGCTTCATTCTTTTTCAGTGTTAGTGATGTTAAACTCATCGACTTGTATAATCATAGCCACATGATTTCAAATAAAACGTGTTTTATCTAATAATCAGGGTTTGGGAGCATTATTTTATTTTTTTTAATTTAATGTTTAGATAACCACTTTTTAATTGTTGAAGTAAAATGTTACACAAATGGCTGTAGCAATGAAAGATGCTGGGAGACGCTTTCATTGCTACGCTGGGAGACTAGGATCTATACAGGGTTTTCCAGGAATATTAAATGTGCCTGTTGGTATATGCTTGTGTGCATGAATCCACCATAAAGATCCTAAAAATGCTAACTTCTTCAGAATAAACTAATGACAGATTAAAGATAGTCGTTGGCGATTTGATTTCAAGGACGATTTTTTTTTTTTTTGTAACTATTCGATTCAGTAACTTGTAACCAAAATGCTATATCCATGAAATAAACATGCAATAATGCGAGTGAGACTATCTGTATTCTTCTGAAAGATGAAAAAATAAACAAACAGAATTACTTATTTAACATATTTATTCTATAAAAAAAGTAGCCCTGCATAACATTTTCTGTTGAATACAAAAATGTAATGCGCAGTTATTTTTAACATTTTTCAATAGACTACATGCTGGCAGGGGAGAGAGTGTCTTAAATGTATTAAAACATTAATCCTAAGTAAGAATCACTATTCATCCGATTAAATGCATTTATATTGATTATTGGTGAAGCCAAAACGATTCATTCTATTTATTTATTTTAGCAGATGGATTTAGTTGAATCGGTAGGATCTTCACATTATACTCTTATTGGCAGTGATTCTTAGGTTTCTTAGTGGCAGAAATGCTAAATTAACATTTTAACATGAAATTAAAATGTCATTATTCACATCATGTCTGATGTTTTAGCACCTGTTCACCACAATGTCCTCAAGTCAATATTTGAGTCCATTTCCATATTGAGTAATGCAATTATTTGTAGAAAGAACTGAAGGACGCCATAAAGGAATGCAATCCATGTAAAATATTTAAATTTGAATCCCACGACTTTAAAGCAAGTAATCGATCTTCAGTAAGTATTTCAACTTATAAAAAATGACTTGATTTGCTGTATGTCATAATCAGTTTATGTGGCCAAAAGCTAACGTGGATGACACAATACAATTGTGTATTGGTCCCCATCTCCACCAGCGCAATTCTCAAATCAGGATATTCCTCTACGGTATGAGCCAAATTCCTTTAATCACATCAGATTTACATTGTGAATGTAAAGCAAATACAGCTTATACAAGACATCAGAATCCATTGCTTGGGGACCTCAGATAATAAATGATGATCCTCGGTAGGAGCATTTTGCCCCGGAGCCTGTGTAAAGTAACACACAAAACGACACATGATCATTCCTGCTTCTGTGATTGGTCGAGAAGGCGCAAAGCTATGTAGGCTAAAGGTTGTGCTCGACTAGTCTGTGGTCAGTTTGCTGTAGCGACACAACGATGTTGTTTAACAAGGTACGTGTATAACTAGCTATAATTCACGAGCATATTTTTCACGAATGAATGTTTTTTTTCTCTGCAGTTTGTTACGTACGTTTCCTGTCGTCGAATTAATTGAACGCTTTGCTCTAAACGTCACTGGCTAACCTTAGCTTACGGTTTACACAACATCCTCAGTGTCCTGTCATGTTACTCAGTCGGTATCGTCTGTGGCTCTCATGTATTGTATTTATCGTTAACGTTAAGTCACAGAGCTAAGAATATGTCTCTGTCTCTCTGTCTGACCCGCTATCTCTGTTGAAAACAATCAGTTGAAATCAATCAGTTATCAGTTGTTGGGCTTGTTTTTGAAAAACCTGAAGGTCGTCAAACGAATCTTTCTCGAGAGAGACCTCACAAGGTGAATTAGTTTTCTTTGGTGTGGTGGTGCAGAACATTCTGGAAGTGACCATGTTTCTACCTTTTATTTGAGATGTGGATCGCTTGACTATAACGATTGTTATTGCACTAAATAGTCACTACGTATTTACTATTGCAGAATAATTACTTTAGCTACACAGTAAAACTTATTTTAAATGTCTATTGTATGTATGTGTGTGTATGTATATATGTATATATATATAGTATGCATCTATTGACCTCTCTGTATGTGTGTGCATGTGTTCAGCAATATAAAATATGTAATATTATATATAATATAATAATACACTACACGGGGGTGTTTCCTTAACGTGCAAGGAAGTTGTTGTGATATATTTGTATATAATGATTATATACATTTAATATATAATGATTATATACATTTACCATAAGCAAGGTTTTCAAAACGTTTACAGACATTTGAATTACTGACATATAATAAAGACATAGTGAAATCTAGAGCTTTTTTTTTAAGCAAAAAATTATATTCGGTGGTAATTAAATAATATCCGGGGCTTTAGCCCCAAATAAAACTGCCTAGTGATGCCACTGCCGACAGATTTTTTTAAATGACACATTTTGACTATGTCACCCAAAACCAACCATTGTGGGCCTCATAAAAACAGATAATATGGCAGGGCTGTTTTGTTGGACTGCATTATAATGGGCAAGTGTACCTCATAATAAAGTACATTTTGAATAATGGCCCCTTTCAAACATTGTATGGCATTTGTAACCCTGCACAGGTACTCAAAGCCAGTCTGCGAACTGGGATCCGGTTGCAGAGCTTCGATGCTGCTGCAGCGTCTCATGCCGGCCAATCAGCAGCCGTCGGCTACTCATTTGGTGAGTAAGGTGTAGATACCGATAACATATTTTGAAAGCGTAAGATCACATTTTGTCATACCTGCTTTAAAACAATACTCATATGCATTGATCCCTGCCTCAAGATTCCAATATATGTGACACAATGCACCGTCTATTCTATGCCAAAATATATATCCACAGTTTGTGTTGGGCTTCAGCAGTCAGTCACACAAAATCAGCCAAATCTGTTATTATTAAATCAATATTATATTTGTTCAGAAGTGCTGCATTATATGTAGATGATATTGCTCAATATGTTACCGTAAAATAGTGAATAAATGCACAATCCAAAAAGCCAAGATATGAAATAGATTTGTTGACACAAAAAATAAATGTACTCTTTTGGTGTAGTTCAGTCCCAGTCTCCATCGTGGGCTGCTTTTTAACTTCATGGTTGCAATGTCTGTAACATTGCGATTCACAGTAGTGAACCAAGTTTCGAAGCTTTGTCATCACATCATCTGCCCGTCTCCGTTTTAAAGTGTGTGTTGAAGTTTCCTTTCATGGGTCTTGCCAACAGAGCTGTCGGATCAGCAAAAGGAGTTCCAACAACTGGCGAGGAAGTTTGCACGTGAAGAGATCGTCCCTGCTGCAGCTGCTTATGACCGGAGTGGTGAAGTGAGTATAGCCCAAAGATTAGGTGGCAGTGAGTGTATAATGCATGATTAAATAATAAGGTATTCTAATGTATATATAACTCTCTTATTTCATCTCTTATTTTTAGTGATTAAAAATGTTTTCTTACCACTCAGCCTGGTGCTGTCGAGCAAGGAGAACTTCCACTTTAATCGATGCTAAAATTTATAATTTTTCAGTATCCTGTCCCCATCATCAAGAAAGCATGGGAGCTGGGTCTGATGAATGGTCACATTCCACAGGATTATGGTATGTCATTTTCATGCTCATTGACTGTTTTAAAATGACCTGCCGTATTTTCACCTCATTCATAAGTAACACCATCCTGGGTTCCCCCTACGTGGTCGGCCATGCAGATCATGGCACATCTTGCCTGGCATCAATTTAGTTTGTTGATGATGGCCTATAAAATAGCCACATGTAATAAATATATACATAAATTTAACTGGCTGTGTGAAATAGCCTAGGCTTAGGTGTATTGATTTTCTTTTTAATGTCAGTGGAGATGGTTTATCTCACACCCTGTTATGTTTGTCTTCAGGTGGAATGGGCTTGTCGATCTTTGATAACTGCCTCATCACAGAAGAGTTGGCTTATGGCTGCACAGGAGTACAGACTGCTATTGAAGCAAACTCTCTGGGAGTAAGTTGTCGTTAATGCTAGTGTTTCTTTAGCTCTTCACCAATTATTGAAGGAGTCCGTTAATTCGATCACAAATCACAAAAAATTGACTTTTATGGTTCTTAATCAAAGGAAACATACATAAAAGAAAGCATACTTGCAAAAGTCCAAACCCACTATTAAATCCACAAATGTTATGTATACTGATTTAACTGAATCATTGGGATCAACCATGAGCATACAATTCTTCATCACACCTATGCTGTGCATGCTGCAACCTGTTATTCTAAAATGTTGTTTCATGAGAGAGAGGATGATGCATTGAGCGTTGTTACGCCCCGGCCTAGGGGCAACCTGAACGCAACATAAAAAGGTGCTCTCCCTTTTTCCCCCAACCCCCCAGCAATAACGAAAAACAGGTGGATGCAGTCCAACACAGATTTATTTGTTGACTTCAGGCTGAGCACGGCCAACAAAGCAAACAAAACTCTTATTTTAGAAACTAGCTTACCTACCAAAGAAAATAACGAGAAAAGAAAACACAAGCTTCTTTCCTGCCTACCTAACTCAAAACAGGAGAAAAAAAGGTTCCTAAAATAAAATGGCTACTCACCCCTACCTACCCAGACTGCTTTTTAAATAAGTCACTATGGGCATCAACACAAATTCAAACGCACAGAAGGAACTCTGGCTCTAAGTACAACAATATTCATATATATTCATATTCATATAGGATTGTGGATAGATTTTTTAGACCAATCACTCTAGACTGCATGAATCACAACGATGATTAATAAAAGTGGTTGTAGCTCCGTTAGAATCAAGTTATATCTGCTTCTCCCACACAGCAAATGCCTGTTATTTTAGCTGGCAGTGAAGCACAGAAGACTAAATATCTGGGGAGGATGACCGAGGAGCCTCTTATGTGTGTAAGTATTTAACTTAAGTAATTCTCAATTGGAACACTATTTCTAGAATTAACAGCCGCACATAGCTTCTTGTGAAGAGATGCCCTGGCATCTCATACTACTTCACTAACGTGTGGTACGGCACCATCTCCCATTAGTTTTAACGGTGTGGTGTGTTTCTGGCAGGCGTACTGTGTGACGGAGCCCGGGGCCGGCTCTGATGTGGCCGGCATCAAGACCCGAGCTGTGAAAATGGGTGACGAGTATGTCGTTAATGGGCAGAAGATGTGGATCACAAATGGTGGGAAAGCTAACTGGTATGTAAACGCTAATCATTGTTGTCACTGTCACTTGTGTTTTTCATTTCAATAAAAGCTTAATGAAAGGGTTTATGAATAAAACATCTGTCCATTGCTCTGAACTTTGGATACGTCTTTCATATTCCTAGGTACTTCCTCCTGGCCCGCACTAACCAAGATCCGAAATGTTCACCAGGCAAGGCTTTTACCGGCTTCATTGTGGAGGCTGACACTCCAGGGATTCAAATAGGGAGGAAGGTGAGATGAGGCTGAATTTTTTTTATTCTCTTTACACATGAACCGGTTTTGTAATAAAATCAATATTCTTCTTGTATCAAAGGCGTAAATGCAGTTTTGTATGCATGTTTTCAAGTTTCTTATACCCATGTTGGTGTGAAGAAAATGTTTTTTGAATAGTTGATATTTAAAAACAATATATTGTATTTAAAATTGCTCCGGTTTCTCTCATGATTTAGACACACAGACTTGGTGAATGTCGCTCTCATTTGAGACTTTTAAGTTTACATTATTCGTCTCCCTTTGATGTGCATTATGAACTCTTTACTTACTCTCTCTACTTTTAGATTAGTGCTGTATAAATTATCATGAGATAGAATTGCATTATAATTGATAGGGAAACTGTGTGGGAATGTCCTATCCAGTCAGGGTGGTCCCATAAACCAGTCCGATAATGGACTCTGCTGTGCTCACCACAAGATGACACGTGCTTGTGCTTTGTTTTGTGCTTGTAGGAGATGAACATGGGCCAGAGGTGCTCTGATACCAGAGGCATCACCTTCGAGGATGTGAGGATACCGAAGGAGAACGTCCTGATTGCAGAGGGATCTGGCTTCAAGATTGCCATGGGTGCCTTTGATAACACTAGGCCACCGGTAAGCGGTTCCGCCTGTATGAAATCTGTAACACCATGTATAGATGTTGCTTGTGTTCCTCCAAGGATGGCTCACTTTAAAAAAAAATTGAAATAACAGGAATTCATTTGTATTAATAATATGTTTTATTGGTTCAGGAATAAAAAAACTGTGTCAGTATAAAACACATGTATTGATCAATGCAAACATTGCATTGTGGCTAAACAGGAACTTTTACTTAGTCGGCATTATCGTCAGCTCTTTTCTCCCTCTGATTTGTGTTGTATAACATGTTATGTGAACATTACTATTTTGGCCTCGTCATAACATAACCGTGGTAGTGAACTTTAGTCAATTGCGTCTTCATGCAAATGTACAGTAACCTTTGGATTTGTGTTCTTCAGGTAATGAATCAACTGAGGCCTGCACCACACACTTATAACCAGCACACCTTTACACCTAAAGGCCATTTTCTGTTGCTGCAACCGAACGGTTTTAGGCTTTTAAACAACCTTGATGACTTATGTCTGCCATGTTAACTCGTGTAATTAATGCATTGCAGGTGGCAGCTGGAGCAACAGGCCTGGCACAGAGGGCCCTTGAAGAAGCTACCAATTATGCACTCGAGAGGAAAACATTTGGCGTAGCTATTGCTCAGGTTTGTTTACTTTTTTTTTATCAGCAGAACACAAGGTCTGCAGGCTTTATATACTGACATATCCCATTGAGTTTACTTAATAGCAGTATTCACTGTAGAATGCTTTATTTTTTAAAAATAAATTAAATGATGGTGGCAATACTGTCATTATTGTAACTATAATGATAACTGACTCTGAGGGGTTATAACTACAAAGATGAGTACTGGATCAACCGCCCCCCCCTCTCTCTCTCATCCTATTGCACAGCACCAGGCCGTGTCCTTCCTCCTGGCTGAGATGGCGATGAAGGTGGAGCTGGCCAGGATGGCGTACCAGCGCTCTGCCTGGGAAGTGGACCAGGGCCGCAAGAACACCTACTATGCCTCCATCGCCAAGGCCTTTGCTGGAGACATCGCCAATCAGGTGGCCAGCGATGCTGTTCAGGTATTTGGAGGCAACGGCTTCAACAGCGAATACCCGGTGGAGAAGCTGATGAGAGACGCCAAGATCTACCAGGTGGGTGGTGATGACAACGTTGTGCACACAATCACTGCCAACGGGGGGATTTGGCAAAACTTAATTTGCTCTTTCCTTTGTAGATCTACGAGGGCACAGCTCAAATCCAGAGACTCATCATCGCCCGAGAACATCTGGGAAGATACAAGAAATGAACACTACACATCTGACTTCTCATTCAAATGTCTTTTTTTTGGTTGCAATTTTTCTACACATAGATCTGCTTATGTCAGCAGCATTTGCGACCCTTGTAGCGGGCTAAATTCTGTATAAACTAAACTCAACTTAAGTTGTGGACTCACTGAACTGAGGTGTAACAACTAAAACCATAACTTAACAGACAACCAATCACGCTCACATTCACATCTACGGGCAATTTAGATCTACGTGGCCATGAGCAGCAGCAGTGGCTCACATTGGGTACCTCAATCCCCACCGCAACTCAAAGGACATGTTACCCAGCTTACTTGCCAGTCATCCGTCCCCACATGTGTCTGATTTCTTCCCTGGCAAGCTGCGACCCCACTAACGTCCATTCTCCTCCTATTCCATTTCTATGATTGTGTGCCTTAACAGCATCCTGATGTGCGTTTTTCGATCCGACCCACATCCTGAAGTGGTAGATAGCAGTCCACCTTTCTCATCGGAGAACATCATAACCCAATCTACAAGACCTATCCCATTTTATAAGGGTTCACCAAATGCATCTCAGGACTGTGGCCTTACTTTGTGACTTGATGCACAAAGTCTTCATGCAAAAGATCACATCACCTACAGCTCCAGCCTCTCTAGGTTGTAAATAATGTCTGCTATTAATTTGTAAAGTTGGTTCTATCTGATATAACTGTGTGTTTGATTAAGTTGAAGTTGATTATCATAAACCAAGCAGAACCGGTTAAATCTCGATCTATACAAATCTTTTTCTAATAGAATGTGTTAGAAACAGGAATATGTCTAATTATTATAAAATGTATGTTATAATAAATTTGATCTGATTTAGAAATTAGGTCCATTCTAGATGGTGATTTGCATCTATCGCTCTCCTGGTGGGGTTAATCAGATATATTGTGTTAATTGAACGCACTCTAATGTGACCTAAACGTGACCTTAATATACTTCTGTTGAACACGTCTACAGCACGTATACTCTATACACACACACACACACACACACACACTATATTGCCAAAAGTATTCGCTCACCTGCCTTGACTTGCATATAAATTGAGTGACATCCCATTCTTAATCCATAGGGTTTAATATGACGTCGGTCCACCCTTTCCAGCTATAACAGCTTCAACTCTTCTGGATTGGCTTTCCACAAGGTTAAGGAGTGTGTTTATGGGGATTTTTTACCATTCTTCCAAAAGCGATTTGTGAGGTGGCTCCCAGTCTCCACTCTAATTCATCCCAAAGGTGTTCTTTCGGGTTGAGGTCAGGACTCTGTGCAGGCCAGTCAAGTTCATCCACACCAAACTCTCTCATCCATGCCTTTATGAACCTTGCTTTGTGCACTGGTGCACAGTCATGTTGAACAGGAAGGGGCAGTCCCCAAAATGTTCCCACAAAAGTTGGGAGCATGGAATTGTCCAACATCTCTTGGTATGCTGAAGCATTCAGAGTTCCTTTCACTGGAACTAAGGGGCCAAGCCCAGCTCGTGAAAAACAACCCCACACCATAATCCACCCTCCACCAAACTTTACACGTGGCACAATGCAGTCAGACAAGTACCGTTCTCCTGGCAACCGCCAAACCCAATCTCGTCCATCAGATTGCCAGATGGAGAAGCGTGATTCGTCACTCCAGAGAACGCGTCTCCACTGCTCTGGAGTCCAGTGGCGGCGTGCTTTACATTACTGCATCTGACGCTTTGCATTGCACTTGCTAATGTATGGCTTGGATATCTTTGACTGGCTAACATTGTATTTCCTGTCTCAATTAAGTGCTATGTACTTGAATGATGTACGGGCTAATATAAAAAATAAGTTAAACAGGAAAAAAAAAAATACTTGTATCTTGCAAATCACTCAAATGCAAAGTCTTTTAAAAAAACCTAGAAATAATAATAATATTAATAATAATAATAATTACACAAAAACATATATGCATGCATGCATGAAAATTCACTTTTGAAATACATTTTTGTGTTAAGCAAAGTGTCCTGCACATTGACCTAATTTCAAATACAAAACATGGACAAACAGGAACGTAAAACAATAAACACTACCTACAACACACGTGGGTGTAGAGGAGAAAACACTGCCCTGCAATATAGACGATAAGAATCCAATCCAATCATAAACAATTCAAATAAATGTGGCAATATACATGGGGAATTTGTACTTTACAATAAGGAAACATTGCAAAAAGCAAGAGCAGTTGTTGGACATTGATTATGATGATATTAGGAAACACCTGGATGTCTCAGAGACAGTCAGTTAAATCCCCATCCAGTGCAAGAATAACTAATTTCAAATGGGAAAGCTGTTCAGAGCCCTGGGAGCAACTGTGTACTGGATAACTAGAATAAAATAAAGAAACAGATGGACTATCTACAGTATTGGAAAAAATACACTATACAATGAATCACTACGAGGACAATTTCACCAACAGTAGAGGGCAGCAACGCGCCGTTGCAGCGTATAGTCTGCCGAAACCAACGAAGAAGAAGCAGCCTGATCATGCGAACATTTTCAGAATGGTAACCGGCGTTATGTTGTAAATGTTATAGTTACTCGGCGTAGTTTGCGATGCCATTGCAACCGAAGCGGGTGGAAATGTGTACTTGTCTCCCCTGTGTCTAAGTCAAGCTTCGAAATGAACGCTAATCTGTGAGAGCAGCTAACTACGGCAAAGCTAGCTTTAAATTGTAGCTAGCATCGGTGTTAGCATGTAGCTCGTTGATAACCTCTCAACAGTTTGTCATTTAGCGTTAGCTACGTATTAACTCGGGTCTACCCGGTAGCAGTTTTGGCAGCGACGGGGTGGAGGTTATAATATGTTGACATTGAAACAAGTTTGGTCAGAATGTGCGGCATGTTTTAAATGTGTTGATGTGTTTACTGTCAGGGTACCCAAGTGAAAGATGTCATCATTAAGCCTGAAGCTCCCAGCACACTGCTGCTGGACAAACACGCAGACTACATTGCTGCCTACGGCTCCAAAAAGGATGATTATGTGAGTAAATTATTTATTTACCTATATAAACAGGCCCAAACATATCGGCTTATGTATGTTGTTGTTGACGCTGGACACATATTTGCTTTTTAATGCTTAAACAAGAGGGGAATAAATCCCCAGGGGCAGCGCAGCAAACACGTCCCGCACTCCCGTTCCTTCACGCCCTTTTTGTTGTTTTCTAGGAGTACACACTGTCAGAATACCTGAGGATGAGCGGCATCTACTGGGGGCTGACGGTGATGGACCTGATGGGGCAGCTCCCCCGGATGAACCAGCAGGAGATCATAGACTTCATCAAAGACTGTCAGCACGAGTGTGGAGGCATCAGCGCCAGCATCGGACACGACCCCCACCTGCTCTACACCCTCAGCGCCGTCCAGGTGACTCACACAGATTTTACTTTAACGTTGATGCTGAGGGAGGTTGGAATTTTTGATTTTACTCCCAGATGACACACAGAACTATATGAAATTAAATGTGGTGCTCATCGATTTGCATTATTTTCCTTTGGAATTTCTTTTACTGTAATTTTCTAACAATTTAGTGGTTAACAATGTTACTAATTATCAGTGGATTTTAAGATTTTTTTTAAAACTCCAAGCAAAACATGTTGGTTTGTCTTGTTAGCCTCAGGTTTGTAAATTGGCTGGATTTCTCTGCAAACCGTTTTGGCTTTTCTGGTTTTTGACTTTTCATTTTTGGTTTAAAAACAATCTCTCTCTCTTTTTTTTTTAATTCTTCCCAGATCCTGTGCTTATATGACAATGTGGATGTGCTTGATGTAGACAAAGTGGTGGAGTACATCAAAGGGCTGCAGCAAGAAGATGGCTCGTTTGCAGGGGATAAGTGGGGTGAGCGCTTCTCAAATGAAAAAAAATGAGTGAATGAAAAGCACACAAGAACTTTAGTGCAGGGGATTAAATTATAGGCAATATTTATATATATATATTTATAAATATAATCAGTCCCATAAATGTCAGGCAGGCTCTTTATTGTGTTAAATCTGCAGTGCTTTGTTTTTGCAGGAGAAATAGATACAAGATTTTCCTTCTGTGCTGTTGCTACACTTGCATTACTGGTGCGTATATCATCTACAGTTTTTCCCTTAAGATTTTTTGTCTTTACTCAACACTTTATAATCTGAACATGAATCTCGGTCCTCTCTTTCTTTCAAGGGCAAGATGGACTCGATAAATGTTGACAAAGCTGTGGAGTTTGTCTTGTCTTGTATGAACTTTGACGGAGGTTTTGGCTGCAGACCAGGCTCAGAGTCTCACGCTGGTCAGGTGAGTCCACCAACCATGTACAGCAAGGCGGTCGCTTTTCATACAAAACCAGCAACTCCTGAAGAAATTGGGTTATTTATCAGACGGATTAATTATGATTCATAGATCACAAATGTGAGGCTTTAGGCTGTTTTTACGGGAGGGAGTCCGACTCAAAACTGAGCGACTGTCCTTCGCTGACACTAACAGGATAAAATGTTCTCACCCTGGAAGGTGACTGATATTACAGTCACGGCCCTATTGAGCAGTGACGTGTTAAAGTCCTTCTCAAATAAAAATGTATGCTCCTTTTTCCCTCCTGTCTGTCAGATTTACTGCTGCTCTGGCTTCTTGTCGCTCACCGGTCAGCTGCACCAGGTGAACGCTGACCTGCTGGGTTGGTGGCTCTGTGAGAGGCAGCTGCCGTCCGGCGGCCTCAATGGACGACCGGAGAAGGTTTGTGCTCTCAAGAGGCTCTAATTGGACGTTAAATGCCTCCATGTCATTGTTAAAATGATATCATATCTGGACAGAAGGAGTTCTGCTGCTCTGCTCATTCTTATTCCTTCACTATCAGGAATTAATTTTGAAATTTGTGACTTCCACAAATTAGGGAGGAGTTCAAACTCCAACATATCTATTCTACTTTAGTTTTATAGACTTATAAACTAGTGAAAGGTGTTGACTACTAATAGTTGCAGTACTGACCGAGCTCTGGTTTTCTTTGTCTTCCAGCTTCCAGATGTGTGCTACTCGTGGTGGGTTTTGGCATCGCTGAAAATTATTGGTAGGATCCACTGGATTGACAAAGCCAAGCTGCGATCGTTTATTCTAGCCTGTCAAGACGAGGAGACCGGAGGTTTTGCCGACAGACCGGGAGACATGGTGAGCTGTCAAACAGGACTAACTCCTGCATGCTGCATGCTGAATAAGGGAAATGTATTAGACCTGTCTTTTCCAAAAGTTCTGTCTCCTCTTTCATCTCATGTAAACCTGTCTGGACCTCCATAATCCCAGCCTTTGTCTCTCTGTATACATTTCCAGCCAGTTAAAATGCACGAGAATAAAGTTCTCTTGCAGTAGATACACTGGGGACTTCTTAAGTACTGGGAGGTTTTAGATGAGATTAGACTGGATTACATTCAACTTCATTGTCATTGCATTACTGAGACAACAATGTGCAGTTCAGCATCTAACCAGTAATGCCAAAAGCAGTCAAGATGAGAGTAAAACCCAGAACAGTATGTCAAATAAACAGTGAATGCACTTGATAAAGTACGAGCAGCATTAACGGTGTGTAATGAATACACTTGGATGTATATACAGTAAGTAGAAATCAGGAAGTGGAATTACAATAATTAAAATAATTGCAAGTAATATTAATAGTAGGCTGTTATTAGCAGAAAACCCAAGCAAGAGTAGATCACATTGCCTGAATGTTTTCCTCTTTAGCTGCTCCAAATTATGCAAATACATGTTTTTTAAACTTACCAGTGTTAGTGCAAGGTGTACATGCTGGCTACTTAGCATGCTAAGGAGTGAGAGAACACCACCCACCTCTTGACATTGTCGTGCATATCCTCCTATTTATACCTCGCTAATGGCTGTGCCAAGATATTCTGATGCAGTGTGTCGTTACAAGCCCAGATAATAGTGGAGGACGACATGCAACTCCTTTTTGATCGTGTATCTTTCTGATGCTCATTAAGTCCTCCCTCCCTCTCTGCAGGTGGATCCCTTCCACACTCTGTTCGGAGTCGCGGGTCTCTCCCTTCTCGGAGACGAACAGATCAAGACAGTGAATCCTGTTCTGTGCATGCCCGAGGATGTCCTTGAGAGGATCAACCTGCAGCCGGACCTCCTCAGCTAGCTCTCTTGTCCGCCATCACATACACACTCACACCCAGCTGCCCCACCGAACACCCCAAACACCATGGCTGGATGTCAGGAGCAGAGAGAGGACTGCCGCACATCTTAGTGTTACTACTACCGAAATATTTTAGACGCAGGGTTTGGTCTCCACTCACGAAGGACTAAAAGAGACGCACAGTTCTGAATTTGTCTTTAAACCCTCAAACACTCTTTATTTTATTAAGACACGTTAGGCGGTTTTACTGCGAGAGGTTCAGAAAAGAAATGTATTGAAGTGTGACCATCGTTGCTAAACCCAGAAGTCAAGACGCGGCGCTCCTTGGCTGTTTGACTTGCTCATCATGTCAGGTTGTCTGAGGGAAAACGTTTGACTGTGAGCAAACTGTGGAAGTCAGTTTTGCTCTCATAACCTTATCGAGAAGTTTTAACTTTACTTATTATTGGCCAGAGGCGCCGACTGGCTCTGCTTTTTCATGTGCGTGAATGAGAAAGGAGTATCCCATTTGCCTTGAAAGATTTGTGCATTTAAAACAGATTGTGAACTGAAACATGTGGAACAGACGAGCATTAAGCAAGTTCGCTCCGATTTCAATTTGTTTTGAGCCGAAGACACCAGACTGGTTTATAGACAGCACATCTTTGCTTTTCCTGTTTTGTTGGAGGGTTTTGCCTCTTTCACGCACCTACTGTTTCAATACGTTAACTTAGCAATCGTACTACATGGTGCTACCTGGGTCACAACTGGAGATGCAACACATGGTATGTTTTAAACAAAGATAGTTTTACTTAAATTAATGATTTTGTCAGGAATTCGGGGGAGAAGGAGAGAGAGGCAGTGTTTTGTTTGACACCCAGAGGTAAAGCACAGAGCAGCATTGTCTGTGTTTAATGTCTTAACCACAGACTCAGCTGCTTTAATCCATGTTTCTCTGCTGTGCTTTGATATGCAAAGGGTTTACATTTGCCCCCCAAGCTGTGTGTAAATTCATTAAATATTTGCAGTCTTACGCTTTGATTCTTAGGCGTCTTTTTACGTGTACTTATTTGGTTATACATTTGTTTTGCTTTCTTTCAGGAATAACTGATCTTTATATTGATTCACTCTTGTCTTACTGAATGCACATTTTATCTGTTCTTAGATAACTGTTCAGTGTTGACATTATTATGGAAGGTAAATAAATCACATGTTGGGTCTATTAGTTCTCGGGTTGTCCTCAATTTAAGTGAAGAATAACTGATAAATGCATTCATTGACATTGCTGTGTAAAGTCCTAACTCAAACAGAAGCCTATATTGTGACCATAGGGTATACAACGCAGTAATCAAGGAATTGTTCTGCTTAAAGATGATTAAAATCTTAAAAACAACTCCCTGTCCTTGTTCAATTACTGGGTCTCACCTTTGTGTTGTGGGGCCAGCTCTAATCCAAAAAGCGTCTTACTGTCGCACAACTTAATGTGTGTATATTAATGTAACTTATTTATTATCTTGGTTGGCAATAAATTTATTTCCCTCTCAAATAAGTCAGTTTGTTCGTAGGAACATTTTAAGAAGCAGATGCCCATGCCTCAATATGTTAGTGAACTTATTTAGTAAAGAAAAATAAAGGAATCAGAAATACAATCAGGTTATCGAGTCTAATTAAGTTTTCAGTTAAGATTTCATTCTTAACTATTTTCCTATAAAACGTGTCTAAAACGACTATAAAGAGTCAAACGGCCACCTGCTGGCAACAGGAGGAACTGTCGTCTCACTGCTACTAAGTAAATTAATCGGTTACTGATGTTATTTATCATTATCATACCATTTAAGACCAGTGTCTGGTATATTTAATATGTTTCTACGCTGCAAAATAGCCAAGTGCATAGAATGCGTGAAAACAACAGTACGCATGCTCCAAACTGATTGGCCTTTGCTCAGCTGTAATTTGATTGGCTGTTGGCTAAGTACTGTTGTTGAGGCTCGTCGCTGCCAGGCGGAGCCGTTAGTTTGGAAATGTGGACATCGTAAACGAACGATGTGTTATTTATATAAACATTTAAAAGTCTATCTTTTGAAGAAAAACTTGATATGAAACATCCCAGTGACATTGTTATAAACCAATCCTCCGTTAAAAGAAAAAAAGTATGTCGTTCAATACGGAAGAAGTAGCTAACGTTAGCGGCTAGCGGTTAGCTAGCAGAGAAGACGCGTTTTTATGGCTTCCTGCGTGGATGTTACCGGGTCAAGAACAGGCTTTCAGGACGTCGTGGAGAAATCTTTCTGAGAGGAAAATAAAAAAATGAGAGCAGCAGGACAACACGATGAAATGAATTAATTCAAACATAGCTTACCCAAGCGGACGGGGCATTAAACGGGGGATTGAGCCGTTTAACAGCATGAAGAGGTAGGTGCTCAACCACCGGTGTTAAACTGGAAATGTCATATCGTGTAGCTTTCTGCTTGAGATCAATGTTGTGGAGTGGAAACTTGAATATTCATTGGAATTTAAAATAGACTTTTACGTGATGCCTTTGTGTTTTCCCATGGAGGGATTCTTTCTAAAATCTAAATTCTGCTCTGATGCCACTAGATGGCAGCCTTGTCATTCAAAATGCTTTTATGCATGCAAACTATGTTATTTCCTCACAATCCTTGTGAAAAACTTTCGGGTCGTTTTTTGATGGTTGCATTCTCTGAAATAAATACCGCTTATAAAAAGCCAATTCATTGAGATATTTATAGTACAGATCTATGGCAAGGGACACTGAGTAGCTTGTTTAACCTACACCTAGGTCACTTGAAACGCTTTGAAATATGACAGTTTCATAGCAGGGGCATATTGTCATAATGAAGCGTGAAGATTGATGCACGCCTGAGACATTAAGAAGGCAGGTAATTCTCTCCCACATGTTTTTTTTTTTCCAGTTATTATCCTCTTCTTCAGTGTACAGCCTGATAAGAAAATTACCTGGAGTCATTTCCAACAATGGCTTTCATATAATAAATAATGAATGGAAAATGTCGGTCTAATGTTAAGGTGATAACAGTAACCATGTGGAACACTATCTCCATGCACTAATTATCGTAGAGACGGGCACGGTTTGTTTAAATAGAGTAAGGATGAGTCTTTATGTAGTCGTTTCTTTGTAGTTGTTTGTCATTCTAACAAGAAAGCTCATGCAGAGGCTCTGGTCCAGGTCCCTTGGGTCTGTACTCCCTTTTTTCTGTACGTTTTTTCATCTCTTTGCAACCCGCATTTGGCCATTTCGCGTCTGTCATTTGGCATCTCTCCGTAGTCATTGCATCCCTGGCTTTGTTTTTGTATCTCTTTGTAGTCGTTTGATTTATTTTCCAACTTCATACAGAGGCTCTGGTCCAAGGGCCCCTGGTTTATCTAGCAGTACCAGATCGGCCAATCCGATAGTCCACACCATGTCACCCCCTGTTCCTGCTCCACCCCTGTTTCATCATGTTATATTCTCAATGCAGCAAAAATAATCTAAAAACGATACTGGCAGCCCAGTGAGTTTTGTATGTATTTGTGTATTTATTTAGGCGATGGGGGAGCGGTAATCTGTAGCCCCCTGGTGTCTGGGCAGAGACAAACAGGCTGGTTGTTAGGCTACTGAGAAACCCCACCGGCTCTCATTAGCGGGGAAGAGAGAGATGAAGAGAAAGACAGAAGGCGGGAGAGAGAGGGGGAAGAAAAAAAAAGCAACGTGTGAATGAGGGAGGCAGAGAGACGGGTGGATCACAGTTTTCACCTCTCAGTCTTGTTTGTTTGCGAGGAAAGCCGCAACCCATTTTCCTCCCTCTCCCCTCCTCGGTCTTGTCAGCCTCTTGTTATCTCTCGGCACAAAACGCAGAGGATTAGTGGAGGCCACAGGGGCTGCAGCCAAATGCTGCGGAACCACAGGCACGGCACACAATCACTTAATAAATGTTTAATTAATCCGCAGCTGTGTGTGTGTGTGTGTGTGTGTGTGTGTGTGTGTGTGTGTGTGTGTGTGTGTGTGTGTGTGTGTGTGTGTGTGTGTGTGTGTGTGTGTGTGTGTGTGTGTGTGTGTGTGTGTGTGTGTGTGTGTGTGTGTGGAGAAAAATGGGAATGCTTTTAAAACGTCTCCACGAGAGATTCATGTTAAACTTTTCACCCGCTCCGTGGTTATTATAAGGGGAGGACATGTTGTACTTCTTCGCCCTCAGCGGCTCTGGCAAGGTCGGATTTTTTTTCTGGCGTGCACTGAAGACTGTTTGGAGAAAGTTTGTTTCCACTAAATGAATAATGCACCTCATGACATTCCTCCAGTTTCTGTTGACAGAGCAACAGCTGCTGGTGTGGTTGCTTGGGTCACACCTGTCAGCTTGTAAATGACAGCTTTGGTAAATGTCATCAGAGAGCATTAATAGCTGATATCTCAAAACTGAAAAACTCTACAAAACTAAGGCTCAGCAGAACTCCTACTACCTTAAAAAAAAATGCATCGCTGAGTTCTGCCGAGGCCACACGGGCCTTCTCTTTGTTCAAGAAACCATTGTCAAATGTACCAGTTCTCTGACCTGCATTTCTAAAGTGCTTTTCTAGTCTTTTCGACCACTCAAGGCGCTTCAGTCGACACTCATCCATTCTTAGGGCTAAGATTATTTAGCGTATTTACTTACTATGCT
The DNA here is from genome assembly GCF_963514095.1 of Eutrigla gurnardus. Lineage (NCBI taxonomy): Eukaryota > Metazoa > Chordata > Actinopteri > Perciformes > Triglidae > Eutrigla > Eutrigla gurnardus. The sequence continues at coordinate 20,656,241 of NC_139918.1, forward strand.
TTCTTGCCTGGCTCGGTTGAAAGGGAACAAAATCTGCCTACCAGCACCTCTAAAGCTCACTTATGAATTAGGTCTTGCTGTAAATGTGAAGTTGCTAGGCAACCAGTGTAGACTCCATGAAGTCGCAACTTGTTAATAAGTTTATTTACACACTTGTTACTAAAAGTAAGCAGGGATGGATGGCTGGATATTTAATGTGGTCAAGGTAGAGCTTTTAAATACTTGATATAAAGAATATATTTATATTAATATTCATTAAAATGATATATCTTATGTAAAATATTGAACAACTGCCAGATAAATCTAGTGGAGTTAAATGTACAATATTTCCCTCTGACATTTAGTGGTGTTGAAAGAAACAGAAAATGGGAATACAAGTACCTCAAAATTGTGCTTAAGTGCAGTACTTGAATAAATCTAGTTACATTCCACCACTGCATTATACAATATTTGGTTCATTAGTTAGAAATGTGCAAGTGCCCAGCCACATGGAACTAGACCAAAAAACATATTATAATAAATGACATTGCTAACAAAGTACATTGTGCTCTGGCTCAGGCTCTAGAAATAAAATATAGCACAAAATAAAATTTAATTAATAATCATCGTTGCAGAAGCTGGTTGACTTAAAAAAAGCGTCCTTAAATCATGATAATGTGACAATCCTGTCTTTTCCACCAACACACTGTTCTAATCAGGAGGCAGTCGAGTGCAAACGCCGCTTGGCCATACGGCAGTGACATTTATCAGAGGTTTGTTTTAGTAGACCCGTTGAGATCCTGTCAAAAAGACACAATAAAATGACCTCAGAGCTACTTGAGGGCAAAACAAACTAACGATATGAATATAAATGTAGCTTGTGTTTTTAAGATGAACCATTACACCCATTATCAGAATGACACGGCGTGCAGAAGGACACGCCGTAATTACATTTCAATTTGTGCCCCTTCTCGGGCCGTCAGGGGAGGCAAATCTGTCACATTGAGTCGAGACGATTCATCCCGGTAAGCCTTGTCGGACGCAGAGGAAGAACACGGGACAGCAGCTTATCCGCTGTTCCTGTAGCTGGAGGCAATCTGATGTGCGAGTACATCCTCTGCACACAGTCGCCGTCTGAAACGTCTCACTTGTGTGAAAAAGTGCCGCTTGAGTTGCACTTCCCTCAAGTCACAGCGAGTACCTGTTCTAGAAAGCGGTTTAAAATGTTAAATGGTCCATTAAAAGTTAATCGCGAAGTTAGTTACGCGAGCGTGAAAACAAAAGCCGTCAAGGTCAAATCACTGAGTCACGCTGTCATGCTGGTAAATGAACATTGAGGTTTTTCTGTACTCTCAGTCCTAATAGCAAGTGGATGCCGGTTCGTCTGAGAACATCAACGGCAAAAAACTGCTCCACAGCGACAGCAGAGGTCAAAATCTCCACAAGGAACCTTTTAATGCATCCATCCATCTATTATCCATAGGTGCTAATGGGGCTCGATTGGGCGAGAGACGGGATACTGGATGAGACGCCGGTCAATCACAGGAGGCAGACGGCCATTCATGCTCACATTCACACACATTAGAGCGGCCTGCATGTCTGTTGGAGGCCCTTTGATACATCTATAAATATAATTTGTTTGTTTGTTATGTTTAATGTTACCCATTAAGCATTATCTATAAAAGTGTTCAATATCCAAGAAAGGGAAACATGCAGTAATGTACAAACAACACTTTTCTTCCTTTTACCAGCTCTCTTCCTCTTCTCTAACACACTAACATGTTTGTTGTTTTTACATTAAGGTTTACATCCACTGGTGAGATTATTTCTTTGTTTTCTAAAACTTCAAACCACAGGTTCTCTTTTGTCTTCGACTGCAGACCGACGGGACTGTGAAGAAGGACTTGTCTTCATCAGCTGGGAACTTCTGCTGGCGTCTTTGTGCATCTGTCAGCACAGGAGGAGGGTTTCAGCCGTCGTCACTCAGGCGTCCTCTTACTGGTCTCGCTGGACCGAAGCCTGGGAACCAGACCGACGATGACCATTCTAATCAAGCAAATGGACCCAGGTACTTTGAAACTGAAATCAGAGCCCTGCTTCACAGCGTGGCCTCCAGTATTTTTAGATAAAAAGCTCAGAAGAAGTAGTACTCAACTCCACTGTGCACTTTTATTTTTTATTTTCTTCGCTAATGAGAGAAAAAATCCTTCAGTGAGGTGAGCCTGATGACACTGACTGAAACATCCTTCTCCAGCATTTTCACACTTTAGTTTTTATTATTTATCAACATACTTATAAATAAAAACATTGCATCTTGAAGCACTTTAGTTTTCACACCTTTTCATCACATAACGTTATATGATATTTATGGTCTGCACATATATTTTTTTTCATCAGATCAAATCTGGAGTCTAGTCTGCGATGTTTATTGTTTTGTGAAGATTCGCCAGAATAAAAAATATAGACCTATACAATATATATGTTCATGCGCAAAGTAATTTTTAGCTGGTGATGTGGATGTAGGGACGTGACCTGCATTTTCCCATCAGCCTCAGCTGTACTTTGCGTAATTAAAAAAATGTAATCATGCTAAGAAGCCAAACTAAGCTGTCGAGTACAGAAAACATCATACTTGCTTAACATCTTCACATTAGCATTCATTTCAAAGCACCGCTGTGCATAATGGACACGACTCTCTCTCCCATACGGTTATCCACAAAGGAATTGGAGGAGTGTTCGTATCTTGTATCAAACACAGCATTGTTTCCAGTTGGAAGCAAACCTCCCAATGTGTGCATGCGCTGCTGGATGGAGGGTCGGAAAACATATTTTTTTTTTTTTCAATTTTTAAATCTTCAAGGTGTTTCGTTACGTTCCCCCAGCGTTCTTGAGCCCGATAGTGCCTTATCACATCCAAAAAGATGACGGCGTGCTATCCACAGTCTCTTAATCATCCAGAGGTAATTTCAGATGCACGGTCTGCAGGTGACCTTGACTCCCTCTCGTTGAGCAGTCCTGAGAATTTAATCCGGCATGCGGCGCTCTCTGAGTTTGGGGATTACTTTTTTTTTTCATGCTCTGTTTGAAAAGCTTTAAAAGGAGAGGGCAAGGGAGATTTGGTGATATACCCCCCCCCCCCCCCCCCCCTATAGAGCTATTGATTTGGTCAGAGGACCTGCTTCACACCTGGCGAGACTCGAGAGGAAAATAACTGAGAGGTTTAATCAATGTGCTGACGGTTAATCAAAAGGAGTGAGGTGGACCAGCAGCCTGCGGTTACCTGTGTGTACGTTCCACTTTCCAACCAGCAAATGTTTATTCCTCCGTGGGTTCATGCTTGTTTGTGTTCCAGTAATTACAGATGGTGTATATCAAAACTTATTCTGGTGGAGGGGAAAAAAAAGAAAAAAACTCAGATTGGTTTCTTTCATTTGCAAACGAGACTGACATCTTGGGGAAAAAAAATGTCTATTTACTCGTGGTGTCATGTCATCTGGCAGGAAGGCAGACTGCAGCTGAACTCAATTACAGCCTCCCCGCACAGGCAGGCAAAACACAAAGGCAGCATCTCAATAACCGGCCTGTTTCCATCCATTTTCAACAGTTTCAGAGTTTCAGAAACCCAAACATTTCTAAAACACAGAATAATATCAAAGAAGGTTAAATGAAATATGTTGTGTAAGTTGGGTGTGTGGCACAGCCTCGCTTTCCTGTCTTTGTGTGTCTTAACATGGGCTTATACCGTCGACTCAGCCCTTTTTCTGTCAAAACACTTTTAGCAAGGTGGAGGAAATGAAACATCCTTTCACATACATCCTCTCTGCGCTCATACAGTTTGGATTGTTGGAACACAGACCGTCAGATCGAAACAAAGTCTCACAGTTTTCAGTCCTTTGACTACGTTTGGGTTGAAAACATCATGAAATAAGATTTAATAGAGTTTTACAACAAATATACATTTTAAATTGTCAAAATATATTCAGCTTGAGAACTGAATAAAGATTTGATTAAATGTTTTAATACACTGGCATGTTAATGACCTGCCGAACATGACTAGGAGAGCATCCAATCTTACCAGGGTTCAACGTTAACGCCTTGAAGTGGATCAGAAGTCTACTTGCCCATAATAAATGTTTACTTCCCCCCTATACAAATCGTCTTATTCATCAGTGGGTATCAAATAACACAAGGGCTAAAGTTAATTGACATGTTTTAAGCGCCTTGCTCCGTCTTGTGGAAAACTAGACAACATAGTTGGTGTTTCAGCCACATCCTCCCCAACGCTTACCCAACTAAACCAGGATAATTGAAACGCTCGCTTGCTGCACGTCAGCTCATAAACTTTGTCTTTACCCATTTTCCTATGAGTGCCTGCTGGATGCTGTGCATGTGCAGCTCGCAACAGAGATGAGAAGTAAGGGACATGGCTCCAGTTTCAAGTTTAGTTTATTTATAGAGATTTATAGAGACATTTAAAAACAACAATGTTGACCAAAGTGCTGAACAGTGGTAAAACAACAGTACAATATATATAAATGCTCACGAGTTACTTCCATCATCAGTCCCCAGAAGAAAACAATGTCTTAATTTTTTCTGGCATGTGAGTTGCTAGATTTACAAGAGTGAAGTGGCATTTACTTGCCCTCGGCAAGCGGGCATTTCTTGTTGTTGAGCCCCGATTACTCATAGATTGGTATTTCTTTTTTTTCTTCTTTAAAGTGACGACAAAAACCAGAGTAAGAGAAAAAGAACTAAAATGAGCCCCCCTCCCAACCACCACGTATCTGTTATTATTAAAATATTCTCATGTGCCTGATAGAGCCATTTGCAAAATTAGGAAAGTGTTAAGTGTTTATTAGCATTTTGCGATAAATAAGTTTGGGGAAATGAATAAGTGTAAAAATGTGAGGCAATGAATGCATAAATGTATAAATAAATACATAAATTAAATAATGAATAGATTACATTTTTAAATAATAAATTAAATTAAAACAATACACAAATTAATACATTTTTGATTGGCCAGGGGTTGCCTTTCTGCAAAAGTTGATTTCTTAACTTCTCACTGCATTTTTTTTCCTGGCATCTCCTGCGTCGCCACGGCGGCAGCTTAAACCCACTGCCCACGTTCACATGAATGGGTGTGCTGCTGATTTGGTGGGTTTTTCTTCCTCCTGTCAACTGCCTGGATTCTTCCTCTGTGGTGTTTACATACTCTCGTCATGTCGGCTTCTGTTTCCTCTCGGCGCTCCGGTTTCCTCCCACAGTCCTGCAGACATGTAGAAAGGGTAGATTGGATCCTCTATTGTCAACGGTGTGACGGACAGCAACTTGACCCCTGAGGAGGCCTCCCGTGACCCTGAACAGGATCACCAAAAAGTGAAAATAGAAGCACAATCACAAATCGGTTTGCTGGGATTTCATAATATTTGTTTTCAAGGATATTTGTGAGATGCAAGAGAACACTTTTTGCATTCAGGGTGAATCCAACACTCAATGAAAACATATAATTTATTTGCAGGCCCAAGTTTATCTCTCTCTAAGCTGTCTCCCCACCAGAACAGATAACATACATATTCTCAGATAAAAAACACAACTGACACAGAAGCCTGAATGCAACTGCTTTTGTTTGTCCCCCCCCCCTCATTTTTATCAGCATGACTGAAAGAAAAGATACATATTTACATGAAAGGGCAACACGGGGAAAATTGATCTTTTTTATTGGCTGCTGTCTGTGCCTCTTGCGTATTAGTATACAGGTAATCATTGGTTTTTCTATGAGATAATTAACCAGTGATGTTTGTAAAGGGCCAGGTTGTTTACGCTATGCTTGCCAGGAGCCCTGCTGGTCCCTAGACCGCCCTTTTAGAACCGATGCATCAGAAAATGTGTTTTGCACTAAAAATATCAGATCGGCGGCAAATGGAATGAGGGACCAACTCGGCAGCAGTTATCACTGTATAGACAGCCACGGACCTGGACTTACTTGTTTTGTATTTGCAGGGAACTAGTTTTTCACAAATCTATCCCAAAGTAATATATCCCCACAAATACTGTACTTGATTTCCACCTCATTGTAGCTTGTTTTACAGCATATTTATCTTGAAGAACAGTAGAAGTACTATTGTTTGGGACATGATTCGCCCCCCCCCCCAAAAAAAAAAAAAGTTAGACCATTATTTGTAATAACATATGGATCTTGTACCTAGAAAAAAACTTGTTCCAATAAGTTAACACCATGATATCATTAATGTACTGTTATATGTTGGCAGCTCTTTTTTTATTATAGCCCAATTTCACAAATCACACATTTTCCTTTTGCCCTGTGTTCTATTGGGAAACTTCAAACACATTTGGTACAGACTGCTAGTTTTTGTCTTCAAATCTCCACCACTGATGTAGAAATGAAAAGAACCTTTTGATGCTGCTTCAGTGTTCACTGGTGGAAATGTGTATCCTGCAAATGGCTACTCATTTTATTATTATTAATGTCGGTATTATTCACTTTGTTTTATTTACCAACTTCAATTCAATATAATAGATATAATATCCATCGTTTTTATGTATTCTATTTCATCTTATTTTTAACAGACTGTTGTATTTTTTTATTTTCCCTTATCATTTTGGTTGCATTTCTTGAATGAAAGATGTCAAACTATTATTATTATATAATGTATTGAAACCTGCAGCTTGTCCTCAGACTGGCATGTTGGGGGGGGAAAAGCAGAAATCAGGAAATCAGCGGTGGTCACGTGACGCGGGAGGGGGCGGGGCTTTGCGTCTGTGCCGGCCAGTAGCAGCGCAGCGTCGGTCCAGGTCCCAGCAAGCTCCATGGGGGGAAAAAAAACCCTGGAGAGGAGACGAATAACGGTACACTCCAATATCTATGGAGCCGAAACCCGCATGTAACCGCACCGCATCTACCCCTCAATCCCGCGGCGCGTACGTGAATCCATGCGTTTGGAAACGGAGGCGGTAAACGGCGTTTCGGGGCTGACGAAAAGAAGCGGTCCACCATTGTCTGCGTAGAAATAAGAATGGCCTGGATGTGGAAGGTAAGGGGGGTTCACTCTTCCATACATTCCATACACAAATAAAAAAAGGGATGCAAAGAGCAAGAATAAAGGAGCTCCCGACGCCGTTGGCTCTACGTTAGTGTGCGTTTTAGCAGATGTGAGGTGAAATGTGAGCGGGGATGCTGCAGGTAATTTACCTCCCTCTGCTTTCTGTCTGGTCGCCTGTTTTTTTTGGGGGGGGGGGGGGCTGGATTCGTGATTTTCGCTCGTGCACCCGAAGGCCCAGTGTTTGTTTGTTTGTTTGTTTGTTTATTTGTTGCATTCAGTACATGTTTGCGAGTCGTAGCTTGTGCAAAGAAAGCAGGCCATGCAGCCGTGCTGTGTTTACAAGGCGCCTCATGACACGTTCAGGTGTTCACATGACGGGAGGAGTTTACAACATCAACAGCTGCCTTTACTGATGAGAAGAAAGTTTTTACAAAGTTACTCATGGATTCTCTGCGTCTCCTTTGGGTGTAGCTCAGTTAATATCAGTACAGAAGTGGACGTCGTAGTTATATATATGACTGAGTTAAAGTCTCAATTTACCGTATATGTCAGAATACGTTTCATATTGTGTAATTTGAGGCACTGAATAGTTACAGTGGCTGTAAAGTTGTTTACTTCAGTGATTCATCCACAGGTGTCTGAAGACCAAGTTTAAAACCCAGAGATATTCAGGTTACTTTAACTTACAGACAAATAGCAAATTCCTACAAATGAGACGTTGGAACTGTATTTGACATTTTTGCTCATAAAATGCCTGAAATGAGGAGGCGTTTATCAAAATTGTTATCAGTTAATTGACCGTTTCATCTTAGGTTGTGTTGGCACAGTTGTTGAAATATCATGATGTGCCAAATATATAGAAACTTGCATAAAAGAGAAGTCTGAAGCAATGTGGTTCAGTGGTGCATTTAGAAACTCATCAAACTTTTGGACAGAAGAAATGAAAGAGAAAATAGCTTAATAAGGTTATAATCATAGTGTGATTCTGATGAGACTCAATAAATGTGTATATTTTTCTCAGACCGATGTCAGACTTCATCTTTCCCCTTTGTTTTTATTTTACCAAAGTTATGAGTTTTGATTTATTTAAAGAAACTTTAGTTCCCGTCAATCCTCCGACACCCACGGAAGGAAGCGTGTCCCTGTCAACAACATGCCACTTTACAAACACGCTCAGACTTACTCTGTCATCTGAGACGGGAGATAATTTCACACTAGATTTGACACCGTTGTTTCATATTTAAAAAACACATTACAACAAAAGGGGAACGTGTAATTACACGCTGCAAATTGCAGAGTGATAAATGGAAAAGTGGACAGAAGTCAGTGAGCTGTAACCTTGAATGAAATAACACCAGTTTTTTGTTGTTTCTTGTAGCAGTCGGATGTAGTTAGTGGCTATTAGGTACATAATTAAATCCTGTACAACATATAGTCAGACTGAACTGCCCACAGTAAGAATGCTAATTAGGCTACTGGAAGAAAGTGCTTCTGACAAACTACAGATAAGCTTTCATGGTCCATTTTTATTCTCAATTCTCTCATTAAAGCCTCACATTGAGCAACTTGTGAAGAAGCTGAGACTTGGTTTTTACTTCACAAACGAGCTTTTCTTTTGATGGAGGAGACGTGTTGCTACAACTTTTATGACTGGTGATGTTTATGCATGCGTGTCCTCGATGCCTTTCCTCTTATTGTATACCATGGAGCACTGAATTCAATATAGATCTCACTCACCATTGCTCCCTGTATGTTTGGGTTGGTTGGCCCGTGTTATCCATTTGTACACTTAATCATCAAATGTCCTTATAAGGCAATTCTGAACCTGCATCATATCTGCAAAGTGCTGGAAGAGGCACTCTCTCGTTTTTAAGAACATACAGACAGAACATAATTGAGGGTTTGGTTTGATTTCAGCTCAGTGTGAGTCTTTTGCTTTTTGATTAGGCTCGGGCAATGTTGTGGTATTATTTAGAAATCCTGGCGGTATGATTTTTCATTACCATCATAAATTCAGACCCTATGATGCTGCATGTCGGTCTCTGTGGTGGAGAGTGAGAGAGCTAACTTCCAAAGGTCCGATATAGAAAGAGTTGTGAAGTTTATTGTTAAAATGTTAACTGTTGCCCTTTTGGTCACAGTACTTATGGCAGCTTACGCCTTTAAAATGTTTCAGTTTCTCCTTGTGACTTTTGTCAAAGGTTGCATTTTCCGGTAAGTTTTGAAGACTTCCACCAACACAATTTCTAAAGAGAGTTACTATTAAACTTATATATATATATAAAAAAAAAGTGTAGCACAACTAGTTAGTTACTTTCCACCACTGTGCTCAGGTGCATGGTGCGTTTCTTAAGCCACCAATGGATCCCCGTGTGTGTGTGATGACACAGCTGTTTGACTCAGTTGGCTACTTTGTTCCCGTTTATAATTGGCGAGCGAGGCCTGCAGAGAGAGCTCCGCCATGCAGGGCTCCCTCTTTGTTAGCTGTTGTTTTAATTTGAGTGAGCTCATCCATGAAGAACTTTCGCTCGAGCTGGGAAAGCTGCGGATGCCCCGCTGTCCTCCATCATAACAGTTCAGGATGAGCTTCTCCATCCTGTCTCGCGTAAAAAGATGGAGATGTTACTTCTTACTACGCGTGGCAGAACAAGGCCAGCGCAGGCAAGTTTTTGTGACACGCGGGTTCACGCAGGCAGAGAGCACACAATGAAGACTTCAAGTTAATTAATGCATGCACAGGCAAACACACAGTGGTTTGTGTGTTGTGGAGAGGTGTTGTAACAGCTACGGGGAATGCAGTGAGTGTCCCAGTTAAGAGTTTTGGGGATGAATGGAACTTCTCTGAGTCCCCCTTGTCCCGCCTGACTGTGTTACAGAAGAAGGCAGGCTGATAAAGAGTTCCAGAGAAAGCGGCAGGGCACCGACTGGGTGTTGAATGAGGCCCCGGTTTATATTCAAAGCGTTATCAAATCCAGGCCATCCTTTTTGCCATTCTCGCCTTTTTTATCAATGTGACGTTTATATGAGATCTTCTATTCTTTAAGAGATGTGGCTGCACACCTTAAGGAAAACCTCATTTATTCTTTATCCTACAGCTCATACAGATCAATCACAAATAGCTTTTAGAGATATAGATTCCTCCATCCAATAATGATAATACTAACCCTTTTCTGGTAAGTTGCGCCGCAAAGCAAAGTTTTTTATGAACGGTGTGATCGTGGCATATTGAGGGCTCTCCTTTGTGTGATTACAGCGGAATCTCTGTGTTGAAATGCTGATTAAGTGAATTCATTTGGAGGCTTGACAGGAATATGACGTTCTCTAGCAACGCTAGCAATTTTCAGATCTCCGATTTGGTGGAAAGTGTCAACATGCCACATTGGAATAAAAGCCAGTATACGTTTAAAAGAAAATATGAACTCATCCAAAATAGAGTGCAAAAATGAAAGCACTTTAAATAGTGCGACTTCATGGTTAGAAGTAATAACGGGTTAGACACAGTTTCTACAAATATGTTCAGAAATGTGTTGATACCGTTTTTAAATAATGGAAAAACACGTCTAATAGCGGTTGTATCATTATAATTTATACATCCTTAAATTCAAATGTTTTGACTGAACCTTTTTTCTGCCTGAATAACCTAAAAGAGAGTCTTTGTCGTCGCTATCGCCGTCCATTCTCTTGAACTCCTATTGACTGTACAGGGTACCATTTAATTGTGTGGCTTCTTTATCATGGTAATGTAACCTACATCTGTTGCATGCACACATGCACACACACTCTCAGTAGTAACCAAGGGTGATAACCTCGCTCCAGATATGGCATTTAATCCAGCGTCCGTGGTCGTAGGAACTGGGCCAGCAGAGCCATCGCTCATACCAGAAGTCTTATCAACATCTGGGAAGATTTAAGGCTTTACTTGATCTCCCTCTGTGCTGCTGGTCATGTTGGTCAGGTAGTCTCTAATCCTGGCTGGTTTAATCATATGTCATTCTGCCAGTTCAAGGTGCTTGAACCCTGGTGCCAGCGCTGGTCATTTTCTTTGCTGCTTTTTTTTTCTGTTCCCAAAAATACAAAGAAAAGATGCCAAGAGTTTAATGAAAGAGGTGATAAGGCAGCCTACAAATTAAGTTCCACTCTGTAGTTGCAATCACGGTCGGCAGCATAAAATTGCATCTCACTCACAAAGAACCTCCAGGCCATAACCTCTATTATTACTATACATGCATTCACAAAGAGCTCTGTAAAGCTGTAATGTCAAGGTTGAAGTTTTACACTTGAATTACCCTAAAACACACAGACAGAATTAATCAGGTATATATAATCATCAAGTATAATTAAAGTGCATTTATTAATCTGCCATTTTTCCAACCAGATGTCAGGAGAAAGTGTAAACACATTGTAATCAACACAGTTGAACATGCCGCGTTTTCATAAAAAATAACAGAAAAAAAAAAAAAAGAACAGGCAGGATTTCTCGGCCCCGAGACTTCAGGAAGCAAGGAAACGTTGGTTGTTGCCAAATCTATTTGAGTTCCTTCAACTTAGAATAATTAGTTGGGGTGACAAAGGTGAAGCTGAGAAGATAGTCCCATCAACTTAATACTTCCAAGTTGTTCTCGTAAGACCAGCAAGATATTATGTAAGTTCTCCAAACCTAAATCCACAAGCTTGATATTGTTAGCTTGAGTTATACAAACATGTAAATAAAAGCTGTTCAAACTAGCATCTTGTTGAATCAATTTAGAATATCAAACTGTGCAAATATAACAATAAAAATTGGCTCAACTAAGCATCTTGTTGAATTAACTTATCTTTTTAAGCCAGACAGGTTACTTTTTCAGGAATAGATCATTTTAGCTGCAATGTTGAGTTCATTCAAAAAGCAGAAACAACAAATGAAGGTTCAATTTCCTCAGAGTTCTACAAAGAACATTCTGAGTGCTACCTGCTACATATTGGCCTTTTTTTGGTATGAATCATCTTAATTGCAATCATCTCTATCTTTAGTTAAGTTTATTAACTAATACAAATCCTTCATTTCTAGGAGATGGGGCTAATTTTTATGTCCATTGACAAATTGTTTAGTTTATTTTTCAGCACCAGTTTGCAGGTTTTGTTTTTACTGAGAAAATCCTATAACTCAGGAGGAATTTGTTTTTTTCATCGGCAGTGCACTTTTTCTTTAGATTCCATTAGTCATCTCCAGCTGCTCCTAAATTACTTCTATTTCTCTGGAGGATCCGAACAGCTTAAAATACCTGTACGTCTGCTTCTGTTTCTTGTATCGGTGTTTATGTTGGTGGTCTTAAGAAAGATCATTTTCGGATAATCACCTGACCACAGTGTTTGTTCTTAACTACACCTGTCTGATCCATCTGCAGCGCACACACTTCTCTGGGGATTAAAGGGTCACACACCGTTTTAGGATTAAGACTTTAACACTTCCCTCTCCAGTCAGCCGTGATCTCCCACTCCCAGTTAAAGAGGAGAAAGTGCCAACATACCGGTCTGTGAGTCTGAGACAGAGAGAGCCGCCAAGATGGCAGATTGCTGGTAGTCAGATGGCACCGTCCGGCCCTGATGGTTCCCTTAAAGAACTGTGGAGTGTCGGGTTTGAACATGATCCAGGAGGTGATTTGCCAAACTGACTGCTACATGGAAATGACAAATACCGGATGGACTTCACATCGTGTATATATGAAGTGTTGGTGCTTGGTCCGTGTGAGGTGGTCTCATGTGAACAAGCTGTTAGTGCTGAGATGTGTGGGTCTTGTTTGCGCTAAGGCAAGATATGTTCGGAAGGTGGCAAGAAAACAGAAAACTCTCATTGGTGCAATAAAAAAATTAGATATATGTTCATTGTTGAAAACTCCCAACAGTTAAATCGTATAATATTTCTTATTCATGGATGAATCATTTAGACAATAAAACAGTTTTAAAAAGCGAGAAGGTCCCAGAGCTCTGACCCCAAAACCCAAAGATTAACCACAATAAAACATAAAAATAGCTGAAACCGGTAATTGCATGCTGTGAGGAACTGGTTAGGAAAGAGTCTCAAGTGAATAGTGTAGCCTCTCGATGACCTACATTAGTAAACAAGACCGTCAGCGAGCACTTTGGCTATTTCCATATAGTTATTCTTAATGCTCCAGTGGCGAGCATTAAGAATAACTATATGGAAATAGCCATTAGGGTCGGATCCCTAATCGAAATAACTGTCAATTTGCTTAAAAGAGAATCCACTGCACTGCAATATTCCTGTTTATATCAGAGCGAGATGGAGAATTTAACATTTTCCACACAGCAGGATGCTTTCAAGTTTTATGGTGCAATGTACGTGACAAACGGTCATATTTATGTCAAATGACAGGTGGGTGCACGGTTTCCTCTAGGTCCTTTCCTGTGTTTTTTCTTCCCCGGTGCTGTTGATCACACATTTCTGGGCAGTTTTGTCAACTTCTAGGAGCATTCATGTCCTATATTCGAGGTGAATTCCTGACACAAAGTAGTTACCGAGTCGTACAGCTCCCAGCCAGTTGGACTCATTTGAGCGTGTTGCACCATTGCTGGATTACATCTGGCAAGTCCCGTCCCTGCACATTGTGCTGTTGGCAAGGCTTAACTGCCCAGTGGCACAGAGGCGAGCCAAAGCCCCAGTAGAGGCCGATCAGCAGAGGCCGTGTTTGATTAGGAGTTATGCTCTCCGTAGGCTTGGATTGGGCTTCGATGTGCATGAATAGGCATGTGGTGATATGAAAATGTCATATCATGATTATTCTGGCCCAAACAATTGCAATTCATGATATTATCCTGACCATCTACAAAAACTCTTAAAATGGCACTAAAACATACTGGAATCATATAACATTTTGTTAAGAAACAGATATTTTGATTGTCACGGACACTACTTTCTTTACTGAACATCCTTTTAAGTGAAAAACAATCAAACACTCTTAAATAAGATGAGCATGAATCATAAGGTCTCCCTGCATGAATACAGGATGAATACATTTTAAAAATGTATTTTTCAAGTCATTTTTCACTTGGTGGCATTTTCGTGACAAAATATTTACGATTATCCCGATAATAGAATTTCCGGATTTATCCAGATGCGTGATAAAATCCTATATTGTGCCATCCCCAATACAGAATCGAAAGGGTCAGCATGAGGCACCAGACTGAGTAGGAAGATTATGGTTTAAGTATTGGCCTTGCAGAAGTGTCCATAAGCAAAAGTCTGAACCTTCTTTGTTATGCAGCGCTAATCGTTCTGTACCTGACCCTGATCTTTAAAACTGCTCATGGGAAGGCGAAAGCAAATCCCTTCTTTGGAATTTCAGTTTAATATCATCGCCTTATGAAATCCTGTTGCTCACAAATTAATTATTTCACGAATACAAACCAGTCCAGCTCAGTTGGCTCCAAGCCGGACCTCTCCAGAAGTGCTGAGCACCCTTGACCTCACAGCCTCGCTGCTGTAATCCCGTGTGCGGTTTCTCAACAGCTTTTTTCCCTTCCAGACAGTGAGGTGGCAAGATCAGGCGTGGCTGTTACCCCGAGTGACGGTGGATTTTGTGCAGCTCGCCTTGAGCTTCCTGCGCTCCGCCCTTGAACCGAGCCTCTGAGCAAGCAGAAAATCCCTGTAATTGCATTAGTGTTGTCCAACTGTGCCACGCCTGCTCCCTCCAGACCGGCATTATGAGCTTGATTCATTGCCCCGACGTGTTCAGATTCATTTTCATCCTATTGCGACAACAGACGACATCAGACGTCCTTGATGTACATCCTTGCTTTGATTCTCCCTTTTCTGCGTCTTTCTCTCCTATAGAAGTGGAAGCCAGCTCCGGTCATTGCATAGGCTCCTTCCTGAGGGCTCTTGACCAAGCCAGCTAATAAAAGTTCTCGGTGCCACTGTTATTAATCCCAACGGAAGCCCAGTGGTGCTCAGGGCGCCAGCACCGGGAGGCTGATTGCCTCTGTGAACTAAAGAGGTTGACAGACACAAATAGAGCCCGGTGGTTAAGTGAGGGCATTAAATAAAGTGCAAGTAAATGCCCCCCCCCCCCCATCTGCTTTTATGCTCGCCTGTGCCGTAGAACTTTCTGTTGTTGCCGTTGTTATGAGAAATGGAAATGGGCAGCGGTTCAAAATGTCACAGTGTACTCTGAGTAATGTTGCATCTGCCCACTGGGCTTTTGTTTTGCGAGGAACCTGTGCTGCTGTCTTTTCCTGTTTTTTTTTGTGGCTTTCTTATTGATCTCCTTGACGACTGTGTTTGTTTTTGTCTTAGGTCGGGGATACTCGACTTGCTTTGCCCGGTGGCCACTCTGGAAAAATTCCCAGGAGGCCAGGAGCCAGTTAATATACAAAAAATATATATATTTTTAACAATAAAATATTAGCCCATCTTTACTTGAAAATCTTTTTTTTTTTTCCAAACTGAGTTGCTATTCGGGGCTCTGTCCGAGACACTTTTTTTTATTATTATTATTATTTTTTTTTACATTTTTTTAAAACTACTATTACATTTTTAAAGATAAGACTTGTATGGCTTGAGTTTCACAAGGCATTAACAAGCATACTTAACACTGATCTGCCTCTGCAATTTTCCACATTATTTTTTTTTTAAGAAGTATTGATTTTCTGGCAAAGTGTCCTGATGAATAAACGTTTTGCTTTTTAATATCCGCTTGTAAAAAAAAAAAAAAAAAAAGCACTCACAAAACACTGGTTACTTCCCGAACCCCCCAGGAAACTGGAGTTTATGTTATTTTCTTCATCTTCAGAGAAATGTGTTCAATCCAAGCGGGTCATATAAGAATTTATGGTTAGTTAGAATAGACTAGAATGAATTAACCTGTAATCCTGTTTAAGTTTAGCAAACTTTATTGATTGTCATTCTAGTTTCTTTCGTGTCTCACATATTTTTCCGGTGTTTTTGCATGGATACCTCTTCAAAAATGTACAAAGTCACCTATTTTTGAAAACATCCATAGGTGTTTTCAAAAATCAGTTTTACCGACACAGTGCAGCAGCTCCACAGAGGCTTTGACAAAACAGACTCTGCAAACTCCATTGTTGTTTCCCAGAATGCACTCCTGCGCGCGACACGCAGCAGAGCTGCTCGGTGGCCTTCGATTCACCTGGTTGGTTTGATTATTGAGCGCAACAGCTGCTCCACTTAAATTTCACAATGCCGTTGTTCAAGCTCTCAGAGAAGCGTCACAATCTAAAGAGGATTAATGGAAAACAAAAAAAAGCAGCGCCGGCAAATTGTTTTCAGCGTTTTTGGAAATCTGAGAAATCTCGTCTGCTTTGAACAAAGAGGATTCAGTTGAGATTGTCTCTCCCTCGATAAAAACTGAAAAAAATGCATATATCTTAAAAGTAACACATCTTTTATCTGGTCCAACATAACCTACTTGTTCAGCAGCTCAGGACGATAAAAGCAAATTCCTCCCCATCCATCTCTTCTTATGTTTGGCACTGATTGCCACGTAACCTTGTCTTGACAGACATTTAGACAAGACTGATGTATTGGGAGTCATCATGAATCATTAGTCCACTATAAGGTGTAATTATTTTCATTATCCGTTAGTCTGCTGATCATTTTCTTAAACAGCCCATACATCATGTAGTTTCTGAAACATTAAGAATGCTTAACAAAATTCAGTCTTAACAGTCTTCACCCCAAAGATATTAAAGTGTAACTTTACATCATTGCTCGGTGGGTGTTAAGGCTCTATTTTTAGAGCCCTTTCGTCCTGACCGGTTGACTGTATGTCATTGACCCAAGAAGTTCAGGGCTTAAAACAGTAGATTTTGACGCCATGAAATACACAAAAAGCAGAATATCCTCACATTTAAGAAGCTGGAACCAGAACACTTTTGACTCTTTTGCTTGACAAAATATGATGATTCAAGTATGAAAATAGCATCGACGTGAGGGGAAGTAGTAAAAACTGTTAAATGTGCTTTTTCTCTAGAGGGTGAAAAAATTATGATTAAGTGGGCAGTGACATGGTGGTCCACCAAAGATCCCTGACAAGTATATTTTTACACTAACATATTCCACTCAGTATCAGACAATATTGATGCGTTGTTAATAGTATGGGTCTAGTATCTTTGCGTGTGTGTGCATGTCTTTGTGAGATTGCATGCACTGCTTGAATGCACACAGCTATGACGAATTTGAGCTTGTTTTTGTCTGTCTCTTGACCAACTCATCGGTTTAACTTTTGTATAAAATGTTCATATATTTCTTCTTTTACGTCTTCTGCTTCTTCCACTTTATTCTCCCCGAATGAAAAGCATTTTTGTTGTAAAAGCATTGCTCAAAAGTCCAAGTAGCTGAAGAAGAGGCCAATAACCTTCTCCAGTTGGTACAATGCATTTGTAACCTCAAGGTATCTCCTTCATCTGGGCTGAACACCAAGCGGGACAAATTCCTTTTTTATTACTGAGCCACTTGAAAATTCAGCGAGCAGCGTTGCATTCAGTCTCCAGCAGTCCTGAGAGAACTTTCCTTGTCAGACACATTTCTTTTAACAAATAACACCTTGAGGAATATCTCGGCAGAGGCCAGACATCTGTTTAGTCCAGTGGAGAAGAAAATTGGCAACGCTGTTTGTTCCCCTCGTCCTACAGATGATATACTGCATCTGTCTGTCTGTCTAATCCCTTCGCATTCTCAGATGTCAATGTGGTTTTGCACCGGTGATGTGTATATATGTATACACACACAATGCATACACTCAAATTTCTCCGCGCGAGCAGTCTTCCTGTGTGAAATCACTACCAATGAGATGAGGCTCTATTATGGAGTTATGGAGGGATACCATTGAGTTTCTGGGGAAATATCAGTTGCTAAATGTCAGTAATCCTGTGCTGGCATTTGGCAAATTGAAATAGATTTTCTCTGGTCGATGCTTTTTCTCAACAGCCGCATACCCTCCCCTGCCTTCGTCCTTCAAACACAAAGAGACAGGGAGAATAATAGCTGATCCGCTGTAAAACGCTCGGAATTGGGTATGTCGCATCTTCTTTCTGTTGCATTCCATTTTTTTTTTTTGCTTCTTCGAAAGGTTTCTCTCGGGTTGTGGCGGATGACGGGCATCAGATCCATTACCATACAGTAGCTTCGTCCTTGGCCGGCAGTGCAGTCTCCTTTGCCCGCCGGCCATCTGTGACTTTAAGAGCCAGCTACTTAAAAGCTCCGATATTACAGCAGGATAAAGCTGAAATGGCTCTTGTCATAAGTGAGCGGCAGAAGTCATTTTCTGTGATTGGCTGAATGCCGCGTGACATTCTGGCTTGACGTTCTCTCTAAATGTCGGCATCAATAAGAGAAGCTATTGATGTTATAGGAGAGAGGGAACATGTTTTTTTTTTTTTTTTAACAGATTTAGTCTCAATTTACTCATAAAAGACAAGTTGAGTGGAGCAGATGGTCTGATGCATAAAGCTACTGCATCTTTACAGCCAGGCTGGTCCCCAATGGCAGAACCCATCGGCTATCAATCCGACTATGAGGGCTCTGGGGTTGTGTTGTAGCCAGCGGATTTTTGACTTCCTTTTCCGTGCTCTGCTCATTGTTTACACTCCAGTTGGCAAGTTGAAATGCAAGAGTTGAGAAAGGACGTGTACGACGGGGATCATTTCACATGCAGCCAATTTACAATCTAACTTAAAACCAATAAATCACCGTCGTGGGTTCCAGGATTGCATTTCGGCCAATGCTTTCCGCCTCTTTTGCTTTCCTCACGGGGCTGTATACCTGTATGCAACCAAAGCCAGCTTGGATGGGATTGGTCAATGCTAGTTAGCCTAAACGGAGATACCAGAATGCTTACGATGCCAAACTTTCTGTCTTTTTTTTTGTTAAAACAATGCATAAAGTAGCTGGACGACAATAATTAAAAAACCTTATTGGGGAAAAAAATGACTCTTTAAAAAATGGTTACATTCACATGAAAAGAATAACACATTGAATGTAAATGAGCTTTTACATTGTTAAAATTGCTTAATTTAAAGTTTTACAATCTCTTTTGCTGAGATGAAACCCGTTGACTTTGTAAAATCGTTTTGCAGCGTACGAACTCGTTGACAAATTATTGTTCCAATTTCCCAAGCTCACGGTGACATCTTCAAATGTTATGTCTTGGAGTCCCGACCCCCAAACTATTCAGTGTGCTAATGATGATGATTCATGATACAAAGCAGCACATCACCACGTTTGAGAAGCTTGAACAAGCTAATGTTTTTGCATCTTTTGGTTGGTTGGCGAATTTCATCCTTCACTCATTATCAAATGAAACAAAGAAACGGCAGTTTTAAGGGTTTGCGCGATAGAAAATCGACAGTGAAGTCAATCTCTCCACACAGCAGATGGTCGTATCTCGGCAGCGAGATAACTCACCGTCAAACATAAAATCTTAATATGCTTTGTTTCTGACAGGTAGTCTCATCCCGCTCAGCTTCTCAAAGAGTGGACTTTTCTCTTTCATTTTGACTTTCTCAAGTGAGCGAGCAACAGCCCGCGCAGCCAAGTGATTCTGTGAACATATGGTGGCGTCTTTATTATTTTATTTTTTCCCCCCACTCGTTCCCAAAAGTTCTCCGTATTCGGAATGGGGGAAATGAATATTGTAGAGTGTTTAATCCTTTATACTTGGGGGATTATGCTTCCATTTGATATCAGATATGCATTAGTCAAATGGGTTTTGACTGTATTCCAGTCACGCACGCAAGTGCAGATGCACATGTTCACACACACACACACACACACACACACACACACACACACACACACACACGTTTACATCTACAGATTAAGGCGGGATTTTACAGTATTGAGGTCTGTAGCGCTGCGAAAACAAAGAGCAGTGGATAAACTGGTGTTTCCTTATTGTTGCCCCCCGCAGAGTCTCCATATAAAAGCAAATGGTTTTCTTTTTTGGGAGGGCCAGATTAAGATTCTCTGATGTTCTGTGATATAATGAAGCAGTATCATGCCAACAGAGCAGATTAGTGTTCATATGACCCGGATTGAAGGATTTACTTTTTCATATGTCACCACTGATAAGGGTTATATTCAACGGAAGTAGCACACACCAAGGGCAGCAGGGATGTTTTGTTTTTGTACTGAAACCAAACATCTGCAGCGCATGTAATGATTTTAAGTAAACATACAGAGTATCCAGCTCCCATTGGTCTAAGTATGCAAAGTGCTGTACTTGAGGTTGTTTACGTTCCACTTTCAGCCACTTTATACTTTTATTCTCTGCAAATATTGTACTTTTTACTGCATTGGAATCATTTGACAGCTGGTGATACTTTTCAATTGAAGATTTTACATTACAAACACTTGACAAGCTGAAATTCAACACATTGCTCGAGATTGAAAGCATGGTGAGGTTTTTACCTTCTGCGTTTACACACAAAAATTGTTTCTTTGTGGACATGGCCTAAGTGGGAGATTGGGATCGGAGAGAATTGGGTCTTTTTCAAGGACCTGACCTTGTGCAGCTTTGCGAGGTCATTTGGGGAAGTGTCTACTATTCTGCTGCACACTCATAATACCCTGCCCAGTAAAAAGTCTTGTATTGTCCTGGAAAATTATATCAACATTCTCCTATTTTCCTCTAGCTGATCTACCAGAGCCCCTCAAAATGCATAACAATGTCATCTGAAAGGGAGAAGTTATGTTCTGGATCATATTTATGTGCAAATAGTAGTTTATGGACGAGGGTATTTTGAATAGGCAGCTCTTGGTTATGTTGTGGAGAAGTTGTAAACACCTGTAGGCCATGCAGGGTGGAAGACATTACATAATGCTGCTGTTTCAACTTGTTTTTAACAGTCGAGTAATGTTACATTTAACATGTTTGCTGAAGTTGACATGCTTGCCAGCTTGTTTTGCCTGCAAAGGTTTAAGGTTACTAATTCAACCATAGTGAATGTCGTCATGGTGATGTCACCCATTGGTTTGTAGACTACAGTTTTGGAGCATTGAGCATTTTGGCCATCTTGGACTTTTGTAAACGTTGAATGGAAGTGACCATATTTGGACTGCGGGATAGCGAACAGAGCTCCAAACGGACCACAGTTTACTAAACGACAGCTTGCTGTTTTCAATTATTCAATTACACTTCTTTTTGCAGTCGCCCCCTGCTGGCCAGGTGAGTAAATGCAATTTTAAGGCATTTTTAGCTTTCACTTCACTTTTGAGAATCAGAGGTTGCCGCCTAGATTTAACTCTGAGCAATGATGTCTTTAGGGCTGTGTTGAGAGAGTTGGAAATGAACGGGAATCTGGTGTCAGAACAATAACTGATGAAAGATTGAATGTTTAACTTTTGTGGCTCACAGGAATTATCCTTGATAAAGACGCTCCTTTGGCTAATGTTATTAGTAAATTGGTGGTGTGATTAACTGATAAGTCAGTGTCAGTTAATAATTCTAGCAAACTCGACTATGACTTTGGATAACTTTGTTATCATTTCTAAGCATTTGAGATGATTTCCTTGATGTGTTATAGGCAGCCATAGACTGCACGTCTTTTAAATTGCTCACAGAGGAACATGTTAGTGTATGCGGCAATCCCTGTGTGTCAGATCAGCTAGATCATCACTGAGAACATCCTGGGAAATGATCTCTACAAAGGAGTGAATGAGCTCGATTCTTAGTATTTGCAGAGTAAACGCTCCACAGATCCTTTTTTTCAAGCAGTGAGACTGCAGCCGAGGTTCCTCTGGTCCCATCTGGCTGCCAATGACAACTGAGGTGACTGCCCCCTCTGCTGGTCTCTCTCTGCAGGGACCAGCAGACTGCAAAGCTCCCAGATGAATGATGAAATCTGCTGCAGTTCTTTTATCCACGCGATTGTTTCTCTCAATCTGGATGTGCATATTCATTGTTCTTTGTATTAGTTAAAATCATTATCTAACTACTGTTATGTACACGTATATAGTTAAGTAGAGTTTTGTGTTTTATGAGCTTCCAGTATATTCCATGAAACAAAAATGCCCTCTGGTCATTTTAGTCCTTAAAGTCTAATTGTGAAACACTTGAAATCAGCTTGTTACGACACATGTATTTAAATGAATAGGTTGAAAAACAAGGTTTTTAGGAAAGTCATTGATGGAAATGGAGATAAAACAGCCCAACACTTCAGTCCCATCTCGACCAACCATATGATAATAATCCTATGATATGCAGCATATCTAATCCAATTCAAATTTATTCATAGACCACTTTTAAAAACAACATTTGGTCGAAGTGCTCTACAATCAAATATAGCGAAGACCAAAAACTAAGAACACACTGAAATAAACCATAGAACCATAAAAGCAAAGTAAGAGCAAAACAACTCCCGTAGAGTTAAAAGCCAAGGAATAAAAATGTGTTTTTCGGACTGGATTTAAAATCAAGCAGTGTAGAGGCCAGCCTAATGTGCAACGGCCGTTCTGGCATAACTATTACTTTTATTATTTTTTTTAGTATTATTATTTCACTGATGATGTTTCTGTACTTTAAATTTTGAGTGCAGTACTTCTCCTGAAATAGAAAGAAAATAAAACATGTGCCACTCTGATCAGTGCTAATCCAAGATACTTGTGTAAACAGCTCCTGAAGAAAATTAATCATATAGTCTCAAACCTAATATATATGCAATGACATTGGCAAATTGTATTAAGTCTCTTGTGTGGGTCCTGCGGCAGTCGGAGCTCCTGTGGCTTACATTTAGAGGGGAACTTGTGCGTGACTGTGTTTCCAGCAGCAAAGAGAGACTTCCTCCTGCGGGAAAATAATAGTTTGTTATCTCGCACTCGGATGACTTTTGAAGCGAGACCTTTGCTGAGAATATGACACGAATTAAGTAATGTGTCTGGACCCCCCACACTCACTCTCAGGAGTGGCTCTGTGTTTGTGCACGTTCCCCTGGAGGACAGCACTCGGCCTTTAAAAGGGAGGAGGAGAAAGACTGCAAATATTCTTCACCGATGTCTTAATTGAAATTGAATTTTAACTGCTCGTTGGACCGTGGAGGCAAGAATCAGGTGCCAGGGACGTAGCGTTTTTGCATTGCAAATGTAATTTTCTGTTGTTTGTTCACTCGAAAATAGCTACCAGATATGTTTTTTCATGAGCCATTTTCTTCATTTTGAGCCTCTCATTACTGCAATACCCGCTGCGATGGCGTGGTCCTGTTGCTTACTGAGCGGGAGCCTTCGCCTTCAGTTGGAAATTGTATTCTCTTCATGCCCAGCTAGAGCCTGATGGAGGTGAAATTTTGATTACACAATATGTATGGGGGAAATTAACAGCTGATGTGATTCAAGGTTTCATTCATCACACAAGTGGAGGGGGCACTTCTTGTTTATTATTCTGTAATTTTGCACACAAAAAAAATGCATTGCCTATTCAGCGTACCGTATGTTGAGTCGGGGAATGCTGCTGTGATTGATTGGATATTTATTTTTGCCAGTATGATGCCGAACAGTGAGGAGTCACATTCTAGCGCTGATTATTACCAGTGGAGGAGGAAGTAGCCGGCTACTTTTCTTAAATAAAAGTTACTTAAACCACTGTAATGATTAGCTCATAGTGATGAACCTGCAAAGAATTACCATTATAGTGATTTGCAACTCATCGTTCGGCTTGTCGGGTGTTTTGATTCACTCTCACAGCATTGTTTTCAGAGAAAAATCCCAGATGAAACCATGACACGCTATCTACCTGGCAGCAAACGGAAGACGGACACCGTTAGCACTTAGCTGGCGAACGTAGTAAAGACCTCTGAAGTAGAGCATTTAGCATCTAAAGAGACTGATATTTCCCTCAGGAGTTGGTCGAGAGAAAAAAAACGAGTTGAAAGAGAGTGAATATTGGACTTTCTATGTAATGCCATTGTTGCACCGTACCTGCCGGATGTGTATATAAGTAAATTGCTAACAACTTCCCCATATCAACTTAAAAGACGATGATGATGCGTCCGTGTTGTGTTGGCAACTTGTTTACACTGCCCCTGAGAAATCAGGTTTAAGTGCTTTATTTGAGTGAATGCTACTGGGCTAGTTTTATTCAAACACCTGCTCTTTCTCTATTTTTGCGATCGATGCTTCGGGTGTGCGGCGGCCCTCAATAACCTTCTGCCAGTTCCCCCTCCTTTGTGTAATGTGTGTCCCAGCTCCCCATGTTCCCACGCAGTCTGTCTGCGGATCAACAACTCCTCGGAGTGGGTGTTAGCACCTTTAAAGAGAGCCCCCCCCCTCTGAGCTTTCAGTGTGGCTGCGTTGAATGAAACCTCCCCGGGTAACAACCATAAGTGGCACTGTGGTGAATGGCCATCATTGTCTGATTTTGATGGTCGCAAACAAGGTCGTTGAAGCCTCATATGGAGTCATATCCTCCGAGCAAAGTCTTTTTAAACGTTGACCGAAAGCTGTAATGTTGAAATGTTATAGCCGCTCTGCTGCCTCACTGCTGTTGTTAATGGTTCCCATTTTTAAGCCGGGGCTCCCCGAACCCCCCTACTGTACTCCTTTCTCAATGTCGAGCCTTTTCTGGCTTCTCTGTCAAACGGCTCAACAGGCCGACTCCCGATCAGCCCTGATGGATGAGCGAAGAGAGAGAGAGTCGCGAGTCACACACTCGAGCCGGTGGAGGTTCGGCGCCCCGCTACGCCCACGCCGAGCCTTCCAATCGCCTCCGGAGTTTGACACATCATTTCCCCTGTGATTTGTGGCCAGATTGAGGTTGAAGGAGACAAGGAAATTTTCCATCCTCGTGAGAACAGATGGATGTTGCAGAGCTGCGGACTGAGCAGCCTGACTGTTGTCACCCCCCCCTCCCTCCTGAAAACCCTCTTACCTTATAATGGTTTGGTTTCATGCTCCATTATAGAGTCCTGATGGCTAGCTATTACATTTTTTCGCCCTCTTTTTGGGATGACACAGAAAAGGCAGTCTGTCCTTTTAGGAAAGTGATCTGTTCTGTAAAATACTCAACAGTGTGTCGAGCTCTTCTTCGTTGTACTCTTTGTGGAGTTTCATACAAGATCAAAGTGGAAACCCTTCTGTTTGTGATCAAAGATGGGCGGTAATGCCATGAAATGATTGCATGATGTAACGCACGCGCAACTGGTAGGATGCTAGGGCAGCAAATGGTGACCTGCCCCCCCCCCCTCACATGTTTGATCTTGTCTCTGAGAGGCAGAGCCTCCAGCGCCTCCCTTGGGATGTGTGATGTTGCAGATCAGAGCGTGTGGTGATGCAGGCACTTTGGCCGTCGGGGGGCTTCTTCACCATTACAGCGCGCCACATCCAATCTTCTCGCCATCAGATAACTTCAAAGAATCTGCAAAACGAAAAAAATCTGGAGTTTCCCCCACTGGTGTTGTCTGCTAGATTAGCAGCAGGTTGTTGAAATTTGAGAGAGGAAAAAAGTAAAGGCAGTTGTCTGACTCTGACCCAAAAACCACAGATTTTTTTTTTCATCTTTGTCTGATTCTTTCTTTCTTCTGTGCATTGATCTCTCCTGCGACGGCCTGCCAATAGCTTCTCCTCTGTGAGACCTTTCCTCGTCCTCCATCATCCATTATTCATCACTCGCAGCTCTTTTCTGCCGAGCTACCTCTTACGTCCAGACCGTCCTTTTGCCATTTTGTAATGTATGAACCGATGACGCCTCGGCTGGTGGAGATGCTAAAACAGAAGAGTAGATTATAATATTTGTCTGTCTACCATCGACAGCCGTGCTAGTGACTGCGAGGCAGTATTTAACACACTGGTGGTGCCTTGAGCTATATGCTAACACCAACATCTTTCACTATGCTGAAAAGTAAGTTCACCTGAGGCTGATGGGAAATCTGCTTAGATGTGCAGGTATTTGCTCATAAAGCAAATCATTTAAAAGTCTGACCAGATGATGGCGCTAAATGAAAAGTCATAAGACTATGCATCCTGCTGGGGACCACGAATGTCTGTGTCGTTTGAGCCAATCTGTCATTTAAATGTTGTGATGATTCACTGAAGAAGTGGTCGCCAATGTAACCCTTGAATATCTGTGACAAATATTCATGGCAATCTGTCGTTTAGTCGTCACGCTATTTCATTCACAACCTGCTGGTGGCACAAGATGAAAAGTCACAGGAGCACCAAAGTGTCAGTGGGAGTCCCCGAGGAACTGCATTTCATGATAATCCACCCAGTAGTTGCGATATTTCAGAGTAGTGAAAAAAAAAAAAAAAAAATTGTTCCAGCTCAGCTTTTCTATCGAAGAAAAAAACCCCGCACTTTAGAGAGACGTTTTTATACTCGATACATCACAAAGTGAAACGGTAACTTTGATTTATATGTGTTCAATCGAAAACACACAATGTAATACTTTCAGCTTAGATTAAAGATGGACATTGATTTTGAAGCAAAAACACAGTATTATGCAGTCTGTTATGTTTATAATGTGATACCTTTAGAAACAAATCTGTCTCATAACCTTTACATGTACAATTTGTGTATATGTGTATATTGTGTTATTATATAAACATATTTTTTGCACAATGTATGCAGACAAAATATCCGTGAATCATTTTCCTTTCTATTGTTGTTTCTGCAACACAATGTATGTGTTTTTTTTTTTACTGTTTGCCTGACAATAAAGACATTTGATTATTATTATTATTATTATTATTATTATAAGTTCTCTCTCTCTCTCTCTCTCTCTCTCTCTCTCCCCCTCTCTCTCCCTCCACAGAGGAAGTCGCTGATCGCCACCAGTCTGATCGTGGCGGTGTCGCTCTTCGTGGTCGTGGTGAACTACTCGGAGAAGCCCTACTTCCTCCTGCAGCCGGTGTTCGGTCAGACGTTCAGCAGCCACTGGATGTTCTCCAAGCAGCCGTACAAGGCCTTTAAGCCTCACCTGGGCTATGTGAGCATCCCCAAACAGGAGGTGAGTTCCACACGTTGGCAAAACACACACAACCACTGACCAGCAGCCACAACCGGAAACAGCAATGTACATTTTCCATCTAGACTTGTTATGAGGTTCTATTAGTCTAAGTTATGCGAGATGGCTGAGCACTAACCTTCCTGTAGTGTAATCACCTCATATAAGTTTCCTACGGGTTTCGTGTTAACACACACCATTGTATCCGAAAGGAGAGTTTTTCAGGGCCGTAGTCATATTTCACAGTGTTCTGGTGGTACCACACTTTCAGATGGGTTGTAGCGGTAGACTCTAAACTCATTAGTGGGGTGGGTGGCAGTAAAAGAGCGCCCGTTTGACAAAATAAACACTACAATCTGGGGCGAAGAGCGTTTTCAATGTAGAAATGACCATATTTTCTTGTTCTGTTTCCTGAGGCTCCGGCAATGCTATTGCCCCATTTGGATTTGGGCCACTCATCCATAAAAAAATGTGATGTGAATGAGGCAGCTGGTGAAGAAACAGACATGAGCACTGGTACCACAGCAAAGCAATGTACTGCTGTGAACACGGGCAGCGGCGAAATATATTTTATCCACCTATAAAAAAAATCTGTATCAGTTTAAGTGTTTGCTATATTTGGAAAATGTTCACTGCTTTACCTTGCAGTCAGAAAGCCCTTTCCTATGGGGAACTGAAGCCAATCTCAGTATATGAGTATTGATGCATCTCTAGATTTGCCATTTTAGAAATGGCAATTAAATAACAAATCTAGGATAAATGCTTGGCTTTAATGTATTTTGAACATAATTTAATTAACCAGTCAACAAAGTTTTTTTTTATGTTGCATTCGTATTCTATAAGCCTCTGTAAACATCAACCTGCCATCTCACAGCTTCACCTCCACATTAAAGGTGGATTCAAAATGCACTCATGGAAACAGTACAGCTCCTCCTTTTCCGATTTTCTTCAATCGTTCCATCAGCTTCTCTGTGATGGATCTGAAATCACGTGTATGATTTTGTTTTTTTTTGCATTATTTCTTTGTAATTCCAAGCACCCATGTGGGCAATCCTATTCTTCCGCCTTGAAACTGCTCTGTGCTGTATATTCCCTGCACAATTTATGGAAATTGAATTATCAAAGCCTTAATTTTCCACCACATCAAAAATGTAAAAACCAAGCTGTGTGTTTTGTTGTTTGGGAAGGCAGCGGGTGGAAAAAAAAATGGATATTGTACTGGCGGATGTCTGCTAGTCACGCAGGGAGAAATCGTATATTTTGCTCGCAGAGATGCATGAGCGTTTCCGTCTGATAGGGAACGAGGATCGTGCTTTCAGTTTGGGCCCGCAATACATTTAGATTTGGAGTTGCGATTGATGCGTTGGTCCTTAATGAGAAGTGGATGCCTTGTATGCAGCGGGCTGATATTGGCAGATTAATGCGGAGCGTCACCCTCTGCCTCGGGAGAGTTTCATCCACCGAACACGGGGCCCAGAGGCAATCACGCCTTACACCAATCTCTATGTCTGCACCTCCTCCTGCCTCCAGACAAGCCCGCTTAAATCACTGTCCTCTCCCAATACAGATTTATGCAAATCATAGGAAAGACTGGCAGCTTCTGCAGAATTAGGCCTCGTCCTGTTGAAATTCCCCCCCCGACAGGTTCTCCATAGCAAATCAGAAGGGGCAGTGATCGGCCACAACGTGTCAAAAGTGTTCTGTGCGCTTCCCCAAGTTTCTGACAAAGGATGGAAAGGAATAGTGAAGGTCTGGTCAAGGTGATATTCTTGTGCCAGGTGTCGGGAGCGATTACGTCCGGAGTGTAAAGCCTGTTGTGCGAGCCGTCAGCCTCCATTAAGCACACGGCAACACCTTAAGAAGCAGTCATATTTCTCCCGGACGGTAAGGCAATCTTACATGGTCCACAGTGCGGTGTCATTTCAGGTGTTATAAACCTCTTGCAAGCATATATAATGCATAACCCCGGTAGCACGGCAACGGCTTGCCTTATTTCCCTCATTCGATTGAGTGTGCCTCCAGGTGTGATAAATTGTTCCCGCTCTGCTTTTTCAGGAGAAATAAAAAACATTTGTCTAGTGCACTTAACATTCGTGCTCCTGGTCTATCACAGGTGGAGAGAGAAACTCAATATTTTCATGTCCTGGGTTTTTTTTTATTGTTTTAATTCAGGCTATTTGAAATGTACACAGTGGCCAAAAAAAAAAAACATTTCCCATTCACTCATTCTGTCATTCAGTAAAAGTACACACAAAATATACTTCAGATAACAGTCCACTTCAGAATAACATTATTGGATTATAATTAATTATACATGAATCTGTAATTATAATAGATCATCATAGTTATTGATTATATTTATTAGTAAAAACATTATATTTGCCCCTGTGACGAATTAGAAGTCTGAAGTTGCATAAAATGAAAATACTCAAGTAATGTACAAGTACTTCAACATTGTATTTGAGTATTTAAGTTTAAGGGATGCATTCCACCACTGCTCTGACTTATGATGGGCATGTCCCGAGAGGAGCATTTTAGAATTAATCACTTTTTCCCCATGCAGTCGGCTGCGGCTAATCAATGAATTTTTAAGTGCCATGGAGGCGTCTTACACTGGGACTTGGCACGTTAATGTAATAATTATTGCTTATTAATTAATCGTGTTTAGAGCATTTTAATGAACGTCAAGGTTAAGGTCACACCCCAGTGCTATAATTTAATGATGACCGAGTTCCCGACATTAAGCCCACTTTTTTTTTTCTTTTTTTTTTTAATAACCCACTTTATTTTTGACACACAGCTGCATTAAAATCTCAGGCTTTGAGTAGATTTTATACTTATCAGAGAGTGCCAACGTTATTGGGATTATAAAAGTGCAGTTAATGCATGGCACACTGAAACAGCACAGTCATGAAACATGAAACTGACGCATGAATCACAGCTGAGAGGATGAAGAGGCCCTAACATTTTATTGATTTACAGGATGTTCGGAGATTCGTTGGGAGCTAGATTCCAGTCCTATAAAGGAAATAACGAGGTTCCAGTCGGGTTTTTAGCCATTTGATGATATACTTTATTAGTGCGAGTAAATGTGATGTAATGTTTCTATTTTGGTGACTGTAAACTACTCAGATGCCTGTTTTTGTTTTTAAAAATAGGCTTAATTGGTTCTTTTCCATGAATGTACGACCTCAACCTTCCCGAGGTGCAGTGGTCGTGTGTTGAATGCCTTGCTCAGGGGCTCCACAGCGGTAGGGTTCTTTAGTCGTAAACCCACGTGTCGCGTGTGCAGTTAGCCAGCCAGCGGTCCCCACAGAGTTCAGCCAATCTGTGTGTGCTGAGAGGCGTGATGGAGTTATGAGCTGAGCTGAGGGCAGCGGGCGATGATGGACGAGCCGCTGACAGCTCAAGGCTGCGCTGATGTGTGTCTCGACCAGCCAGTGAACGGAGAGCGACCAGCCCCGAGATAATTTCTTTACCCACCACTGAATCCCCATATGAGAGGCAAAGCAGGTAGCTCTGTTTTCCTCAGCAATTCAGTATGAACGCCGAGTCGCATAAGTGCCGATAAGCCACGTCCTCATAATAGAATTCGCTGGATTTCCTCGTGGGATTGTGTTTGCACTCTAAAACTCGCAAGTTTGTTGATTGAAGGCGGAACAATGCGAGAGAGCGTTTCTTATTTGCTGTTTTGCAATTTATATTCAAACTGGTGACATTACAGTTATTCTCCATTAAGCAAAGTGATCAAAACATGGTTTAGATGTGACACAATGCTTTTATTCCCGTGCATTCGTTCACTTAAGTAAGTTTAATCTCATCAAAACAAACCGAGCATATTAGCTTCAATTAGGTTAATCTCCCATTTTGGATTCAGAGACTTTTCTTCCTCTTTTGGCAAAGCGCAGCGAAGAGCTATTTCATTACAAATCCCCTCGCTCCAGTAAAGTATAATAAGATATATATAAAAAAAATAAACACAGGAAGACAAACGGCACAACTCCCTCGCCTCTCCGTCCTGCATTGGTGCAGCAAGACTCCGTTGAAGCCTCTGAGGTCCCACATTCAATTAACTTAATCATTGTTAGTTCTGTGCACAGAGGCATTGATCTTAACACATAAAAGAAAAATGATATAAGGCTGTAAAACCCTGATGGATATATATTATATTTTTTTTATTAACAATTACCAAATGTATTTTATTTTATTGAATGCTTGCACAAATCCCTTGCCAAAACATCACTTCAATATTCTTATTGCATACATATAAAAGTATCAAAAACAGATGGGCTGTATTTTAGATGAGAACCTCGGGGGTTATCAGTCAGTGTTAAGAAAATAACCTATTAAATTAAGTTAAAAGACGAGGGCCAGACATAAACCTTAAAAGTTTTATTTCACCACTCGATGCATTAATGGAATTACTATCTTTTAGGTAATTGCACAATAGGGGGATTTTTATCACCATTTTTCTTTCAAATACTTGAAAATAAGAGACACAAAATGGCCATAAAATTCTGCTTTGACGATCAGTAACAAGATTTCCTTTTTTAAATGTCTGATGGTGGTTTCGAGAAATCATCAGCCTTTCTTTTGTATAAGTGATGTCATGGGGTTTGCTGTTATTTGTATATCAGCAGACTAAAAAGCCTTGTTGAAAGAGAAGAACAAGCGGTAGTATTTTGTACTGTGATGTATTTCCTTTCTCTTTCGTCTCTGTTCTTATTATCTAGTTTTGTCTGGCTTCTATTGTGTGAGCTAAACCACAACTCTGCTGAGTGTTGTTGGTTCTTCATAGACGTTAAAGATGCTTGTGGCCTTTATCTAAAACAAGGACTTGGAACTTGACTTGGACTGGTTTGTTATTTTCTGACAGGACTGACACTCCAAATGACCCGTGACTTGACTTTATTTTGTCTCGGATGGATTTTAGACCTGACTTTGATATGTCTTTATTGATTTTGGACTTGTTGAAACATACTCTGGCAGCCTTAAGACTTGACTAGGACTTGTCTTGACACTTTTCTTGCTTGATTTTGACTAGAGACTTGACATGAACCTTTATTAATGTTGACCTGGGACTTACCCTGACAAAATGATCTGAAATCTGCTCAACTAAGATGTAAAAGACTTGGACTCATCTTTGTCGATTTTAACTTGACCCGAGACTTGCCCTGAGCACATCGTTACCCAACTCGGACTTGATTTAGGCTTAACCTGATTGACTGTGACCTAAAGGCGAGTCCACACCGGAAGAACTGCCCGACTCTCGTCGGTAAATGAAGTCGGGCTACTTAATATGGCCGACTCGAACAACGACATGGGCGGTTCACACCTACGGAATTACAGCCGACGCCATACGTTCCGCGCTTGCGCGAGATGTAATGTCTCCAAAACAACAGGCGGCGCTAATCTGTATTGTGGGCCAAAAAACACGAAAACCGGAAGTAGGCGGTCCTCTCTAGACCACCTTCTTCGATTCCACTGGTTATCTGGTATGTTTACCATCGTCACTTCCGGGCTTCACTGATTCGCTAGTCAAGCTCCACCAATCAGAATGGTAAAAGAATGACCGACTCGAATGGCGGATTATACATTTGAATCGGCTGAAATGAACGCCGACGTGGGCCGATTCGAGCGACCACACCAAGTAGACTCATGTCACGGACGCCGACTCTCTCAAAGACGCCGATTTTCGGTCCGGTGTGGACTCGCCTTAAGACTTGACATGACGTACTTCAGATGCACCTTCAGACCTGTCCCCCTGACTTGTGATAACGATGAATAGTTGAGACTGACTTGCTTCCTCTCCTCCAGCCCCTGAAGCTGCACTGTGAGCTCTGCAGCATCGTCTCCAGCTCGGGACAGATGTTGGACCAGGCCGCTGGCCCGCAGATCGACCGATCCCCCTGCATCTGGCGGATGAACAACGCGCCCACGCGGGGCTTCGAGCGCGACGTGGGCCAGCGGACCACCCTGCGAGTCGTCTCGCACACCAGCGTGCCCCTGCTGCTGCAGAAGCCCCAGTACTTCTTCGGCCAGGGCAACGACACGGTCTACGTGGTCTGGGGGCCGCTGCGGAACATGAGGAAGGACGGGAAGGGCATCGTGTACAACATGCTGCGACAGGCGGCCGAGAACTACCCTGCCGCACGCATCTACGTCACCACGGAGGACAGGATGAACTACTGCGACATGGTCTTCAAGAAGGAGACGGGCAAAGACCGGTGAGTCAGATCTTCATTTATTTAGCGTTCCTGCGTTCTCTCAGACAAAAAGCTCAGTCTGTTGATATCCACTGTTCTGTTCCCTATAATTTGGGCCTTATCGACGCTGATGTTGTGCTTTCCCTTGTCTCGAATCCTCCCTTTCATGAGGCCTTATCAAAGTGAGTTACTTAACTTTCCCTCTGAAGAGGCTCACAGCACTGGAGGCCATTTTCTGACGAAAAGCTTTCACAAGAGTCCTCAGAAGCACGCGCAGCTGGGTTATAGGCATCAGCCAAATGCCAGTCTGGGGGAAATTTCGGTTAATGAGGTAGCATGATTCTGGCAGGCGTTCTAAACACCCTCGTTGCAGCTGGTCCCACAACTTCTCCGACAGCGCCGAGGCGCAATTTCTTATTAGCAATAACGGTACGATTTTTCAGGCAGCAGATCGGTAACCTGGAAAGTTTGGAAAGAGTGTTTGTTTGTCGGAGACATTTGGAAACAACATAAGCTTAAATTGCCCTGTTGTTTTCGAAGCCTCCTTTCCCTGCCGAGTCCCCAAAGAGAATTGCGGGTTAATGACTATGAGAGCTGGCGCTGCAGACTCGCTTATTGTTTTGGACGGAGCTCGTTTCCACGGAGCTCCTACACTCCTCCGCCCCTCCCTCGTGTCATCAAGACCTCTCTTAACTTCTTAAGAGGATTAACGTGTTTGGTAATAGGCGTAGCATCCAGTCCACTCCGGCTCCATTGTGTCGCTGTTATTCAGAACGCCGGGGTTAACACTGAATTTCATGTAGGGCGTCCATGTTCGGCCCGGCTCAGCTGTTCCGGAGGACCCGTGAAGCAGATAGACCCGCGGGATTAGGGGAGCTGTGCTTGGCGAGAGGAATCTCATTACAGGACATATGCTCTGTGGTGTGATGCGGCGCTTCAATCATTACAGATTGGTAACAGTGACAGAAAGTTGAGGTGTGAAAGATGAGCCACGTCTAATGAAAATGTGACGAGAGGCTCCTGGATGACTGCTCACCTGCCTGTCCGTCATGTTTGTTTCGAACTAATTAATTGCTTTTAAATTGGCCTAAAATACAACAGGAACTTTATTTTAATCAGAGGGAGAGAAGGGAGTGACAGCTATCATTTTGTTGAGCATCTACAGTATAATATTACTCAAGAACTAAACCACAGCTCGTTATGTTGATCACAGCCATGCAAACGTGGTTTCTTGAAGTCCACAGCATATTTTCTTGGCTTATCCATTAACATCAACGCAAAATGGAACGCAGCGGCGGCCAACCTAGCAACCGTCTCGCAGCTTGCGCTTTGGAACCTTTGGATGGGTTCCGCTGGCGAGGCTGTAGTACCATGAGGGAACTCCATGACCAGTGCAAGCAGATGTCAGGATATCAGATATCAGGAGCAGGTAGAAAAGGGCGAAGGTGCCAACAAGGAACGTGCCAACAAGGAACTAATACCCATTAGCTGTGTCCCAATGCCAAACTGTGCGCTCATTCTAAGCCAATTTTGAGTATGTCATTTGTTCACACTGGAAAAGTGACAAAAATAATCAAATACTCACATTTTTTAACAACATACATTTTTGACATCTTAAAGTAGGAAAAGAACAGCTGTTACTAATAACATGAAAGGTGGCTCTGTTCTCTTCAAGTGTCCCAGTGAGAGTGAAGGAGAGCCTCTGTGTAAAAACAGCCCGTTATACAGTATGTGTGATGCACTCATGATACACATATTGTTTGCAATGAGTACACAAACAAAAGTGTTGTTTTCCTTTCTTTTTAAGAGGAAATGTCACCGAATCCACCTGTGGACGTCAGTTGAAATGCAGTTTTGGATTAACGCTGCTATTTAACTTCACAAAGAGCAAAGATGTTCCCAGTGTGCTTAATTTAGCGCTTTCCCCAGCCTAGAAACAGATTGTGTAAAATTGGCGTGTTTGGAATTGGCATAGTGGTAATGAAACAAACTGCTCCAGTAACACCTCAGGAAGTTTTCTAAATCTGTGGAGGAATATTTGTTTGTTCTTTGTGAGGTGTTCTTCTGTCGTGCGTTGGCACACGATTTGGATCATTTTCAAAGAACAAAACGGTGAAGTACATTGACTAAAAAAAGCATACTTTGAAAATGTGTACGTACTACACACTATCAGTACTTAACAGGGAATTGGAATTAAACACTGTTACATCGTGTAAAGATCTTCTTAAATAAATCTGCTATGTTTAACATCCATACATACACAGCATTCTGCGGGTGAAAATTGTCTTTGTTTGCTAGCTGGGTGAACATCTGTGTTGGATGTATTTTTCAAACATAGAGACAGTTGAGTCATCAAGATGCACCTCTCTCCCTCAGGCACATCATCACATTGACGTCCAGGGACATTCCCCCCGCTCCTCGTCCTACAACCCTCGCTCCGTCCAAAAAGCAAAAATAACCAATCAAAATAGGCAGGAAAAGTAAAAAAAAAAAATCAACAGCCAAGACGGTGAAAAGTTCTGACCAGTGCCCTGGATGTAAACTCATGTGACAGCAGCCTAAACGCATGATTCATGCAATGGCGCACTGCGGCTGGAAGTTGCACGGGACGAAGCCATCCATTATCAGCGGCGCCTCCTGAGCTGCAGCCGCTGGCTGTCGGACCGTATCGCCGTGGCCCTGTTAGCGGCGGTAGATAACGGACCTCACCACGACACAGGACTTAAATCACAGTGTCACTTTACAGCTCTGCCACCTGGGTCTGCGTGACCTGGGTCGCTGCTTCCCAGCCAGCTGCTTCTCCGTAGCATGTGTATATATATGTGTGCGTTTTCACAGCCGTGAGGCGGTGACGCGAAGCGTGGGGCCGTTTTCATTTATCGCCCGCTCAGTCTTGTGGTCTTTTTACCCTTTAGAAAGGGCTTTACAAATCACTTTTGTACTTGTCATTGGAAACAATCTGTTTTTTTTCTTTTGTGTTTTATTTTGAAGACCATCAAAACACCTTGATGTTTTGAAACCCGTATTGTTTGCATTGTTTTCTTCTTTTTTCATTGTTTCATGGCGGTTCGTCTGAAACACGGGGATGTCATAACGCTCACATGATGGATAGAGACAATGATCTGCAGATTTATTCATAATGAAAAGTCATTAATTGCGATCCTGTCTGAATTCTTTTATTATTCAGATTATACTTAAAGCCAGAGTAGGAGATTTTATTCAGTGACACGTTCTGTTATTTTACTTGAAATCCTCGTAACAAACTGATAGCCATAATACATTAAATGATCTGACAAAAAAAATAATGTTATCTGTGGCCCTGGCAGGACTGTAAAAACCCTGTCCAATCAAAAACGTTGGGCCGGAGTAAATAATTGGATGGCCTGCCTGTGTGCCAATGCTTACTTCCTGATGGGGGAGTGGCTTTGACCTGAGGTCTGAACGAAGGGGGCGGGACTTTTTCGGTTTAGCGAGGCGTTCAAATTCAAAATCTCTCTCTACTAAAAATACTTTTACTTCAAGTTATATTTCTACTTTTATTTCAGTAAAGGTTCTGCACACTGCCTCCTCACTGTTGCACATTTTAATTTGTATCTACAGTCAGAGTCAGGTCATCTTTTAATAACGATTTACTTGTTTATATTGTGAAAACTTAATGCTGTCGCATCCGGCTTGCTATCAACACCTGTTCTGTAAAACAAAGGCATCTGACATAAGAACGTGGACATCCTGCAGCTGTTCAACACCTTTTCATCCTATAGACAAACACCCAAATCCACAGCATAGATCTGCAGTTTGTCCTGCCGCCCTGTGACGGTCATGTGCATCATCCTGAAAAGCAGAGCACTAAGTGCCTACTCGTCAAAATATTACTGCAAAGTTTGACTCGTGGGTCAAAACCTCCACAGGTGACCTTTAATTTTGGTAGAATACAGGTACCATTTAGTCATAGCTCATTTACCTCTATGTACTCCGGTTTATATCACCTCCAGGCATGCCGATGCGCATCGAGCATGAAATTAGATCACCTGTTGTAACGTGCAATATGTTATGGCGTCTCACATCTGGCTGCAAGTTAACTGCTGTTGAGATATCGGAAATAAGACGACATGAAGGGGCGGGAAAGTCTGTAAAATGATGTGTTTTTGCAGGATTATTTTGTGATGAAGATGCATAACTCTTAACTCTGGAAGAATTAAATTAGTATAAAATTTAGGAAATGTTACCAGTCTCCTTATTGGAGCAACAGTCTATTATTTTTCATACTTTGGCAAATCAGAAAAAGTGGCATAGACCAAAACAAACACAAATGATCCTCAAAGGGCTCACTGACGCCTCAGGTTTAATCAACCAGTCTGACGCAAGACCCAAAAATGGACGTTTCATCTGTAACTCGTCATCAGGGGTGAGTCAGTCTAATCGTGGTTGAACTCAATAGCAGATGCTCCACTCTCGTGGGCCTCCAAATACACGGTGAATTTGAGTTTAATCTGTTTTTATCAGCGTGAATGTCACGGCTGTATAATCACGCTTCATAATCTCCAGCCGTCCACTTCATACGAGCGTAAAGTACCCCTGGCAGTCAGTGCACATTCATCCTAAATATTTTTATAAAAACACCATTCAGTTCAACAGCCTCTCTGTGTTGAAATGATGGTCTGAGAGGTTCGCTTCAGTATTTGCAAATGTGAGCAGCTATGTGCCCAAATCGTGTGTGGCAGATCTGGGAAAAGCCTGGAGGAGCTCCTTAGAGAAGGTATAATATACGGGCGGCTGTGGCTCAGAGCCAGTCGTCCTCCAATCGGAAGATTGGCGGTTCGAATCCCAGCTCCTCCAGTCTGCAAGTGTCCTTCCAAGATCCCAAATTACCCCCGATGCTGCGCCATCGGAGTGTGGATGTGTATGAATGAGTTGGATCCTGATGTGAAGGCGGCTCCTCTGCCATCAGTGAATCATGAATGTGTGTGAACTGGTGAAAGTGACTGAATGTAGATTAAAGCACCTTGAGTAGCTAGTTAGCTAGAAAGGCACTATATAAATGCAGGTCCACAAGCACCCTTTTCTTGGGGTGAGAGAGTATTTTCTGGTTAGCAATATAGACATATTATAGCTCATTGAAAAAAAATAGAATTGTATACTTACTGATTGGATCGGGGGGAAAGCTAGATATTTAAAAAAAAAAGAAAAAAAAAATTATAATATATTATAATATAATATAAGAATAACAAAGGTCACTGTAATGTTAAAAAAACAATATATTTATTTATTATTAACCCCATATTCTATACTCTTCAAACACTTATGACACTGTGTTGAGTTAACAGTAACTGTTATTAAAAATAAATGAATACAGATTATTCTTCAAAAACGCACCCGCAATTACCACTTGTCACCACAGGTGCCGTCAAAAGTCGGAGATCTTTTATGTTTAATGCCGGAAAGAACATCACTCTTTTCAATGTGTGGTTGAATCTGAAATGTTGCCACATATTTCGTCTCAGACTGTTTTGACTCCTGATCATCTGTTCTGCCTTTCTCTCAATTTTCCTCTTTTGTGTGTGAATAAGGAGAAAACACACTGTCGATTTCAGTCAGATCACAGAGAAAATCAAATAATACATGAACCCAGTTTCACTTAACAGAGGTGGAATTATCTCCTTTGTTGCAGCATCATTTCATTGTGCTTTTATGTTTGAAAAAGGAGCGTCTCCGTTGCAGCCTTGAAGCGTGTGATATTTCACACAATGCAGCTGAAAATCACTGCCTGACCCTGGGATATTCCAACACAAATTGAGGGAATGTGACAGAAAAAAAACCCCTGAACCTGTTGAACATGATCGGCTTCGCGATGCCATCGAGCACAGGCCTCAGGTTCTCAGTGTGCGGCCATTTGTGTACATTATGTGGCCCTATCTATAATTGCTTTGTGTATTGGATGTCAAGGGAAGAAGGGACCTGGAGGAGATTGAAACGCAGTGTTTGCAGCATCACCACAGAGCTGTAATTTCATGCTCGTCACGACTAGCCGTTTAAAAGAGAGAAAAGAAAGTGAGAGGATTCATTTTGTTTTCTCTCCACGTGAAGCCGCGTTTCTCGGCTGCACACGGCCCTGAGAAAATATGCAAAGGGTGTGTTGCTCTCCATCCAAAACAGGAATTTGTCACTGAGCAAGCGTGTAATGACATTACATTGCTGTTGAAAGCTTGTAATTGCTGTGAAATTATCTTATTAAATGAAGTCACTGGAAAAAGCCTGGAACACAAATACCGCAGCGTTCTGGGAGGCTGTTCATCAGGTCAAAACCGGTCAATTCGGAAGAACAAGGAAGTCGTCGTCCCGAAGGAGGACGGGGATCAGCGACTCCTCTGCTTCTGTCTCCTTGTGACCCCGGCTGGGAGAAATGAGGCGGATGGAGAGAAGCAAACTGTCAGTTGAAGGCAAAGTGCAGTCTTCCTTAAAGTCCATTTGCATTTGTATCCGAAGGATGTAATGACACTGGGGGAATGTAAGAAAAAATATTAGCAAGGGGAGGCACAGCGAGTCGGCCACTGGATTTCCATTTGGGTCATCAAACAGGCTGTGTTTAGAACGAGTGAGACGTCTCACAGCGCGGCCGCGGTCTCGTCTATGGACTCGTCTGCCGTGTGACGTATTCAATGAGCGTCGGAAATCTTAGCTCGATGCATCAAAACAACTTTGAAAGGTGAACTTTTGCTCGTCTCGCATATTTACACGACTGTTCAACTGCAAGTGAAGTTGCTGTGTATCATAAACATGTCAATGTGTGTAACGGCAGCCTCGTACGAGCAACTATCGGCGTTTTTATCTGCTTTGGATCTACGCTTTGAGCTCGTTAAATCCGCCAGCTGCATGTCGCCCTGGTAACGTGGCTTCACTACGTCACGTCTTTTCCGGGTGTTCAGAGCGTTTAGATAGCACGCCGTATCGCCTCGTCCCTCCTCTGATGCGGCTTTGTGACGACCTCCGTTGCCGTCTCAGAGGCGTCATATTCTGTTACGCCTTTTGGCCTCGGCGAGCGTTTAGACTGACGATGGGATGGAATACGAATGATGTTGGTTGATATGGGGGCCTTATAGTGGAACTGCTGTGATTGCTACTGTTACTATATGGCTCATTTTTGTGCATTCTTTGTACATGAGGATTGTTTATTTGTTTTGCCTCTTTTCCCACATTGTATTGTCTGAGTGTTTTTTTTTTTTTCGCGCCCCGGAAATGCTGTTTTTGAAAAAAAAAAAAACGGTCTGCAGTAGGAAAACAGCCATTTAACCTTCATATCAACAACGATTTTGTCACACAAGATGATATCTTTTGCCACACCCTCGTTTAGCACTCTGTCTCTGCTCTCTAGCTCATTTGGATAAAGTATCTTTTTTTTTAAGTGGACCAACCCGGCAGTAACACAGGTAGACGTGATGGTTAGCCCGTAGCCACAAAAGCAGCAAATGTATTTTCTGTTCTGCTTTGGAGCCGATTGAATAACCTCCACTGGGTGAAATCTTCCAGACACACTCCTGCCTCACTAGTCATGTAACCACCCAGCCTCATCTAATAAGCCTTATTAGATCAAAAGCGTCTGTGGCCTCAGAAAAATAACACTCTAAAGAGATAAAATAGCCTCATAACACAATGCTGCATGGTCTGTTTGTGTATCCAGAATACAGCGCTGCACTGCTGCCACCAAGATAGTTCCTTGCATATTTATGCTTTTTATATAGGAATGTTATTTGTCCTTTAACTTTGACTTATATTGTCTTCAAAAGGTATAAAATAAGATTAAACGTTATTGGGCCCTATTAGGAGATTATATAGAACTAGCCTAAGTAATACTTTGGCTTTAAACATGCAATAGAATATAAACTATGCCATTAGGAACCGTTGAGACAACAAAAATAGCAACAGAATAGATAAAGTGGATACAAAATTAGTTTCTTAATGGCATTTTCTACATATATTCACTAAAATGTTTTTCTTATTTATGAGACAGCTATTATTTATATAGCTTAATAGCTGTATTTTATCGGCAGCTATTTTTTAAGCAACCGTTCTCTTGTCCCAGCTTCTCAAATGTGCTATTTTATTTCTGTTTTATACCTTTTGGAAAGTGAAATCTTTGGGTTTTGACATTTGAAGGGGTCATCTTGGTATTTCTTCGACTAAAAAACGTGAGTTGCTCCCCTAATATCAACACAGTGCTGTAAACGCATAAAGGATAACATGATTGCAAAATGAATAACATAAATCATCTCTCCCTAATGAATTAAATACAAGGGGTATTAGCATTGAATTATAGAAACAACAGTACAAGAAAGACACATTAATGTGGATTCCGAGCGATACTAATGGTCTGCAAATACGGGTATATTTTGTCTTCACATTAATCAGGCCTACAGATGGCCTTGCTCCCCTCCCCCCCTTCTCTCTTTCACTCCCTCGTCTTCTTCTTCCTCTCCCACGCCGGTGTTTGACATTTTTACTGCGGCAGGTACTGAATTTTAAGTCTCCCGACAGAGCGGATGACTCTCTCGCTGCATGTCTCATGGATCCCCTAACACCTTTTGACTCGAACAAGCTTTCCTCTGATGTTTGGGGCCGGCTAAAGACTTGTTTCTTTATGCTCGCTGTACTGTGGCATCACAATCAAATAATCTGCTAAATTGGGTCAGAACACAAATGCACGTAGCGGTGGACAGAGACGGCTCTCCTCTCAGTGTCCTGAGAGAGAAGAATATGTGCAGGCCGTGACGCTCTGTGCAGCATCAGCCGTAATGCATCCTGTCAGTGAAGTTCTGCTATATGTTCAACTCCAAATTGGATGTGAATGAGTCACTTCAGATTATAGTCGTACAAATCTGTGTGAAAAGGGGAAGCAATCACCTCTTGGCAATTGTCAAAAACTTCATCTCCCACAAACAGAGCGCTGTGTGTTCTTAAGAGTTTCTCAGCCGGCAACAAATAATAATTGAGCCGTTTGCTTTCCTCCGACAAACACCAGCTTTTCAATCAGCTAACGCGGTGCATTACTGCTCGGCATTTTGTTCTTTTCTATTTTTAAATGCATTGAAATCATAGTAAACCCAGTGAGAGACTTCCAGTGGTGTGTACCCCCCCTTGTGCATCTGCAGAGCCGTGTGAAAGGAGATGGTTCACTTTCTGGTCACCTTTCAATGCAGCTTCTAAAGATATGTTAAGACCTCCAAGCCTCAGTGATTCATGCCTTACTTTTATTCATAATATAATAGCTCTGCATTTATTCCTACAATGCTTTTATTGTTCACCTGTTAAACTCAGTAATGTTATTCAAGTTACAAAACATCCCTTCTATTCAAAACAACTTTTTTTTGCTTTTATACCAGGAATTGTTTTGTTACAGAAAAAGGGACGTTTTAAAAGGCAGTTTAAAAAAACACACAATTTTAAACCTTGTATCCAGACAGTGGAGGAAGTTAGTACTTATATCCTCATAGAAAAACATATTGATGTTACAGTGTTTAAATAGTATTCTCTTTAAAATGCACCTTAAGAATACAATTATTAAATCCATTATGTGTCGATTACCAATGGTTTTTTGAGTACAATAAGGTGCAGAACCAAAACCAAAAAGTTGCGTGTTTATTTAACTGTTGCACACCACGATGCATTGTGGTCGAGCAGACATGATGAATGCATGGACCACTTGCAAAGTTTGAACAAATAAACAAGGTCCCACTAGAAAAACAACTCCATAGGGCTATGAGAAGTCTAAAAGACCTTTCTTGCCTCCACAAGCTGTGTGTTGCAAAATGCTGACCGAGCGGCTTAATCAGCTGCAGCAGAACTACAATGTTTTTAGACCAGTGGAATCCACCTGTTCCTTTCACCTCAACCCAGTACCTTTCGTCCCTTATGACAGACAGGCACACAGTGTTCATGTATCCATGCAGTTGACACTAAAACCATAAGAGATGCAGCATTGTATGAGTCAAATTAGCGAAAGTGTTCCGCATTAAAAAGAAGAATAATCGCTGCCTTACTCCGTCTGTCACACCTTTCACATTTCTGATCCGTGTGCAGCATCGTTTACCGTCTTCCCAACGCGCCGTGCTGAACATGAAAATGTGAAATCACGGCGGCGTGTCGCTGTAAGCCTCCTGTAAAAACCCAATCGCGGCGCTGCATTGTCAGAGCAAGAGGCTTTTGCATATTAAGGTCGTAACACAGTTCTTCGCGAGCGGCTATAAATCTTCTTTAGTGTAAGAGGAGAGCCGGTGTGGCTCAACAGCAGCTTGAGCTAAATACTGCCATGGTTATTGGACTTTCTCCTTGGGATTACTCCTTATTGTGGAGCTCTCTAATGCGCGAGAGAGAAGCCTGCTTTAAATTATTCAACAGCGCAAGTGAGATAAATTGATTATTGAGCTTTAGATCAATGATAATCAGTAGATGTGTGTGTAATTCTGGATCTTAGATCTTTGTCTTGATCTCGGTCCCTTGAGAAATCCCTTAAATTGGTCCTCATCTGTTAATCCCTGTTTTTTTTTCCTCCCCTGGTCTTGAACAGGAATCTCATTAACATGTTGGACAGGCTGCAGAGTTTTCAGTCAGCCACCTTTCACTCCCTCAGTTTCAGTCATTCACACTCCTGCTCTTTTTTTCCCACTTTATTTCTGCCAAATAAATCTTTATAATAGTTTACGACTCTCACGCTGAAATATATTGTTGTTGCTACCAAGGTTGACACTTTGATTCTCTTTGTGGGCAAAGATTTTCAGAGGTTACGTTGTAAAGACTATTCCTGTTGCTGACTAAAATTGGTTGAGATAAACCTCTCAACGTGTGTGAGGCTTTCATTTGGAAGACTCTTGACACTCACTGAATAAAACATTTTCCCTCTCTCTTAGCAAAATAAATGCTGTTTACTCCCGTGA
This sequence comes from Eutrigla gurnardus, assembly GCF_963514095.1. Lineage (NCBI taxonomy): Eukaryota > Metazoa > Chordata > Actinopteri > Perciformes > Triglidae > Eutrigla > Eutrigla gurnardus. The sequence continues at coordinate 20,700,364 of NC_139918.1, forward strand.
AGTGTGTTAAGTTCTTGGCTCGGGTCGTAGATAATGATGGGATTCTGTTACTGGAGGCTGTTTGTCAGTGCTTTAATAGGTGAAGCTAATGGGCTTATAAACCATGAAGTCTAGGTTTCCTTTTATCAACATATTGTTCGCTGAATTGCAGAAATCTGTTGAATGAATAACTCCATTTTAAAATTCTGAGGAGAAAAAAACATTTCCAACTAGCACTACAGTACAATAGTTTGTATTCAGACCGGGATTACGTCTGTCAATTTGTTTTTATTCCATGTTAAAACTCGTAAAACTTGTACATCACATTTTGGATGTGTCTGTGCATATGTCAGTCAATTGTCATCTGTTGATGTTGCTATGATTTCTGGATACTAACAGCTGTCATGCCCAAGAGAAAGTCCAACTTTCCTAAAAAGCTGGAGACTTACTCCTTCCTTTGTAAAGTACCTGGCAAGAAAAACACATTTTTATGTGCATAATACATCATATTACAGCCGGCCAGATAGCTATATAAGGTAGTTGGCAGAGAATGTGACACCGTCAGCCATTTAGCCAGAAGCCTGCGTTAAGGTATTCGACAATTGCTAATTATATTTTCATACCGATGCTTTCCGATGAATTCTTGTGCTTATTCGTGTTATTATCCAGTTTTCAGATAAACTCTGTTAAGGGGTTTGAAAATATGCTCACCCTACTTCAGACTGAAATATCTCAACTGAATGTCATGGCATGTTCATTCATACTTGTTGCAGACAGTCGTGGTCTCCTGGGGATGATGTGTAACTTCGGTGGTCTCCTGACTTTTATCTAGTGCCATATAAAATATACTTTGGTTTGAATCAGTAGCCAACATGTGGTTTTTGCTCACCCTCAGGAGGGCAGACTGTGCTGTGATGTTATCATAAATGGATGATTGCTTTTTTTTTTTTTTTCAAAAAGATTGTTAGTATTGACACGATAGAGCACCTGGTGGAATACAACTTTAGAAAGAAATGGGAGTTTCAAGATAGGTCTATAGTTGTTAATGTAGTGTTTAAAATACCCAAAGAGCAGGTTGAGGACTTAAAGGTTGAGTAGGTGATTCTATTTAGAAACACTTTGTTATATTTCTTGAAATCCTCGTAACATACCAAAAGCCATCAATACATTGAATCAAAATGTTTTAAAATGTCATTTGTGGCAGGACTGTAAAAACCGTCCAATCAAAAAAGCCGGACTGGAGAAAATAATTGGACGGCTTGCCTGTGTTAATGCTTACTTCCTGGTTTTTCCAAATGACCTACTCTGCTTGGTTTGGTGAAATGTATTGACAACTATTGGATGGAATGAAATGATGATTCATGTTCCCCAGAGGATTAATTTCTGGTTAACATCACACCTGCATGTTAGTATTGTCATTTTGAGTGTTTTGAGTTGCCATGCCAATCTTTGAATTTAGCTCATTTCTGTGTCGAAGCACAGCCTCACAGAACTGCCTGGATTGCTTCAGACTCTTGGTTTGCATTTATATTTAATTCAAATTACTGCAGTTTTTTTTGCGGTGCGTGGGTGGTGATCCTCCAGCCTGAAAGAACAGGAAACCTTTTGAAAGAAAAAAAAAAAAAATCATTAATTTGGGTTTTACTGGAGAGATTAAGTGTCCCACGTTGGTCTGAATGAGATGTCTTTCTCCTCCAGACAATAAGAGAATTTAGGGCAGACACTCCATACTGAAAATACACAGAGAACTGGCACAAAACACGAGCTATCGCTAACTAAAAATACTGAAAGCACTCAAACCCGAGGAGGAATTCACCACTCCACTCAATGTACATTGCCGGAGATTAACGCGTCAGATTAATACCCTAAAATGTATGAGGAAATAATGCGTAGTGTGTGTGGCACACTTTGATTCACTGTTGAGCTCCAGTCGACTAATCTGGTTTTGTCTTTTAAAACGGGAAACAAGGTTATATAATCAGTTTGAAGTATCTGCCCGGTCGTTTCGGATGAAACGAGAGGGAAATTTGCTTTGAAGTTTGAGCCGGAGTGAGACTGTGACAGAGGAACGATAACTGCGGGTGTTATAATTGTGTGAAATCAACTATCAGTGCGAGCAGACTCCTTTCTACTTTTAACATTCTTTTTGTGGCATTCAAGTGCAATCAGCTGAACTCAATTAAAAAGAAATAAATGGGAACAGTATCCCAAAAATAATAACAAAATATTCTCCTCTCCTTGGGACTCAAACCTTTTCAAATTTTTGATCTTTTCATCAAAGGTGGTCACCTGGTGGCGTTCTATTTTTGGGACAAGCACAGAGTTAATTATGATTTATTATCAAAGCTATATGCAGCACTTTAATGAATTTAATCTGAATGGCTGTGATTTATGAATTATACCAATGCCATTTTAGGCAGGTAAGACGTTATCATGCATTTAGCACAGCTCTGACGCGTTCTCCTCGGACCTAAAGAAGTCTTTGCCTCATCCTCGCTGGGTTGCTGGGAAATTAATGAGAGAAAACTGCTGGGGTGGTGGTGGGCATAGAGGCATCAGACGCCTTCTTCTGCTCTGAGAGAATTATTAAAGTGCTGGTTGCCAGGCGGAGATGAGGAGATCAGTGAACCCCCTCGCCGTGAGCTCCGTGCATGTCAGGAGAGGGGAAGCATCACCGCGAGGTTGCAGGAGGGAGGGGAAATGTATATTTTTTTGCCTTTTGCTATTTAACACCGTCTGGTCTGAGAGCGGGGAGCAAGTTAGGATGATGGATGTCCTCCAGCAGCCAGGATCATGCTAAGAGCATAGAGGCTCTTTTGGGGAGGACATTGAAGAAATGAGATGCTGCAGCTCTCCACCTTCTCACTCCTCATAGATTTAACAATTTATAGGACTGCATAATACATGTGTATCTCATTGTATCGTCTTATTCTCCTCTATAGTATTTGTAGATTTAGATGAACATGAGGAAATCTCGAAAAACAAGCATTCTATATGTAAAGGGCGTAGTTGTATCACACAAACAACACAACCAGTTCTCTCTAATATGAATTGATTTGTCGAATATATTAATGTGCCACATGAAATTAGAACATTTTGTGCCATCCATGCTTTCACTGCACATGACAGGATCACGATATCAAATGATACTTTCATTTCATTTTTGAAGCCCCCTCATTTCAGTCAATATTGAAACGTAATCAAATCTGGACCAAGGCAGATATGGCTGAAGGAAGAAGTGCACAGTGAGGCAGCGCATCAGCAGATAAAAAGTTACAGAATCAAAAGTAGCTGTCAAGTCAGTAAGGCTTAACATTTACTTGGACAAAAGCCACTGCAGGTCGGCAGTCATTTTCACCTATTTTCATTGATTCTTGTGGGGATGGACCAGGTGGCAGCCGCTGGTTCAAAACAAAAGTGCCTTAAACTTGCATTCTCTCTGCTGGCCATCAGGGGGCGATGCCTCTGGTTACAAAAAGAAGTCAGATTGTATGGAAGCCGCCCTGCTGCTTGTGTTTGTCAAATCCACCCGTCGCTCCCTCGCAGTCCAAATATGGTCACTTCTGTTCACTGGTTGCAAAAAACAGTGGCAATGGCCAAAATCCAAGATGGTGATGGCCAAAATCCAAGATGGTGATGGCCAAAAGGCTGAAATTTAAGGCTAAAAAGCTGTAGTCCACAAACCAATGGAAAAAATGAACAACAATAATGTGTCCAGTTGTGTTGCCATGGGTGTAGCACGGTAGCTAGCTAGCTATGTGGGATGATGTTACTGATTCCAGCTCAGTTTATATGCAAGTTTGTACTGGATCAAATATCAATGATGCATGAATCACTTTTGGAACATGGCAGGAAGACATTTCTATTAAAAAAAACCACCAGAAAGATCATTTTCAAAAAAAAACTGGACTTTGGCCAGACTCAATACCTTAGATATTACGAATCTGCCACTTTTCTTACTTTCTCAGCATTTCCATCAGGTTAATGAGGCTCATTTTACTGTTTCACCCCATTTTTAGCTGATGTTGCAGCTGTATGTTACCCTGAAATATCGGCCACCTCGCTAGAAAGTTTGCTATTAAAGCTGATTATTATGACATTTGCCATCTCAAGCAAGCAGGCCGCGTCCTCTTTGCGCTAAGTGAGATCTCACATTAGAAATGGCTGAGTGGTGATGACAGTGTCGATGAATGAATGCATCATCATCAGCACCGTGCTTTGATGCTCTCAGGGTTTTTTTTTTCTGGGACACTTCTGGAAAGGTTAAGAACACATTTCTACTCGACTGTGGTATTTTCATTGTGTGATGGCTTTGTCAGCACAGTCCTGATCTCCATCACCACTAAAACAGAGCACGACTCGACTCCGGTGGCGGAGAGCTCACTGTGACCCGGATTAGCTATTTAGTGAGTACTTTACTTCACAAAATCCTCTGTGCAAAATGTCAGAGCGGTGTCACGACCGTTTGCTTGTCTGCAGGGATATTGGCATCCACGAGGGGAGTTCAGAGCCTTTCTGTCCCCTTTTAACAGCCCTCTGTCCTCCCTGCTTCAGGAGGACTATGAGGCCATTAAGTTAGAGGAGAGGGGAAGTCGGGGTACAGAGGGTCAGAACAAAGAGAGGGTGAACAGAGTGGGAGTGGAAGATGAAGACAAGAGTTGAAAAGGTCAGAGAGAGAAATTGTGGATGGAGCTGATAAAAAAAAACACAGAGGAGCAGAGATTGAGCATGAACAGGAAATAGTGGAGGAGAAAAAAGAGGGTAATCGGAGAGCCAAAATGTGAAAAACAGCTAAGATATTGAACCAGAAACAAAGAGATCCCCGAGGGACTAAAATCCAATATCATCAGGCCCTACAGCACTACAGTACAGAAAACGAATCCTCAAGAAAAGAGATTGTTACATTTGAAGATAAAAGAGAGAAAGCAATTGTACAAAGTGTCTTTGGGTATTTTTACAATATTTTTTCTTTTTAATAAAGACACTGAGGGAGCGGGAGGGATTTCACATTTTTTAATAAATATATTAAAGTGTGTGGAGTTCATAAAAAAGACTATCAAAACCTTCTGGACAAATAAAAGTAATTGAACAGAAATTAACAGCAGCAGGTCCGTGAGGCTGTAAACATCCTGTCATAGCTGACTGGTCAGTCCTGCACTGCACAATAGCTCTCTTCAAACTGTTCATTCTGACTGCTATACCTGTTCTACAGATATTTACATACTGGCCTTCCTTACTGACCTCAATAGCAAATAGAAGGTTTTATTAAAACCTGCATATACTCTCATTACAAACTACACCAAAACCAAAAATAGACATGGGATACAGTAACATAGAAACTGAATGTACATTAAAAAAAAAATGGTCACAAATTTATGGTGTCTTTACTTTAAATAACTCCATCTATCTGAAGGTGTAAAACAAGAGTAAGTCCCCGTTCTGAGGACTCTTTTACAGGTCAGATGCCAGATACCTGTTTTAAAAAAAAAAAAATGTAATTTGTTTTGTTTGTTTTTTTGTTGTTTTTCTCCTCAAAAGACTCAGAGGAAGACAATGTGAACATATGAGAAATAGAACTAAATTAGTTCTGCCAGTAAAATGGACATGAATTAATATGCCACACTACTAAGCATCGTGGCTCTCAATGTCACAAACAAACACACACATCCATATTTGTCGGACAACAACAACATAAAACTACTGTTTCAAAATCAAAGAATGCATCGGGACTTAACGTTTATTCACTGTAAATTATAACCTTCTACCACTTTAACTGGACAATACGTGCTCATAGGATGAAATCAAATAGTTTTTTGGTCTTTTCGTGAGATTTATGGAGGAAAAGAAAAAGAGAACTTCGCCAGCTTTATCTTTTGTAGTCATTCAGCAGTACAAAGTCGCAAATGGGCACTGGAGCACAGTTTCATAGTGTTCCAGAGGAAAAGTGTATACATCTTTACTTACGCCCGACTTGTTTTACTTTGAAGTTGACAGAGTTTTGATACAGTTTGTAATGTGAGTTTGCTCATGCAATGATGTGGTGGGGGCTTTTTTTCCTTCTTGGTTCATTAGTGAAGCTTCTTTCTTCATTCTGTCTGATTCCATTAGTTGAAGGACTCACTCGTGTTGATTGGTACATTGTTTGCACCTGTGGATCTCTATAAATAGCATGTGTTATTCAGGAGTCGTCCACTTAAAGATATTGTCTAAGTTATTACCTTCTATATTAGTAGCAGAACAAGCTTGTTTTAAATGAGTTTTTTATTTCTCCTGCTTATGATGTCATCTGTTTCTCTGTTGTTTCTCCATTTACATAAAACCACTTAAAACAAGTGTCTGTTTATGTGAATCGGATGCATTTGGGTTGTACTTTACATGATTACGCTCTGTGGAAGAAAGTGAAAAATGGGTATAAACACACTCCCTGAATGGTAAAAACTAAAATGAGTGTCTAATCAAGTTTTAACACATTATTACCCCAAAATGTTACACATAGAAGAAGGTAAAAAAAACTGACGGCAAAATTAGTTGATCTCAGAGAAAACCGGTTATTTTTAGAGAAATATCACAAATAAACTGAGAAGTTGGGAAAACAAGCTGTGCCGCTAATTTGTTCCTCAGAAATCCAACTAGCAAAATATCTAAGCAAAACACAGAAGAGGGAACTATTTTAGAATGGAGACAAAGGACTGTAACCAGCGCCACATGATTATTCTACCAAGTAAGCTGTGTTTTCTGTTCTGAATACGATATCATAATAGTAAAAATATTATCCAAGCTTTGAGGGAAAAAAAATGTATTGAGGGATTCATGACCCTGCTGGAGAGTGGAGATCATCCTTTTCTATTGGTGAACAAAAGTACTGGGGGCTATAATGCTGCGATGCAGCTAATATCAGAGAAAAGGCTGCATCGTATTATTAAACCTCGGTTTTCATTTCTCATTTCTTTGTTGAAATTAATTACAGTCGCACCAGTTTTGCACTGCACTTCAGAATGATTGGTTAGATGTTATTGGATTGTTGTAGCTTTTCTCAGTTTGACTATTGTATTCATTTAACTGCAAAATGATCACGGCCATAGTCCAACATATTTACAGTATATTTCTATTTTTGGCAACATAATCACTTTTCCCTGTGCAAAGAAATCCTTCCTTCGCCTTCCACCCTGAATGCTGTTTACAACAGCATAAACACAAGGTATTGTGAAACATACAAGGACATGTTGAACATAATGTACAATGTACAGAATACTAGAGAAAATATCTGTGGAGAGGGTTGAGTCAACGCCTGAGTATGCAGTGCGGAATGCGAGTGGAGGATGCGAGTCGTGGCCTGAGGATAAAAGCCGTCCCTCGGCCTAGAAGTCCTGCATTTCACACTCCTGTACCCCCTGCCGAAGTGTGAAAACCCCGTGGTGGGAGTGGGTGTAGACTTTAATGATGCCAACGGGCTCTTCAGTGGACTCCTTGGTGGTGGATGTCGTGCAGGGTTGGTAGAAGCACCCTGATGGTCTTCTCGGCAGTCTTTACCATTCTCTACAGGCGTATGTGGTCCGTGGCGGTGCTGTTCCCAGACCACACGCTGGTGCAGTTGGTGGAAATGCTCTCTATGCTATCGTCCACTATTAGAATTCAGTTTATGAAATGCCTTATTTGTGCCACCCGTTACTGTGCAGAATGGGAGGGTGCCGCCTGCTTTACATTATGTTCTACCTACAATGTAGGTTGAAACAGATGAGTTCATAGGTTCAAGTTTAAAAAAAAAAAGTCACTGGAGAAAGAAAAAGATGAAAGCATCTTAAAAGCGAGCTTCCTGCTGACCTGACATCAGCCAAACAAAAGATGGAGCTCCTCTGCATCAACAACCATCTTTTCTTCGAGGGTTAGCGTCTCCTTCCTGCTTGGTATTAGCATTGCATGCTGGTACATAAACAAAGCTAGACTTGGAAGAAAGCAAATTGTCTTTTTCATAATGCGGGTCGCGAAGGTCACTCCCGATGCTTCATATTGCCTCACGGCAGAATTAAGGAACGCCTCAGCGAGCCTACGCGGCTGCATTGCTCATTCCCATCATTAAAATAAATTGCTCGTGCTCCGTGGTCTGTGTAAAAGGGAAAATGTTCCAAAAAAAGCCCCATTTACACCCGGCGGCTTTGCTCTGGATTTTGTTGCTGCGTCGTCCCGGAGGCTCCTCGGCTGCTTCGCGACACAGTATGTTGCTACTTGACGCACAACTCGCCCGTGGGGGAAACAACAATTTGTCTCGGGGCCCGTCGTTGTATGATGTAATCAATTAATAACGAACAGTCATTTGCATCGGGCTACATCCTGCTGGGAGAACAAAATCACATATGTGCATGTAGGAAGTCTGCCGTTTGTGTCTGGAAACTGGGTCGATTTTAAAACGGAACATCTGGCGAAGGAGCCATGCTTCCTGGTTAGACGTATGTGTGGGAAACCATGACCATATACAACTGAAGCCCGGCTCTAGTGGTATTTACTTTGAAGGAGAAGGACAGAGAAAAAGAGATTAAGAGACAGAGATAGATGGTTGATATAATACCCACCCTCGTCCTCTAGGAGAGGAAGAAGACCTGGTCTAGTCTGATGAAATGCTACAGATTTGTCTGAAGTAACTTGATAAAGGATGGATGTGAAGGAGGGACTGGGTCTCGTGTTGAACCACAAACTGAACGAGCGCAGTTCTGCACTGATCCTGCTCTGTCGCATACTAATGAACAGCTAACTTTATTTACATAGTATTTTCAAACACTCTGTTACTAAGTGGTCTGCAGTCAGATACAATAAGCGCTTAAAGGGCTGACAATAATTGTATTGCTCCGTAGAACATCAGGTTAAAAGTCAGGAATTAAATAAATTACTTATGAGTAAATGAATTAATTTGATATAGCATGTGACCATATGTCACCATGTGATATATATATATATATATATATATATATATATATATATATATTAGGGCTGTCAAAGGGCGTTAATAACGCGTTAACGCAACATCCTCTTAACGCCGTTAATTTTTTAACGCGCGATTAACGCTCGGTATTTAAAAAAAAAAAAAGCGCATTGTATGATTTGTGGCCGTCGGTGGCACCTGTAGTCTTGATCCAGAGGGAAGGTGCGTGTCCACAGGCAGCGGCGTTTCCCCGCGTCCCATTCATTGTCTATGTGAAAAGCCGTGCAATGCATTCTGGTAGCGTCGCGGCGAATGTCGAGAGACGGCGCGCGAGTTGGCCGCTCCTCATTTGCCTAAAGTATAAGTCGAATCTACTTTATGCTAATCAGAGGCGCCGTGCTCGACTCGCCGCCTCGGGAACGCTCGCGAACGCTCGCAAAAATGTGTTGTTTAAACGAGAGCGCCTGTCAATCATCCTCTAGTGGCAGCCCACCAAGCGTGCAATATTGGGAAGCTGCGCGTCCACACGCGTTTAAAATTGCCCCTGTGGACACGTACCTTGAAGGTGCGTGTCCACAGGGGCGATTTGTGAACGGCAAATTCACCTTCAAAAGACTGCCAGATGGTTCAGTCGATAAGACCAAAGTCATCTGCGCGTACTGTGGGTATGAAATGAGCTACCATAGAAGTACGTCCAGTCTGAGATATCACTTGCAAGCCAATGCACTTATATCCTAACTGTACTTATCTCCTGTTACACTATCTCCTGTGACAGGTTCACTTTAATTGTTTGTGATATATTCTTATAACCCTGTTTTGATCCCATGTTTTGGTAAGGGGATATTTGTAGTGTTAAATAAACATTTTCATAAATCAAGTATATTTGCCCTTATGTTGTCAAAAGTATTAAGAATATAAAAAAAATACATTAAGGTACATTAAGAAGAAAAAAAAATGTGCCAAAAAAATGCGATTAATTTGCGATTAATCGCGAGTTAACTATGGACAAAATGCGATTAATCGCGATTAAAAAAATCAATCTTTTGACAGCCCTAATATATATATATATATATATATATATATATATACTGTATATATACCCAGGTGGCATCGTCCTGTTCTGAAAAGTGAAACCGATGCAAAAGTGCCAACAATTTTCTCTGCTGGCCATCAGGGGGCGACTCCTCTGGTTGCAAAAAGACATCTGTTTGTATGGAAGTCTATGGGGAAATGATTATTATTACCTCAGTAAATATGAGTTTATGCTCTCAATCTCTAGTTACACATCACCTCCAATTCAGCATGATAGTATAATTTCTTAAATTATGGTGCATTTAGAGTCAAATAGATGATAAACCAGGGGATGCTTTAGGGCGTGACTACTTAATTATTGACAGGTCGCTACAGCGGACTCAGGACGCTCCAAATGCAATTGGCTTCTTATACTTAGCTGTCCAAATATGGTCACTTCCATGCACTGGTTGCAAAAATTCCAAGATGGTGAATGGCAAACTCAATGTGACAAAAAAATCTACCGGTAATTATGTCGATATTTGCCTTATTGTAATATTGTATTATATTAACTTTTGTTCAGCTCCTCATAATATAGTTGAGTGATATTAGTGTTTTTGACAGGGTTCACATCCTAATCCCGCTCGTCACTTAGGTTTTTCTCTCTCACACGTGGACCTCTCCCCTGCTGTGAATGTCAAGTGTGAGTTATTGAACATAGTCGGGGGGTAGAGGACTCTCGCTGATCCCGGGCAGCTCCTTCGCCTCTGGCACTCGGCAGGTAAAGCACAACAAGCTCCGGCTCAGTCAGACACCAGGGATTATTTACTTAGACCCTGCTCAGAGTGTCCGACTTAATTTCTCAAACACCCTTCATTTCCCGGTGCCAGTAGCGTTGCAGCCTCCTCGCATGTCAGTCCCAATCACTCCTGCCTCACTTGACCCAGGTTTGTGTTAGAGAGAGAGAGAGAGAGAGAGAGAGAGAGAGAGATTTAAGAGAGCATTTTACATGTTTTTTTCTATTTATGTTCAGCTGTTTTCGTGCCCAAACACAATTTATTATCTTCCACTTTTCAAAAAAAGTCATGGCAGCGGGGACGAGAGGAGATTTGGTAAAAAGCCAGGCAGTATCAAGCCTGGCTCCATGACACCTTTGTTTGCTATTTTTTTCAAAGTAAAAGACTGCTTTAACAAAACAAGCAAATTGCATCCTGTCTATCCAGTGGGTGTTATTTGTCGCCTGCCAGAGCAGCTTTATCTTGCTTTTAAATTGGTCACACAACAACAGCGTCCTCATTGTGCAGTCATGATTGCCATAGGTAACCACATTGTCTGTTAAAGACCTTGAAGCCTATCAGTCGTTCCCTCCACATCTCCACGCGTTTGCTTTGAAATGTTAATTATCAGGTCAGCAGATCTCCTCCGTTGTATTTATTCCACCAAGCTTTTTTTTGTTGTTGTTGTTGCTCCAGGACATTCAGCATTCATCTGGGGGTTGTGGTGTATGTGTGCGGATGTATATATGTATGTGTGCCGGTAATTCTGTGTGTCTACTGCTGGAGTGGCAAATGGCTAATGAATAATGCAGGTTAATAGTGATGTGTTGACAGCTCTGACGGCTGAGAGCTGCCGAGCTGCGTATCGCTGATAATGTGCCATTTCCCTTCTGTGCTCCTTCTCCCTCTTATTAAAACAAATTAGATTTGTTTTTTTTTTTTTTTTGTAATGTCACATCCCCACAGTGTGTGACGGAGAGGTTGTTTGGCCGCCCCAAACTAAAAGCTAAACTACATTCTGCACTTGAGTCCTTAAAGTCTTAAAAACATTTTTCCAGTAGGGGTGTTTGAAACTCTAGCTTAGTTTAGTTAGCTGGTTGGTTTCTAAATTGATACTCAGTGACAATGCTAACATGCTAATGGTTTGCAGATATACTGTTTACCATCTGAGATGCCTGTTCACATTTGTACATTATCACAAAATGAATGTACAACTTACGAGAGCTTCATTTGGTGATGATGGTACAAAATTTGTACCAAAGTTCATGGCAATCCATTCAATAATTGTCAATATATATATTTATATTAATAGATATTTAAGTCAAAATTACACATGAATTAAACCATGTCTCCAACCAGGATCTAACTTATGAAGCCTTTTCAAGTTTCTGCAACTTTCACATTGTCACTTTGCTCTTCAGAGATAATCATAAGCTGCATGACACATTTGACTTGTCAATCAGCAGGATCATTTGGAAGCTGAAGGAAAAACACAGCTGAACTGACAATGATAAGAGCACCACCTACAGAAAGTCATACTTCATTAACGTGAGCACCAAGGACACAGACATCAAGAGTATCATTCACATTACTTGAGTGATCTCTAAAGAGCGTAGAGCGGAAACACCAAAGCCATTATTACTGAGCACCACAGACACGAGACGTACCTCATGACTTTGGCAGAAAGCAGCAGCAGAAAGCACGGCGGTCATGTGGCTGAAGAAGTCCATTATCAGAAAGCTTGTCTCTCAGCGGCGAAGTGACGAGCCGAACTGTCCGCTGCAGCCTCCCCATGCTGTGTTCAAAAGCAGCTCTGATAATCAGAAAATGGAACAATGTGGAATCTACACTGTCTAAATGTTTCTCCAGTGGTACAATGACCCATTTAAAGATGCATGCGTTTGCATAATGCCTGAGGAATACATTCAAGGAGGTCACTGAATGCCAAAAAAGAATGCCCTTGTGATAAATACGATGTCTACACTATGGTCATTTTGTGATAAAAAATGTTGGCATTAAAAAATGCCACCACTCAGCATTATTTCAACACTAAGCGTTTTTAAAACCGAAAAACAAAATCGTCTCTCATCCATTTTTCATGGCCTTACGGGGGTTTCTATTATGGTTTTTATGGGGTATTAAAGATTTTTATTGTGTCATTTTATATGTTTATATGTCTGTCTTGGTATTTAACAATCTTGGGGCATTTTTCGAATCTTCCCGTATTATAGAAGCAAACTAAACCGAATCCAAAAAATCTATGGGTTTTCCTCCTCCCATCCATGTCATCATCCACCACCGTCCCCTGTCCCGCTTTATTAACTCCTATGCTCATACTTGCTCATCATTTTAAATCGTTATTCGTTTGTAATTTTAAAAATGGTCTATGATGTGAACTGCTTGGATTGCAGTTCACATCGTTTTACTATAGTATAACTATCATCCAGACCTGCAGCATTCATTTGTATGCCAGCTGGGAGAAAGGAGTTTTACGGTTAATTATTTCTGAGTCACAACACTGTTTTCCACACAACTGAAATGGAAATGACATATTTTTTAATGGGCTGACTTTCCACTGTTAGAAAGCTTTGTGCCGGGTTTATCAGTGTCATGGTCCGAATCTTTTGCTTTGTGATTTCATTTGTCTGCAGGAGGAAGTTTCAGTGAATTGAAAGCTTAGTTTAGCTGGGATAAAGGTTCGTGTTCATGGCCATGAGGTATCATAAGTATCGGCTGCAGCCGTTTCCTGTACTGGAGGATTATTTAGGACATTAGTTCCAATAGTGGTCGAAAAAGAAATGAGGATGGTCGAGAAATGAAAACAGGATTGGATAGCGAGACATTTTTTTTCTTCTTTTGCACCAAATGACGCTTATTTCTTCCAACTTCCCTGTAATCTCGGCTCTCTGTGGGATTCATGGTTCCCAAACAATGAACCCTAATGGCTTTGACTCCCTGACTTCTCCTCGAGCGCTATTGCATCTTTGTTTATTCGCTGAAATGTCTCGGCAGCTATTAGATGGATTTCCGTGATCATTTGTCTGAACAATCATGTCCCTCTCAGGATGAATTGTAATAACTTTCATTATTTCCTGACCTTTAATTTAGCCACGCCAGGACTGTTTTCCAGTGAATTATTGGACCGTTTCACAGGTGGAAATGATTTGTTTGTTTTATCATTTATTGATTTGTAACTATCATTTATTCTTTTAGTATTTATTCTCCACTTAGATATCAAAGCGTAGAATGTTTTTTTAAACCATTTACATGGCACCTGCCTTCATTCTTTTTATTTGTATATATCTTTATTGACACATTTGACTGTTTTCGTCTTTCACCATTCTAATCTTTCCTCATCATTTGTCTTCTCTCTACTTTAATTTGACCTAAACTTGCTTTTATTTTGGTTTGTTGCTATGTTTGTCCTGTTATTATTATAAATAACTATTGTTTTTACTACCTGTGGTCTTTCATAATCTCTATGCTGTGTCACACTGTGGTGATGCCGCCTTTCCACCCCTCCTCATTATCAGCATCGTGCTGTGCGCTCTGTTTGATTTATACAAGGTCTAAGGCTCCTTGTAGTATTGTGAATCGCTGAAAGGCAGGGGGCCCTCCGGGAGCGGGGGCCACCTGCCATGCAAGGGCACGTTTTATAACCCACTTACTAGGGTGTGTAGATGCATCTCAGTGTGTCTGAAAATGATCAAAGCTTTCTTTTTTTACTCTGAGAGGTCATAAGGACATTATTCTGGTGCTGATGAAAGTATTATACATGTTGTTATTGATTAGCTCGGGGGGTTCCTGCATCACTCACAGGGGGGGGCGAAGTGTGTGCTGCTGTTGTGATGAGCTGATTATCAAACCCGATAAAGCGCCTTTCTTTTCTCACTCATTGAATCTTTTTGCATATTTACCGAAGTGTGGATTTTGACAACATCTTTAACTATTAATACAGACGATCCTAAATGAGAAATGTTACTGAAACGTGAAGTATGACAAGCATATGGTTGTACACCTGAGGGCTGTGCTGCAGGTGCATTTACATTTCAATTTACATTTTTGATCCCTCGCTGAGGCTCTAATCCAGGGCAACCCGCAATAAGATCAGCTTGTTAGAATCCTTTGAATTCTCCGATCAACTGCGAAACGAGGCGCACACATGCAAAGAGTTCAAAGGTTGGAGAAGCGGCATCCTGGAAAATTCATTCGAATGCAAATCCATATTTAAGTAAAAGAGTCTTCTTTGTGTGTTTGCAGGATCCAGTCCGGCTCCTACCTCAGCACCGGCTGGTTCACGCTCATCCTCGCCATGGACATGTGCAAAGAGATCCATATCTACGGCATGATAAATGACACCTACTGCAAGTAAGACGGCAACTATCACCTCCACACATGGATGAAAAATACACCCGTTTCGACACTTTCTTTCTTCCAAAAACTAGTTCACATTCGCGGCAGTGCCGGCCAATCGCAGCCTCCCATAATCACGGACTACCCCGTTGGAATACATTTCCAATTCCTCAGTTTGAGTTTAATGGCTGAATTTCTATGCTGAAATCCATATTGGCTCCTCTGCGCCATGAATACCATTACGTTCTCCTACCGAGAATACCCAGCAGGCTGCAGAGTCTCCACGGATTGGGCTGCAGCACCCAATTGCTCCCGTTCTAAAAGTTTTATTCCTATATAGGGCCTGTCGTCGTCTATCAGCCTCTCGGTTGAGCGATTGCCGTCTGGTTGTGAGGCCATAGGAGGGATGATAAACAAGATGCTGTTGCTCGGGGGCATGGCTGCTCAGTCTCGAGTCCTCTCAGCCCTGATTGACTCGCCCGTCACTCTCGCAGCTCAACCTGAGCCCCCCCAAAGTCAAACGCTTTTACCTAATACACGGTGAGAATCCTGCCTTTCATCCTCCCTGTGTTCCCCGTGCACAGCGGGAGTCAGGATATAAATTCAACCGGCGCTGAGGATTTTATGATTCAGCGAGGCGGTTGAGGGTCGCCGTTCCCTCCCTGCCTGTCTCTCACTTATTTCCTCCCTTTTGCTGCATGAGACAGGGAGACATTGTGTTTCTGAAAGAGCTGATTTAGTGTCACGCAGGTGCCGCCGGTGGACCGGCTGCTCCGGCACAACGGGAAGGAGTTGGAAGTTTTGTGCGACGCCGTTTAAATCCCCGCTCGGCAGATATGCGGTAAAAGAGCTCCAACAGGTGCTGCAAAGAAGGTGAAATTGAATTTATTTGTCGACGCTGGCGTGTGCCACCGCGTGACACCGCGAGGAGAGAAGCGATGAGTCGGTATGAGTATTGCTTTCAGCTGGCAGACGGCCATAGTTGCTTTCTCACCGCAGACCCACCGGTGATAACTGTTTCTCTCCTGTCTCCGTTCATTCTCACGGTGAAATTGTCCCACTAGTCATTTTCTCATAAAGCCGTCGCTCTCTATTAGAAACCAACTGCCGAGCGCTCAATGAGTCTATTCCACCGCTCCGTGTTCACTCCTGTTCTTATCGATTCCTTGTTCTTTTTAATGGTTTGACGCAAACTGTAAACGGAGAGACTCGTCATGAAATTCAGGTGCGAATGGTCCCTACTGTACGTTACTCAGCCTCTTTTCGCATCGACTCAGAATAGGAATGAACTTTGTCGCGATATTTAACAAGTAAGTGGTATTTGTTTGTTGTGGTAATAGAGTCATTTATTAAATACATTTTGTTGCCAACAGCAACTCCTGTTTTGTTTTTTTAATGAGGGGAACCTGCCGAGAGGAGAGTTTTTGCCCGGGGCAGCATCAGTTCAAACTGCTGAACGCCATCCTGAAGGATCTTCAGCATAATTTAATTTGCTTATTATTTCAGGTAATGCTTTTAAAAGCTGTAATTTGCTGACTGGAATGTGACTCTGCACTGAAAACGATATGTCCCAAATTTTGTGTCACAAGCTGAATCATGTTAAAACACTATTATCCATCCATCGGTTATGTGTAAAAGCTTATCCAGTATGTCTATGATCTATAAAAATAAAACACTGACAGGAGGAGAGTCTATACTATTAATCTAATATGTATTATTCATGTATAAAATGTAAATTCCTACAATGGAAGCACTTGAAACTGATTCATACGTGATGTAGGCCCGGTTTGGAATGATAATCGCCCGCGTTACGTCAGCTTTTTGTGCAAATGCATGAGACCACATTCTTCACACGTGTGGAACAAAAACCTCAGTCACCCATTAGGTTTGCCGCCGTCTTGGATTAATGGATTTGAACAGCAGAATTTTTTTTTCTGAATTGTTAAAAGCTTGATGATGTAACTGCAGCCCAGCTCTGCTTTGACCTTCATTGTGATGTCTCGATGCAGTGCTCTGATTAAATGCCATCGATCGGCCGTCACTTGCTGAGCCCAATCAATTAAACAATCACACATTCAATTTTGTGCCTTTTCCTGTGTGAGTCGCTGTACTCCTCGTATACCCTGAAGCTTAATAAGCCTAATATTATACTGTATGTGATGCATCTGTAGTATTCATGTCTCATAGGAACCGTTTATAATGATAAAAAATAGGATCAGAAAGAAATAAAAGGTTTTAATAAACAGGTTGAAATGATCTTTCCTTCCTCCCTTCTCCCCTTTAGGACGGAGGGTTACAGAAAGGTTCCCTATCACTACTACGAGGCGGGCAGCAGGGACGAGTGTGCCGAGTACATGCTCCACGAGAGCGCCCCCTATGGCGGACACCGCTTCATCACCGAGAAGTCCGTGTTCGCCAAGTGGGCCAAGACTCACGCCATCAAGTTCTTCAACCCACCGTGGCAGCTGTCGTGACCCTGGCTGAACCGACATAGGAATGCTACACCATCGTCATCATCGCCGCCGTCGTCTGGGGAACAGCTGGGTCGCTACGCCGACAGAGAGCGCGTTCCGTAATGTGCACGGACATCCATTTTGGCACAAATTCCACTTCATATCCATTGGGGGGGAAAAAAAGGTTGGTTGATGGCTGTTTGTCAGGTAGAAGGGTTTGTTTGTTTGTTCTTTTATTGACGGCCACGCAAACAGACAGACTTCCTCTTTAAGGTTCGACCAACCCCAACAGCAAAAACATATCTCTCGCTTCTTGAAAGTCTTTTTTTTCCTCTCTCTCTCTCTCTGCTGAAAGTGCACAGCATGCTGCTCTTCACTGACTAATCGATCCATTCGCTGCTCTGTGAGTTTAGCAAAGGATGGCTCGAAGACTAACATTAATAAAAAAAGGGGGGGAGAAAACAACAGGAAGAAGTACAAACTATCTGTCAGCATTCAGTGACCTCAGCGGCTCACATGTCTGCAGGCGCTTTACATCTCAAAAGGCTGAATTAAATTGTTTTTCTGGATTGCAGCGGCGGAAGAGCTCAGCTGCTGCGGAGAAGAGTCCCGTTGCCATGGATGCCTGACTAGCTCGCCTACTCTGTTTCCTCTAGGCGTCCGTCTTCTCCTGTCAGTCTGTAATTAATCTAGAAGGAGTATTCAGGCCTTCATCTCTGACCCCGGGATTATCGAGGGGCAGGTCTGCTCCGGCAAACAAGGTCGTTTAAAAGAGAAAAAGAGATGTTCAGTATTGTTGTTACGCTTGATTGTCACGCTGTAAACTCACACAACTTAAAGATGTCAGCTTTTTTTGTTTTTGCTTTTTTGCAATGCTGCGAAATTGAATTGAATATACGCGGCTCGAGTTCCGCGGGTCGCTCCTTTACTCGGCAGAGATAAGGTGTGCCAACGTGGGCATCGCAGCACACGGAAGCCATGTGCAATTAGAAACCCTCATACGTACGGAAGGAGCGACATCATTTGTGACCCCGCAGAGGGGAGAGATTGATGTGTGCAGTGAAACCATTTGATGTTAATTGCGTTCTATTAGGTTTTTTTTGTGTGCCTGTGCTAGACTCCTCGGTTCATTGTCGAGCGACAGTGGAAGATGATCTCTCTCTCTCTCTCTCTCTCTCTCTGTTTCCTCATCCAGCTTTGTGCCTCTTTTGTGTACAGTATCACTGCGAGAACACGTCTTGCCATTTGTCTTTGAACGCAGCTCGCGCGTCTCCCGGTTCTCGGGTCATTACATTTGAATGAATCTGTTCCAGGACGGTGAAGAATAATCAGCGAAGTGCTGAGGTGTGTAGGTTCGGCCGTGACCGTGACTCCCCCTCCTTCCTCGGGGCTGTGATTAGTGTCCCGGTCAAAGCCGCGGCCCAGAGGGGAGGACTGGAAGGATTCAAAGACTTCTAATTTAGGCGTCTTGATGCACTCTGACGACTGTAATATACTGCAGCCCCCCCCCCCCCCCCCCCCCCCACTGCAGAGCACTGTTAAGCATCACACGTAGGCACTCCGTCTGGGTTATGGGATTTGGTGATTTCCAGGTCAAAAAAGCGTGGAGGTTTGCGACTGGCAGGTGTTTGGATGTCATGGCAGGGACATGCCTTCTGTCGAGGTAGAGCGGTGAGGATTTAGAAGCCAATTGCAGTATTTTTTTAAGACAAATTCTGTTTGAATTTCACTACTTTTATGGCATTTTTCAGGCATTTATCCCTCAGAATACGAAGGCATAGAATGTAGAACTTCATGTTGCCAAGGAACATTTTAATTGGACAGTTAATTGAAAAGATAAAGCATGAACAATTTTAAATTAAAGAGTACCCTCTGGGATTTTTGACCTCATGCCTTTTCTAAAATTCTGGCTACAGAACTACTTTTCAACAACTTTCAAATGACTCTGATTCATGAAAACTAAAAAGTTCCCTTCCATTGCACTATTTTCTTCCTATTTAGAAACTGCTCCTCTAAACAGGGTCTAAATTAACTTCCTGGCCCCATGAAAGCACTTTGGAGTTTGCTGTGCTGTGACTGATTGGTCAGATCCCCCGGTGGCTCCTACTTGTGTACAATATTCATTCACAGCAACGCAAGGAAACTGTAGCCACTAGTATCTTGTAGCGTTTTCAGGTCTCCTATCCATATCTTACTTGCAACATCTATACAAAATTAATTAACTGTTAACAAAAAGAAATGACTTTGCTATTGCTGTTGTTAAAGTCATAATTTGTTAATCCTCACTGTTCTTCACTTGCAGTGGAAACACTAAGAGAAATGTGTAGTTCAGTTTCACATTTTGGTCCTAATCATAACGGCTACTGAGCTCAGATGTCAGCTGATCCATCTCCGTAACAACTGAGCAAACTCCTTCGACTAAAGAACTGGATCGTGTAACACGGTCAAAGCTCCAGAAAAGGCTAATATCTGGATTGTTTTGTCCTGAAAACAATCCAAAGCCCTTCTCTCTGGGTTATTGTGTGTCGACCGCACGTTTAGGAAAACATGTTGCAAGCAACACGCGAAAGAAAATCTGCTCCGTCTCTGTTTTCCCAGACGGATTAAGGGTACCGGAGTACTTACAAAGAATGACCTACAACTCAAAACTCATTGTAAGTCCACCTAGCTGACAAGAGCATCAGCAAAAATGTAAAAACACCGTACTTTAAATTCCACCCGGTGTAGCTCAGCGTATAAGAGATGACCGCAACACAGACGGGGTCATGATTCAGATTTCCTCTGGGACGGCGCGTGGCGGAGAGGAATGCGGTGTCCCGGCACCGAGAGGAGCCAAGGATCAAAGAGCCCGCCGCGTCATGTATGTAAAGCAGAAACGTCGCTTTGTGCGGGGATTTGCCTGAAGATCAGACCTGGGCCTGAGGAAAAAGTTAGAAATTATAGATCTTTCCCTGCGGGAGAACAGCCTGCGATCCTGGATTCATACGGCATGCCGTGCATGTTACATGATTAACGTGCATCTTTCATACGTTTCCACTCAGCCTGTGTTTGTGCAGTCATGCGGAAGCTCTCCACCGATCGGCTGTTCAGTATATCCACCGTAAAATGTAAAGCAGTTCACACCAAGATTTTTAAATTCTGTTTATTATCAGATCTTTTTTTTTTTTAGCTTCTTCATGGTGCATTGTTTGCTTTGTGCTTTTTAGTTCGATGCAGTGGTTCGTATGCAGCGTTTTCTTATTTTCTTTCTGCTGCAGGTCGCGTGTTGCCAACCTTTTCTGCTGCTTCAGGCTGTGCTCTCGGTTATTTACTAATCAACAAACACTCCATTGTTCTCAGGCTGAACACACTGGAAGAATACCCCACAGATGTATTATACAGGGTATTATGGAGAATACGCCCTTTTGGCTCCCATCAATCATCTGTGGCTCACTGGAAGAGGACTGGAGACGCATTGGATGTGAATGATAACGCTATTCTTAGACGTGTGAGCATACTGGGAGGCCAAATATACTTTTCATTTTCAGGGATAAAGGAAGAGTTTGACAAGATGAGGAGTTCACTGATGCCACTCTTATGTCTGTGCAGTACGTTTGAAGGTACAGCCAGCAGCTGGTTAGCTTAGCTGAGAGCACTGAAAACAGGGGAACAGCTAGCCTCTGTGCAAAGTAATAAATTCCACCTCCAAGCGCCTCTTAAGCATGTTGTATCCCGTTTGTTAAATGCGTATTAAAAAAGACGTGAACAAACAACAATTTGTGGATTTACAGTTGGTTATTTGCCAGACTGTTTCTTGGCTCCGAGCAGAGACTGCAGGAAGTGGGAGCTTCTGGTTCAGCCACTTCTGTAACTCAATGCAATCTCTCATTTAGGGCATCTTTCATCTGGGAAAATGCATGTTCCTCCTGTTTACTTTCCATATTAGAGAACAAAACTCTAAAAGGAGTTGAAAGGTTTATGATTTTATCAAAGTTAAACAACTTTGTCAGCACGGAGAAAACTACAGCTCCCAGTCAAATGAAGGTACTTATATTGTATCTTGGTTTCATATCAATAAACGTACCAACATGGGAAATCATTATGGTTAAAACACTACCATCATTATCTAGACGTATGAATCATGCCAGGAAACACTTCCAAGGCTGGAGTCTTAGTTGAAATGTCCATGGTGTTTCACTCCGGAAAGTTCTGGTTTCACTTCCGTTCTATTAACTCCCCATAAAAACCTAGTGAGCCTTATTTGGATAGAGCGGGGCTAGCTGTTTCCCCTGATTCCTGTCTTATTCTATATAACGCTGCAAATTTCCCAAAATAACTTTTTTTTCCCCCTGAATTCTTTTAGATTTCGGATTATGGCTCTTTTGTTTTCATCCACAAAGTGAAGTTTGTTTTAAAACGGATCGATCAATCCTCTCATACCTAGCAGACTTTTCTCTTTCTACCCCGCTGTATAAATGCAAAACAGTATCAAAAACACAAAAAAATGTACTTATCTTCAGCTACTTGGCAACATAAGTGGCAGTGGAATGAGCTCGATTGTACAGTATTTGTTTCATGCAAAGTTGAAAAGCAAATTGAAGGTTCTTTCCCTTAAAAGAAAGCTTGATTTTACATTTAGATTTTTTTTTTTTTTTTTTAACACCTCAGTCTGGAGGTCTGTGAAACAAAAGATGTGACTTTCATTATTCCTCACCGTTTTTGAAAACGCTGTCGTTATTTTTGACTTTTTCCTTTTGAGATAATTGCCGCGTTCAGACTTGAAAGATTGTCTAACCTCTTTGGTCTGTAGCATTTTTCCCTCCTGACTGTCGTACTTGTTGCCATTTTCTAAAATGCCTCAAGTGCTTTCTTACAATGAAAAAAATTCCATTTATTTTCTCTCTCCCCATGTGCACGTCTCACAATAATTTATTTTTCTGTGTCGTGAAGCACTTTCCCTCCTTTTTTTTAAATTTTCAGGTCAAGTGTCCTTGTGAAATGTGTAACTTTGTGTTTGTGCTGAGTTACATAGAATGTAATATAACACCAAGGTTGTTATAATGAAGGTTGTTTCTGCTAACACAGCTAACACACTCGTTTCTCGTTGTGGTAACATCAAAATGCTGCATGGAGAATTGCAGGTTATTGAAATGTACATTTCGTTTAAAAAAAAAAAAAGTATGTATTATTCTGTCATTTGCTGTCTACATGATAGCTGGATTAGATATATTGTGAATGTTCTTATTTTTACCGTGTCCTCTTTGTCTTTTCTTCTCTGTGGGGATTTAAAAAGAAAACCCTTAACACTCTGTTATATGAATAAAGTCTCTTTTTAAATGAAACGAGCATCATCAGAATGTGAGAAACCTGCTGAGAATGTGTTCGTGTCGTACGAATGGAGCTCGAGCTGAGCTGTCGTCTCAAATCTGGCGTCTCGTGAGATTTTTTTTTTTGAAAATGTCAGCGGAGGAGCAAAGATGTGCTGAGTTCAGGCAGGTTTCGGGGCGCTTTTGGTGAGCGTGAGAGTTTTTTATGTAACCTCTGCATAAATAAAGAACGCAAGTTTGAAATAATAATGCTCACATTCATGTTTTTTATGCTACAGTTATGAATAAAGCATCAACATAAAAAATTAAAGAGACGGACTAAAACGAGGATTGTCCGAAGCAAAGCGAGAGACTGGGATGTCCTCATGATCCATGGCACCAATCCATGGCTTTTAGTTGGAAATACGGTCCTGTTAAAAAACTTTAAATTAAACCACAATCTCAACCCAACCTTTACCAAAAGGTTGGGTGACATAAACCTTATGTAACAAGGTGAATTTAAGTCCCCTGTGTCAAAATCTTGCACTCTGTCTCTGGTCTGTTATTATATTTTCTTCAAATATATCAGGAAAACCCATTTAATGCTCCAAAAGTGTATTTAAACTATTCAGCAGTGAGATTCGGTCGTCTCCGAGCTCACACACTTGACAAGAAGGAGACGTTTTTTTTCAAAGGCTGAAAATCACTGCTGATGATTAGTAAACTGACTTTTATGTGCAAATATGTCCGCTCTCGTTTCGAAAAACACTACTAACTGTCGCCTTTTTTTCCCCCCGAGATGATGACAAGTCTTGCACTTTGCGGTATTTATCAAAAATGTTCCACATCGCAGCACAAATTAAGCTCGGCTGATAAAACCCTCCTTTTTGGCTTTAGTTCAATTCATTGACTGTTTGAGTTGCTTTCTGCCAGAGCAACGTCGTCTCCAACCCTGGAGTCAGTTAGAGCAGCGGAGTCACGCCACTCTGAACATTCTTCTGCTTCATTCGGCTCTCAGAAGAAAGAAAATTGCGTTCATTGTATCTTATAAGATAATAAATTCAAGGTGACTACGCCTCGGCGACTAAACCATTGCAGCGTATCCAGAACGCTGCAGCACGCCTTGTCTTCAATCTACCCAAATTCTCCCATGTGACCCCCCCCTCCTCCGTGACCTCCACTGGCTCCCCATTGCATCCAATTCAAGACGATGACACTGGCCTTCAAGTCCATCAATGGAACGGCACCTACCTTAAAACACTGACAATAAAAATATGCAAGAATATTCTACGTCGTTATGTACAATATAACTGTTTTTAAACGTTTTTAAATGAAGAGCTGTAGATGGTTTGCTGCAAAATACCGTCCCAAGAAATCTGCTAAAGTATAAAGTAGTTAATAATAGCTGTGAGCCCGGCCGGTTGGACTTCCCAGTGTGAGCAATGGCAGTAAAGGACAAGGTGTAATTTGCACAAGCAGAGAAACTAATGAGCCATCAGGTAAATGGAAAATACAACACTACGTTTTCAGTGCCTTAGCTTGAAGGGAGAGAAACAATCCACCCGTTTTCCACTTCACTTACCTCGACTGTTTAAGACCCCAATTAAATTCCTGCCGGACCCCCATATTTACTCTGAATTTCTTTTTTCTTTTTTTTTTTCTCCATTTTTGTTGTTGTTTTTCTGGCAGCTGGCATACGTTAGTGCTTTCTGTTATGTAACTGAGCAAGGTCAACGAGACAACTGGAATCTTTTCAATTCACTGTTTGCAGATTTGTTCTTGCAGAGTGTACGACCTCTGGAACATATTTGCAGGAGGATCTGCTCTCCAGGGCCAGATGGTGCTACAATATGTGGCGTACACTCGTCGTTCAGGGACACTGGCGGTAGTAATGACAAAAACGTAACGAAAGGAGGGTAGTCGAAGTTAGATGAAGGAATCTTCTGCTTTCTATAGACCAATACTCTCCTGTTTGAAGCACACTCATAGTTTACAGACGTATGGGGCTTTTTTCAGAGCTGGTGGTTATATAGTGAACAAATAAGCCCAATTGCATCATAAATGTATCACATTAACATTTACATTGAGCAGACGGTTTTGTGCAAAGCGACTTACAATAAGTATTTGTTGAAAGAAAAACCACATATATAATAAATTCTTCTTATACATCTGTACAAATCAAGCTTACATCACATGACAGGTCGTACCCTGAAAGTTTTTTTTTTTTAATAATCAACAAATCTAATTATATCTGTTTTTACATTGAATTTGCTCCAATCTGCTCTTTTAAATGAAACCACGTCTCACATCTCCCTCATGTTTTTACCGATCTGTTGAGCTCACGACCAATTTAATTTTTGTTGACAGACGCGGCCAATTAGTCAGGTGTGTTCGGGATTCATCATATCACCTTCCCCCGGAGCAGCGGTCTGCAGAGCTGTGTGCTGCGAGGCTCAGACAACATGTTTGTTTGGTTGTTTGCGCATTTCAATGTTTGCCTCCCTGTTTTCCGCTCATTTGCATCTTTCATGAGCACTGTGGACTAAAAAAAAAAAAAAATGGCCGCTGACATCATGTATTATGGACTCGGAGGGCCCTTGCCTTGCTGCATCCTTTTAATTGGTGTAATTCATTGTTTTCATAGTCGACCGGTCCAGAAATTGTGTCTGCAGCAGAAATAAATGAGAGGGTTGTTGCAGGAGTGAGAAGCCAGTCCTATTTTTCTTCCCCCCCGTTTCCTAACCCTTTAAATTATCCACAGCGTTGTAAAAGTGGGCGAAAGCTGGAGGAGTGCATTGTGTTTTAATTAATTCCATGCAGGCTTTTTAAAAGCTCTTTAACAATATATCCCCACAGTCACTCTGGTGTCTCATTAATGACTTGCATGGAGCAGACGTCACTTTGATCGGCACGATTTTACACCCACCTCCCTAAAGAAATATGAGTGCTACACTAATTGCCTCATGTTTATATTGATTACATCCACCTCCTCCAGTAGTCGCTCATCCCCCCCCCCCCCCCCACCCCATCTTCAGTTTCCTGGAGCATATCGAGCCTGTCAAACGTCGGGAGCGTTCGATGGATAAAGTGTATGGGCTGGCACTAAATGTCAACAATTTTCAGATTATCTGAGGCAACAGAAAACATTCGACTGTGACTAATGAGCAGCTGTATCTCTAACAAAACAAATCCTCCGTATGGCCGTGGATACCTACGAAATCCACGACAATGTAAGCGCTTCAATAGCGTGAAATACGTGTTTTGCATGGACTTGAGTGGGATTGTGTAATATATATATATATATATATATATATATACACGACCACAAGCTAAATAATGTCTCTGTTAATGTCCCTGTTTACAACCATCTCATCCCATCCTTTCACCCACCTTGATGTAATCAAAGTTTATAACATCCTACATTTCCTGTGGGCCTGAATAGAATTGGATTGCTCTAAAAGGTCTTATCTCTGGAAAGCCTCCCTTCGCTCATCACAATCAATCACTCCTTTCTGATGCCTATTTATATTCTCCCGAATACATCTGCCACAGTGTTTTCTTTATTTATTTGCACTTTTATGCTGATGACATCCTGGTTTGTGTGACAGCCAACAGAAGTGATTGAGTGATCTGTCAAATACACCGCCGGCGGGGGGGGAGGTGCATGAGGATCAAGGGAGCGCGCTCGATGACTCGAGAGTTTCCCTGGAAACAAACGCTGCTTCACAATAAAACGGATCCCAGTGGGAGCTTCCCAGTACAACCACCCCCCAAGTCCTCAAGTGTTATATCTTGGTGGAGTGAAAGGACGCTGGGCCGTAGAGGCAGAGGAGGTTGCTCCTCTATTTTTGAGATTGGTTGCTATTGGTTACTATTGTGCTAGCAAATGTAACAGTTAGCTTGTTGAAACAGCCCTGAGGGACCTCTGCAGGACTCGTATCGGGATCCAGTCTCAGGTGGGCAGTATGCAATGTAGTCGGCCCATTTTTGTGTTGTTTTGCTGCTTCTTAAACTCAAAACTTGAGTGTCTGTCAAGGTTTTGGAAGCATCCCGTGACTTGTATAGTTTGTGTGCACACCTGCTCCTTCATGCAAGCCATGGCTGCTCCCTTTCAGGGTCGGTCCGGTCTTATTTTCCTATCGTTAATAACATCAAAATAAATTCACTAAATCGCAGGCAACGATATGTTGCTAGAAATTTATAAATGGTTATTGCATATGCGAAGCTAATGCATGTTGTCTTAATCAATCCTGACATTTCTTTTTCTTGTGTCTTTTTTTTATTGAATTATTGATTTTATAAAGCCTCTCTCACCCAAACAAATCTGAATCAACCCTCTACCAATGCAGCAGCAGCTTCTTCTTCTTCTTCTTCTTCTTCTTCTTCTTCTTCTTCTTCTTCTTCTTCTTCTTCTTCTTCTTCTTCTTCTTCTTCTTCTTCTTCTTCTTCTTCTTCTTCTTCTTCTTCTTCTTCTTCTTCTTCTTCTTCTTCTTCTTCTTCTTCTTCTTCTTCTTCTTCTTCTTCTTCTTCTTCTTCTTCTTCTTCATCGTGGCATTAAGTCCTTTCTCACTGCAGCTCATGCTTCAGCATATTCTGTCTCATTATTTTGCTGTCTGAAAGCTACCGTCTCCAACTTAATCATTGCTGTTGCTCCAGTGATCCATTCTTTCCGAGTAGTTGTATTAAAGCCATCCGGTTTTCCATCTTTTGAATCTCCCGTTAGACATGATTGGGCTGTGAGTAGAAAGCCTATTCCCCAACTATTTGTGTGGATCATCACTTTTTGGTGTTATACCCAAATAAAACGTTGCTGTCATCCCTGAGGCACGTTTAATTAAGCTTAATCATTCCGTTTCTGATTCCATTTTATAACATTTTTGTCACACAGAAGACATATCTTAGTCCAAAAACTGGACAGTCGGATATACATTTAGAGGGACAAGCAACCATTATTTCAGTTTGAGCAGAATAACAGAACGGTGTACTCTTGTTCCAGTGTAGCATTTGCTCCATTTATTCAAATATCTCCACAATGCCTCGGTAAACAGAACAAGTTATAAGACCACAGAGGATAAATGTGAAATGGCCACTGCCTTAAAGGCAGAATCCCTGATCCTTTGCATTTTTACTGCAGGTCGAAAAAGAAATGTGTCACCAGAGTTCACACTGCATCATGAAAATGATTGACCATGATTAAATCCTTCAGGTCGGGGCAGGTCATGAATAAGAGAAGACAGGTATGAAACACAACCACGAAGAGACTCACAGCACCTTTCATTGCAGTTAGCTTTGCATGATTTCCTTTAGAAGTGTTTATAGATATTGTATGTATTATGTAGAGTAAATAATAGTGAAAGAAGTTTGTTTGAACTCCTTCAGTGTGAACATCTTGCCTTTTCCCTGACATATAAACATTGAGATTATTTTGGGCACATCTTCAAACCAGGATTTTTTGTGTTTTGACAGGTAACATCTAAACGTATTTGACAGTAGTGTTAACTCAATACCACAGAAGCACTTCTATGACGTTAAAATACAGCATTTCTAACCTTGTGGCTGAAGAAGCAGCTGGAGTGAGAAGCCTGTCGGGAGGATTCATCCTTCCTTGTTCACAGCTCTGGAGTCAAATGTGTGTCTTGCAGATCTGGTGCACAAACCCACTCAGAACCACTGGTGTCCTAACAGTCTTTCCAATACATTTTTTAGTTTGTGAAAACATAAGTTAGTTCTTAATATTAAACGTTCTGTTATGTTATGCTGTATGTATGTTCAGGGGAATCGAGACTTCCTGTTAATGTTTGGTGAAACATCACAAAGATGCTGGAGAGATGGGAGGTCAGAAAAGGCAGAATACTCAACTCCATCAGCTGAAGCTCCCTCGTGAAAGCAGCTCCCACAGGGTGACATTTCAACCAGTAAGGATGTGATTCACACAACTTTAAAGTTAGTGCTCATTACCATGTGTTGTTCTGTTTTTACTGTGTTTTTTGTATGGTCTCTCTGCTGCTGCTTCTCCGTCTCTCACCACCTCCGGCCCCACTGATGGTGGTGGACAAACTTGAGGTAACAAACAAAGGTACATTTAAAACAAACGGCCCTGCAGCATTTTAATATCTCTACAGCTGGGATGATTAACACTGGCTCAACATCCTGGGAATTGCAAGATTGTTTAATTCTCCGTGATGTAATTCAATGTGGAGATATTTGAAAGTACGCATCATTGAGCAGAAAACCACAATGCTTTCACGCTCCGCTCCTATGAAAGGGTCTCATTACTGTCTCATCGATGATATTTCAGGCTTTGTGGTGTTGCAGCGGCATTGATGACCACCTGATGGTGAAGAGAGGGTCAGCAGCCGCAGAAAGAGGACTGACATTTACT
The DNA here is from genome assembly GCF_963514095.1 of Eutrigla gurnardus. NCBI lineage: Eukaryota > Metazoa > Chordata > Actinopteri > Perciformes > Triglidae > Eutrigla > Eutrigla gurnardus. The sequence continues at coordinate 20,729,517 of NC_139918.1, forward strand.
GGACAATCAGCTCATCCCCTACCAGGCAACCGGCTCCCTAGATACTTTGATGAACTCTTTAAACACCAGATAAACACCTTTTTGCAGACACCCGTTTATAACATTGCCGTCGGAATAACAAGATCCCTAGAGTTTGTGACCTGCAGGCAAAACAAAAAGTAAGGGATGTGAATTTCAGGATTATTTGTTTTTCATTCGTCAGACTGGTAGCTCAATCTTTAAAAGAATCATGTAGTTTCTATCACAGCTGGAGGTTTAAGCTTATTTGGAGTGTTCAATTTTCCGTGGTGATATGTGATGTGCAGGTTGTTTAAATGTGCCACATGCAGGCCTTACTCTTTAACTCTTTCAAGGTCCAGTGAGTAGGATTTTGCAGCATCAAACAGTCAGTCTGCAACCAACAGCATACCCCTCAGCTCACACCTTCCCTTTACCGCGCTAACCAGGGCCACCGGCTGCAAAACCATGGTAAAGCCATGCTGGTGTTCAGGACCCTTGGAGATTATGGGAGCAATGCGATTCAAACAGCTGCTGGCATTACCACTGTTTTGCACTCTGCGGCTCATGTACTGCAGTTTCACAAGCGTGTCAGAGGACTCCGGTGGGCTCCAGGTAACGTATAAACTGTAGAAATGTGGTGGTGCAACCAGGCGGACTCCGTAGATATGAAGGACTCATTCTAAGGTCAGGAAAACACAACAACTCTTGGTTTCAGGTGAATATTGAAAATCTAGTTATCAATATTATATTCCATTTCTGGCAAAATCTTATAAATGATTCATTCTAAGGTCACGAAAACACAATTCTTGGTTTCAGGTGATTAATGAAAACTTAGTTATCAATATTATATTCCATTTCTGCCAAAATCTACACGGTGGATCTTTAAGAACATATTTTCCCAGATTCAGTACCGGGCATATACGTGCACAAAATGGCTTTTCGTATCAGCTTTCAACTCTTCCTGGTTTTAGAAAACATCCAAATAGTACTCATCATAATGACTTGGAGTGGCCAAGTTCACAGCATCATAGAGGTTGTGCCAGAAGTGCATAAACACATCCACAAGAAATCCCAAATAAAAATAGAGATCATGTCCTCCAGGAGTTTTATGGATCCTCCTGCAACACTTGACAGTGATGAATTGATTGACGACAGCTAAAAAACACCTCAATCCTGAAGCTGGATGACTATTGTACATGGAGGAAGGTGTGTAGTTCAAAGGTCTGTCCATTTCAGTTCCCGGTGCTAACTCTAAATACTTTTCCCTCCACCTCATCGTTCATTTTGAGGCAGTGAAGACCGTTTCTCATACAGTAAAAATATACTCACTGGCGGCATTTAAAAGTCACAGACCAGATTTGCAAACCGTTTCACTACAGCCAGTCATAACCAATCTTAAACTGCCTCCAATCATCAGAGTGACAACTGTGATTTTACAGGCAGCGAGAGGAGACGTTCACAGTGCATTTGCAGCCGCGGCAGGAAGCTGTAGACATGAAAGAATTCACCGACTGCGCTCGCCAACTTGGTGAAATTTTTCGATTCCATTGACAGTTTGATGAACACTCTGCTGGAAATGTGCCACCGACTACAGAAGCATTTTTTTAGCCCTGAAGCATGTGAAATTGCAGTACAGCCGTCGTTCTCCTCCTAAACAAACATTTTATAAACAAAGTTATGATTCCTAACTTAGAAACACAGCGTGTATGTGGAGCCGTTTGCTCGTCTGTCCAATCCTGTGAGGCAGCACTGTTCTCCATGGGGAGACGGAGGGACGTTCAAAAGCCTCCTGAAAATGAGATCCGTCCAAACCAATCGCATCCCCCGAAAGACTACTTCCACAAAAAGGCTTGTGCAGAACAGATGAAAGGGTTTTTGCTGCTCCACCAGGGGGCTCGTCTATCTGTCCTGCTCCTCTGTGCCGACATCTGGAAATTCATGAACTGTGATCCTGCACAACACAAACTCAGGAAACAAGACTGGTGATTGACAGTGGTTTATTTTGAGGGTTGATTTACCCAAAATAAAAAACATCTTAGCTCATTTACCTCAAATGGTATGTTGCCATGCCGATAATTTGGTTTTTTTTAGAGACAGTGCTGCATAGAGGCACCGTTTTGAGAAGTTTTCATTGGAACTACTTAAAAAAATAGTTACTATGAAAACTGTCTGTCTGTCTGAGTAATGGGGACACTGTTCCTAGCAAAAAATGCTGCTTTAGAATTTTGGAAATTCAAGTTAAGCTTCAGAACTCACGGAGTTATGCACAATAATGAGACCATGAATAAATAAATAAAAACAAATAATTACAGTTGAATATATTAACTGGAGAACCACTGGATATATACAAACAAAAATTTGGACTTACATTGACACACTTTATCAGCACTTCAAAGAGTCATTTCTCTAATCAAAGCCATTCATATCAAATCACCTCTGCGTCCAAAGGTAGAAGGAGCTTCTGGGTGCACAATGTTGTTAATGTCCGGCTGCTTCCAGTTTAGGTAAGTGGTCAGGGTGGAGCTAGCCAGAAACATCAAATTCAAGAGAGTCTCATTTCGGCGTATGCGAACCTCAGAAACAAACACACTCTCTCTCGGTACAATCATCATGCGTTCCCTTGGCTGCATCCCATTAGCCAAATGTTCTCTGGCTGGCTCGGATTACACTTTGTAACCAGATAGCGGTGAGATAAACAAGCTTGTGTGAGATACCCCTCAACGTTGGTTTGCGATCCGTAACTCAATGTAGAGACGAAGATACTGGTCAGACAACTTCACAACAGGTCCCAGTATGGACATGAGAATGACGTACATTAATTTACTGCAGGACTCGCAGTATCAATACAAACCTGAACTCCACACAAGCCCGAGGTCTAACTTTCAACTTTCTTTCTTCAAGAACTGAATTGAGCTAGAAGGAGGATTTTGACGACGAGGTGAGTTTGAACAAACCTTGACAAACACTTTCAGGTACATTCTGTCTTGTATTGAATATGGACAAAAAGTATGCAGCTTTAGTAAACATGGTAGAGGTTTATATAAGCTAAGTGGCCGATGTTGTAACAGGTATGATCATTTAAGGTTGAAGGCAACAAAAGAAAGGTTTAACGTTCGTGGTTGGGGTTTAACGTTTACTTTCTTTCTGCTTCCTTTGCATGAGCTGCTGTTATGTGTCCAGATAACCTATTACCTGCACTTCAAGGATTTACAGTTAGATGTTGTCAGGTGTTGCATTCAGTCTTTGTGTGTTTATGAATAACTGAGCAGAAATCTCAAAACAAGGACAACACAAAGCATATTTGCATGATTAGCCCTATCCCTAGAGCAATGTTAGAACATATCTTTTAGTCAGTTAAATACCAAATCACAAATTGCTTTTCCCTGCAAACTGAATCACTGCCAAGATATAGACAACACTCTCCTGAGTGACAGAGATGGCGACTTTATCCAGGTGAATTTTGTGCTCACTTAAAGCGATGGTTTGGAGTAAAATGCACCCTAGGTCATTTCCACCATGACATCCAGCGAAATACCCCCTCAGAAGCATTTTTAGCGAGGATGTCATGGTGGAAATTACCTAGGGTGCATTTTACTCCGAACCATCGCTTTAATGCTTTCTGCGTGATGAAGACCATAACAGTTAAACAGGGCTCTCTGTGGTCTGAATGACACATTTTGATACAATCCTGAAAGACAAACTGCTGTTTTTAAAAAGTAGCGCTACCTTGCCTTGTGCACTCTCAGACAGCATCACAAATGATTTCAGACCCCCTGTTTTGCAGCCCTTCACTCCTGACCTCCAATAGCTCCCTGGCCACCGAGGAAGCCTTACCCAGCATCTGGCCCGCTTGCACCCCCTTCCCCACGAGAGCGAGCATGTCGGGGCAGACGAGCTCGCCTCCCTCCGGCTCCCGAATGATGAGACAGTGCATTTACATTAGCCTGGTGAAGCATGAGCAGTGGCTCGCTGCCAGCACCGAAGCACAAAAGCATGCAGCCCGAGCATCTGGCGGGTTTGTGCTAACGTCAGGAGTGGCAGGGTTCTGCCTTCGCACAGATTCACCGACGATGCGCAGGCAGTCAGACAAACTGGCACGCGGTCAGATCATAAAGTCAGATAAACAGTCATATTCAGGAAGTTAATTAGCCATTAGTCATTCAGCCAAACCGTTTGTCTGCCAAAAAAGGGAGGCAGACTCCTGGCATGCTCCTCATTTATAACCAGGGAATGGAATTTAAGGAGGAGGGACGGCTTAATTTATGTGAGTCTGGCCTCCGATCTGTTGGCTTGGAGGGGTGGAGGGGGGGGACCAGGTTGCTTTGTTCACAGAGTGTGGAGAGAAAGTCACATGGTGTCGAAATTACCTTAGACGCAAACTGTCGTCTGCCTCCCAACCACCAGCTATCAAGGGAGGAATTTTCCTTGGATTTCAGTGTGACTTTCAATAAAGATTCAAATGACAGGGGCTGAGAATGGGACATTAGAGCAGTACTTTGCAAGAGGCACTTAGGTACACTTAATGTTAATTTCCATTAGTCGGAATGGAGGATGGACACAATAGCTGTGAGCACGGCAACATTTTTGGAAGGCTTGCATTAAACCTGTTTGCTGTAACGGAGAGGAGGAATAATGCAGTTCTTTATCTGAACTGGGTTAAAAATCAGTGTGCATTATAGCTGAAATGAGCAATAAAACTAAAGCACCAATACGCATTTATCGTACTGCACAATGCAGCAGATTTAATTCCAAAGCAGAACGGAAAAGAATAATGTGGAGTAGTGGCTTGTGAACCTTTTTTTCTTTGAATTTGTTTTTTTTAGGGACATGTATAGCATGTCACAATGTAGACACTACAGCATCCATAGCTGATTCTAGTTTGGAACATCCATCTCAGTTACATACAAACTATATATTAAATAGGAAAACATAATGAACACTTCAAACACAAACAGTATTACAGTAAAGGTATAATATTAATCACACAACTGATCTCTCTTTAAAAACTCAACCTATTCAGCTTCTTGAGAACATTGCCGTGGTGACATCTAATCAGCTTCTTGTCGAAAATGTTAATTGACGAATCATTTACTTCACTAATAATGCAGAGTTAGTGTACTCGGCTTGATTAATGAGCTTGTGGAAGGTGTTGTATAATGTCTTCTATGGTTCTGGAGGTTTGTCTGTGTAGCAAACTGGAGGTGTGGTGTTCGAGTGGCCCTTTAGGATAAACTCGCTTTTCTTTGAGTTGCATTATGGGGAATGTAGAAGGAGCTCGACCAATAATAGAGCTGAATGTTGTGGGTTTCGAAACATTATGAACATGCAAAACTAAAATAGGGAATCAGCTACTGCTTTAAGGGGGTTGATAACTGTAGAAACTGCTTGTGACTGCAGTTCTGCTTATTCCACGAGTAAGGCTGGTAGCAAGAATGTAGAAGGTCTTTTCTCAGAGGATTGTGTGCAAACAGAATGATCTCTAACAGTCACTGAACCTCCTTCTTATTGTGTGCCAGCTATTCCAAACCAGGATTCCTTGTGGCAGCAAGGGTCAAGCAATTTCTGCATGGTGGAAGTGTTGCCTTCAGATAAAAAATACTCCAGGATGGAAGAAAAAATAAGAACTGAAAGTCCCAGTAACTCTTATTTATGACGGCCACTGTAGGGGGGGGGGAACAGAGCCGAGAGGTGGGCAATATTCAGAGAAAAAAAGTCGCAAATTTGCTACTTTATTATGATGCTAACAACTGGCATTTGTGCTAGCTAAAATCCCACGAATGTCGCATTTATTTTTCTAATTAATACATCACAACGTGTGACCATGACTTGCTAAGATTCTTAGTGATCGCTGTTGATGGTTATTGTTGGTTAATTTTATATGGGCCAAATTGTGGGTGTTTATTGATCGGGCAGTTGGGGTTAATGCTAGCGGTAGCTTTCACTTGTTGTCATAGCAACTGCAAACATTCGGTGTTAGTGGATCCAAGCAACTTGTTTATCGGCTACATGTACACGTTAATATATGCCAAAAGAAAACAGAGGCAAGAGAAGGGGCAAGATTCTTTATTATATATATTATATATAATATATATAAGTGGTCCTAATACGCTGTTGTACTTATTGGGACTTTCAGTTCTTTTTTCGCAGTCTCCCAGCAACCAATGGAAACTTCTTAATTCTGTAAAGTTTAGGGTTTTTCTACCTCTGGTATCTGTTCCCCTATTCAGCAACTTTTCCACTTCCACTGTCACCACCTGCATTGCCATTTCCCATCTGTACACAGATGCCCTCAGACTTTCCTAATCACCTGACTGCCACACCCATCTACACACCTGTTCTCATCGGATCCACCCGGGCTCCCCTGCCTGCCTCTTCACCTGCATCACCTGCCTTCCAGTCCTTCTGATTAGATCCAGCTCCACATATGGCGACCCAGATCCTTTGTTCCTCTGCCAGTTTGCCTTCGGTTGTAATGCGGTTTCCTGTTCCCTGTCTGCTACATGAAGCCTTGGCAGGTTACTTGCCTGTCAGACCTACTGCCATTTGGACTCTTATTAGCTGTAAGCTACATTTTTACAATAAAGCACTGGCTTTATTCTGCTACCTCTGAGGCCCTTTTACAAGCCAACATTACGTCTGTTTTAATCCACCTCCGGTGTGGTTCGTTTGGGCAGTTGTTATCCCCTTTTTCTCGTAGGCTGTGTGCTTTGGGTGTTTCTCCAGGACAACCTCGGCCATCAAAGCATGATGAAACCGTTTGCTTTTATTCAGACGTTTCCCATTTAATTAAGTCCTCCGTTTCTCTTCTGCCTCCTCTGTATTTCCCACTAGTTCTTTCATTTCCCACAACAATCATTGCATGCACACTTAAGGTCATAAGAGTGGTCAGACATTACATTTATTCTGCATGATTTTTATAATAATTTCTTTCTTATTCTTAATCATTTCTTCAAACTTCACGTGATTCTACACATTCAATTTGTTGGGTATATTCACAAATCAAATCCCACTTTTCTATCCATATATACTTATTCGATGATTAGTCGAATGTTTTCCCTATTGAGTTGCAATGAGTGCTGCTTGGCCAGAGACAATTGTGGTAGAGAAGACCCAGAAAAGGGGTGGGAAATGTCCGTGCCCCCCCATGAGCCATGTTGGTAGTTGGGTTTTGTCCAGTGGGAAAAGGGCTACACACACAATTGATACCTTGCCATTGTACCTTGAGGTTGGTTGTATGAGTGGTAGGGGGGGGACACATCGCCACTAGCTGCTTTTCCGTTTGTCTCACCTCCACCACAACAAAACGCCGGGTCTCCCTCTGTTCTCCCCTTTGTACTCGCGGCCCAGCCACCCCTGAAAATAGATTCCCTCTTCCATCATGCCTGAGGGAACAATTTAATTAAAAGCCAGCTCAGAGCAAAGGACACCCAGCGCCCTATTCTTGACGTGTCCACCGTCAACAAACTTAGTGAGCAAATAAATCGTCTCGTGTACAACGTCCCGGCCCAAACTGTAAATACATACCAAGCATGGGCGAGCGGTCATAATAAGCTATAAATGCAGTGCATGCCCAAGCCCTTCAATAAAAATAATTGAAAATATTAATCTGGCAGTGTGTTCAATTATACAATACCTTAGTTTTACTGTTTTGGTCTTAAATCCGTGCCTAATCTGTCCCGTTTTGCTTGCGAAAAGCTGGAAAACTGACAGCTTGTTTCGCGCATGCGCACTGTGACACCGACTAGTACAGTTACTGCTAAAGGCTGTGTTTACTGTAGATGAGCATTTTGAATGGCAAAAAAGCTGTCAGTGAAGCAGCTTATCTGCCAACGCGCATGCGCAAAAATGACTTGTTTGAATTGTTCAGCGGGAAACTGTAGTGGTTCATTCATTGTGTAGCCTGGTCAAAATGGCTGAAAATATTAATTATATTCAGGCTTTGCGTTCAGTGCCGTTTTCGCGGAGACCTTTTGAGGAAAAGAAAGCTATAATTTCAAGTGGTCGGCCTACTCCTGAAGTAAATATCACAAAGACTGCAAAGAATTCCGTCCGTCACTTTCAAGCTAGCGCGTATGAGAAACATAAATGGCTAGCTAGCCGACCCCCCTCCCGTCAAACGATCCGGTCTGACAGCGACATATTGCCTGTTCATTCATGAAAACCATCTCGAAACACTCTCAGTCAAACAAGGTGGGGAATGAGAAATCTGCGGCGCTACTAGCCTAGTTCGTTTTAAAAACACACCGGCAGCAGCGCCTACTGATCTGAGACGTGTCAGTGAGTTACTGTAAATGCTGTGCGGAAAACCAGCTGTGGTCTGTGATTGAGGTGCAGACGGGTGAGTTTGGAGCTGACGAGAGGATCGCGCTGACGACCGCTTCGTTACATTTTTCTCATTGAAAAACTATACAACTGGCATTTAGATGATGTTCTCCATAAAAAAAATAAGTGAAATACTGTAATAACAATTCGGTTTTAGTAATCAACCGCTTATAGTGATCAAATGTACTCTGGACCAACGTGATCACTACAAGCTGTTTCCACTAACCATATTATATTTTTTATTAAAAAATATAATGCCCCCCCACGGGCGCGCATGGTATTGACACTTCAGCATGACCACAGTAAATGGTCACCGCTCGCCACTGATACCAAGTGAATAGATTGTGGTGTAATGACTGTAATTTACTGGTTAAAGCGGCAGGATTAAATATGGTCTGGGCTTAGTCATATTCATGAGAATGGTCCGGATGATTGACGTTATTTAATTGAATCCCATCCTGAAAATCCTATCTGTTTTCTAATTTAGTCCAAACTGAATAGAATTTTTTGTCCCCATCTGGTAAAACAATTTATTAATTTCCTTTATAATGACCTGTCAGCTGTTATTACCGCGTTAACAATGTGTTTATCATAAAATGAGCCAACCCCACTTTCCTGCAGAGGTGAAAGTGGTGAAACTTTGACGGCGTGTTTTAGTTTCAACCACAATAGACTCTGTGTCCAGCCTAGTTAACACTACATCACCTTACATCTGAGAATCAGTGGAAGTCATCAATCAAAGATCACGGAGGATATCAGACGGCCATCATTTCTGACAGACAGCGGTAATGATCTCACTGTTGCTGAACCTGTTGCTGATCACATGATCAAAGTTTACAAACCAATTAACAAACCAAACCACTGACACTATGTGCTTGCTATCTTAGAGAAAAGACAGTTATTAGACAGAAATTCATTATTTTTTTTAAAAGTAAGGTAATTTTCTAACGGTAAATGCCAGATAATAAGCACTAACAATGTAGGGATTGGCATTATATACGGTACACACATGTGAGCAGCTGCTATTTATATATTCTATATGAATAAAACTTCCACAGAGAGGCATTCATTATCTAAACAAAACCAAGTAGGTTTATGCAGTAGAAGTATAACAGACCAACTAATGCAGAATGGCTCCTCAAGTGGATTTTCAACCTGCTGTATGACTGATAACTCATTCTGAACCATTTTTACTTGGGATTAATTATGGAACACTCGCAGCAAGAAAGGTCCAGGTTCAAGTCTGGGTTTGAATTCCTTCTCTGTGGAATTTACATGTTCTCTCCTAAATCTATTTATTTCTACCTTTCTGGCTGCCATTGTTTCCATTCACTTTCACAAATTAATTAGCTGACCGAAAACCTTTTAAATAAGTTGAGTTGTAAAATCAATCACAGTGAATATGTTGCCTCCATTAATTTGAAGGGAGTTACATAATTTTTTGTGTGTGGTAATGCAGGGTTACCGTACTACATCTTAAAGGAGTCATCACCTGGTTTTATACGTATCCAGCCCCCCTTGGATCGCTTTGGATCAATTCGTAAAACTTATTAGAAAAAAAAAAAAAAATTTTAATCAAACATTGAGCTTGTTCTGACCCTTTTTCGTACCGCGATTTTATCACGCGAGATTACGCGCGAGGTTTTGACTGGTCCGGATGTGCATTGTATAATATGTAATGAGGCGCGCGTTGATTCGCCGCAGGAAGGACAGAGCCGGGGGGGCTTGCCTGCATGCAGACTCCAAAACATAATGGCGGCGCTTCGGCGATTTCAGGTAGCGGACGGGGCGGGGTTGGGTGGTGAAAGAGGGGTGGGCTTATGCAAGTAGCCGCCACGGTGACGTCACCGAAGGCGCAGAATCAAAATCTCGTGCTTTAGGACTGCACACCCTTGTGTGCTATTCCTGTTCGGAAAAAGAGCAGAAGCGAAAAAACGGCGCCACTTTCAAACTCCAGCCTTTCAGGCAAGTTTCAACTGAGGTCAAACACAGATATGCATGTTTTAACAAGAGAAATTGCGATTTCCTGGTGATGACTCCTTTAATGGAAATGTCCCTTTATCCTGACTTTAAACATGCATTACTTGACTCGTTTGGCTATCGAGGGCTGCACAACAAGCTGTAATGTTGTCACGATGTTTTGGCTAAGAGCTAAGGGGAACTCTTACATAGAATCTGGCTGTTAAGCTGCTATATATTCCACTTTCTTCACCAGCTGGTTGTGAATGTGTTTAAAAAGCAGCTGCCAGTATATTGTGTAATAAGTATACTGGTGAGACTGAGTCACAATCACAACAGTACGATTGCAGACTGCAAAATCAAAACAACAAGCTGAAAGACACCAAAATGTCCCGCAATAATTGTCTGTGGGTTCAATCCGTTCACATTAGACCGATTATTCAGATGAAAACGTTAATTCATTCAGATTTACGTTGCTAAAACAAAATGCATACTTAAGGTTCTGTGTGAGGGATTCAGGCAACTTCAAGCATCTGCTAACTGTCACAAACAGAAACTAAACAGAAGGAAATACATTGAATAACTGGAAAGCAGTGGCTGGCTGGAAAAAAGAAAAAAAAATCTTTAATCCAAAATACACGATAACTATTTGCAAATTGATTATCAGTAAAGTATTATTATTGTCTCATAAAAATGTGTAGTAAACGTGACTCTTGTAGGCCTTTTAAATCTTGTGTTTTCAATCCTCTGAGAGGCATGTATGAATAAAATAAAAAAAGTAAAATAATTATGTTTAGTAGTTATATGAAAACTATCTAGCCATCGCGTTTCCCATCCGCTTCAATGCACTTTTGCTCATTCACCCCAAACAGGACAGCCAGTGAGCCTACATTAAAACAGGCCTCCTCATCGTTTGTCACCGGGCCCAGGGGGTAATGAACGGGGTGAATTGGATGTACTCTCTAATTATGGAAAGGACAAAAAGCCAGTCAGATTCCCTTGTCAAGGTCCCCCTACTGCAGCACGTGGGGAGCAGCTCCCACTCATAAATCAACTGGCGGAGGTAGAGGGAACATAAAAGGGAGAAATATAGCACCGTGCGGACCCCCCGACGATCAACCCTGTAACGGCCTGCGACAGGCAATAAGGAGGTGTGCTGAGCCCTCCTGTGTGTTTATAGGCATCGTAAACACCTGCTGATCAGCACCCACCAGTGTCCACGCGCACAGCAGCGGCGGCCATCTTTTACAGTAACCTCACCATGTCGTCATCAAGCAGGCCCTGGCGATCGCACGCTGCTCCGCGAGCGCCCATAACCTCGGCATTATGAGACCCATTAACATCGATCAATGCGCCGCCGGTGCTGCTGGCGTGTTCGCCTGCGACTGCGTTGGAGATTTTTTTTTTTAACGACTGCTCACGGACTGATTGTCATGGTGAGAGTGCTGAGCGGCCCACGCTGCAGTGATCTGCACTGGCCCCTCATGAACACTCGTGGTGAAAAATGACTGAGTTAAATTCATGAAAACCGCCATTATTTTTTAGATTTTATGCAATTTTTTTTCCTGAATCCTTTCTCTCCCTGCAGCGTGTTTGAAAGCAGCAGTAAAGAGCGGTTACTCCAGCAGAATTACAAGCACACTTCTTTTAAACAGCACATAGAAAACTAAAAAATAAGCATGCATACTACTTTTATTTTGACTTCCTCTCTCTAGTAATCGTAGCATTTCCTTCCATTTAAATCCCTTTTTGAAGTACTAAAGACTACAATAAACCACACGCTTCACATGCAGTAAATCGCTCAGCCAACTATTTATTAATTATATTGAAAATTTGGATTCATTGCAGTTTCCTATTTTATGCTTTACTCCTCTAGAGGGACTGTAAAGAAAACAGTGATTTAGTAACTGGGGGAATTAAAGTGCAGCTGTTGCAATGTAGTCGTCCTGTTTCATAAGTGCTTGTTGAACCTTCGGTACACTTTCGTCCTCTTTCACAAGAGGATCTATAAACATAAAAAAAAGGGCTATGTTCTCTTTTAAGCTCTCCACTGAATGGTTCGGTCATTACGCAGCTGGACCATATTGCAGTTTTATGTCACAAAGAGGGCCTGGTTTTAACTCTGCAGTATTTACAACAACAACAATAAAACGGGGATTATGCAACGGTTACCTCCTGAAAAATGCCTTTTATTTCCCCTATTTTCTAAATATCCCCACTAAAGCTCAAAGCGATCCACGTGTCCTTTCACTGCCCTTCAGTAAGTACACACTTCAAAGACGAGCTTTTCTTTGCAACGGCGTTTCTGACGCGCTGTTGTTATTGTTGTTGTTGAGCCTTCCAACCTTACACTGTGTTATCGCACATTATCCCCCCGTGGCTCCGATGGCGACACTGATGTGGATTAGTGCTTCTGGGAAGTCTCTCTCGCGTCTCCCATGAGAACCAGGTTTTTAAAACACATTTTTGTAAGCAGATTATACACAATCACTGGCAAATGGGGGGTGAAACATACAGCAGCTCCACTCCACATTGTTCTGATTTTTGCTGTCCATTGTGTGGTGGATGGATGGGCGGATGCTGCAGTCACGTTGGCTGGAGGAGATACCTGGAGATGGCAATGAGCTATTTAAAGGGTACATCTGTAGATATTATACCTGCTAGAGAGTCATACCCTTTTGAAATGCTCACTTTTTTTGGTCTTACAGCCTGAAATAAAAATACATCGATTTCATATTTTTCCAGCTTGATTTACATATTTTGCCTGGAAACAGCTGAGAGCTGTGAGTGCTAACAATACCAACAAAAGTCATGTTTTTTCTACATTCATTATATGTTGACGTTTGCAGTGATCCCTTTGGGGGGAGGGGCTTTGGAGGGAGGCCTGAGGGGACGACGTGGGGACTTTCTCGACTTTTGGAGCTCATGTTGCCAGCAAAGAGTTAACAAAACTGGATTTTTTTGCTGGATACAAATCTGGTTTGTCTTATTTTGATGACCTCATTTTGAAAATCAACAACAGAAACGTGCAAATATTGAAAAGGAATGTTATCAGGGTTTTTGCATCTTCCACTATTAATGTTCTTGCATGGAATTAGGTTGACACACAGGGTTGGTAATTTAATCATGAGAACACCAAATATGTCTCGTTCTGTCACATTCTGTCACAGCTAAAAACCCCCACTATATATTTGTAACCCGTCTATAAACCTGCTTTAACGTATTTATTTGTTGGCCACTTTCCGTGGAAACAAGCTCTGACACTGACATATTATCACTATGTAAAGTTGATAGACCAAATGTGTGTTATCAGTCTCTTTAGTTCAATGTTCAACCTTGTCTTCAATCTACCCAAATTCTCCCATGTGACCCCCCTCCTCCGTGACCTCCACTGGCTCCCTGTTGCAGCACGCATCCAATCCATGACGATGGCACTGGCCTTCAGGGCCATCAATGGAACGGCACCTGTCTACCTTCAAACACTAATGAAACCACACGCCCCGAAGCTAGCACTTCGCTCCTCTACTTCAGCTGGCCGGCTGGTACCACCATCGCTGAAATCAAACAAATGTTGCTCAGCAAAGTCCAGACTCTTCTCTGTTCTGGTCCTCAGTGGTGGAACGAACAAAAAAAAGCACTTCTATGTTCTTACCTATAGCACTTTGATCATAGCACTGTTGTTCTTAAGGTATACTGAACAGCTACTACTTTACTCAGACGAGGACCTTACACTTGTTTCTATGTTTTTGCTCTTACTTTATCAGCAATGATATGTTGTGGTTTCTTTCTTTTGACAAATATTGTAAGCTAAATGCCCTAAATGTAAATATAAATGTAACCTTCTTCACCAGATTTAGACTCTAGTCTGCCATTTGGTGCTCAGCTGCTTCTGTACTGTTTAAGAGCTTTTCTAGTGTTAACAGCTGAGGAGCTGAAACACTGTGGAGCTGAGCAGAACCGCAGAGTTTAGTGATGTTAATATGAAGGCATTATTGATTATAGCATTATAGCGGGGCTTAGGAAGCTTTTTCCTTTTGGTTTTAATATGGGCCTTTAATTGGTCATTTTGCATATTTAACACTTATGTTAATCAATTTCTATGTCTATCAACCAGGAAACTTTCCAAAAAACGTATTTTTTGTCATCCACTGCTGACCTGGTTAGGGTGAAAACATGCTTTTATATCATGTCTAAAAAAAACATGTGACTCTCAGTGACTCGTTGGCTGTTGTTTGTGCTTGTGCACTGAAAAGTAGGTCGGAGTGCCCGGCCTTCTTGGCGTCTCTGGGTGGCGCCCTGGAAAGGTCGTATCGTCAGATCTGTGGCCATACGTCTTGGACACTCGGGTAAAGGGAGGTAAGGAGCTGTCAGCTGATCACCACCTGGTGATGAGTTGGATCAGAGAGCAGAGACGTTTCCAGACACACCTGGTAAACCCAAAAGTGTAGTGAGGGTGAACTGAGAACATGATGATTGATCGTTCAAAAGATGAGCTCACAACCTTTTCTAGCTCTGAGCAGAGCCGCATCGTTGCAGATTGATGGATGGATATTATCGGTTGCTGATGTACGCAAGCGTTATATTTTGTTTTCCTGGAATAACATTTGGGATTTGGGAAGTACTCTGCGCATAAAACTGTGTTATACTACTATAATAAGAGCATATAGGCAGTATAGGCAGTTAGTTATGGTGGAGCTAATATTAACTACAGTACATATTTTTGTTAAGGCCGAAGCCACCACAGGGAAAAAGACTCAAAAACTGGACAGTTGCAATGAAACAGTCTTTACTTGCAGACAGGTTCAGTGCACAGCAAGGCGGCCAGCATGCAAACAGAGCCAAACAGGGATGAGACTAAAGGCAGGTAATCAGGTAGAGAAAACATCGATATCTAGAAAAATGCTGGAACGCTAGACACGGAGCTACCAAGACGAATGGGCAGCAGACAGGGAGTTAGCACCAGACTCGATACTTGAGGGGAGGATAACAAGACACAGGTGAAACAAATCCATCAACAAGGGGGCATGGAGAGGAAGGAAGGAAGGAAGGAAGGAAGGAAGGAAGGAAGGAAGGAAGGAAGGAAGGAAGGAAGGCAGGCAGGCAGGAAGGAAGGCAGGAAGAAGGGAAGGCAGGAAGAAGGGAAGGCAGGAAGGAAGGAAGGAAGAAAGGAAGAAAGGAAGGAAGGAGGGAAGGAAGGAAGGCAGGAAAGAACGAAGGAAGGAAGGAAGGAAGGCAGGAAGGAAGGAAGGAAGGAAGGAAGGAATGAAGGCAGGAAGGCAGGAAGGAAGGCAGGAAGGCAGGAAGGAAGGCAGGAAGGAAGGAAGGAAGGAAGGCAGGAAGGCAGGAAGGAAGGAAAGAAGGAAGGAAGGCAGGAAGGAAGGCAGGAAGGAAGGAAGGCAGGAAGGAACGAAGGAAGGAAGGAAGGCAGGAAGGAGGGAAGGAAGGAAGGAAGGAAGGAAGGAAGGAAGGAAGGAAGGAAGGAAGGAAGGAAGGCAGGAAGGCAGGAAGGAAGGAATGAAGGAAGGAAGGAAGGAAGGCAGGAAGGAAGGAAGGAAGGAAGGAAGGAAGGAAGGAAGGAAGGAAGGAAGGAAGGAAGGAAGGAAGGAAGGGGGTTTGCTATGTGGCATTACCTGGTAATATGCTTCTCAAGCAGTCAGGTTCAGGTCATGTTTGGGAAGGGCAGGACTCGAGTAACACTAGCTCCGTGGTGAAACAGGCCCGGTATTTGGTCGCTCTCCAGGAGAACTTCATCGTCCAGCTCATATTTTACACAGCAGACGTCAGGATGATGACACGGCGCGGGTTCACCGTCGGCTCCCTCCAGAGACATCCGAGCAGGAGATTTCCATCAAATACTCCTCAGCATGAAATAACCATTAAACAAAACGGCCTTATCACCCGCTCGCAGGGTAGTCTCTTTAATTAGCTCGCGCGCCTCGGCCCCCTTCAAACGCGGGGGGCATTAAGACCCAGCAGAGACGGCGAAAACATCTGTCGCCTCGCTCTCCACAGTATGAATTGCGCCTGGGCTCCGGTCTGGAGACACACGGGCAGCGGCAGGCAGTGCTGGCACGGCGCGGACGGGACCGGAGCTGGATCCGGGATTTGCGAACAGATGGACGATGAGAGAAAGTGGAGTCGGACGCACTGAGACACAGCGATAAGACAGCGCGCCGCAAAATGAAGACACCTATGGTAAAAGCTTTCTGTTGTTGCCCCCCCCTACTCCGACACTCAACTGTTCGCTTTATTTACGTCCAGCATTGTTCAGTGAAGTGCGCTCCGATGCGCCGTAACGCCGCTGCACTCTGTCGGATCAAGAGATTAGGATCAGAACAATGGGCATCCAGCTGGGCGCTCTGTTCGCCACTAAGCTTTTCTTATGATAACCACTACGGCACGGGTCACAGATGGCTGGCTGTTTGCTTTCCCCGCTTCTACTGCAGGTGCCTACATCCATCAAAAGAAAAAAAAGATGAATTAAGATGTCATAAATTAATCAATATCTTGTATAAATGTACGATGAAGTAAAACAAAAAATTATGCACGCTATTAAAACACATCAGAAGTGTTGCTCATCATATGCACCTGTGATTTAATATGCATTCGCGAGCTGGGAGATCAAAGTGATGCACCGTTTAACTTCAAAGGTCACGTTGTTGATATTAACTTTTTTATTATTACATTATTGTAAATGACCGTACAGACGTGCGCATTAATACGCACTCAAACTAAGGAACGAAGATCAATGTGACGATTCTGCATGAGCCGTTTAATTAAGACGATAATTGCAGAGGGGGGGGGGGGGGGGGGGGTGTAAAGTTTTGGTCGCACGTGACTTCCAGGAAGTTGGACTTGTGTTGACAAACCAGCAGGGGATGATGATGATGGTCCGGGCTCCACCACGGGTGCAGTCTAAACTCAGTGTGTGTGTGTTTGTGTGTTTTAGCGCCATGGCATCGCCGTGCTCCTCGTGCTCCTCCTGTGCGCGAGCCTGTTCCTCGTGTACAACGGCAGCTTCACCGGCGCTTCCAGGGACGCGAACGACACGCACACCCGGCAGCACGAACAGCTGCGGCGGCCCACGGAAGCCCCCGTCAGGGTGGCCAAGCCTCACCCCCCGGTCCTCCAGGGATACAGCGGCATCATCGACCATAAGGTAAACAGATGTGTGTGTGTGCGTGTGCGTGTGCGCGTGTCCCCTAATGCAGGGAGGGAGTGTGGGTGAATGGCGTCACATGTTTGCCCTAATGCGCTTGCAAAGCATCAAAAGTGAAGCGGGGTCTACTTTCTTTCACTTCCTCTTCTCCTGTCTAACAGCAGTCATCTTTAAGAGAATCAGTCTTGCTCCTCTCGTCGTTTATCACAATTTTCTCCAGCGCAGTGTTGCGCCATATTCAATACCCACCTGTCGTTACTAATAACAGCTTAGGCTCCGAATGAAACCTCTGCCTGCATTCTTGCGCTCTAATTGGTACGCCCGAGGAGACCTGCAGTTAGGTGAACCCTGACGTCACAGCAGGAGTGTATTGACTCCCATCAATTTACCAAGCCAGGAGAAAAGGATCGATGTTGGCGCCCGGGAGCGAAGGTGCTGCAAGGAAAGCAGGTCTAATCACCCTGTAAAGGCCTTTTTTATTTTAAGGCAACTACAAGATGGCGTGGTTCTCTGTGGCTAATTTGGTTGATGGGCTGTTGGGGGCATCGTGTAGCGGTCTGCACCACCGAGCCAAATGACGGATGTGACCATTGGATTAGATGTTGAAGATTTAGAGAAATCGAAAGTTTCAGACGGATTACGAGACAAAAAGGCTCCAGACCGAAAGAGATGCAACATTAACCCTCGTTTGTCTCTTTGTTGTAGGTTTGTGTGACTCTTTTTTTTGTCAACTTATGTCTGTTTGTGCTTGTTTTGCATCTCTATGGAACCATTTTTTATTCCTTTGTGGTTGCTTTGCATATCTGTAGTTATGCCATGTTTCCATATAGTGGTTTTGCATCTCTCTGTATAGTCTTTTTGTGTTTCTTGTAGTCATTTTGCATCTTTCTGGCGTTGTTTAGTCATTCTGTGTCTCTTTGTAGTTCTTGTATATCACTTTGTAGTCATTTGATAGACTTTCTCCCTAGAAACATTAAAGCCTCGGTTATGCTTCCTCGTAGTGATCATGCAATCACGCAGTTGCTTGGAGACCATGATGGTTCTGCGTTGGGTTTACGTGTCGAAATGCAATTCAATGCCACACCGGTAGAGGGCGCTATGTTTTTTGTAAAGACTGACCGACCTACCGAGACTCTTGACGTATATCGTCGTTAGCCTCGTTATAGCCTATTTGTTTACCTTCCGGCTTTAAAGATCCACAATTTTTCAGTGTTTTATTTCAAGGTGCAAACAATAAAACAAGGTGCAAACAATAAAAGTATTAAAAGTTTAAATGGCTGTGTTTATGAGTGGAATCCGGAAAAGCGGTCTCCAGCGGATGTAGTTAGCGGACCAATCACAGCCAATGCCGCTGCGTCGACGCGCGTCTAGGATTTTTGGGAGGTGCACGTCAGGCCCTTGCGTTGGACGTAAGGGGGGTCCGCAAGGACGTAAGGGGTCCGTAAGCCCCCTTGCGTTGTGTCAACGCAGAAGCATAACTTGGGCTTAAGTCACTTCGACTTGGGGCCCAAGGTCAGGGGCCTCTGGGCCTGTGCCTGGGAGGCCCCTTCTACAATCCATCTAAGCCAGGTCTGGTGACACTTTGAACGAGGTGGCTAATTAGTGCTGCCGTTGCTCTTTCAAGATAATCACCAGATTGTGTCATAGGTGGATTTGCATGTGAGTAATTTCACAGCCTCCTGCCCGCTCTTAGGAGAGGCTGTTCGGATGAGACAAATAAGCAGCATGAACATGTATCAGCCGGGCAGATTTGGAAGTAAACTCTTTGTTCGTGAACGGCAGGGGAAAAAAAAGTTTCCCGGCTGGGGAAATGAACTTTTTTTTTGCTAAATTAAACACCAGGGGCTCTGTAGAGTCACTTAATCTTGTGACAAACTAATGCAGTTTGGCAGCAGAAGGTGGAACTCTTATTCATTAAAAATACATCTCGTTGGTGCCGAAAACCAACAAGTGCGGAAACCTGTGATGTTGGCAACAAAGAAACGCCGCCTGTCCGTCCACTTAAGTTTCCTTTTCTGAGCCGCTCGGGTCCGGGGAAGGAAGCTCATGCTGGTTATCTGCACGGTGGAGTCACGGTTCACGCTATGCGTTACATCATTTAACTGGTAGTCATGGTGACTTCATATCTGCGTGAGCAAAATGACTCCTAACAAATCCCACAAATAAATGTCCTTATATATTTAAATGAATTGAGGGCAAAGAGAGATGAGAGAGGACATGTAATGCAGCAAAGGTCCCCAGCTGGATGTAAACCGGGGACCTTGTGGTTCATGGTCGGCATCTTAACCCCCCGAGGCGAAAAGGGAAATGTTTCCGACTGAGCTTTCAACTTAATGAGGTTAGGGTTTGGATTACGCACGTAGCTGTCAAGGTGAGAATAGTGGAATTGCACTTCCTGTGTCTGCACGGCTATGAGGGTCCGCAGACTCCTTGCGGTTTTGACATTAATCACCGTGACAACCATGAGATGCATCCGCTGCAGTATAAATGGGATGCCGTGATCATCATCTGTCCATGTCCGTCTCCCATTAAGCATTCAGTTGACAACATGACAAACATTCTCCTTTTCACCTCTAGATAATTTTGTTTAGATATTCGCTTTGAGCCGGAGCAACTCAAGTTGCATTCACGGACCAGCGTGTAGTTCGGTTGCTGTCTCCAGATCTCAGCGATTCAGTCGGCATTTGGTTCCCTTATAACAGAATTTTCATTCGAGCATGTGAACACTTTAGGTCGTAACATTATTTATAAGTGGGATGTGGATGATGGAACATTACGATTCAGTTAGTTTTCTCGCGATCAATACGCCAGAGGCTGTTTAAGCTTTTGCTCTCAGAATCCGAATCATCACACGGCTCAGTTTCGCAGTTCTGTCAGAATTCGAGCGGCACGCAATTATATTCGAAAAAATGAGCCGTTCATATTTGAAGACAGCCGGCGGAGCACGCAGCGGCGTCTGTTTTCTCACTGCCTGAAAATGCCAACATTCAGTGACAGTGTACGTTTTGATTTGATGAGGATTTGTCTGTAATGGGTCAGTAAACCCAGCTTTGGATGAGAATTGATTCCCCCCCCCCCCCCCCCCCCCCCCGACGAGAGCAGCCGAGCATCATAAGTAAACCACCAATTTATTTTTTCTCTCTGCAATAAACTTATTGACATTTCGGCGACAAGGGACATCAATTAGGGGCCATGGCTCCACTGAACATCATTTATGCTTCTTCAAACCCGCTATTATATCACCCTTCAGCTTCTGCTGGCGTAAGCTGCAATCAATACTTTATGATTCGAATGCACTTTGCCACTCGCAGCATGTGGAAGTGCATCCTGTGGTCCAGCCTTCAAATACTTTGCGTTTAGTTTTCTGACACATGGGGTCGGACAACATGGATGAGCTTTCTCCCGTGCATGCTGGGAAGGGAGCATGTTGGCGGCGGATTTGTTTTCCTGCAGCGCCCAATGATTGGTGTTTGGAAAGAAATCCTCTGACATGAACATTTGTCTTCTTCATCTTTGCCCGCTGACCCCTCTGCCATATTGATCTTTGCAAGATATCAGCTGGCTGGCAAGCAGGGTGCAGTGCCAGTCAACCTTTGTCTGTTTCACTTCATCCTCCACCAGAGTATTAAACTCATCATAACCCCAAAAACATTTTTGAATCCGTTTCTGCCAACTTTTGGCCAAGATGCTGAAATAATTTGCAAGAACATTTTTCTACCCATCAGGCTATGAACTGAACTTTTCAGATGTTTTTTTGTTTATTAGCACACATTGACAGTATTCAGCCATCTGAAATCTATTTAAATACTGTGTACTAACTATTTTTGATGCAATATGTTTGATGTGGGTCAGCATGAAGGGTGATTTATTTCCAGCGATGCAGCATTGGTTGGCCTGGACGTGTGCTGCAAGGACTGTAGGAGGAGGAGGAGGAGGGATGAGATTAGCAAGCAAAAAAGAAACTTGGGAAGGAGATGAAAAGGGAGAAACTCTTTAAGAGTAAGGCAAAGAGAATGAGAGCGAAAAGGAAGAAAACTAGGAAAGGGTAAGGAAGGAGAGACCGATAAAAGGGAATATAGGGGCTCAGGAAAGGTTCAGCCTGCGAGAATGAGACAAGAGAGTGAAGGAGGCAGAATCCGAGAGCGAAAGATAGAGTTAAAACCCAAGGGGTTTCCTTTCTTCTAGCAGGATCCTCAGTTTTATTTTCTCAGTGAGGAGGGGGAGGAGGAAGAGGAGGACAGGAAACCACTCTTGCCCATCGCTCTGTGGAGATGGGAGGCAAGGCGGCGCAACAGTCTCCCTCTGATGGCCTCTTTGACACCCGTATCATGCAGATTCCTAACCGATCTTACCTGAGACAGGTGGAGGTGAAGCAATGGAGGACATTCTGTTGCAGCTGACACCCTTTGTCAAACTCGAGTGGTACCAGGATGTCCAATGGGACAGTGACGAACTTGGCTTGACAAGACGCAAGGCGATACACCATTTGAGGTTGATGGAATTGCAATTTCATTGTGCTTTGTTGCTTGATGCTGATGTGCGGCAGGTGTTTACCATGTTCATGATCTTAGTTTATCGAGTTAGCTGAATGGGAATGTCATTAGTTTTGCAGATATTCAGTCGTAAACAACAGTATTGACCAATTGTATTGTATTGACCTAATAGGTACCCTCTAGGTAAAAAGGCAGGGGATAATGAAAGTCATTAAAATTAATCCTCAGAGGAACATGCATGTCTTTGCATGTTTATATATTGTCTCCTGTATTTTTTAAATCACACTCTATTTTTCCATTAATGTTGGAACCAAATCTTTCATTTGGTAGATGTTGAAATATTTCACTCAATAAGTGAACACTTTGACCTGCTTGTGGCGCATGATTTTAAAAGTTGGATGTCTACCAAAGTTGGGTTGATTCATCCTCTGGGAACCATGGATGTGTGTCCCAAATTTCACGACAATCCACCCAATAGTTGAACTGCGATATTTCGGTCTGGATCAAAGTGACGAGTCGACTGACCCGCCAACCGAAACGCCAGAAGCCGCTGTGCGACTGCAGACAATCCCACGAGATGACACTGGACATTTACAAAGCGGATCCTTCTGCACAAACTGGATGGCGCTGGTTTAAAACGTATCTGGGCTGTGAGTAGGTACACTCTGCTTGAAGGCGCGAGCCAAGGGGAACAAAGCCATCTGTGTCAAGGAGACATGACGAGGCATCCCTCTCCCAACTGCAGCTTTAGTGACAGCTGGAGAAGTGATATGTTTAATATTTCATCTCTGAGATTTTCTCTGAGCAACAAAGCTATTTTTCACCGTTGATTAGTATTTTGCTATGCAATCAGCCAGCTGGATTGCGAGACAGAAAACTCCCCAATCAGGCTGTTATGGCCATCGTCTCCGTGGGCATTTTATGCAAACTGTGTTTGTGACAGAAGCACTAATACCATTCTGTGAAAATAGCCTACTACAATTTAATGTCTGGCGTTCAAAAGCTTACCTAAGTATGTATGTTGGAATTATCATCAAAATAGACTTCAAGTATGAAAAGTAAAAGCATATCTCTAAGAACTTGGCCTGAGGTCAGAAAAACCTTTGTGGCGATGCGTTTTCCAGCTGATCCAAGAGGTATATTTAAATAGTTTATGTAGCCTAAAAAGTAGCAGAATCTTCTTAACACGTAAGGGAACACAGTTTATCAGAAACGTTTTTCAATGGACAGGAAGGATGTGAAAAACTGTAATCTGGAAAGTAACTAAAGCATTCACTAGTGGAGTAAAAAGTACAATATTTATATATATTTATATGTATTTATTTATGTGTGTGTGTGTGAGGTCTGTCTCCGTGTTTTGTACCGTTTTTAAATTACAATGCCAACTGCGTCTAACATTAGCGCCAGATAACCACTATTTTCATGCAGAGGCCTTGTTGGAATACTGAGAACGCTCCGTACCGACGGAAGAGGAGAGAATAGTGGTTTCGTTATGCCACAGTGGATAGTCTTGGATTTCAACTTATCTCCAGTGCATTCTGCTCCCGCCAAACATAACACAGCTTCGGGCTCTTCCCAACGCAGGCCTGGAAAGCAATTATGGACGAAGAGCGGTTGGGAGGGGGGTGGGGGGCTTCTCGATAAGCATTCCCTCAACGGAGTAATCTCACACTCGGTGCCTTTTGGCATTCTGTGGTTAGGGAATCACTGGTGAAGTCATACTTTTTCAACATAAAGGAAGTGGAGGGCAATTTCTTGAGCCGCCGCGTGTCCCGAGCATGAATGTAGATGTCATGCCGCCGCGTGTTTTAACCTTTGGTGCTCGGTAAGCTGCAGCCTTGGGGGTCCGCTCTCCTTATACGGGCCCCCTCCCCTGAGAGCCCTGTGAAGGATCTGAAAAGGTTAAACCATGATAAATGGATGATACCTTTTTGGCACAACATCAGGAGATAGATGACGGGCATCGTTGAGGGGGAACGCAACGAGACGGCTGGCAGGAAGCATTGCAATAAGGTGCACTTCCTCTCCTCTCTCTCTCCTCCCCTTCGCTCCACAGACCTACGAGGCGGTCTACATCTCCCCGCTCTTCAGACATGATTAATGCACACGGGCTACAAGATGGGAGAGAGGGATGATTGAATGTGACGTACATTTTGGCATAATGTCGTATCTGTATTCTGCGAGCGTCTCCCGAAACCCCAGAATAGAAACATAATGTACACCAAGGTTATTAATTACAGAAGCCTAGGGTTTTTTGCCAAAACAATGAGCTGCTTAGGCAAAAAATAAAGCAAAGGATGAGTTGTGTTTAAAGTTTTCCCCCCATAAAATGAAAGAAATGACAAAGCAGGAGGGAGCCGTGATGAAAGGAACGGCCTTCTGTGGCCCCGAAGTGTTTTGCTGATGTGACATTAAATCGTTGTGCGTGCCAAGATGTCTGCCTTCAGTCAAAACCGTCCCAATTACAGAGCGGACTTTGATGTATATCCCGTCACGAGGACACTGTGTCGCGGTTGTTCACGGAAGGCTCTTTGGTCTCTTGCTGACGAGCCGACTGATTACACCTCCAGTGCTGTCGAGGAGTAAGCATTTTTTTTCTTCTTGACATTATACGGAGCTGCTTCTGCCTTCTGTTTCTTCCTCTCTGCTGGAGGGACAGCACATTAATTCAGGTTATATCAACAGCAGGGTGTTTCATGGGACCATTTCTAAAACAGATACCGTAGATGCTCCACAGTGTGAGAGAAAATGCAGATGCTTGAGGGCCCCTTGGATAGTTTAATAAGTAGAAATCATATGCTGTGGCCCCTCACCGGCAACCTGTATGGTGTGTTAGACAGCAGCATCATCAAAACGCCAAATGAGGTGTTGAAGGAATAGTGTTCATCCCTCCAGTGGACTTCAGTGACGGGGTTGAATCTGTGCCAAGGAGCAGCTAAGCTGTCCTGGAGGCTTGACAACATAACCGATACCCCGTTGACACGTAGCCACTTCGCTTGATGGCGATCTGATAGCTATCTGATCTACCCAAGACGTGCAAAAGCTTTCGACATATTGACCCCATTTACAACTTGCATTCAAATAGACGTTGATAAGATTGGGATAAGATGATAGTACAGGTGTAAATGCACCCAAATCGCATCAAGGGGTGGATTGTAATCCAATCATCCGAAGGTGACCACAACGAAATGTGTAAATGCAATTGTGCTTTAAATCCAGATGCAGCAACTACCTGAGATCACCGACACCTGTCTGCGCTCGGCGTCTCCTCTTATCATCCCTCGGGTGTATACGGTTCAGAACAAAGGGATCAGATCTCAGACTAGACACTGTAATTTCTTTCTTTGTTTCCTTCTTTTGACAAATGTACTTTTTGTAAGTCGCTTTGGACAAAAGCGTCTGCTAAATGTAAATGTAAATGTAATGCTGTTAACAGTTTTAATCTGTTTGAAGCCCTAAAACACCTTCCATTGCCAATATGCAGGTATATTTTGGTGGCATGTACTGTGAAAGGGTCAAATATGATCTAGATTAGGACTGTAATCTGTAAATGAGACACACGTTTTAATGCCAGGTGTAAAAAGGGGGTTTGTAGCCTGATTTTGAAATATTGTTGATGTTGTCCCTTCAAGATGCTCACATTAATGAATCCAATTCAAGATCCTCATTTGCTTTTTATTAGACCCCCTCTGGACTATTCAGGCTCATGCTCAGGGACAACAATGTCTGTTGGACATGCTGAAGCTCTGAAGGGACTCTTCTACTTGATTGATGATTCAGGACTACCAGCTAAATGTTCAAGAACTTAAAAAAAAAACATCACTGGACCAACTTTGAGCTCTGCCCGAGGCTGCGTTCTCAGTGATTCACAAATTGATCTCAGTGTGGCGTCTTGGACTCGGACTATTCAGACCAGTATAATAGCGTGAAAGCAAATTCTAATGAGCAGCTGGAGGGACGCAGGTGAGCCCTCACTTCTCACGGTTCAAAGGATCGGAATAAGTGGCTGGAAGGACAGGACC
Organism: Eutrigla gurnardus; assembly: GCF_963514095.1. Taxonomy (NCBI): domain Eukaryota; kingdom Metazoa; phylum Chordata; class Actinopteri; order Perciformes; family Triglidae; genus Eutrigla; species Eutrigla gurnardus. The sequence continues at coordinate 20,755,472 of NC_139918.1, forward strand.
GAGATATCCGTGGTGAAGTGGGGAGACTAGGTGGAATACATTGGTAATGAGGATAGATATTGAAGTAGAGCACACACCATCATAAAACTTTGGAATGGAGAATTCATTCCGTGGATTTTTATGTCATTAACAAGCCGGGATGTCTCACGACTGACCGAATGAAAGCAGCTGATTCAGACACAAGAAGTGGAGGTGAACCGCAGTAATCCGTCCTGGTCGTCCCGTCTCTTCTCCGATAGCAGCCTGTCTCCATCGCCCGCCAGAGCCGAGTTGTTACTGTGTGGCTCTGCAGCAAACATGCAGGGGAAGAAGTAATTTGAGTGGAGTGGAGGATGGAAATCGTCCATACAGCTTCCCACACTCGCTCACACTGCGTCAATCACTGTGGGAAGCGCTCGCGACTGTCGGTTTGTTTGTTTTTCAGAGAGTGTGTTTCAGCCTGCAGATACAGCAGCACCTCTCTCACCCCCCCGTCTGCAGGAGAATCTGTATACGACGCAGTGTTCGCACCAGATTTGAACTTCTTTGGGATCTCGGATCTGTGGGTCACGGTGACACGCAGGTCAACAGGGAATTTTCCATGATTTTTTAGCAGGACGATCTTAGGCGAGGAGGAAGAGGGTGTGCGGTTAAACCTCAGCAGCTGTCTCGTTATCTCTCAATTTGCTGCTGTGAAAAAGTAGAATACATGTGAAGTAGGAGGAAAAAACAAAACAAAAAAAAAGATATATATTCTACTAAAAATACCCATGAGCGAAGGAGAAGACGGCAGTTAGAGGTGCAACTCAGAGCAGCAGCAGTTTCAAAACACTCGGAACAAAACTTGTGACTATAGTTGTTGAAAGATATAAAGTTGATGTCTGTTTTTCTTTCACATTGTAATCTGGCTTTTAGGCACTGTTCGCTGCACATGGCTTTAGATTCTGCACTTTAGGAGTCATATTTGTATGCACAGAGGCTTAGACCTTCTTCTTATCAAAGGAGATATTTTCATATGCAGTTGTCTTTTGAACCGATGGAGTGTTTTTAATGCCGATCCAAACTGTAGAAGAGCTCCAAATGAGAATCACTCACACTGTTTATGGGGAAAATAAATGCGACTTCTACCACCAGGGCTGCCTGAAATAAAATAATCAACTATTATTTTCTGTTTAAAGTTTCTGCTCAGCCGCAAGAAATCTAAAACTAAAAAAAAAATCCAGTTTACATAAAAAAAAAACATTAAAAAAAGAAGGCAGCCTGTTCCACTTCTTCCTTGATGTCCTAGAAAATAGATTGTGAGATGAATATGAAAACCGAACACATACATCAAACTTTAAAAATGCTCATTGGCACAGCTGGCTCTGGTTCTTATTATACGCTCCAGAGTCAGACAACCTTCAACAGGTATTGAACAGCCCCACGAAAATGTATCGCTCAAGAAAACATGATTAGAGTCCTTCTCCTGTCCTCTGCAAAATGAACCTGCGCTGATGAAAAACAACAACAATAAAATGCAAATAGAGGCCCACATATTTGTTGTAGAATCAATTCTTTGAGGTAATAAGCTCAATATCAAGTGTGATTCGTGCTCATTAGGAGCCAGCAGGCAGGTTGCCACTAACAACGGTTGCTTTAACCTTTTTTTTTGTATAATGAAATGAATTCAATTCCTTCTTTGCCAATCTGATAAAGGCTGAAATTTATTCCTCATTAAACATTTTGGAACGACACTTGATAATCTTTCTGATCGTGCCAGCAGGGATTAACTTTTTTATTTATGGGGGAAACTTCTGCCTTTGTCTCAAACTGCATTTATCTGCAGTCGTGATAAACAAAAGGAACTGTCATCCCTCGGTAGTTTTAATCGAATCGCTCTGCTTTAATTTACATTTACATTTACATTTAGGTCATTTAGCAGACGCTTTTGTCCAAAGCGACTTACAATAAGTACATTTGTCAAAAGAAGGAAACAAAGAAACCACGACGTATCATTGCCGGTGCAGTAAGAGCTAAAAATAGAACAAGTGTTAGGTCCTCATCTGAGTAAAGTAGTACTTCAAGAGTAACAGTGCTACGATCCGAGTTTTTTTTTTTTTTTTTTTTTTTTTTTTTTTTTTGCGGGGGGGGGGGGGGGGGGGGTCGAGGGAGGGTGTTAGTGGGTCATGCTATGTAGAGTCGAGGTGAAGTCTGAACAGGTGAGTCTTGAGCCTTTTTCGGAAGATGGCAAATGACTCTGCTGTCCTGATATTGGTCGGGAGTTCGTTCCACCACTGAGGCGCCAGAACAGAGAAGAGTCTGGACTTTGCTGAGCGACATTTGTTTGATTTCAGCGATGGTGGTACCAGCCGGCCAGCTGAAGTAGAGGAGCGGAGTGCTCGCTTCGGGGCATGAGGTTTGACCAGTGTTTGAAGGTAGGCAGGTGCCATTCCATTGATGGCCCTGAAGGCCAGTGTCATCGTCTTGAATTGGATGCGTGCTGCAACAGGGAGCCAGTGGAGGTCACGGAGGAGGTGGGTCACGTGGGAGAATTTGGGTAGATTGAAGATAAGGCGTGCTGCAGCGTTCTGGATACGCTGCAATGGTTTAATCGCATAGGCCGGGAGTCCGGCCAGGAGAGAGTTGCAGTAGTCAAGGCGGGAGATGACCAGTGCTTGGACCAAGAGCTGCGTTGCATCCTTTGTGAGGAAGGTCCGAATCCTGCGGATATTGTAGAGGGCAAATCTGCAGGATCGGGCCACAGCAGTGATGTTGGGGGTGCAGGATAGTTGGTCATCGAGGATTACACCCAGGTTCCTCGCAGTTGAGGAAGGAAATACTGTGATGCCCTCAACAGTGACCAACAGGTCCATGTGAGGGCAGTCTTTCCCTGGGATGAAGAGGAGTTCGGTTTTATTCAGGTTAAGCTTGAGGTGATGTGCAGTTGTCCAGACAGAGATGTCAGCCAGACAGTCCGAGATGCGAGTTGCAATGTGAGCGTCAGAGGACGGGGGAAAAGAGAGGAACAGCTGGGTGTCATCAGCGTAGCAATGGTAGGAGAATCCATGCGATGTGATAACAGAACCTAGTGATCTGGTGTATAGTGAGAACAGAAGCGGTCCTAATACTGAGCCTTGAGGGACACCCGTGTCCAGAGAGCAGGGTTTGGACATAGAGCCATTCCATGTGACCTGAAAGGTGCGGTTTGTCAGGTATGATGTAAACCAGGTGAGAGCAGAGTCGGTTATGCCAAGTTCAGCCAGAGTGGAGAGGAGAATTTGGTGGTTGACTGTGTCGAATGCAGCAGATAGGTCAAGGAGAATGAGAACGGAGGAGTTGGATGATGTTTTGGCGTCTCGCAGGGACTCGGTCACAGTGAGGAGGGCCGTCTCAGTGGAGTGGGCAGTCCTGAATCCTGATTGGTTAGGGTCTAGGAGGTTTTTCCGCAAGAGATAGGATGACAGTTGGTTGTAGGCAGCACGTTCCAAGGTTTTAGAGAGGAATGAAAGAAGAGATACAGGTCTGTAGCTTTGGATGTCAGTAGCGTCAAGGGTGGGTTTTTTCAGGAGAGGCTTCACGATAGCGGTCTTAAAATCCGCTGGAATGACACCTGAGGTGAGGGAGGAGTTGATCAGGGTGGGGAGGAATGGCAAGATGTCGTGTGAGATGTCCTGGAGAAGAGAGGAGGGAATCGGGTCAAGGGAGCAGGTGGTGGCACGGTTAGATGTAACAAGTGCGTGAACGTCTTCAGAGGTGAGGGGGCTAAAGCTGGTAAGACCATCCGAGTTGAGAGTTGGGGGAGATGTCTTCTGGGAGGGAATAGGCGTGAATGATGAGCTGATGTCATTTACTTTCTTGGTAAAGTAAGTTGCAAAGTCATCGGCAGTAAGGAAGGAAGGGGGCGGAGGGGTAGGAGGGGTGAGGAGGGAAGAGAACATGGAGAAGAGTTTCCTGGGGTTGGAGGCAGAAGAGTTGATCTTTGCCAGGTAGAAGGCAGATTTAGCTGCCGAAACAGTTGAGGTGAAGTCAGAGAGGAGGAGGTGGTAGTGAGCAAGGTCCTCGTGCTGTCCCGATTTCTTCCATTTTCTCTCTGACGCTCGCAACAATGATCTGTTGGTTCGCAGAGGTTCAGACAGCCAGGGAGGGGGGGGAGATGATCGCGCCGGTCGTGCGATTGGGGGACAGAGAGTGTCCAAAGAAGAGGCGAGTGAGGACATCAGGATAGAGGAGGCTTCCTCAGTAGGCATTAAGGAGAACTGTTCCGAGGATGGGAGCGAGGAGATAACAGTTGAGGAGAGAGCGGAGGGAGTGAGGGATTTCAGGTTGCGGCGGCTGGTGACCATTCGAGGCGTAGAGGGGAGGGATGTGGTGGGCTTCATGGGGAGGGAGAAAGTCACAAAGTGATGGTCGGACACGGTGAGCGGGGTAACAGAGATTGCCGAGATGCCACAGGATCTTGTGAAGACAAGGTCAAGTTGGTTCCCGGCCCGGTGAGTTGGTGGAGAGGGGGAGAGCATAAGGTCAAATGCGGAAAAGAAGTCGATGAATTCAGATGAGTGCAGCTTTCCCGAGTGGATGTTGAAGTCACCGAGGACGACGAGCGGTGTGCCATCATCAGGGGAGCAGCTCAGGAGGGCATCCATCTCATCCAAAAAGTCACCAAGAGGACCGGGTGGGCGATAGATCACTATGATGTTGAGTTTGAAAGGAATGGTGACAGCGACGGCGTGAAATTCAAGCGTAGATCGGGGTAGGTGGTCGAGAGGAAGGACCTTAATTATTAGTAGGAATTCAGAAGTGCTTTTCTAAATAGCTAAATTTCCTCCCCATCACTTTCTAATGCTCTGAAAAATCAACAAAGTTAAGTTTCAAAATGTTTAAAAAGTTTTTAACACTAATAATATTCATTTTTACAGTGAAGACGAACAACACAGCGACAGCTGGCCGCGACTAATAAAGTGAGCCGGAATTACCAGATGCAGGGGCTCGTTTCAGGAACGCAAAAGAGTATCTGTCTATTTATGAGCTGAAGATGACTCCATTTCCTCGGCTCATAATCACAGTGTTAATTCCGTCCTCCATCATCATCTCGTTAATAATGCAGCGAAAGCCTTGATGATGATGATAGCATCAGATGCTCGGCTAATAACGGAGTGGAACTGCATCAGCTGCACGGGCATTAATATCAGTATTTAATGCTTCTGAGGCTTCAGAGGTACACGTTTCTGCTGCAGATCACACAGCTGTTGCATAGTTACTTTCCAAATTAAGAATTAACCATAAAAAATACATTACTGTGTTAAACAGAAAAGGTTTTTTTGGGGTTCAACCTTTTTGTCCTTTCTTTTTCTCTTCATTTTTCCTCTAAAATTCTCACTCATTCTTTTGAGGCTCAGCAAGGACATATTTAATATTTAACTGAGGAACAAAAGGAGTCCAAATAATGAAGAGAGATTTGTGAACCAGAACTTTTTATTTTCTTCTTTTTCTACCTAATTAATCCTCTTGCAATCCTTCAAATTTATCTTGGGTCATGCCCCAAATGGGGAACCACTACATTAAACTACCTAATGGAATATAAAGTAATTAGTTTCACCTCAGCAGACACAAGGCTGTAAAACACGTCGACGTATCAGTATATCTAACAATAACTAGCGGGACAGTTTCTGCAAAATGAGCACTTTTTACTTTAAAGCTTGAAGTGCATTTTGCTGATAATAGCTCTTTACTTCGCCCTTGACTTTTGAATGCAGGAGTTTTTTACATGATTGTGTATTTTCGTACTGAAGTTGAGGATCTGAGTGCTGTGCGACGCTTCCTCTCCCTCGGTGTGCTGTGACGTGAAAAAGCCTGATCGGGACTCATTAGGAGATAAAACGATGTGAGAGCGGCGAGACGACAGAAGGCCCTTAGCATGCATGCACGCATTGTTTGTGTTTTTATGAATTCCTGCTAGGCAGAATACACCCAGGATTAGACTAATGAGCCTGATGTTCGTGTGGGAGGCTCGTCACCTTGGTGAGAAAAAAAAAAAAAAATCCCCAAGAAAACAACCTTCCAAACAGTCGTTTAGTGATGTGAGGAATAATTTCTCTCATTGTGAAGATCAGCCCGAGTGAACGCAACGCTCGCTTCAATGTTCCCAATCACCAGTTGGCCTATTATCCCATCTCAGGTGCGTACCCATTAAGTAAATGAATAGGCATTACCTCGCCAATAAACATAAGCGACGTGATTCATTTCATCTGTGTTTTCTTATTAAAAGTCGGGAGTGTCTGGGAACGCGGCGGGAAACGTTGAGTTCCAGCCGGGAATTAAGTTTCATCGTGCATTCAAAGTACATGAGGAGGATCATTGAAGGTACTTAAAGTATCACAAGTAAAGGGTAAAAATAAACCCTTGGCTGATGCATTATAATAAGGGCTGTTCATCGATTCAAAATGTGATCGGTTTGAGTTGCTGTGGATTCATAAATATAGCCGGAAAATTCCCATTTTCTTGTGGGAATGGAAAGATTAATGACAGAAGGCGTACATGCAGCAGAATTTGAAGCCTCTGCAATTCGGCATGCACAGATGCAGCATTTTACATGTGTAATTTTACATCCCTAATTATAATATATACATGGCATTATTTGAGCGTTAATCCTGAAGAAGAATTCTACAGTTGTAGCTGATATTCACTAAAAAACATGTCCTGCCTGTTTTTCAACACAAATTATTGAACAAAATGTAAGATGAAGGGATTCCAGGCTGTTTTGGTGCCATTTCAAGACTTTTTTAAATCATATTTTGATGATATAATATCATGTCTTTCATATCTTGCATGGCCACAAGTTCACAGTGCTTTATTTGTAAGGGGCAACAAGCTAGAAGGTTTAGAAACCACTGATTTAATCTATATGGTGGATTTTATTATATTTGATAAGCTTAGCATGGTTTTGTAAAATGTTCTCCAATAGTAGGTAAGGTAAGTAGTTACTACAGCTGTCAGATACATGTAAGGGGGTAAAACATGTAATTAGTTACTTACCACCACTGATGTACTGTTGACACAAGCACAAAGAGATGGAAAGACGCTCTCACGTGTCCTGCTTACAAATATGAAATCTGTCGCCTCCCGGGAGATTCTACCGGCTTGACGAGTGTTGTCACTGGCAGCTGGTGTTTTACACACACACACACACACACACACACACACACACACACACACACACACACACACACACACACACACACACACACACACACACTCCCTTTTTGGTTACTGTCTCTCATTATCCTCTGCTCCACCACATAATGGACAAACTTCAACTAGAATATTTAGTATTGAAAATGTTTTCAGAGAGAAGCGGCTCTTTCCTCCACACCGGAACTGTAATATTGGCGATGTATTATTGATGTCGTCTTTTTTCCCCCCCCCCCTTCTTGCGCTTGTTGTTATATTGTGAGAACACAACAGTAATTGCTCCCATGGGATTTATCTCAGTGGGATTTATTACACTCGCACTCCAAGATTTAACAGCCGGTCTCCAGTCTGGAAGGAGAAGTTTTCCTGCGTTGGTGTGAAAATTGCCTGTTTGCCCTCGTTCACAAATAACAAACTTGTCATCTCCGGTTTGACAGTTAACAGTTCGCCTGAGTTCCATATTCAAATTTCACTCCCACCTTCCCCAACTGTGTACATTCACGCTAGGATTATACTGCAGCTTTTTATCTCTCAGTGTCGGTTTCAGCTCGCTCTATCTCGTGTGGAGAACGGGACTTTTGCGGTGCGGAGGGTTGCACGTGACGTGAACGTGAAATAGCGGCACGCGCCTCATGCTCAGTAGACTCCTCTTAATAAGATCATCTTCCCGTTGGTCGATTCAGTCGAGTGTTTACCGGCGATCGCCGTGAGTCCCAACGAGTGATCTGAGAGGATTACACCAATAGACGGTATAATGATGATGAAGGCGAGAGCTCCACGTGTAGAAAAAACACACAGATTGGGCGTCTGGACGCGCTAAGGAGGATAAATCCTCTTATAATGACCTTATCAGATATCGCGACTTCATTGCTGCTGCGAAAGTGTGCATTTCTAACTTCTCTGTCATCAAAGGATGCCCCTGAAATCCCTCTTCTGGATCTCTGAAGGCCCTGCCCTACTTTTTGTTGGTCTCCAAAGTGCTTGTTTCACTGACAGCCACTCCTTTTTCTTGCTCCTCTTTTTGATCTATCAGATTGCCTTTCATTTTCCTCCCCTCCTCAGCCCGCCTCTGCCTGTCACGTCCACCCCCCCCTCTCTCTCTCTTCCTAATGCCCCTCTGTCATTTCCTCCCGGCTTTTTTTCCTCCTCCATCTTTTCCACTTGCCACCTCCTGCTAGATTTAGAGCCGAGAGAGGGAGGTATTCCATGGCTTGGTAAATTGCACCTCATCTTTTGTATTCATGCCAAGGCAATCATTCCTTCAGGCTGTTTGTGTTGTGTGTGTGTGTGTGTGTGTGTGTGTGTGTGTGTGTGTGTGTGTGTGTGTGTGTGTGTGTGTGTGTGTGTGTGTGTGTGTGTGTGTGTGTGTGTGTGTGTGTGTGTGTGTGGTCCTCACAGCAGCAGCAGCTTCGCTCCTCCTCCCCTATCTTGGTGGAGGTTACAGAGACAAACATTGGCTACACCATTGTACAGTCTGCACCAGCGGCCAGCAGGCTGATATGGAGCCAATTAAGGCGAAGAGTGTGTGTTGTAACCAGGCGCAACCCGACACGTCAGGCTGCCCGGGGTCCGGTGTTCTCCAGCAGCTCGCACTAATAGAAACTCGCAGCAAGTGTTCCTCCTCCTCGGGTCGACCTCACCTGACGAGGTGAGGAGGAAGAGGAGAAGGTGGAGGTTCGCTTTTATCTGGGAGAGAAAGAAATGCGGTATTCTTCTTTTTGCCCGGTCCGTGCAGGTGGTAAGGAGAGTTAAGGTTTAATGACGCGGTCTTGCCTTCGGGGCAGAGTCTGGCAGTCCGTCTACCTCGTGGTCTGCAGAGGAGGTTGCTGTTTGGGATACAAGGGCATTTTAGATTGGCGCAGCAGGGCAGGGGAGAAGAGAGCGAGGCAGAGATGAAGACTCGGTGTAGGTGGACACACACAACGACAGCAACGGCTGTAAAATAAATGATCAAATGCAGCCCAGTGTAGTACAAGTTTTAGTGGTGGTAGTACAAGTTCTATAGTTTTCAGAAATGATGCTCCAAGGTTGGGTTTATTAACATTTCCAGGTTTAACATGAGTCCAAATCACACATTCAATACTTTTACATTGCAAGTCCTTCCATCCTTCCTCTCAGCCCACCACTTCCAGATGAATTAAATATTTAGAAAAGACATAAAGAAAGTCACAAATGTTGAATCAATAAGGGAAGTGGTGTTAAGTATATACATAGAAGGCTGTTGCCTGTTCCAGACTCCAGTCAGTCTTGAACTTTTCTTTTCCCTTAAGGTGATTTTATCTTCTCCAACTTAGGAAAAAAAAACATTATTTCCCTCATCCATCTGACAAAGAATGGTGTTTTTGAGCCGTTCTAGTTTAAAAGTAGTAGGCGTTAATAAATGCAATAAATGCCAATAAATGCATACACATCTTTGTGTCTTTCAGTGTAAATTCAGGATCTGCAGAGGACTTTGCCTGTCTTGGATAATGGTCTAGCTAGGGACTGAAGAAACAATTAAAGCCCCCCCACCAATAATAGATGATGGTTTCCATTTTCATACACGTTGGGCTAGAAAAAAAGATGAAATAATTAAAGCGTCATGCCCAAGTTAGGTAGTGATCTTTTCTGCTTCCGTCTTTATTAGTGTTGCAGCTCCTGTGACCTTTCCAAGTGAAAAAACCTCCCTCCCCATAGTTGACCGTGTGACGCAGCATCCCTCTTTCAATCCTTCACCCAACTACTTGAAAAGGTTGCTTGTGATATTTGTACATATCCAAGTACCTGTTGATATCCGCGTCTTTCCTAAGTAGCTGTGTTTCTCCTCCCGACCATAAGTAGCTAGTTGGTTTGTGTAGAATGTGCTGAGCTGAGGCAAGAAGCCGTGTGTGGTAAACTGCAGTAAAAAACCCTGATTGAGACATATATTTGTCCAAAGAGTGCTCATAAAATCGAAATAATTGGCATATATTTCATGTATCTTAATCGGAAGATGCTACGTTCAGAACAAGGCCTCGTTCTTAATATCTGGTCTGCTGCGATTCTGCCGTTTTATTGTCTGGGAGAGTGTTATTGTACTTTGCTACTGAACATAAAACATGTTTAATAGCTGTTTTTTCTCATTATTTGCATGAGCGGTTTGTTTGTTGCCGAAAACAACAGGTCGTTTTGAATATTAAAAAAAAACAAGAAGTGGTCTATTTTCTGTTCTCTCTTCTTCCCTTTCTGTCTGATCTCGCTGCCTCCAAGTATTTGATACATTTAGGAAAAATATGCAGGTGAAATGTTTTCCATTCATTGTGAGTGTGGGTTCACTGTATTTCATCAGCCAACAGTCAGCTTTGGTGCAAGGACACGTATAGAGAGCGAATGTGTCATTTGTGTCTCTGAGACACATTTTAAAAACAATGCTTTTGTCGTATTGATTTAAGACTTGTCATCAGTCTGTCTGTGGGACGTCGCTCTAGACGCCTCGCTGCTAATAAAACAATGTCTGCTAATGTGCCACTTTAATCATTCGCTTTCATTGACACCAGGTATCCATTACGTTCCCCCCCCCCCCCCCCCCCCCCCCCTCCCCCGTCACTGACGGCTGCATAAAACCGTTTTTGGTTTCACACACCGTTTTAAACTTCTATCCTAATCAATGTTTTTGTCCACAGTCCTCTTATTATGCGGCCTCTCGTTTCCCAAATAAACAAAAACAGCATGAGCTCCTGGTTTCCACTCGTCGGGCTGCTGAACTGTCACTTGCAATTGGGAGTCGTAGCTGAATTCGCTCTGGTTGTTGTAGTTTGATTGCAGCTTGTGTTCAAAAGTGCCGGTAATGCCGGGGTTTGGCTTAGTGTGTGTGTGTGTGTGTGTGTGTGTGTGTGTGTGTGTGTGTGTGTGTGTGTGTGTGTGTGTGTGTGTGTGAGTGAGAGTGAGAGAGATACTCTGATGTCCTGTAAACTGTTGCTTCCCTCTCCAACGACGACACACACACACACACACACACACACACACACACACACACACACACACACACACACACACACACACACACACACACACACACACACACACACACACACAGTGAAGCCCCTTTTAAACTCCCGCCTGATTCAAAGATCAGAGCACGGACAGGAATCTGTCCACTTGTTCAACTGCCCTGGATTTGATCAGCTCTTGTTTGAACCCCCCCCTTCCTGATCATCAACCATGTAACTTATTGCCCCCCCACACAAAAAAAAAACAACTCTCTACCTCCATCAGTATACTTTAATTGGTCTCTTTTTAGCCCAGATGCTGTATATTTCTTGCTGGAGTAGATAATTGCCCTCCATCAAAGATGTCTTCTTTTCAGGGCGCTCACAGAAAACTTTGCTCTAATTAAGACCAGAGCGTCAGAACAGCAGGAGCTGTCAACCTGGAGTGCCGCCGCTGATCACTGGAATCCCTAATTGCCCCTGTTTTTCGATTTCCACTCTCCCTTCCTCCGGCCTCCCCCCCCCTCCCCGTCTTCATTATTCCTCAGCAGCGCTCCCCCACCTCGCCTCGCTCTCTAATGACCGGTCAAACGTGCACGCCGGACAAACGAATAAGCCCTCCTCCATCCACTCTGCCCTGCAGCACTCGGCCTGTGTGTACTCATCAGCTCTATTCTAACTAGATGAATCCACTTTTTCTTCCTCCGTGCTGCTGAGATTTCACTCTAAACGGTAACTGTGCTCGCACCGCCCCGACTCTAAATGCCGTTTTGTTTCTCCGTGCGTTCATTCTCCATTCAGTCCCTCTTTCCCTCTCCGTCTATTTAATTTCTGTATCCTTTCTAGCGTTTCTCCTTCCATCCCCCTCCACTTCTTCTTCTCCTTTTTTTTATCATCTCCTATCATAAATTGGCTTTCACAGCAGGAGCCAACTTAAGAAATTATTATTATTTCTTAGGGCATTCTGTCCCTTTTTTCTTGCATCAAGTTTTAGAGCTTTTTTATGACCTTTTTCCACAAGCAATTATAATGAATGATTAAATTATACATTAGCATTGTGAATATGAACCGGATTTGTCCCGGCGCTGGAGTCGTGTGCTTTTATTTTTCTTTCAGCGTTTTTGGTTCGTTTGCTCAGTCCACAAAGAAATATCTCACCACCTGCAGGTCAAAGCTTTATTTATTTGGTTAGATGTTCTACATGCGATCACGGTTCTCAGAGGATACTTAATGACTTCCTGTAGCGCCACCATGAGGTCGACATTTGTGGTTTGGAGGGACTGCTAATGTGGGGAGTAAACCGGGGTATGGCCAAATTCACATAGACATTATTCTACTGTTCATTTTGTCAGCTATTTTTCTCTCAGTGCTGTGTCAAATGTGGTGCATTTCGGTGCCATCTAATGCCTGGTTCAGACTACACAACATTCAGCCTTCAGGAATGATCAAGAGTGTCGTGGGCAACAATCAGTCGTTTTATGAAGCGGAGCTTGTAATAATAGATGACAACCGACGCTGCTGCTGGGATGCATCACAACGTCCTGAAAGAAAGTCTACCATGTTTGTATGTTTTTGCCTTTTCCACGACACGTTCCGTCACAAGACGGCGAGAGATAGCAGAGGAACTCCAGTAACCCAGTGAGTAGGCATCATTAGCATAATTGAGTCCGGGACTTACAATTAGAAAAGATAATGCTTGTATATTGAGGTCAGAATTTCCTCCTTTTCCTTTTTTTAAGGACTTTTGCTTGAAGCCACCATTCATTTCTGACCGTTTCTGATCTTTGAGGAGGCTGCAGTAAACAAAGGCGTCGCTGGCGAGCCTAAAGGTCAGACCCCGAGGCTCGGAGGAGGCTGAAAGCACTCCGCTCTGTTGTCGTATCTGGATGCTAGACAGCCAGACGGCATCCTGCTGGGCTGCATGATTGCCGCCTCTCAGCGATCCCATTTGCCAGCCATATCCTCCCATTTCGCATCCTTGAAGACCTGGAATCCTCACTAAACCCTCACTCGACCCCCCCCCCTCCCCCTCCCACTGCATTCACCCACACCAAATCAATAACAACACTCGAATACCATTCCTCCTCTCTGAGAGGGTATGGCACACGTCTAGCGTAAAGGTTCACTGCAGTGTAAGTATGTCTATTCCTCAAGGGGCCGAGCCGACTCCGGGAAGGGAGAGGGGGAGGGGGGAGTCGGGTGAGGAATTAAAGCTGATTTCATGCCCCCTTAAGACCCATGTGAGTTTTAACCACCAATTATTGCCCCTGATAGCCACGGGCAGCGTGGCGAGCCCAGCGCTGACTACGAAGCCAATCAGGCCTCGGTCAAACTGCATGAACTTTTTTCCGACTCCAATCGCACAGATGTGATAATGTGCGATTATACGAGTGGTTTTATTCCCGCCCGTCGTTTAATCACACACTCTTCTCATGACCTATTAATGCCACTCAACAATACCAGGCTTCTAAAACACATCTTCAGTGTCACGTTGCTTCCAGCTCTTGAATCAGCACCACCACACCGTCTTCGGTCTCCACCCGTCTCCCGCTGCTGTTCAAAGACGCCGCCCGCCCAGGTGGTCCGGGACTCGAGCCGCCGCTCCCTTTCATCTCCCCCCCGCCGTCTTTCTCAAGGTTAATCCCGGCAGCGCTGACAGCCATGTTTTCCCGGGGTCAGGACGTCAGGCAGGGTGAGCGTCGGGTAGACAGTGATGGTTCATGCATTCCTGTGAAGGACGGGCTGGCTGGGAAACAGAGGACACCCACCAGAATAAGGAAAGAGCTTGGTCGGGGGTCTGGCTGTCTGTGTTTTTTGTTTTTTGTGGATGGAAAGGTGGACTTAATGAATCCAGGGCAGTCTCTCTGTGTTTGTGATGAGGTAACCCTCTGAGGCTAGAAATCTCTATTCAATGAAAAGCCATTTTCTCCCTCTGTGAGCTAATAAGCCATGAGTCACATGGGTCCAGCTCCTCAAATGTGCAGATTTACTTCTTTTTATATATTTGTTATGGTGTTCAATTTAATTTGGGCTTCTATCAGACACTATGATGGGGCATTTTAATTAATTTTCTCATATTTAAAGACCAAAAGATTAAACAACTATTCTTCAAAATGATGGGTTCATTAATTAACCGAGCAGTAAGTGGCAGCTTTACAACTATCACATATTTTATCGTCCTAACTTCTCTGCCGTGCTCTTCTTCAGTCAATTAGATCATGTTTTTTTTTGTCTCTGGAGGGAAATTAGCTTCCAAAGCCTGCACATGTTCATGTCTCACATGAGGAACTAGACATACAGCTGACATATGGGTGTATATATAGACATTTTGTGCCCTACATGCATAGACGCTGAATACATTTTTCTTTTCTTTTTTTTGTTAATGGCTGAGGTTGCAACCGCCTCAACTTGAATAATTGCTTTTTCTGTCTGTGATACCGTATGAAACCACTGAGTGGTCGAATCTAAATTGAGTTGTTAAGCTCCCAGTTAAAGATGGAAAATCTAAGTTCAGCCAATAGCTGTCAAATAAATGTAGTTGATTAAAAACGTACAATATTTCCCTTTGAAATGTAGACGTATAAAGTAGCGTGAATTGTGAATATGCAAGTTAATTACAAGTACCTCATACTTGTACTAAACTACAGTTCTTTATTGTGTATCTTGATATATAATAGATAGAACTACGCTGAAGAAATGAGGACTCGTGGTGTTTGATTGTGAATTGAATTGAATTGGAAGAAGCCCCTTAAATGCTTTTGGATTATGTTAGGTTATCAAAAAATAAAGATGGCTTCCTGGAAAAGTCAATGTGCAAACGTACTGTTTTCTGCATAAGATATGGATTGTTTTGCACAAATCTAAAAAAATATTCCCTTTTCCTTCCCTTTTCTTCTTTCTCATGTCTATTTTTATGCCTCCAGTAAGACCAAAAATAGCCGGATGTTAATCAGAATGCATAATTTAGTTGTGATATTGGCTTAGGTCGCATCGCTGATTGCAGCTTTGATGAGGTAACGTAACGGGACTCTGACAGAGTACACTTTTAAAGAAGCTTAACAGACGGCATTTAGACGCAGTAAATATTTTAATTATGATCAAAGGTTTTTTTTATCATATTTGAAATGGCTGTCTTTGTTCTTTCTAACGCATTAATGATAGATGTGTTTTGAATTATGAAAAATGTATCAAATGAATCATTGAGTGGAGTTTTGTCGAGGATAAATTCAATTTGAAATTTAATTTTAGAGTTTTTTTGGGGGGAGGAGTCGCTCGCAGCCAGTTCTGAGGTAAATCACAGTCAACCCAAACCACCGTATCGGATGGGTCGTGTCATTCTGGGTGAAACGGAGAGCCATGTCCGGACTGTCCGGTCCATTTCTTGGTAATAGCTTGACCTCGCTCCCTTAAGAGGCCAGTTCTGGCCAGCGAGGCCCACTTAAATTCTCTGTGAGACAGAGGAAGAGAGAATAGCGTCTGTAGAGCCACTTAAAGCCCCTGGGTGAAAATGGGATTTCTGACCTGCTCCACTGGTGTTGCAGCTCTACAGCCAGATTGGCTGTCAAGGCGCTGCCAGGTGGGAGAGGGGGAGGAGGGAGGGGATGGATGCTGGTGACGGTGTAGACCGCTAGGACCTCATTAGCTCAACGTTTCATCAAACCCTATAGCACCAGGTTGGCTCTCCCTGCCTCCATATATCTCTTCTTCTTTTGCCATTTTCTTCCTTTTCCTCGTTTCTACCACCCTCCTCCCCTCCCTCCCCCCTTCTGCTCCTCAAGGTGTCATTAACCAGATGATGCTGCTGGGCTAATCTGCCGCCAAGTCAAAGTCAGCAGATGAGGACGATAATGACACACACAAACACACACATAATCATTTGTTCTGGTTAACGCCATGGAAATGTAAATTTGTTACGGTCATAAGAATGTAAATAACCGTGATATTTCTGCTGGGGGGACGTTTCAGGGTGCATTAGAGGGTTCTACAGGACCTGGTTTGCATATCATTGCTTTTTAGTTCAGGGGGAGGCAGACACACACCCACGTGCACGCATATAAAGTACATGTTAAGCAGCATCACACACACACGCACAAATGCCACCAACACATGACAAACAGGTTCATGGTGATAATTTATGTGCATGCACATGGCAAAGGAAAGGAGGCCACACACTTAATGCATTGTACATGTAAATGCATGACTTTTGCAAATTAGTTTCATACATCAACTTGGTCTGTCTGTCTGTCTGTCTGTCTGTCTGTCTGTCTGTCTGTCTGTCTGTCTGTCTGTCTGTCTGTGTCTGTAGAGAAAAGCAGCAGAATGATCATAAAGATGTGAGATACATCATATCTTTATAATTACGTCCATAAATGTAATTTATACCGACACAATACCACAAAATGCATGTTGCGTTGTGGTTTTATCTTCTACTTAAAACTAGACACATATGATTAATCAATCGCTGTTCTCTCTTTGGGTTTGTTGGAGAATTTGTGGCACAGATATGTATTACTTATTCATTTCAGTGGCTGCGGCAGTGTTTGTTTCATCCTGATTTCATGCATTTATTTTGGAAGATTTTACCACTACGGGATATGAATAGTAATAAAAAGATAAATTAGACCGGAAAAGAAAGCCCTCGCCAATCGAGCACAAAGGAAAACAAAGAGCATGATGCCACGATGCATCATCATTTGTTACTTGTTCATACATGGAACAAAAAAAAGACAAAGTCAAACAAATCGGGATTATTTCATAATATAAATTGTAAATCTGTATGTTGTAAATGGCAGGTAAAGAGGAAGTAAGCAGATTTATGTGGATATTTAATCCACATATTCATCATATGTCTAATGTGATGATCATCTTTCATGAGTTTCCTGTAGAATTCCTGAGTTTCAATTATATAATACGCTGAATGCTTCATCGGTTCCTGTTTGATAAGAATGCAGCATGAATTCTGTGTACCGGGACCGTTGTTCTGGAGGTAAACACACATTCCTCTGTTGTGTGCGAGTGTCAGAAAGATGTAAGGTGAATCCTTTGTAAGACCCCGGGGTTTCTACCAATCGCAAAGCAATATGACAAGCTGCGTATCCCCAGGAGGCCCTGTCACTAACCATTTGTCAACAAAGCTTTTTTTCTGCCTCAAACACATAGTGAAGCTTTTAACCAAAGGTCCCCTAGGTGTGCATTTCTCCCTCTTTTGCATATTTCTCTATGAACTGGGGCTAAACACAACTCAGAGCAGTTTTGACTTCTGGAAACAAAAAAAAAAGAGTTTGTAGAGTTTACAAATATGGTAAAAAAACATAAAAATCTGTTGGCTGTGCTGCAGGTGCTTCTCTGGGGAACGAGGAGGACACATTGTTTCATTTGCAGTACATATTTGTCAGATAAAGTTTATTTTCTTCTGTTTATTTCATTTTTTTTCTCTCTCTCTCCATCAATCAGCCTCCCAGGATGCACTGCCAGACCTGCGCCCTGGTGACCAGCTCAGGTCACCTCATCGGAGGCGGCCGGGGTGAGGAGATCGACCGGGCCGAGTGCGTCATCCGCATGAACGACGCCCCCACCGCCAGGGGTTACGCCCGCGACGTGGGCCGCCGCACCTCCCTGCGCGTCATCGCTCACTCCAGCATGCAGAGGGTCCTGAGGAGTCGCCACGAGCTGCTCAACGCCAGCCAGGACACGGTGTTCATCTTCTGGGGCCCCAGCAGCTACATGAGGCGCGACGGGAAGGGCCTGGTGTACAACAACCTGAGGCTGATGAACCAGGTGCTGCCCAACCTCAAAGTCTACATCATCTCCTGGCAGAAAATGCTGCAGTTCGACGAGCTCTTCAAGAAGGAGACCGGCAAGGACAGGTGAGGGCAAGATGACGACGATGGGGCTCACTCGTATGCTTTCGCAAAGGTGTTTCCTTATTTGGGATTTGTTGAGAGCACAATTTAATGCTGACATGTTACACAATTAGTTATATCATTTTATTCAGTTTAGTATAATATAGGATTTAAATTACATTATACAAATTACGCATATTTTTCTCATTTATAATATTTTTAACACTTATGTTCACTCCAGTGGAAACTGCATGTAGTGATCGTCTGCTTTCGACAGAATCGCTCCTATACTCATGATGGCCTACGCTTTATTTTCTGGCCGGTTTGAAATGAAACATGAAACCGCTGACGAGTCGTGGCTTGGAAGCGTATTTGCATAACTGATGCTACAGCACAATACTGTTTTAGGCTATAGCCTTATGATAATTTGAATTACAATAAGCTACATATCATATACAGTACTGTACTGTTTAATGTTGCATTTGAAATATACAGCACAGGATGCAGTCATTTGAAAAGCTTTAAAACCATCAATAAAATTCAGTAAATAGTGAAGCTGTCTGTTTCATTACTTTAATACTTTCATATAATGAATATACAAATGTCAATTAGGTACTAATCGGCATGAGGAATAAGGAAAAAGTTATTATAATCATCCACTTATTCTAATAATTTGACCCCAGACAAATAGGATTACTAAAAGAGGTTTCCACTATATTTTACAAAGCATTATGGGCTTTAAAAATAAACACAGTGTACTAGTGAGTGATGTAGAGAATGCAACAAGTGATTCTGATTCTGAATATGAGTGGGGCAGCTCTTTAGCCCGTGTTTTAATGAATAGATTAAATGAATAAACCTGACAGATAATCTTTCAGCTGGTCCTCTGAATTGCGGTGACGTTATTATATTATGGTCATACTTTTGGTTAAAAGATGATATCATCGTGCTAAATTTGCGACGTTAAGCCTATTACTATAAGCAGTGCTTGGAGGCTCGTAGTCATCACACTGAGTGAAGGCTGTACAATGACTCTGGTGCAGTCATGGATGTGGATGTGACAAAAGGGGAAGCAGAAATGTGCGGCGTCACAAGGTTCAATTTGTGGCTTACCATTAGTCCAGTTGGAAGGCTGCTGGAAAAGAGTTTAGATTTCTCCTCGGGCTCGGAAAATCTATTTCTTTAAGTGCTTCATAGTATGAATGTAGTCATTTGACTTTAGCCAAAGGAGAAGAAACGCTCAACAAGCAGCCATGCATCTTCTGACTTACAACAATAAAAGCAGCTCCCGGTATAGAAAGGAAGGAGAGATTTCCAGTTCCACCCCGCTACGTGGCGGTGAAGCATCATCCGACCTTCAGGGAAACACAGTCGATGCTCACAATCCAACATTCAGTGTTCAAGGCTGGTGTCCACGTACCTGGAGACGCTGCAGAAAGATGGTAAACTAGGTAATTTCAACTTGTAGTTGTGAATGTGTAGAAGCTTATTTGTATTTACAGAACAAAACAGCAGTCGGTACCTAAAGTGCTCGTGTGAAGGTCCAGTTGTCAACATGCCGATGTATTCACAATCTTTATTGCTTTTGTAATTCAAAGCGAGAAAAACATCAGTGAGCAAACGCTGGTTGAATGAAAAGGCCGTTGATGTTGAAGTTTCCTGCTGCTTGAATGCATTGGGAAATGTTTTGGATGTGAAATCGTAATGCGAGTCACAGAGAGAAACGTGATGTACAAAAGATGTAGACGGACTAGAGGTTTTGTTTCTCTGACACCTCCTCTCAAAGATTTGAAAATTTGATGAGTCAGAGATAAGTTCTCAGTCCCGTGGCCATTAATGCGTAATGGAAACCCTCACTCACACACACACACACTCACTCACACTCTCTCTCTTTGTCCAGGGTGTCATTGTTGAGTGAATCTGACTTCAGCTTTAAGACAGATGTCAGGGGGGGAAATTGCAGAGTAGAGGATTTGGTGAATAGCTCAGACATCCGTCCGGATCTGTGCCTACAGTCATGCTAAATGTTTACAGTGAGCAAGAGGCTTCTGATGTGATCCTGTTATCCCTTTTAGAGCATTAGGCATTAATATCTGTGAGGCTTATTTGAGGTCATTTCTGCTCTGCGGAGCGTGGGAAGCCTTAAAAATTTGGCTTTTCTATATTTCTAATGTTGGAGACAAATTTAATGGTAGCCATCTGTGTGAAAGATCTATATATATTTTTTTTTAACTAATTCATAAAAATGAATCCTGTTGATTTGAAGGTCTGCGTGAGCAGCGGTAATAGCAGAGTTTCTGGGCGTTCAACTGTGCGATGGTGAACCATGCGAGCCTGTAATTGTAATTATGAGTTTCACTAAAGGTAATTAAGATGGTGTGGGATGTTTGTCACATTTTCATAACACTGGCAGAGGAGCAATGAGAAACAGGTGTCCCTCTGCATGCTCTGTGTTAAATTGCCGAGCCAGAATGACCCTCAACCGCTCATTAAAGGCAAATTAGCGTTTAAAAGAGTAATTTATTTATTTATTTTTGGTGCAGTGTTTTGTGTTCCTATGTTGCTGCAGTCATCGCGGCATGTTACCCTGTTTCTAATCTACATTTGGTGTAGTTTCCTGAAATATAATGCGTAGGTGGCAGGTTTGTTCACTTCACTAAAAGATCACAGGTTTGATCCCTTTAATAACACGTCTAAAAAAGCTGAAACAACTAGCTTGTTTTGAGCGTTTGCCTTCCTGGAAAACTGATCCGTGGTGACTTAAAAGGTCATGAGAGGAAAAATATAAACAGCAGGAGGCCCAATATGCAGCAGAGAACAATACAACAGCTGCAGCGGTGGTGAGTTCAAAGACCTTGGAAATACAATTATCCAGCACAGGATCCTTACAGCTTGATATGGATCTAGAGCCACCAGAACCAGACCTCTGTAAATATCTTCTCCTAGAGTTCAGTTAAGGAAAACTCTGCAGAGTGGATTTCTTTTCGGAGTCTCCACTGAAAGTCAAGAATACACGTTTTAGTAGAAATTCACTCCTACATACAAAAAAGTGTGAAAGTTCATTATTTTTCACTTTTTTGAAAGTAACACTGAGTAGCCTATAACTAGGGAGGGATAGATGGAAAATTTGACAAAATAGAATAATAAAAAGCAAGAAAGAAAGTCTGTTGCTTGTAAGAGAAGCAACATCAAAAAAAGATATACGACGATAATAATATCAGGGGAATATAGTACCAAAAAAAAACCATGCATGGAAAGAGATTGCAGACAGATTGCAGTTTGAATGCTGAAACATGACGCAACAGAAACGGGAGCTGTGATCAGACGGAGAGTGGCATGAAAGTCAAGTAGATACAGAAGTGAAGTAGCTGTGATCAGTAATCAACACCAAACAACTGCTAATCACTGAAGTCATTAGAGGCTGTGTGTATAAATAAACCTTACACTGCATGTGAAGCAAAAAAATAACTTTTTATCACTAATATGTTTCAGCATAATGATGTTCTGCAGATGTTTCAGCTTTAACTAACTGCACTAATCACACAATCATGTGACCTAGCTGTTACACCCAATATAATCAACTCCTCCTTAGAAGTGAATACAATGCCACAACAAAAACCAAACAACAGCACACTGAATTAAACTGCTCATTAACTGGGTCCAGATTTCCGATACCAATATGTAAATGTGAGGAGCAGCATCAGGGGAAGCTCCATCTTCCCACTCGCAGCTTGCTTCCAGTCCTTTTTTGCAAAGAAAGCCATTGAAGCTAAGAGCTTGACATTTCACGCCACATTATTCATCAGCATGTTCATCAACAGGGAAACGAGGACGACTCCTTAAGTGAGATTAGCTGCGTGCCTTCGGATTAAGACCTCGGTGCATCCACCGCAGCCTGCTTGATGTTGTGCCACTCTCGGTGTTGAAAAGTTTTCACATTTGCAAAAAGGTGTGTGCTTGCTGCGTATGCGTGTGCTGTTGCCATAGCAAAGCCCATCGACTGTGTTTGCATATCACAACAAATCAACATGTCCCAGACAACCTGGGTCCTGTCATAATTAAATGAAAATGAGGCTGTGCTTTGGCTGCGATAGCATCACTTTGGATCCACACTGTTGTTTGTGGTCTGAACAGACTCTAATAAAGTGTGACAAAAGTGTGTGTCACTATTAATCACAGAGTCACAAAGCGCGGTGCGGACTGATTTTGGTTGTGTTTGTTTGACACCACAGTGAAACGTGTAGGAAGCGATACATTTGTAGATGCATTTCTCCTGCAGACGTAATGCTGTTGTATTAAAGGGTTTATTGGTCGGAATAATAAAGCAGAGGGGAGATGTTGTTAGGTTGAAGTTATTTTAGGTAATCCTTTTTCTAAACCTTTTTTTTTTTTTTTTTTACAATATTTGTTGTAATTTGATGTACTTTATGTTCTATGTTTATGTTGACAGCCATCAATATCAAATGCTCTGACAAAAAATATAATAATCTGATACCTGAATTAACTGACTGTCTGCCCCGACCAGACCCCATCCCTGGTGTTTTTTTTGTTTTGTTTTTTTTGTAATTGACTTACACAAAATAGTCAAAATTGGAAGTGAAATGAAAGAAAAAAACTTGTTTTTAAAAAAATAAAAAAATAAAAAAAGCCCCATAATTTAACAATCAATAAATACATTACTGCAAAATGGAAAGAATATGACAACAGCACGCACCTGCCAAGAGGGCACCGATACTCAAAGAGCAGGCAAGGAGGACATTAATCAGAGAGGCAACAAAGAGGGAGCTGGAAAGCTCTCAGCAGAGATTGGAGATTATCTGTCCATAGGACCACATCACAGAGTACACTCTACAGAGCTGGGCTTTATGGAAGACATTACATTTAACACGTTTGAAGTTTGCCAAAAAGGCATGTGGGACACTCCAAATGTGTTCTTTTATTTCTTTCATTTCTTTTAGAGCGCCATCTACAGAGATAGTCTTCGCCAGCTGTCTGAGCTATTTTATCCCTGCGAGTCTGGCAAGATACCACCCTGATAATATACCAAAAAGATACAGGTCTAAAGGATATATATAATATAAATGAATCTGATAAATTATTAAATGTATACCATGCTTCTTGCCCCTGGAGAGGAAGAGACAAGCCAGACACACACCGGTCATGACGTCTTCGGGAAATAATTCAATCGAAGCACAATTTGAATTGTATTCATTTGAGTTGCTGATCTGTTGCTCATCAGTGGAAGCCTCCCTTTGTTGGGGTGTAGCAAACAGAAGGGCAGCTCTACAGTAAACATGTTGCCAATAAATATGGATTGAGGCAGGATGAAAGCAGGTTATGAAATTTGGAAAATGATTACATCTATTTCAATCAATGTTGAATTTTGGACTTTACAATACTTCTGGGGGTCTGTAACAATCCTACGCAGCCGCTAATCTTATCCTACAAATATGAGGTTTTAATATTCTGTTCTTCCACTACTTTGTTCTGTGTATGGACCCTGGACATTTCCTCACATCATCCACAGCTTCCCAGGGAGATGAGTTTCTATTCCACCGTCACCGAGGAGGGCAAATTTTTAAACTACAAATGCTAAACTGCCTTTTATTAAAGCTTAAAGACCCAAAGAAGAGTTACAACTTCTTTTGAACAGTTTCTTATTTAACCACGGTTGCCCGGACGACGGCCCAGCGCACAAAGGCTGACACCCAGAAACATTCACGATCCCCGATGATACATCATCTTTACTTCACCACGAAGCTGACATTTGTAATGTTGAGTAAAACGGTTGGATTGTCAAATTTGGTACACACCCTCATGTCTCCCTCAAGAGCCTTCAGGCTCACATTCATCTGTTTTGGACAACAACTTATTTTGTGTTAATACTTTTAATGGCCAAATCCCTGCAAAACGAATCCACCTCAATTTCACTTTGAGTTTTAGTGCAAATCAGCAAACATTAGCATGCAAACTAAGATGACGGTGCTCAACGAGGCTCTTGTGTCAGTCTGACGTAAGTTCAAACCTCAAGTTTGTTACTTCTGTTCAGCATCACATTGCAAAATACAGAATTTGTTTTGCTTGTTTGCCAGTAGTATACCTTGCCAACCCATCATTTTAAGCCCCTGTCAAGAGTAATTTATTGCCCTCGTTAACATTCACTTCTTCTATCGTCTGACAAAGCAAATACGTCTGAAGGGTTTGACTCTGTACCATAAAACAATCTCTCGTTATTCTATATGTGCTATTTTTTTTCAGTTTCTCCAAAATTGTTCATCCAATGTTAATTAATTTTGTATCATATACAATGTAAACATTTATTACAGCACTTATTTCCGTCTAATGTCACTACCGTTTGTGATATTTCCATAGTTGCTATCTTAAAATGCCCTTGGCAGCTGATGCATTAGCACATCCACTGGTCACCAGGCACCGTCCCAGTCCAGCCGTGCAACAGCAGGAGCATGACGAGATTCACAACTGTGAGATTCATATGAGGGGATTCAAATTGATCAGCATTGAATTGTATTGCATCAGCTCATACTTTAATATTTTTACGCTACACGTGAGGGAACAAGAGCGGTTTTGCAATTATTTCACTCAAACTAATTTCTAAATTGATTTGATGAATAGTGATTGGTCCAGAAGTGCTTTGGACCACAACAGGAAAAGCTCCTGCACGACTGTTCTTGGCCGCGATCACGACTGTGGCTACAGGCCAACGAGCCGGAGATCAACATCATGAAGTTTTATGTCCTAACCAAGTTTTACTGCTGTGAAAAACAGTAGCAGCCTTGCTAGCAGCTATTTGAGGATGCACATAGGCACAGCGTTGAACAGTGAAATATGCTCATCATGACGATGCGAATTTACCAGGTTCACCATCTTAGTTTAGTTTAGTTTAGTTTAGTTTAGTTTAGCTTATCAGCATACAAGCACACAGCTGAGGCTGATGGGAGTTTAGCTTGTATTTGATTTGATCATAAACCAAAAAAACCATTCAAGTTAAACCCGATGATGGCGCCTGACGAAAGGTGTGAAAATAACCAAAGAAATGACCCTTCATCCTTATATCTGTAGATTTCACGGCATTACACCCAGGGTGTCAAGATATTTCACTCAAAACTAAAAATGTGAAGCATGTTGACCTTATGGAGGGACCCATTATTGTATAAAATTGTGGTCCTTATTTAAGTAGTGTATAGTGTTTAACAGTAGCCTACTTTGTAATGATGTATGTATACAATGCTAAGTCATTAAAATAATAATTATATAATAATTAAATCTATTTTGAAATTTCTACATCATAATTTCACAACATAATATTAAACAAACAGGAAGATTTATATTTGCTTAAAATAGGTTGTATTCATGTTGAGGTCTATTTTTGGACATATTTACATTTTTGGAAGAAAAAAAAGATTGCGATCAAATTATTTTGGGGACCCCCTGCAGTAACTCTGCGGACCCCCTAGGGGTCCCGAACCCCCTGTTGAAGATCTCTGCATGAGAGGAAAAAGTCATGGAATCACCAAGGTGGTCAGGATTTATCTTTTATCTTATCTATTTATTCTTTTTATATTCCAGCACATTTCAGTTAACCATCCTTAGGGATTATTCATTCATTTCGCTGTCAATTAAATGATCAGAGCTTTAGCTATTTTTGTTTAGTTCTAGTTAAATATATTTTTTACTTTAAACGGAAAGCTCTCACGGCCCTTTTTAGAAGTGGCGTTTGAAGATTTATGAGTCTGGAGCCCATTAAATCTATTCATAACCAACAAGGGATTCTTAAAAAATGTATGGTAGTCAGACGGTCATGTTTTTTCCATCTGGCAGCAACCACTGATGGACATTTAAGACGGATTATCGAATGCAAATGAAAATATAATTTCCCATTACTTTCATAACAGCACACGTCGGAAACACGGCGATAATCGCACATTTCTTAGCGGGCATGACCTTGTGAAAGCAGGTAGATCGTTTTGCAGCCGACCACTTTTGTCATTTCAACTATCTGCACTACATTTGAACCAAGCCCTCTTTGTGATTAAGGGTTTGATTGTTTGACAGGGTTCATTTGTATAAGTCTATATGGAGGATGGATCTGTATTTTAATGAAGCCACGAGAGAAAGATCTTGCAGTCAGGAAAAATCGACCTCTGAATTTAGATAAATCTTTATTCTGCCATAATACGGCGATGTGAGTTTTTCTGATGTTCTATCCAAGTTAATCACGTTCTTAAAAAAGAAAAGATAAATCGAATATCGCATATTTTTCATTCTTGTGATCCCCCACAAATGAAATCCATCTATCTTGTTCTCCCCCTCCTCTTCCTCTACTCCTCTGCAGAAGGATATCAAACTCCTGGCTTAGCACCGGCTGGTTCACCATGACCATCGCCCTGGAGCTGTGTGATAGGATCAATGTCTACGGCATGGTTGCCCCTGACTTCTGCAGGTGAGACAGTGGAGCTGCATGTAAAACACCATCATCAGCTGAGCATCAAACACCATCACTAAGAGCTTTATATGCAGCCGCTTCAAGTGAATAGAAATTCACAGCAGCACATCCACCTGATAAGAAAGATAAAAACTAAATATATTCAGGCAGCTGATAAATAAAATGTCAGTGTGGTCTCTGAGATGCTTAAATTGACTGAATATGCTTTTTTTTTTTTTAAATAAGTCAATAAAAAGATGAGCTTTACATATATTGAACCCCACATGTATTTTTTTATTTATGTGCATTGAAGATATGAGATGGAGGAAAAAAACAGAGGTCTCACTCTGCTCCTTTCCCTGGCAACCACAGAAATCATTCCACCGTGCATCAGAATGAAAAAATCCCTCTTTAGCCGTAGCAAGGAAATTAAGTTTGCTCTGTCTAATTTCCTGCTCCACTACTTAAGCTAGTAGCATAATGGTCTCCCTTTGCGTGCCCTGATGTCACTCCTGTGATTTGATGTGTGTGTCACACCGTATAGCACAGCCCGTTATTTCTCTAACACTCATCCTCTGCAGACGTGGAGTCAAAAAAACGACGTCCGATAATTAAAACACAAAGTGGCTTGATTATCGGTGACTGAGGGCTGCAGGGGACATGCAAGTTGTATTCCCCAAATTTCAGGCAAATGACTTTCTTGGATGAATTTGAGATCAAAAACAGGCCTTGTTCATCCTTTATGCCGTATTCTGGATTATTCAGTATGGAGATGCAGACTTCTGAAGATCTTGTCCGTGAACTGGAACGCAGCTTATGTGAAGTAGGCGCACGTCCGTGAGGGATAATGCACAAAAGAAAAGTTTTCACTTTTGATACTTTAAGTACATATAGCTGATAATAACTTCAAAGTAACATTTTAAATTCAGGACATTTGTGATTGGACCATTTCCACATTTAGTTTATTAAAGAATCTGAGTACAGATAGATTTGTCTAAATACTTAATTTGCAGTGATAATTGCAAAACAACTTAGTGTGCAGTATTAGTGTGTTTTAATTTTAAGAGTTAGAGTAGTATTAATAATGTTAATTACAGTAGCTAATGAACTTAAATCTTAATTCTGTTCAGTGTATCTTAAATGTTCATGAGCTCAAGAAAACATTTTAATTATTTTTTTTGTCAATGTCTAATGTAACCAAACCACCGAAAACCACTTTATAAATTATACCTTAATATGTATAACTTCAATGGTTGTTTATATTGTGATTAAATGTTATAGAAAAACTATTTGAACAATGCTTTAACTTCTTCTAAAAAAAAAATATTTTTCTTAAACCATCAAGGAGCATTTAATCCCACTGTTATTGGGGAAAAAAACACAGTGTCGCATTGGAATGCAACTTATTTAAACTATTACCAAATCAACTGAAAATGAATACAGTTAGTCCTTTGTGTAACCAACAAGCAAGCGGTCATGGCCAGTATTTCTCAAAAAGAAAAGGGCAAATCTTTTAGTATTGTTCACTAAACATACATCTAAGAACGAAAGGTTATGACCGCGCTATACTCACTGAGCAGTTTTACCATGACCAACTCCTTGACCATGTAGCAGAAATACAAAGATCCATAGGACACAGAGCCAGTTCTGCCTCTCTCCTATAGCAACTAACTCATACAGCCTCTTATAAGCAGTTTAATGGTTTAGAATTACAACTCACGTTTTTATCTGTATCACTCAACGCTTTCATTAGGGTGTTTTATTGGACACGGAACAAATCTTATTCCAAAAGAACACGTTTATAGAACCGAACCTGTGTCTCGAGCCTGATGTACCGCAGTTTTCATATTATGTATTAAATAGTATGTCAAAAGATGTCACAAAAAAGCAGTGGTGAAGTATGTAAAAATTAAATACATTTCATAGTATGTCATAAAACTGTAGAAGAGTTATCATAGTATATATGTCATATTTATACTATCACTACAATAGTATATGATAAAAAATGTGAAGTATTAAGTTTTGAAGTTCTTTATTTTTCCTATCAGAGAATCAGTTCTTGGCAGTGAAAATCATAGAGCTCAGGCTCCCATCAACAATGCTCATTAAATATTTATAGACAAAATCCATTTACATAATCTAGTACAAAGTTAAAATACCTGACATAACATAATATATATTTGTGGCGGACAGGTAACTGTAATGTAAACAGGAATGTAGTTCATGTATATATGTAATGAGAAAACATATGAATATAGAGAAACAGTACCATTTTCCATGAAGGCAGTAGGCAGTGCAGTTTCTAGCTGGGGTGATTGGGGTCTGTGATAATCGTTTTGGCCTTCTTCCTGCACCACTGTGTGTTGAGGCCCTCCATGGACACCAGCAATGTGCTGAGTCGTTCTGAACACTTTCTGTAGAGGGCAGTGCAACTGCCATACCAAGTGGTGATGTCAATGGTGCGCCTGTGGAAGTTGCAGACTATCCTGTCAATGTTTAACATACAAAGTCATAGTTTGTCATAAAAGGCAAAAGTATATTGGCTCACAAAAAAATGTAATAGTATGGTATATCATACATCTTTTTATTAAAGTCATACATATAGGATGTCATTAAGCCATTGTGTATTATGTCATAAAACATCCATAGTATAGTATGTCATAAATATGTCACAGTATTCTATGCCATTAAATGACAAAAAAGTGTCATGTGAAAGCAAGAGTATGTTATACAAATGTAAGAAAAAGTCAATGTGTTATAAAAATTTAAAAATAAATGGTATAGTATGTCAAAAATGTAGAAAATACTCATGGTATAATATGTTGAAATTCATGAAAAAAAGTCATGAAATAGTCTTGGTATATCGTGTCGAAAAAAAATCATAAAAAAGTCTTGTTGAAAAAGTCAGAAATAAAGTAACAGTATAGTTTGTTGAAAAAAGTAATTCAAAAAGTCATAGTATGTTGAAACAAGTCATATAAAGTCAATGTAGCATGTTGAATAAAGTCATGAAAAAAATGTAGTATAGTATGTCAAAAAAGTCATAGTATAGTATGTCAAAAAGTCATACAAAAGTAATACTATAGTCTGTTGAAAAAAGTAATTAAAAAAAGTCATAGTATAGAATGTTGAAAAAATTCATAAAAAGTCATACTATAGTACCGCATTAAAAAAAATAGAGTATACCATGAAAAAGCCAACGTATCATTCAAATTGTAGTGTCATAAAAATGCCATGAAAAAAATCATAGTGTAGTATTTCTTTAAAAACAGCCATAATGTAGTATATTACATGCAAGTCCTACTATAGTCTGCCCAAACACAAACTCATCGTATTGCATGTCATAAAATGATAGTATAGTATGTTATTAAAAATGCTGTAAAAAGTGATAGTATAAGATGCCTCATATATAATATTTTAAATATACAGGTATATAGCCATAAAATGTCATTATGTAATAAACCACAGTATATTATGACATGGAAAATACCATTAAATATCATGATATAGGATGTCATAAAAAGACAAAGTAGAGTATATCTTAAAAAAAAGTTATGATACAGTATGCTATTAAAAAAGTGTCAGCATAGTAAGCTATTACATTTACTAAGACATACACAATTTGATGATTAACTGTCTGGAACATTTAACTCTAATGTGGCGTCCGTGCCTGAACTCCCATAGGCTCCATTTTTAGAACTCTTTCATAACTCATGCTCTTTGTCCTTTTCCATCCAGTGTTGAGCTGCAGGTGGCATTTAAATGTTATTAAAATGCACTGAATGCGGCTGTGTAATCCATGCAGGGAGCCTCAGCACCACTCCGTCCCTTACCACTACTACGAGCCGCGTGGTCCAGATGAGTGCGCCATGTACATTTCCCATGAGCGCGGGCGACGGGGCAGCCACCACCGCTTCATCACTGAGAAGCGGGTCTTCGCTAACTGGGCACGGACGTTTGACATCCACTTCTACCAGCCGGACTGGAGCCCCCCGCCTCTCCCTGCCAACCGGACGCTGGAGGGGACGGTCACAGCAGCAGCGCCCCTGGTTCCCCAGAACACGTGACATGTGTCGGGGTGAGGAACAGGCTTTTAGAGATTCAACTAAGAAAGACTCGGGATGGGGAACATTAAACCCATAACTTGAGAGGAAAGAACATGAAGTAGGCAAGAAAAAGTTACCACATATGAAGCCCGAGGCGCGTTGATCCTGCAGGACATTTGTATTGAACAGCTCCACCACTGCATCTCCAGCAGTGTGATCCGTTTACTGAGAAGAACCAGTTCAAAGCTGTAAATCTCTTGTACAACCTTGTAAAGTGAGTTCTGACAAGGAGGAATCATTACACACTCAATGCATGCATGCGATGTCTTAGCGCGGACCCTCCCTGTGTTTGTGTGTGTATATGTGAGTGTATGCGTCGTGTGTTTACCTGAGGGATCACAGAGGACGCAAACTTGAGATCGGGCTCCTCCACCAACGCCTCTGTTGCATGGAGGGTCTACGCAGGGTTCACTGCTTTACAGATGGAAGAAATACACCAATGTAATGCCCGCAATCAAAGTAGAGCCACAACGTAGTCCTGGAGACAGTGTCAGCTGAATACTAATAGTGTAGTTCAATTTGGCCATTTGAAATGTGAATCATCGCTGTTCGGATTCATATTCTTCTGTGGTTTTCAAAGACTGAGGTCAGGCTGGATGAGATTCTTCATTGAGATTCCTGTGTCATGCAACAAGTGCTTAAACTCCATAAAAGCAGGAATGAATCACTTCCCTGCCTTTGATTTTTTTTTTTCTTTCTTTCAGATGTTTGCATTGTAAGCTCACTAAAGTGTCACATAAGTCAGACTTTTGCAATGCAGCACTTGACTGAGTGACAAGTGTGTAACATGAACTGGGTTTCGCCTCATGCGTGTGCCCCTCCTCGGCCTCGTATGCATCATACACGCTCCCCGTCACCACTAAATAGCGGGATTTATTTAGCTACCAGCTGGATTTCCATGTAAATGCACAGCCGTGTCACGCAAGATGAGTGGGAGATTAAAATCGAGAGCAGGGACGCCGCAGCGCCATCCATCCTACTATACAGTACTCACCTGCTGCCGGAATCACCTCCCGGGAGAATTGCACCATTTTTTTTTTTGTGTTTTTTTTTGGGTGTGTGATCCGTCAGTCTTCTCCTCTCCTCAATGTGCTTTATGTGCACTCTCCCCTCATTTGATGGAGTATACACTGCTGGTAGACTGCCCCTTCCTCTCTCTGAGATCCTCTGTTTCCCCCCTCTCCTCTCCTCCATGAATAAGAATCAGGTGTCGGGCTGGAGAAAGCCGTGTGGTTATCTTAATGATGCATCCCACTGCTAAGTCCCTATTGATTTTGCCCTCATCTCTGTAATGTGAGTAATGAGAGGGGGGGAGCTGGGGGTCAGATACATAGATGCTCATACCACGAGAACGTTTTTCCTTGGCAGAGACGAGGACTCCATTACTTTTCATATACATCATAACCAGCTGCTACCGTACGGAGTACTGCTCCTGACTTCATGGCTGTGCAACGGTCTGTATTAGAAAAGTGAGAGGCGCGTAAATCTTTTTTCTTTTGCCTAATTAACTTTGTCATTAATAGTCTAATAAAATATAGACTAAATGAATATAAAAGGTCAGAAAATACCCAGAGCCCAAGGTGACATTTTCAGATTGCTCGTTTGGTGCAAAACTCTAAAATATTCAGCTGGCAGTGATGTAAAACAGGGAAAGCAGCTTCATGACAAGGTGAAACCAGTGGGATATTTAAATGTTGGAATGTTGTTTGTTTCATGATT
Source organism: Eutrigla gurnardus (assembly GCF_963514095.1). Classification (NCBI taxonomy): domain Eukaryota; kingdom Metazoa; phylum Chordata; class Actinopteri; order Perciformes; family Triglidae; genus Eutrigla; species Eutrigla gurnardus. Next base: position 20,787,675 of record NC_139918.1, read on the forward strand.
AATGAGCAGTTTTACATTTTGATTATGATTACGTTCATGTGTGCAGAGATTTAGATGAAAGTTTACTGCGTACCGTACAAATGTAGCTGGACTCACCAGCCTGTTAGCTTAGCTTAGCATGATGATTTCTTTGTTACTGAATATTTTTTAATTCAAGGAAGTTCCTGGTCCCAGCCAAGAACTATTACAGCACATAACCTCCAATACAATGGTAAATTAACATTTTCACACGTTTGCAGGTTTTTGTTAGGGAAAAAAATGTATTAATTAGTGAGCTTTAAAGGTGCTGGGAGGTGGATTTTGCTTCTGCTCCACAACATTTCAGAGGAAAATAATTATAATATATACTTTTTACTCATCTACATTTATGACATTTAGTGTCTTTCTATACAACATATGTAACAAATATTTAAAATTGGCTCCACGTTGACAAACTTCAACCCGAAAAATGTTCTTGGATGTAAATGCTAGTGATAAAAATGGAATAATGTTCTCACTCCTCAAAATTAGTCATTATGCAGAATGATAACTTTAACTTTTGAAACTTTAACACACTTTGCTGATAGTTCTAAACTGTACTTTAACTTGCGTGTAAAGTACTTTTAGACTACGGTGTGTACAAACAAGGACTTTCCATCACTGCCCTTTGAAAGGCTGGGGCTAGCTGTCTTTATGCTAAGCTAAGCTAACTGGCTGCTGCTTCCAGTCACATATGAACAGACATGACAGTGGAATCAATCCAGCAAGAAAGCGCATTTCACCAAATCTCATACGATTCTCATACTATCAATCGTTGCCAATTACTTTTCTGTTGATGGACCAATTGACGCAGCATTTCAGCACTGCTGTTAATTGTTTTTTCTTTCTGCACATGATAGAAATGTATCATTCCACTCAATAAAATATTTTTCATCAGTGAAAAATGCTGTGATTAACATTTTCATAAAACAATAATGTGAGAAATGAATGGGACTATCAGCCTGTATGCGTGTAGCAGCGCCCCCAGACATGAAGATGAAGCGTGGAGTCTCTGTGGAGGATGGGAGGCCAGTCACTCACCTTTACCCTCCACTGACGGCAGCTGCCATTTTTACTTTTCAATCTCAGTCTTCCTGTCTGGTTGTGACATCCGGCTGTGTCGCGCTGAAATAATAATGAAAGACAGGCACTGCTACAAGGCCATTACTCTCCAGAGCCGCGATAGATCCCTGACTGTCTTCATGAGTGTTGGAGCATTTTATTTCTATCTGACAATGGTTCTGCCTCAAACACTGAAGGTAAAATACATACAGTAGATAAAAGTAACATTATGAGATGATGAAGGGAAATCTTACCAGAGGGAAAGTGTTCAACAGAGGGTCATGAACACTTCAATTATATCATACACTCGAGCCAGTTCAATAAAATGTACTCAATAGGCATCAAGGAAGAATGATTCAAAAATGATGAACAGGGCTGAAAAATAACCTACTGCTCTTACTCTTTTAATACACACGAAAATACTACCAGTTGGCTAAAAAAAGAAAAGATCTTCATTATGTGATTCAAAGTTTGGTCTATAAAAATGATTCCTGCAGGGTTAACCAACCTAAATTATTTTTAAGATCCTTTATATAACACGCGATGTAATTTAAAATCGGTTTCACAATTATACCATCTAGACGTATTAAAGTACAAGGGGTAACCAGCAGGATATGACCTAGAAGTATTTATTATATTATTAAAAAGTTCAGTACTTCCCAGCAGCATATAACAATCATTTCAAATGATATAATTAATATTTCAATCACTATGACCTGGACAAGTGGCAAAAATTGCTAATTAAAAGGGATTACTTAAATGAGTCTTAATGGCTACGACTAGTGGATGAGCTTGCTACTGTAGTGGTAGTTTTAATGTTTGTTACAGGTCTGATGGTGCTGACTTAAACACATGATTAAACATTGCATTTACATCCCCGTCACAATTCTCTTAGTTTGTGGCTGTAGAAGTCTTCCTCAGATAATCAGATAAAAAAAAACATTTGTAACCACCATTTCCACCTACAGCAGGGAAGAACAAAGAGTTTTAATACTTTCTAAGGCTTTTTGTGAGAAAACTGAATTGTGTGCTTTTTAAGAGCTGCAGATACCAGAATGTCACAATGCCTCTCCAAATTTACCTCAGCTCAATGTGATGTCTTAAAACGTCTTGTTTTGTCAATAAAAATTAAATGGCCATTTTTAAGACCATAAAACATGAAACAAAAATGGATTTTTAACAACAAAAGGCAAATGTTTTCCTTGTTTGTTTTATAGTTATTTGATTTAATCAGCATTAACATTACCAAATTTGTGTTAACAGAATCATTTGGGTTAGGACTACTCTCGTCTAAGTTAATTCCTAAAAACCAATTAGGAACTGAACAAATTGGAAACTTAGGGTGATGCTTGTTATTTCTAACAAGAAAGAATAAAAAAAATCTACATCCACTTACAAGCTTTTTCTGGAGCTTTCAACCACGTCTTAATCTTCGACAGCAGCTGGAGTGTTCTCTCTCTCGTGCAGATGGCACAAGTTGTCATCTCACAAGTATGGAACATCCCTGATTAAAGGTCCATGAAGTCCATCAGATGTGCCTGAAAGCTCTGGAAACAAATACGAGGTAAGAATCGTTTTGCTATGCAAAGTTAATATATTTAGTATAATGTGACAAAACAATCTCACCTTGAGTCCCATTTGTTAGTTGGTCTGGAGCTTCAAGGACATTTCTTCCAGGGCAACTTTTAAAGGGATAGTTCAGAATTTTGGACATAAGACCTATTTTCCAAGTGAGCCAGTGTGTTCGAGACGTCTGGAGACGTTTTCAAGAAATTTCATTCAGTTCTTCTAGTTGCAGAGTTCGCTTATGCTATGGCTAGCGCAAGTCTATCGTTCTTAGCTAGCATGGCATTAAAAACAGTATTGCCCACTCCACAGTGCACCCGGGGCAAATCCATTGTAACGGCAGACTATCAATGTACATATGTGTTGATAGAATGTTTGAAATAAAACCAACCTTGCATTTTTAAGGATTTATGTCTCAGCAGCAGCGTGTCATACTTCCTAGTAGGCTATGGCAGCGGTGGACTGATATCACCTAGCACTTATAAGTTACCGGTTCTATAATAGTTTGTTTACCTGCTGTCATTGCTACAGACGCAGAGTAGCCTGCAGTGCTAGTTTCTTCAATCTCACAGAAATGGACACTTTTGGAGAATATACTGAAACTTTTGAAGACTCTGATGAGGAGTTTTTTTCCACCCAAACCCAACCGTACCTGTACGAGCCTGAATATACAGAGGAAGAATTGCGTGAGAGGGATGCTCAAAGGGCAGAACGTGAATGAACGTCTGTGGAGACCGAGATAGCCCCCGCTGGAGCTGAGAACCGGGACCGAACAAATGGAGACTGGTGGTGCCAGGAGGGAATATCCCGCAACGCGTCCGAGGGTTTACGGTTCTCCGGACGGAGCAGAGGTTCGCGGTGCGTAGTTATGGGTTCGCGTGGCCGTGGGCTGCCCGGTGTTTGCGTGAGGTCCAAGCGCTTTTCATCCAGGTCTGAGGGCATGAGTCCCGACAATTCGTCCCGGTTCGATTGCCTATTTACGGGCAGTATTTCGGGCGGTGCGTCTTAGAGTTTTGAGTCCGACAGAGAGTCCGCATGTGTGGATTCGCGGAGCCGGCCGCTGCCCGGTGTTGGTCTGCGGTCGAAGGGCTTTTCACCCAGCTCTGAGGGCACGAGGCCCGACTATTCGTCGGTGTTCATGTGTCTATTTACCGGAGGGAATCCCCGCAACGCGTCCGAGGGTTTACGGTTCTCCGGACGGAGCAGTGTTCCGGATTCACGGTGCGTATTGTGGCTTCGCGTGGCCGTGGGCTGCCCGGTGTTTGAGTGAGATCCGAGGGCTTTTCAGACAGCCTTGGGGGGTATAAGTGCCGACAGTTTGGCCCGGTTCGATTGCCTATTTACGGGCAGTATTTCGGGCGGCGCGTCTTAGAGTTTTGAGTCCGACGGAGCAAAGTAAAGTTCCGCTGCTGCTGAGAAACTAGTTCCTCAAAAAATGGATGATTCATGCGATGCGAGGTTAGTTTTGTTTCAAATATTATTCTATCAACACAGATATGTACATCAACAGTCTAGTGTTTTAATGGATTTGGTGCACTGTGGAGTGGGCAAGACTGTTTTTAATGCCATGCTAGCTAAGAACCATTGACTTGCGCTAGCCATAGCATAAGCGAACTTGGCAACTAGAAGAACTGAATGAAATTTCTTGAAAACGTCTCCAGACGTCTCGAACACACCGGCTCACTTGGAAAATAGGTCTTATGTCCAAAATTCCGAACTATCCCTTTAACATTTGAACATTATTTCTAATAATTAACATGAGCTCTAAACAAACCAAAATTGTTGACATGCTTATATCACACATTTTGTTTGTATCAGTTGTTTATATGAATATAAATAGACTTTGCATGAATTAATGAAACATTCAACAATGCAATCTGTCATATATACAAACACTGTTCATATTTATTACAGCTCTTTCTGTCTCAGCTACCATCAATAAAAGGTGACACATTAATGTTTAAGAATAATCCACATTTAAATTCAAAACAACAGTAAACAAACACTACTGAGCATGGTTTATGCCACAGCTATTGTTGCAGAGAAGAATGAAAAACTGAAAATGACTTTCATTATTCCTGGGAATGATTGACATTACAAAGACTCACAAGCAGATGGAAACTCAGAGTTTCCATGGAAATTGGACAACATGTCAGGTGCACACACCTTTCTCCAAACAGTATGCGTGCACTCCTGTGCAAATTTAGGAGGCTGCCATCTGGGACTAATGTTGACGTTCAACCTCTGAAGACAACAAGCGTGTGTGTGTGTGTGCTCAGTGGTGAATTCAGACACTGCTCCGTCATTTGAACAACCTGCGTGACACATTCAAGGCCTCCAACCTGACTCTTCAGCGTGAAATCTCTCTGCCACTTCAGAGATGGCTGCTATAATATCGTCCTGTCACTAGATCTTCTTCCAACCGAGTCAGGTGTGAAGGAAAACAGACACAGGTCTTGATTAGCATAAAGGGAAACCATAGAGACGGAGTAGGCCCACATCACGGTGGGGTACATCCTATTCCATCTGTGTAAGAACGAGTGGTGCAGAGGAGATGGAGTCAATTTGAATTGGGTTTAAGAATAAAGAGATGAGTTGGCTTTGGGCAGCGAGGTATTCAAGGATTGTATATGGAGGATTGGATCCGATGGCTGCTCAGTCTTTTCATATGCACGTCTTGATCAGAAAGAAAACTACATTGTTTAAATAGCCCCTCTGGATTGTTTGAAATGTTTCCGGGGAAGAAAACAACAGAGCAGGTGTACAATTCAACTCAAGGATGTCTTTGTGATATATAATACGCTTAGACTGAGCTCTGCCAGGCACACCTTCAAGGGTTGGTAACTGTAAAAGCAGATCTAGGGGTTTTCAGTATTAGAGGAATTAAAGAAGGATAAAAACAACAAAAAAATGACAAATGCATTCCTTTGATTCAATGTTTCATCTTTAATCAGGGTATCAAAATCCTTCCAATTGAAGAAAGAAAATGAGCGTACTCTTTGAATGAACACCAGGAGGAATAGGATCACAGGAAATAACAACAGGGAGGAAAAGGGGAAGGAGAAATAAGCGGTGCATTAATAACGTATAAGAAAAGGTACCTGGTGGCTGACGCAGCAGCTGCCTTCCGGTACATATGGTTTCATTTCCAACTCCATCTATTTTTCACTTCAGAGGGAGAGTGGCAGCGGGCGCCCGATGGGCGGGTCCTCACGCCAAGAAGCAAAGACAAACTACCTCAAGTTCAATCCATATGCTTTGAGCATCAGTCACTCCCCCTCAACAATGAGCCTAATGTCGTGGTTACACATGCAAAAGGGAGAGGGAGGGGGGGGAAAAGGAGGAAAACACGTCCCGGCACAGAGGAGATTCATTTGGGATGGCTGGCGGCTCACTAGGTTATCACTCACTTATCGCTGCTGTAGTGCAAGACGTGGAATGGCCGGGGAAATAGCTGTCCATCACCCGGAATACAATCAGCGGAGTGCACGGCTGGGGAGCTAATGGATGTTTCCACAGGGAGGGCAATTTGGTGAATGGGAAAGTGGATGGGTCCATCATGCGAGATGGGATTATGTGCGATTGTTATCCTTCACAAGCGTGATATGACAGTCAAGGGGTGTAATGTATATGGACAAGGGAGACATTAAATAGTAATCTCTTCACAGCCCACTCACAGCCAATCAGCCTGCCCTCGTCCCACACTTTACTTCTTCTGACCGAGCAGACGCTCCGAGTAGCACTTTAAACAAAAGCTGCTGAAATACACAGAGTAGCACGCTCTCAAAAATAAATTAAATTCTTATCTGCCGACACAATCCAGTACATTTTAACCAAATCAAAGCAATTATGGACTGGCTTGACAAAACAGAGACGCAAAAATAAATAAATACATGTTGAAGTCTTTGTCAAACACAAACACACGAAACAGTTAAAAGTAGCCATAAGTCTAGCATACGCCCATGCAGAGTTTTGTGGATTTAAAATCTGATGCATGACCTTTTCCCTTTATCTGGAACAATGCACAAATATTACATTTCATCAGCAGAGAGCAATCATCCAAAAGAGAGAAAAAAAAAAAAAAGGCACCAATTGCATCAAGCAGTTCCCGGCCAAGAATTTGTGGTGCCATATATCTCCTTTCCATTTTCAGGAAAATATGCCTGTCACAAACTGCACCTCTAATATCCCTCCAGTAAAAAGCTTCAGAGCTGCAGCTTCGTGTCCTCAGATATCCAGCGGCGTAAACGCCGAGGCCTCAGAAGATGTGTTTGAGGTGCTTCATGCCGTATGTCTTGAAAAACACCAGGATGATTAGAGTCCACAGGCCCAGGATGAAGCCATCAGGAGGATGCCAGTCTTTCTGCTTTGGTTTCTGAGGGGAGTGGAATGGGGGGGGGTAAGGTGAGGTGAGGATGATGGGGGGGGGGGGGGGGAGAGAGAAGGGGAGATTGCAGGTTAGCAGTAGTGTGTATATTTCTTCTATTGAGGCTGATTGTTCTGTCATTCACACAGGCAGGCAGACGCAGAATCAAATATACACTAGCTTTATCTCTTCACACACTTTATGTACACTATCTGCTGTCACACACACACACACACACACACACACACACACACACACACACACACACACACACACACACACACACACACACACACACACACACACACACACACACACACACACACACACACACACACACACACACACACACACACACACAGAGCGGGTGGTAAGGCTCATCAGTACACCTCCCCTGTCTTGTGTTTGTCCCATTCACTGCCACATCATCACTTTGTGTATGATTATACTTTTAAATCTCTCCCCGTATTAAACATGCATCTCACAAGGAGCACATTTATATGCTAATGCGGCGGCAATATGCGGCGGAGAGAGGAGATTTAACCTCTAAAAAATCTTCCTAACTCTTCTGTTGGTGACAAAGCTACAGATAGGCTGCGGGGATGCACTTAAGAGATTTCTGTTATCCCACGCTATACATGCTGCCATTATCCAGTCAAGAAATCAGAAAAAGCGTCCACTGAAGCCAAAACCCCGAGAGGCAAAGAGGATGAACACACAGCAGGCACTCCGACTGTGAGTCACGAACTGTACACACAACATACAGTAAAGCTGCTCCGCAGATACTTGTGGTACTCAGTGTCTCAGTCCGGCTCAGCGCTCCTTTACTATCTAATGTTCTTTAACTCTTCCTGAAGAACATCCATATCGGCTTGACGCTGACACACAGCGGTAGGAATCGGAGCCTGGCTGACAGCAGACTGATGGGCCCTGGAGGATTAGACGCTGGTGTGAAAGCCACGTCCGGGGTCATTATTGCCCACAAACTCAGTCTGCCTCCGGCCGTAAGACTGGTTGGTAATAACTTCACATGGATGGCGAGTTAATTAGTTGGGAAAAGATTGTAAACAAATACCAGGAAGTTCTAGGTTGGTTTTGTTTGCTGTGCTCGTCCTTCATTAGTGAGTGATGTGAATGTTGCTTTGACTGTAGAAGGCATGTTGCTAATGTTGTGCCAACAAGTTAGCCGTTGCAACTTTAAAACAGGTGGACGGATTCAGAAATCCCTGGATAAAGTGACCACAAATTAATCAATGCAGCTTACAGTATAACCAGGGTATTTACCTTAGTTCATCGCAATGCAGACAGAATTCCATTTAATCTAACCCTGGTGGTATTTCTCTGTTGAAAGTGTCTAAATGCCTTGCAATTTATACGTAAATTGACATGTGCAAATGAATGGGAAGTTTGGGGGTTTTTTTGCTGAATTTCCCTTAATTAATAAGAGGTTGAGAACTGCTGAAACCATGTGCATATAAAAATAAGAGGCTGGCACATGCTGTAGAGTGGATTTAATATGTACAGCATCTGAAATAACTACCTAACAAGCACCAAATGCGAGTAAAATGTGGCTTTGGCAGCTAAAATCTCCACAAAACTGGCTGAGAACATTTGAGCACCTCAGTTATATTAAGTTTATTTCCCATTTCTCAAACTCTTCCTGCTGATCATCAGCCAGACAAATCACGGCTCCGTCTCAAACAAGCTTCTCATGGCGGACTGTGATGCTGCTGCTGCTGCTACTCAAAGCAAAATGATCTCATCTTGTGTGAGAAGGGAGACGAGGTTGAACTTGACCCACCGCATAATACAGTAAGCCTTAAATAACACACTGCACTTGATTCTCTCCATGAAACAGCATTTAGAACAGGCATAATTACACGTTTCTAAGAATAATGAATATGGAATACATTGGCTCGTGAAAATTATTGTAATTTTCTTTCACAGGTCTTGGAAAGTGAGGCAAAATTACACAAACTCCAAACTCCAGGTTTCGGTAACAACACTGCCAATTTGTAATGTAGAAAGACTGAGGAGAGCAGTTAAAATTGGCTTATATCCGACTACAAACGCATTTGAGCCCTGAGCTCCAGACTAGATGCAGTGTTGTGTCAGGGCTGGCTGTTTTAAAGCTGCTGTCACAATTTAGATATTACCTTATGTTTTTCTATTGGCTGAAAATGTACAACAAGAACAACATGAGTCTGAAGTCTGAAGTAGTTCAAACAACTCAGCTACTCAGACTGTTGAAGTACAGACACAATTAAACTTCAACTATAAGACGTTTTTAGACTCTGATTCAATGTTGTTTTTTTATGAGTATTTACAGAAAGCACGTCTGACGGCAAAGTGGTTGTTTAGTACAGAAATAGCCTTTTGTTTGAAAGAACCCTTTTTTTTTTTTACAATAAAACGTCTGGACTATGAATGCTACTTGAACACAATATTTTATTGTGTTCATGTAGCATTCATAGTCCAGACGTTTGCATTGACTCTGTAGGTATTTTATTATGTCTTGTGCTTGTGGTTTATCCTGTTTTTTATCTACAAATGTATAAATACTTCACATTATTACTGATGTTTTGTTTCTTCAACACATTACATATATTATTATGAGAAGTAACAATATTTATGGCTTCTTCAGTGCAGTCACCCGACACTCAACTCCTACAAACAGTCTTCCTATGCTTTAATGCCTCTGTCCATCATCTATAATATGAAAACAAATAGAATTCCACACAGTTGGAGGAGTAAAAGAAAATGTAGTTAAGAAGTAAAATCCTAGTGTGGACCACGGATCATCTCTCCTGCTGCTGACAGCGCTGTAAGCCAAAGATTCAATCACATGGGATGGGAGAAGAGGATTTACAGTCTGGTAAAAACGTCTGGTTCAAAAGTACTTCAGGCAACTTTTGTGCACTATACTACACTACTGTAGTATAGCCCTTCTTTGTTTCTCGACTTTAAATTTGATTGTTGCTAATTTGGTCATAGATACTTAAAGCTCCTTTAATCAATATGTTTATACTAACGGTATATCATATGACAAAGTGACAGTGTAAAAGGGGTCACTCGTATTGGAGCTACGGATCTAAGGAGCTTTATAACACCTTCCAACTCATTGTTTAGCTGTCCAGTCCACAACATTATTGTTTCAGTTCACTCTCACGTAATGTTTAGTCGCATCAGGTGGCTGAGTTCAGCGAAAAAGCTCTAAAACCCCACTCTGCACAATCATGGTGTAACAATTCCTGATATTATTTTGAACAGACATGAGTGCCTACATTAAATTCACTGTGAAAAGTACATTTTGCAGCCATGGTTGCTGGTTGGCTTTGAAGGCAATTTTTTTTGCTGACACTGCAAACAGAATACTCACACATAGTGCAGGGTGTCATTCAAAAATGACGATACCAGTACTAATAATAGTAGCGCTAAAGTTATACCGATAGAGTACATTTAATACATTTTCTCCAAATTCATCCGGTACCATTATGTGAATGGAAGCATCATAAAATGCCATTACCTCTCATTGAACGGAGTGGTGGCATTTCAGCACACAGAACTGCCAAGTCCATAAAATATACTTATATAAGATGGTACTGGGTTATTTCAGTCGATATCTTATAAGCTATCGAGTACCGATACCCGGCTCTACTCGCACAGTTTCAAATGCTGGTCTATATTGACCCCTCTGCAGTTGGAACTCCCCAAATCCCTATTCAACTTGACAGCATACTTGAGTTGTCGTTCTCCATGTTTTACGGTTAAAAAGACACAGAGCTATGACAACAGCGATCCGTCCCACCGAGACGTTGATATATTGAGATGAATACTGATCTGACAGTTCGGGCCGCCATCACACAGCCACGGATTTCAAACAGCACAAATGCGCTCAAAATCATATATTCAACGTGGTGGGTTTTTTTTTCCTGCTCTCACAACACCACATGCATCAGATTCGAGTTACATAAGAAAATTGGAGTTGAGACACATTCAGCTCCAGCCTAGGTGACAAAGTGGCTGGCAGAAAGACAAGGAGAGGAGCTGAGGGTTAAACATTTGGAGGACGAGGCAGAACCCGGCCGGGGATGTTCATTAGAGACAACTGGGAGCGCATCGCCATCGGGGGCTGTTGACCTCCGTGACAATGGTGGGCAGAGGTGTGCGTGACCGTGACTCTGTGTGTGTGTGTGTGTGTGTGTGTGTGTGTGTGTGTGTGTGTGTGTGTGTGTGTGTGTGTGTGTGTGTGTGTGTTTGAGACTAAGCCTCTTGGGTAAGGAAGAGCAAAGGGAGATGGATCGACTGTGACAGGAAGCCACGTCAACACCGCCGGCAGAGAGAGGAGCATATGTCAAGAGGGAGGAGAGGGAGAGAGCAACATCAGAAGAGAAGCAACAGAGAGGCAGAGGACCGGGGGAAATAACAAGTTAAATGTCAAATCATTTCATTATCAAATGATTTGTCATTTAACTTTATGATTGATTGATCAGTTTAGTATATTAAATGTAGCCCGACTAGGGCTGTTAATAATAAACCATTTAACTGCTAATAGAATTTTGCATAATCAACGCTATGCTATGTACTAACTGGGAAAGTGGCTCCGTTGCTGCTAATAAGGCACCAATCTCGCCTTTTTTTTCCTTAAGTAAACCATATTTTTGATAAAGAATCCTAAAATTAAAAATATCAGCTGATATATTCAGGCCTATTTATCGGACTAGTTTTGGTGAAAAATGTGAAAGAATTGTGAAGAATTTCCATAGTCCAAGGTGACGTCCTTGAACTGCTTCTTTTGTCTGACCAGCAGCCCAATATCCACACATTCAATTTATAATTATAAAAAATAGAAAAGAGCAGCAATTTGTTACATTTGTGAAGCTGGAACCAAAACATTTTGCAGGATTTGCTTAATGAATGACTTCAATGGATAATCTATTATCACAAGTGCTAATTTTCTGTCGGCCAACTAATTGCTTAAATGACTCATTGATACATTTAATAACTACTTAGAATATCAAATTTGGATAGCCATGGATAGAAATCACAATAATGGACATCTGCTCTCTGAAGGAGAGTCTTCAACTCGCACAAAATGAGAAGAAGGCAGCTTCTCCGGAAAAAGAAACAGACCTGTGGGAGGCAGAGGGAACGAATATTAGGCACAGAAACCAGAGTGAGGAGCAGAAGAAGAAGAAGCGAATGTTCGCTGACCTTCACTGACAGAACCGTTCACATCCCACTACTCAAGCAGCCTGCCTCCATTACACATGCTTTGTGTTGCGTATTCAATTCGCAAGTAAAATCAATTAACAGCTACCCATCTCATTGATTGGTGCTAATTAACATGGCCATGCAGGATGCTAATGGTCGGTGAGGGAGGTCTGAAAACGCTCTGCCAAACACTAGCACTCCAAGGTCAAACCTGCAGCAAAATTTATGTTGATGACAGAACAGCAGCCATTGTGTACTGCCAGGACGATCCAATGTATTGCCCAGACGTTTAAGTGCTGGGTCAGTTAAAGCTGCGGGGCCCATTATTCTCTCATAAAACATGTTTTGCTTTTCCAGATGGTATTATTTTTCATTATTGAGCGCAAGCAACATAACAAAGCTAATTCAGAGGAAAAGCTCATCTGAGCGGGTTTGGCCTGTGATCCACACAAACCCAACATCCACTTTTGAAAAGTGTCACTGATGCAGTCTGGGGAAAGGGGGATTTGGCGAGGGATGGAAGGGAGGCAAAGCATTAATTTTCAGTGTTTCCATTTACAATCCTCTGGAGCCATATGGTGTGGCGTCAAGCTGGCATAAGAACAAATAACAATTTGACGCCCGAGACCGGGACTCACAGCAGCGAGACAGGCAAAATAAAGTTGAATACACAAGAGTGGAGGGGGAAAGGGGCTCCGTCTAGTTATTTTCAGAGCTGAACATATTGTGATTAGGTGTTGGCAACATGATGAGATGTGCGAGGTTGGGAAGAGAAGGTGGCAGGAAGAGAGGGGACTCACCCCGTCAGCACAAGTGAGACAACTGCCAACAGTGACATGGCATTAATCAACTCCTCACGTATACACTTCCACATAGACAGCGAGGGGAATTTGTATACAGACACCATATAGCGCCGGTTTATACAGTATATCCACTGTCATTCACTCCGATGACTTTTCTATTTACGAGACGCCGCCTGCTCTACTGGCAAATGGGAAAATGACTTTTCTTAGAAGATAAATACAGTAAGAATATTTGTTTTTGTTGGAGGCACAACTGAAATCAGCCCACTTGGGAGTATTTTAGACATCTAATCACATCCAGCTCTTCAGATGAATGCATCTGATCAGCGGCAACAAAAGACGCTGCCACAGTGGCACGAAAAACAAAGATATCTCACAGAATGCAGCACACAATCTGACAGCTAATCAAAAAGAGGAGAGCTGTCAATAGGCTTTATGAACATTGGTCATTCTGCTGCAGTGCAGATGGATTATGGTAAGGGGAGGAGAGATGACTCAGTCTGTAATGACTCCTATCCTCAACCCAGCAGGAGTGCTGGCCGATGATCGAAATCTGAAAAGGGGTCGCCGGGTCGATGAATGTGTTTGTGCGTGAATGCGTCGTCCGTGTGGGTGCATTTAAAAAGAGAAGGGAGGTAGACGGAAAAAACTTGTATAAAGATGAAGAGACAAAAAAAAAAAGAGAATGAGCCAAGATATGATGCCAAGTAGCAGACGGCAGAGACTTAATGGAGTGTGTGTGTGAGGTTGCAAGCTCTCAATAGTGTGATTGCTTTTGTGCATTCAAAATTACAGACACAATTTACTCTGATGTGAACAGTGGGCAGAAGATCTGAAACCCGCCCCGTATTTGGCAGCCTATTGAGGCAGTCCTCAGCGATCAATTTCCCTGAGTGCTGCTGGGTGTGGAGACCCTTCCTGTTTCCCATCACGATACTCAATAAGCGTCTGACAGGGCTCAGGCCAGTGGTCAGCTTGATTTCTCTGGACCAACTGACTGTGACTCCTATGTTTACACCAAAGTCGACGCTGATTCCAACAGCTGAACCTGAGGGTTTTTCAGATTTCTATTTATTTAGTTTTACCGGTTTACTCGATTCAGCTGGATCTGACCTTTGGTATCAACAACAATAGTTTAGTATCCGTCTACATTGTGGGGATTGTAATTGTCAAATCAAAGGTCAACAACTCCAACTCTACTTTAGTTTCTTCAGTCTAAAGCAGGAGAAAAACAAATATGTAGTGCTGTAACGGACCTTAAACAAGCCATACATCTGCCCCTTCTCTTCCCCATACACACAGTTTGATATGCATGAACTGCAGCGTAGTGTGAAGTTAAGTTCTACTTTCAAACTTTTCGGCCTCGGCATTATTGCTTTCTCATCGCCGATCCCTGATAATGCTACATTGCTAGCAACAGATCTGTGTTGAAATCGGCAGGATGGGAACTTGAATTGCTTGCAGCACCGGAGCTAACAACTAACGTACAGAGGTTTCATTACGAGTTACATTATGATGCATTTATTCTCTATTCAGTAAAAATGTGTCTTGGGCAAAATTAACTTTATCAACACAGCTGTCAATCTAGCTCAGCTCGAAGCAGCTTATAAAACATAATTAAAAACTTCTAATGCCAATATTTCTTTATGTCAATAAAAATATATAATCCTTTTTTTTCCCTGTATGTGTTTTTACGCAAATAAACTAAAAAGGATTTGTTTAGATTGACGTTATTTTTGGGGGAGGAGATGGAAAAAGAATAGTCTGGAACCTTGTATACCAGTTGCTAAATCAAAACAACATCACCATCAATCCGTATAGGTTGATATGGCTCAACGATGATCAGTAATCTGTATAGGCAGCAAAAATGGGATTTGGGGGATCTATACACGTTACATTTGCACCGTTTTATCTGCTGATCAGATCTGTGAATAAAAACCTTGAGCTTTGTGATCGGTTGCACCCCTACAAATCTGTGTCTGCTAACTAATGAAAAGACTGTTCTGAAACCCCACAAAGCAGCTGCTTTTGCTTTTGCACTAAAATAGCAAGGTCGGGTTAGATACTTGGCATTACTTCAGCAACTGAAATTACTTGGCATGTCTTTAAGCATTTACAAAGAGACACAATTGCTCAATTGTCACATTTTCCTCAGCAAAATGTCACATAAAAATGATAAAGTGCTCTAAGTTTACTACCTGGGAGAATGGTAGATACCCATTTAGCTTGAATGTAGAGAAGAAATCTCTGGTGGATAACAGCTAACCAGCTCTGTAGTGGAAAATGTCCCTTTTTTTGGTTGATGCTTAATTTTTGGATTAAAGCAAAATTCATAAGGACCCTGAGTCATAACATGCAACCCATTAAAAAAGCTCTGCATATTGGGCTGCTCAGTTGAGGGCCACAATGTTCTGTTTTTCTAAAGATGTTTTCATGCCCTGGTTAGAAATTTAAAAAACGGTCCTCAAAAGGTTCGTCATTGAATAGCTACCTATGCTCTGCATCTTTTAAAACATTAAAGAAAGAATATTGTTGTTTGGCATGTAGTACAAAAATTGTTGTGTGACTCTCCAAGGTTGTCCTGATTCGCCCCGATCTGGGGTCATGATCACTTCACCCCGGCAAAGAACGACATGGGTTTTAAAACATGGCTGAACAAGGGCATAGTGGAAATGCAGGTTGTATATGAGGATTATGTAATTCAGTGAGTTAAAGGCAAAGTTTGACATACCGCAGAAACACTTCTTTAAGTATTTACAACTTTGAAGTTTTATTCTGGCACACTTGCAACAACCTCCATTATCCACCTTAGAAACACATGTCACAAAAAACTGTTTTGGGAAAAGGCTGGTCTCCCGGTTTTATAATATGCTGGTTGAAAACCATAAGGAACATTCTGATAGTAAGAGACGGGAGTGGATACGTGACTTACAAGAAGACATTTCACTCAGTGAATGAGAGTAAAATATGTTTAAAAACATACTCAAACCATTAACAGTGGATTGAGAATGATACAATTTAATTGGATAATGGGAACATATACTTCCCCTGTACAATATATATAAATATTTAATTTGTTGGTGGGAGTGTACGATGTAACCTATATTTAGAACATTATTAATATTAATTGATTATTATTGTTATTATGTTAGCTGATTATTTTTTTGTAAGTGTTTATTTAATTTTTTTATTTATTACTCAGTAATTTGTTGACTAATTTGTTGGTTCAATTTATCTTTTTAATTATTTATTTTATTAGGACATTTAATTTATTTACCTTTTCTGTATTATTATTTTAATTTGTGCCATATGTTTAAATTGGTGGATGTTTTATGAATACAAAAACCAATAAAGATATGTTTTAAAAAATAAGCTCTGCAATAAAGATTACATATAAGTAGCGTTCAATGGCCGTTGTTAAAGCTGTCAAAGAACAATCCAATACAGCTACAGCTGAAACTAGAGGTTGAAATAGCACTTAACTGACACGGTCTCTTATTGAAAGGAGATTGCATTGGATAAAAACGTGTAGGCGGTCATGTTAATGTTTTCAAGTACAGGTTTCTCTGAGGCAGCCAAACCCCCAATGTAAGCATAACTAATGTCTGCTCTCACCCGTGGCAAATATTAATGTGACTTCTTTAATTTTCCGATGCACAAGTTGAACAGGAAATTATAGAAATAGTATTTTTAAAAGGCTCTTGATGGAAAAAGCTCACACAAGTGTTACAGAAGACCCAAGACCGTCTATTTTGAATGCAGAGCACACGTTCTAAAGGTGGAATGAGGAGGAATAGGTGTTCATTTGTGAAGGTCGGCCCAAGTGAAAGCCGCAATCCATTTGGGAATGAGGTGAATGCACAATTCCTCGCCACAATCCTGCCTCTCTCTCATTCTGCAGCATTTCATGGCGTCCCCTCCACGCCGAGACCAGGAGGCACTTGCATTTCACACTTTGAGATGTCACCATGGATACGACACAAAGACATCTGTTGGTGGATGTTGCACATAACTTTGTGTTCCGTGTCCAAATTAAGGACAAACACATGGACACACTTCGAATAACAAAAACACAGGAGGCAGAACAAATGGCTGCCCACATAAAAGGCATAGTATCTCCCGAACACAAACAGTCATTGCACCATCATGAATAAAAAGGCTGTTAAAATGTCTGGGTTGTATTCACGTGGACCTCTTCGTGTCATTTTGAGTGTATCCCAGAGACTGTGTGCGGGTCTCTTACCTGATGGATGATCTCAGACACTGGCAGCTGGTCCACATAAGAGTACGGCTCTCTTTGCAGCTCTCCAGCCACAGAACTGAAACACAAAACAGCACTCTTTCAGCATTTACCTGGAGTAAGTGCACTGGAAATATTAAGCTTTTGTAACGTGGGATGGCATTAATCAGTGATGAGGGAAAGCTGTGAGGAACTCCTTGGCAGTGTGTTTAACAGAGCATTTCAGAGCTGAGCAGAGAGATTGACATCCGGTGCAAATTGATCCAAGCGAATCCATTTTTTTCTTTCCTCTTCATAAATACATTAAAAAAAGAAAATCTTGTGGAAAAACAAGAGTGTCAAAACCATCTTGACAATATACGTATCCTACCCTGTGTATATCACTGCTCCAAACACAAAAGGCCCCTTAGCTGTTATATAATCACACCATGGCCTCTCACTGCTCTCCAAACTTTCTTTATCTGCACATGTTCAAAACTTGTGTGCATCTGTGCCAATTTCTGAGTGGCATTTAATACAATTAGGAAAGCTTAGACCAAGTTTACTGGCGAACAATGAAGCCTGTGTAATATTTTGACTTGTGTCTCTCTTTCATGTATTTTCTAATTAATGCCCAGATAGATTTTTTTACCATCTGATATTCTATATTAATCTTCCACTGCTTTTGAAAGTACTTCAGTGATTTGTAAGCAACAGACTCACTTTCAGAGTATGTGTTTTTCTGAGTTGCATCATTTCAGAAAATGCTATAAACACTGGTGGGAATTTACGTATGTGAATGTGTATGAGAACTCTTGTATCAAAGCCAGAACACAAAGATGAATGACATGTTATTAGGGCAAAAACCTGCTCAGTTTTCATAGTAAAGGAAAGCTGAACTTGGGTGTTTTTATTATGCTAACCTTTCTTCGTATGAGGGGAGGAGGCGAGGAAGAGACGGAGGGAGGGAGTTGAGGCAACAGAATGGGAAACTCTTGCTTTGAGAGCGTGATTTTAAAGTGGTGTCAATAATGTGTGGTACAGTTGCATCAGCTGAAGCTGCAGCAGAATGTTCTTATTGATATAATAATTAGTCGTTAGCAGCTGTTTGCACTTGTAAACATGTCACATAACAGCAGTTGAATTGGACATAGCCTGCATTCAATTTAAGCCTGTTTAATGCCTTAATCTTCTGAAAAACTACAACTAACGCAAACGCAACAGTTACATCTGTAGAGTCCTGCCATAGTTTGATGTTATTCAAGCTGTGCATCACGCCTCTTTTATGTTGTGGGGACCAAAAACACTTTGCAAATAAGGGATTGGGAGATCCTCCTTGATGGGAGGCAGGCCGGGTCTCAGGAGGAGAGGTACTTGAGGAAGCATAAGTTAGAAGTCATAAGTTAATGAAAAGCACCCTCTAAATTAATTAAGTAAGATGAGGTTCAGCGTCAAGGACACCAAGTTGACACATATTAGTTCATGTGAAACTAGATGTATTAAACCTGCGACCTATGAGGCACAGAACTAGTTATCCAGTCACAGAGCCGTCCCGCTCCCATCATTAAAAAAAGCTATTAAAAAAGCATTAATGAGCCACATTGAGTTACATTTTATTTTGCTTAAAACCACGTGGCCCAGCTGTTTTAGACGTATTGAGTATAGATTTTTTTTTAATTAACCTTCATACTTGTGTATTTCAAAGATTCAGCGAGAACAAATGGGCATTGTAGTGTGGAGAGACAGCAAACGTTCAGAGGCAGACAAGCCCATTATTGACTTTGGTGTTATCATGCTATTTGTTGAAAGTAGTAAAGAAAAAGACACATTGCTAGCCGTATCCTTTAAAGCTATAGTGGCAAGATTGTTGTCACCAGCATGAACCTGCCAACAAAACTAATCAAGTTTGCATGTGAAAAGTAAAACACAGAAAAATGTCCCATTCTGACTACTACTAATTTAGCAGTAGAGGGACAACATTGAGGATTATTGGAAAATGTGGCTCCCCTTGATTGCATTTCTGGAAGAAGTCCGTACCTATTTGGATCCACCAATACACCAGAATCTTTTATGAGAAACCGTTGGGTTTCCAAAGTCACAGTCATACACACAGAAGAGTCTCAGCTAAAGGTCACAATGGAGTAGAGGTTCGACTGAGTGGCTGTCTTTGGCTAATCAAAGAAAGTTCAGGACTGACTGCTGCTGACAAAGTGGGCCGTATCCACTAGTGAGCCACCACTTGCTGTGTGAAGGAACCGGCCCCCCCCTCTCCCCTTTCTCTTCTTTCCTCCCTCTGAGTTACCTTTGTTCAAATTCTCTCTCTTTGGCTTTTTGCGCCCTCACCCTTCCTCCTTTCTCCATTTCGTCTGAACTCCATTTCTCTTTCCCTTTCTTTCCCCTCACACATTTCTGTGCGGTAGGGCAGAAGTTGCTCTGACAGACAGGAACAGAGACAGAGGAAAACTGGCCGAGCTGGCTGGCAGAGAGACGATCTCCTGCTGAGCCATCTCTGCGCTCCGAGCTCCTTCTGCCACTGGAAAATGTCACCGAGCACCGACGTCTCTCTCCGCCACCCCCACCTCTCCTTTTCACTTAGCACAGAAGATGAACTCTAATTCAATTCAAACCACTTTCCACTTTATTTTCCATATAAAGAGATATTTTTGGGAGAGGATTTTTCAATCCACTTAGCTGATTCTAATGGATGTGACTGCCCCTCCCCACCTCCAGCTTCACTATCGCTGCTGTCACTGCCATCTTAAGGTCAAACTAATTTTCTTTTAACATCTGCTCTACTAATGACCCAAGTCGCTTTTGGAGACTCCGTCCAGCACTGCGGGTCACAAATTATATTAAATGGTCTTTATTACTCAAATGGAATATTAACTCAGCTTCAATTTGATAATTGATATTATCCTTGGAGCTTTGTGACCCACAAGATGACATGTTTTGGTCAACAAGCACCTATGGCTCCAACTCCACGTCAGTACACTGTTATGCCTGTGTTTAATGAAGAGGATTCGAGGGTGTCCATTATGTCCTCTCCATCAAGAGCAATTTACTTAATGGAAGAGCTTGGTCTGAAGAAAAAGGAGTCGAGGAGTGAGAATAAGAAAGGGACGAGCATGAGCAAGAGAAAGAGACTCACACACTTGAACACACATGTACTCTTCATCTCTAAACATCCTGCTCCACTTGTCTGAGTAGCCGGATGAGCTGACAAAAGTGGATTAAAGGAGCACTATATTTAATAACAGCTTGTTTCACAGGACATCTGTGATATTTTTCTATGTGGGAGGGAATACATGGAGCACACAGCAACCCGTTTTCAGGTCTTATGAAACGCTATTATTTAATTTTACTTGTTGTGCTGGACAGAGGTCTCACAACAATCCTTCTTAGTGATTGCTTTTTTGAGATTATCCAGATGTGTTGGCAAAGGGTTTAACCAAGCAATACTGATTTTGTAGACAAAAACCCAATTCATATGGGAATTATTTCTCTAAGAAGGTGGGGCGATTGCTGTGAGTAGACCTGCGACTAATGATTATTTCATTACTGATAATTACTACTAATACTATTTTCCCAATTAAGTGATAGAAAGTGAAAAGGATTAAGTGATAAATAGACATTATAATTAGAGCCTGGGGTGGAAAATTGAAATTGTTTGTCTGGTCTTTCCCATAATTTAAGTCCATAGAGACACATAGGTATGTTTGCAATTTCTCAGCACATGGTTTCAGTTTGAACTATGAAATCAAATTTTTTTTTTAATCTGACAGCTTGTTGCCGTCAACTCATATCAAGAGAATGGCAAAGAAAAAAAAACATGCAAGCTTGTCAAACGAGCTACTTTTACATCCGTTTTTAGATGCTTCTGCCACATCTAATCTACCTTTGTAGAGCTTTGAATAACGGTTATTGGGTGCATATTAAAGACAGGCAACAGCGTCACCT
Organism: Eutrigla gurnardus; assembly: GCF_963514095.1. Taxonomy (NCBI): domain Eukaryota; kingdom Metazoa; phylum Chordata; class Actinopteri; order Perciformes; family Triglidae; genus Eutrigla; species Eutrigla gurnardus. The sequence continues at coordinate 20,808,880 of NC_139918.1, forward strand.
TGAAAACTTCAGCTCTTTCATTCTCCTTACAATGCATAATTAATTGCAATACATAAAACAAAACGACATTATTTGATAAGCATCCTGGCGATGAACATCCTGGTTTTTCCGGCAGAACTTCCTTATACACCAAACCTCCCTCTCAATTTGCAAAGCAAATATTCTACCACCTACCTCCCCATGTATTATTAATCTCGTCCAGCACTTAATGATAACGGCACACTGGAATGTGACAAACGGAATGACGGAAAGTGTCGTTAGCTTCCCTAATATCTTTGAACTTTCACAATAGCGTTCTCTATCATTCCTAAAAGTACAAAGACACTACTAGTGCTTTGCTGCATCAGTGAACTTGGCTCCATTAAGCATCAAATGAATCAGGGGATTGCTGGTTTCTTACATCAGAATTGGAGATAAAACATCTCTCTCTCTAGGACTGAAATAGGGCAACAGTTCGATAACGCTGAAGGCGTGTTTCTATGTTGCATGGAAGATCAGCAGACCTAATGTCTGGGCCATGATCAATGATAAAGTAATAGGGGAGGTTGTGTGCAATCACTAACTAGCCTAAGGCCAAAACAGCTGATGACTCAAATCGGTATGGCAATTGCCTCTAATTACTAATTAGCAGCCGACCGCATTAGATTCTTGCACTATAACACCTCCCAGAGTTCAATTAAATCCCATCTTAACCAAATTAATAGAAGTGTTGGGAGCATTATAAGGAATAAAGTTTTCATTTCCATCGCATCTGTTTGTAGAGCACCTCAATCTGTTCCTTACCCACAGCACAATGAGGCAATATATGGAGGACTGTTTGCATTTTGGTGCATTAGCTGTGCGTTGCCTTAAAAGAACCAAGGTAATGTGCGATTGAGGACCAATACAACAAAGCAAAGAAGATGGTCACCAGGCACAGAGGATGATGATGATGATGAACAGATTCCACTTTTTCTGAGTCACACACCTTAACATTTGCAAAACCATAAGTGCATTTGTCTAAACAATTGCTATGAAACGCTGTAGTGACCAATGGGGGAAAAAAAGAAAATTAGTAATGCAAACATCTGAGGTATTTTAAAGAACTGATTGAGCATTGGTTGATCCAACGCCTCGAACATGTCCCTTTATTAGTGAAAGTCTAATAAAGCACATTTACAAAAAAAAGGCTAATAGAAATGTATATCAAATCTGCTAATAACTAACACCTAGATGTTTTGGGGACGGTAAGACTATACAAAAGAGAACCAGAATAATACATTTTGATCAACATGCCATAATCAATTGATAATGTAGGAAGTCATTTTGAGAATTTCAATTCTGATCTGACAAATGTACCAAAGCAAATGAGAAGAACCGAGTTCGACGGCTCTCTACAGACATCTAGTGGACAAATGTATTTGTCACAGCATGTATCAGCCTGTTGCAATAAGAGAATGTACTAAATTCATTTTGGGTGCTTGCTGTCCGGTTACCACAGTGTGGCACCAGAGACAATCCATCAGCAACACTGCTGCTCACTTTATGTCACTTATGAAGAGTCAATAAACTATAGCCCGACGCCAGACAAGGAGGAAGGTCCAATTATAATCTCCACTTTGTGAACTAGAGGAGTATTGTTACTGATTATAAATATTATCTAAATGATTTATATGATACTTCAGTCATGTCATTCGTCAGCATTTAAAAAACAGGTCTTAACTCACATATAGAGTAGTCATAGCAACATCCACTGTGTCGCAGAGACCGACCGCTCAACACATCATTAGTAGAGAAATCAATTTCACTAATGAGAGACAATCTAAACAGAAATCGAATACTAGTAAGTACGTAAAACGAATTTGGCCCGTAGCCCTTCAATTAAAACAAAGAGCGGCTGAACACAATTAAGGTTTTTAAATCCAGGATGTCCCTAATCCACTTTGAAAATCAAAGCGATTTTAGACTTAGACTTTAGAGCTTAAAGGTAACACAGATTTTCCCCAGAAGTATTGCAATGATATTTGTAGTGCATCATAGTATAATTACAGTTCAAAGTCTTGTTGAGAGTGACAAATTGTTCCAGAGGGCCTTCAATGAAAAGGTTGATCTACCTTTAAGGTAGCAACTTCTCTGAAACAACACATCAAGATAATTCAAGACTGTAACGTACAGATGTTACTTGTTTCGATTGACAGTCAAGTGTAACGTAAGAAAATTTGTTTTGGTAAAAACATTACACTGATGACGAATACAAACAAATAAACTCAGCTTACTTCTGCTCCACCTGCTCAATGGGTTCAGTCAGGTTGATGGTTTCCATGGTGATCTCGACTTTGCGCACGCTACCAAAGAAATCTGTGATGAGGGCACTTCCGGGGTCCCTCAGGAAAAGATCAGTACGGTGGCCCGGTGTGGACACACACTGACTCTTGGGACATACTTTGAACTGAGGAAGCAGAAAAAAAAAACAAGCATTGTTTTAGAAATATGTAAAATGTATGTTTAGTGCAATAGACAGCCCACAAACAGCCAAATTCCATTACAGCCACCCACTCAGCAAAACCAAATAAAATATTCTAAGTATGTAAATAATGAAAATATCTACAGACGATGACGTCAGGTGATTTAGCATTAATTACATGAAAACTTTGTTTACTTCTACTACTTTTCACAGCACAAATAGTATCAAGCTGTATCAAACATGGCTAGAGCTGCAGTGGGAGGTGTTAAAATATGCAAAAATGTGTGTAGAAGATTAGAGGCAAGGAGCATGACATTTGCGCACTTCATTGTCAATTACAAATCCTTCCGTGCCTGGCAGTGTTACCACTTATGGGGTTAATCCTCTTAAAGTGTGTGATTCATCAGTGTGTTGTCTGATTGGGCTGTCCACTTGAAAAGAAAAATCAAATCATTAAACCTAGGTGAACATTATCTCTATCAGCCAAACAGGCCTTGAAAAATACACGACTGCTGGGGGATTTTCTGGGGTAGATGGAGGCAATTTCTGTTTCATCAAAGGGCAGACGGGTAAAAAAAAACTTGGTGGGCTCGTCCGAGAAATCTATATTATCGATCCTTGATTCCATAAAATAGCTCAAGAACAAAGAGTGCATCTCCAGAAACCGAATTGGAAAGAATAATAAGCATTAGTCAGAGCACATCGATTGAGCTCAGACTGAGTGCAAGTGTGAGGATTTGAGGTGTTTTGATTGTAAATTCAGATAAGGAGGGAGGTGGAGGTGGAGGTGGAGGTGGGGAAGAGGAGCGATCCCTGCAGCCAGTGAATCTGTGCAGGAGTGTAAAAGATGAAAAGGGAGGTGCTGCTGAGATTGAGCCGTGGCCCGGAGCAGCTTGTACTCACCATCACCACTGTCATGTGCCAAAGGCCAACAACCTCAAAACAGTATCAGACATTCTGCTTCAAGTGCAGAGTTCTGTGCGAGACCAATGCTTTCACAGGAACCGAGCCACCCTGCCACGGGCCATCAGCATCAAAAAACGGATCACGTTGAATATGAATATGTTAGAACAAGTAACGATTACTTCATTAACCTTACATTTTTTGGGGGGAGGAGGGATCCATATCGATGAGAAGGCCTATCCCAATTTCTCAGAACCCATTTGTTTTCATAAAGCTTGTATTGTAATCAATTAGAGCCAAGTAAGTATTCACAGTAGGAAAAAGAGTCAACATAGATAAGTGTGCATGGTTCGCTCATGCTGAATTGATAAGTCGATCCAATTATCACTCATTATCAACACCAAATGTGAAACTAATCATTGATTTAACTAAAATACTCTTGTTTCTCGGAAAACGGTTTTCCACTATTTTAGAGACAAGACAATCTGTGAATGAAAATATATATACATAACTGAAATGAACAGGTTGCTTCTACTCTCTGACAAACACACACATATTTACCAGGTCATTCATGTTGGCTTTGCTTGCAGGGTGGATGTCTTCCAAGAACTCCAGCAAGTAGAAGGTGTAACGGTCCATCAGATGGACGCCAATGGCCAAATCTGGCTGGTGCTGGAGAAGGAAAGGAGGAAAATTCAATATCCACCCATGCTGTATCATCAGTACAGGTGCTTTAGTGGCACAGTTGTACATAAAGTTAAAACATTTTGGAGGTTATCATCTGAAAGAAGACCATTGCAGCTAACATTTAACTTGATTCACTGTTTAACTATGAAGGCTTTTACATCAGGGACCCGGGCCTGGTTCTGAGAACACTTGAGCCCCAAATTCCAGTTTGTACGCTTGATGAGTGTGAAAACCATCTTCAGGCACGGTTCATCAACCACTGGAAAAAGCAGCCTCGGGCATGGATTATGTGTACTCGGGTACGGCTCAAATCAGAAGTGAAAGTCAACTTCACCAAAACAATGAAGAGGAGCGCTATTTAGAACGTGTCGCCATGACTACGTTGTCCCATTCAAAAGGATCTCTGGCCTAACGAAGAAATTAGATGCATGCTTGAAATTTGGACGGACGAAAATATCCAAGCACAGCTGAAGCACAGCGAACCGTATGGGTTATAATGCATATGTCGACTACATTTTTTCAGATTGGCAGTAGGTGGTGCGCGTTCTACACAGTGGTCATGTCTAGAAGGTGTAACCACAGCAACATCGGGTACGGAACAACAACTATGATATGCTGAGCAGAGCAGGGGGGCAATCGTCAGGCACGGTACGAATCACAACTAATGCTGAAATGCACTAAAGCATGTCAGTGTAAAAGACAAATGAATGTATGAATGAAATTAATATTAGACATTAGAACTCACACATCATTTGACCATTCGCTAAGCACCCCCCTATGTTACTGTTGCCCGGTATTAGTGAAAGATTTAGAGTTAAATCCTTAATTCAAGTGATTTAGAATTTATCTTTGAGTGAAAACAATGGAATTGTGTTTGTGCATGAGTTTATCAGTCTGGAGTCTTTGTGTTGATGTATGAGCAAATATGAGAATATTGCAGTACTCATCACTGGGCCATAGACTCAATAACCATCATTTGATTTAACCATGATCGCCTCATAGCAGGACAGAATTGTCTCAAATTGGAATGGGCGGACTCGAAGGTCTGGACCCACATAATAACAGACATTTATATAATTAAAAATCTTTGAGGTTCTAGTCCTCGGCTGCAATGTGCTCTATCAAACCACACTGCTTATTAGAAAACCTGACAACCTGATTGATGATTTTTCATTTGTCTCCCCCATATGAGGGCCAGTAACTCACCGACAGAGAGTCCTCTCCAACTTGACTGCTGGCCAAAGCCATGAGGTTCGGGGAGTAGAACCTTTCATACATGGAGGCGCCCTGACATGTGTCGATGATGAAGAGCAGCTCATTGTACCTGGAGAAACACACACACACACACACACACACACAAAAACACACACACACACAATGATGTACATTCTCAAACAAGACTGATGAGAGAATACACAGCTGGTATTTCACTCGTCCATTTGCTCCAATAAAACCTGTTAGAACAAAAACCCTCTAGTCATATTTCATACTGCAGTTGCCATGGTGACCAAGAAAAACCAACAGCTTCATCGAGTCCCTCTAACACACCCACGCACACAGTTTCTCCCCTTCCTTCCACAGTCGCTACCTCCTTTTCCCTCCATCGTCCCTTTCTTCCCTCATTAAAAAGAGAAATTACCCTTCAACTTCCTTCCCTTGTTCAGGCAAACATGAGCTGACTTTTACTTCCAGTTGACTGAAATGAGATGATTTGGGGATGATGGAAGGGAGGTGGCACAGTCTCTATGGTGAGTATAATTTGGCAGTTCTAGCCTGTAATTATCACATCAGCATCAAAGCTGGCATCACTAAGCTTTTATCTTGCAGCCTCGAGCCTGACTGTAACCCAGACACACGCCATTGATAGGTTTAGAGGACAATAGAGGAGCCGGTAACAGAAAGCCGCTCTTGCTCATTTAGGGTCTCACATTGCACAAATTAAACATAGCACATAGCACCATAGCAAAAAGGAACCATCTATAAACAGGGACCGTCTGTCTGTCCTTTATACGAGGTGTTATTATAACTAAAACAATATTCCCCTTGCTGTTACAGTAATATAGGATGTGTTTTATAAGTTGAATAGGTCGGTAAAATATGAATTATTACAGCCGTTTCAACAGCACCAACACTGACAGAATTCTAATAGTTTATTATTAGCTGTTACTGAGCTCGACAGGAACAGTTGCCAGGTTGCCATTAGCAACCATTTTCAGAAGTTGGCAACCAATTCTTGGCCTTTGATTGTCATCAGTGTCAACCGATTTTTAATATTTAAACAGCAAAACATGCAACCTTTAATGGGTGCAAAAGAGGAGAAAAAAATACCACTGATTCATTTTTTAGGGATCTATGAAGAACATGATAACACCTGCACTATAATGGTATACCAGGAATTGTAAACTAATAACACTTAAGAGTCAACGACTTTTAACACTTGACTAATGTATTATAAAGGGCTTCCTACGTAGTGTTATCACTGTGTAAATCCCGTCTTCCATCTCATCGTTTTTGTTTTACAGTCCAGTTCCCTCTCAGCACTTAGTTTTCAGCATTGTTTTTTATCCATGTGTAACTCTTTATGCAAAATTGCACTGCCAAAGCAATGGAGGGGTAGTGAGTCAGTTCCCCCGTGGCATCACTTGTTGGTATAGTTACAGGTGCAACAGAGCACCCTTCTGACCACATCCAACTCCTCAGTGCTGCAGGCTGACATAAGTAATATGAAGTATGCACTCATTCACGAGAAAGTACATTACATTAGAGCCTAATCACGTTTATATTATATATATATATATTCTTTTTTGATCTCCATTCAATTAAATGTTGAATGCAATGTTGACTTGCTTCACGGTTCATTAGCCATCAGAGAAAATGAGTTGATAAAGAAATAACATATTACATGTTTCTTCATGATTTACAGTTTATTTACCTTCTTTTCTGCCACATCTGCTCAAAAGCGTCAGCCAGTTCCACATTGCTTATCTCCTCAGAGTCCTGAAACTTCAGAAAGCCATTTCCGCCATGGCCTGTTAAACAACCACATTATTAATAATTCATTCATCTCCGATTCGTAATTCAAAAGTGTGATGTACAGTTGAATAGAAAACAAGTAAACTTCTGAACATGAACATGAAACAGGCTGGCTGTGGTAAACACTGTGTTAATTTTGGCCTCGTTAAGCCACAGAAAAACAACATAAAGAAATTGGTTGATTAAAAACCTGAATCTTTCATCTTTAAAATATTTTAAGAGCATTAAAAAACATGCATGTATTGTTAGATGTGAAGTACTAGGTTCATTAATATGTGGTAGATGGTCATTTTAGTAATTTTACAGCTTCCACATTGTGGTCACCTTGATTAGCTTTTGCATTTTGATTGTGGTGAAACAAACATTTCCTCTAAAACATTATAATACTGTCAATTTCTTTGTGATTTCAATGTGATTTTACCTTCTGGGACAACTTAATTGTTTTGTGTTTTGCCTTGAAGGCTGGTTGTTGTGTGGTTTCATGCAGGGTTTAATAGAGGAGGTGGGTTTCCTCACCTGAAACAAATACCACCTCTGCCATCATCATAAAAGTGAATTAACTTGAATTAAATTTAACATTAACCTTTTGCTGGTAAGAAAAGATATGCAATTTCTAACAAAAATTACCATCATCTACTACAGTAACTGAATTGATGACAAGAAGCAGGAAGATCTAAGTGGTTCTCCACCTTTGTTATTGTGATCTTCACCTACATGTACTATAACTGAAAGCAATATGTTTCTTCTCTGCGACATGTAAAGAGTCTAAAGCAGGCGTGAAGCCACTGTAGGAAATAAGTGATGACGCTTCAGTCATAAAAATGCTTCCATCACTTAGCATCCAATACTAAATACATATAAAGAGTGCAAGAAGAGTATTTGGGGATGGATTTGTCCTTTAATTACCTGTCAGGTATATGAGGATGTTGCTACGGTCGTCAGACAGGAGGCGTTTGGAGCGTGGAGTGCTGGGTGGCAGCCTGCCAGTCAAAACACGCAGGAAGTTCTCCACTGTGACCTGAAACAAGTAAACGATACGGCAACAATATTCATAGCCCAGCATGGCTTTGGTAATTACGAATTATTTAATGTGTATCTTCTAATTTAATGCACATAGAGATAAACAATGAGCAGATTGACAATGTTAAATAAAGAGAACATAATTTCAGCTGTCAAAACTTTTACTAATTAAAATACAAAGGCATTTCACAAGCGTAATGTTTCCTCTGCATCAGTAGGGTCAATATACGGTAGCCGCTCTAGTTATCTTTTAATTAAGCTGTGAGAATCCATTACTTATTGTATTCTTTTCTTCTTTTTCCTCTCTTGAGCTTTATCAGCTGCACATTGCCGTTTGACAGCAAACATGGATAGGCAGTGCAGTGTTATTCATATTAAAAGACCAACATAAAGCAGAGTAAATAATCAAAAACAAACTGTGATAAAGCGTGGAAACGCCACCGCGGCTCTGCCTTGTCATAGCAAACAAAACACTTGGGTACTCCTCTATTTGAGAATGCAAATCATATCAAGTCATTTCCTGCTCTACAGACAGCAAACAATGGACAAATAGGGTTGACCATAGCCCCCTTCAATTCCCAACTGCACATGAATCAAATCTGCCTGCATGTGATCTTATAGTATTCCGTTTCTATAAAGCAGGTGAAATAATAGATGGGTATATATATATATATATATATATATATATATATATATATATATATATATATATATATATATATATATATATATATATACACCTTGGAGTTAGCAAGATATGCAAGCTACACACAAGCTACAGGTTTTAACATGTCCCCTTTACCAATGTATTTTCCAGTAAATGGGCACATATTTAATAACTGTAGCTGACTAAAGGTTGATTGCCTTTTAACCTTTCAAGATATTGACATGTACAAAATAGACTTTGATAATACCGAGGCCAGTGGAAAATAAATTGATTTACAGACTGCAAAGAGAAGGACTCTCTCACTAAGAAAGACCTTTTTACACTTGCGCGTATAACTGCCAGACTGAAATGCGAACTGACCTCATATCCTCGGTAGTCCACTTCTACGTCGTCACCGTACACATTGAGCTCCATGTTCTTGTGGCTGAAAACTGTGGCAGGTTTGGGGTTTCTGTGGTTACAAGCCATGTCATCAGCCAGCATGAGAACTATGTGGCTGGAAAAAGAGCAAATGACAGAAAGCATCCAAATGACTACATTAGAAAATAAGAGAACGGTCTTAGGCTGTACTCATGTTCACTGCTATTTATGTTGAATACCATTAGTGTAATGAAATTACACTACAGTATATTCATTTTGCAGACGCTTTTGTCCAAAGCGACCTTCTTCCTTCACATACCACATAAAGGGAGCGATTCAGGGACATGTGGATGAGCCAGTGATTGAACCACAAATTCTTCTAATGCAACTTGCTGATATAATGCGTCATCATATCATAATATAAACCTGGGAACGTGCAGAATGATATAATTTCCTCATCGTGTTGCCACCGTGGTATTGGCGCAGACACTAATAAACAACATTAATGACAAATGGCCGTGCATGTCTAAAATAAATAGTAGACCTAGACATAGTGCTAACCAGCATGTGGTTTAAAGGCAATAACAATTCTACTATTTCTCATGAGAAGCACCTGATTGCTGCTACCGTTATATGTTCTCTAGCCAGGGATAAAAGGCCTCTGACACAGCATTAAGTCTATCATTTTACACAAAAATACATCATGTAAACTCAAACTGAAGACATGTTTAGCTTATAGCTAAAATTTGATTCATTCCATGACCGCACAAACGTTAGTTGAAAACACCCATATTACTTGTTGTGTTCCTCTCTGCTTTCATTAGTACATCCAAGTAACAACAACCCTATAGTCAAATGACTCCTTAAAACTCAGGTAGATAGAAAATATAATTGAAATAATGTGTAACTTCCAACGTACACGTAGTGGAGGCTGTGACCACGAGAAAAAGGCTTAAATCAGCTCATAAACATCAATGATTAAAATAAGAAATACGCAGTGCCTGTGTGTACCTCTCTGAAAATGACACATTGAAATGAAACATAAGGACAGGGATTGCATCACAGTTAGCCTACCTGTCAGGAATGCCCAGCCTCTTAACACTTCTGTAGACAGACAGAGTATTGGCGACATGACGGTAGTTGAACCAGAATCTGGATGTGCACACCTATGTATCAAATACAGACGCTTTGTAAGTCACAAACATGTTCCTGCTGCTCCCATTAGTAACGCAGAAAACATAAATTAGCATGATGCACCCAGCTAAAGATGAAGAACATTTACAATGAATGAATTCTCACCAGAACAGCCCAGTTGTTAGTATGGCCACTGCTGAAGAACTGTCCTACATTATCCTGAGAAAAAAAGTGGAGGAAATAAATAAATGTACGTATTTTTTTTAATCTAGTTTCGGCTCTTACAAGCATTCCTGCAAAACAACTAGCATGACAGAATGCTAACATGGGAAACACTTCAGGTCAAATTCGACATAAAACAAACTAATTGGCGTGATAGACATTAAAGTATGTGATAGAATAGACACTCACCTCAATGTTGAGGCTATTCGCTGATAAATATGTAGCAAATAAGCTAAATAATGTGAGTATTTTCATTGTGCAGCACTGTTCGCTGTGTGTGCATCCAGGAAGTGAAAACCGGCGAATCCACCCAGCAAGCGCTTCCGCCAGGAGACATTTCAAAATAAAAGCGTCGGTATAGTGTAGAGAATGTGCGTGGATTAAAAATATCAACTTTTAACTTGTAGACAAAAAGCACGTGAAGGAAGGTCACACTAAGCTGCTCTACTGCAGAGTTGTATGCCGAAACGTTTTATGGCTGATACATTATTTCTATTTACAGATGTCACTTACATACGCTCTGCAAAACAGAAATACATTGCACGTGCTACTTTAAGTGAAGAAAGTAAAATAACTAAATTAATTTTAAACTGCTATAAACTTGGGAACATTATTTGTTTATTATTAATTTTAGCTGAATTTGTCCCCATACCTCTATGGGTAGCCTATAATAGCCTATTGTGTTTTCTTGTGACCTGAACATATTTGTGGAGTGCTGCTTGCTGAGAGTGACACATAGAAGCTCTATTATCTGATGATTCAGCTCATGTATTTGTGATTTAAAATTAAATGGACATAATTCTTGTTGGAGTGAACAAGCTGTTTTACTGTAATAAATGCTCATATTCCTGCAAGGTCTCCATTGAGTGTTTTATCCAACTTGTTTCTGATGTTCATTACAGAGTTCATAGGGGGAGGGAAAAAAATAAATTTGTGTTTTTTTGTGGTATTATAAATATTTGTTTAGAATTGTAGTTTATTTCAGTGATTTTGCATTATCTGGCAATATAAGTAAGACACTTAAGAGGTCATAGCACACACCTGACAGCATGTCTAATTTGGCGACTCATTATTTTTTTAAAGCATAGACATCAAGTAATGCTGAGAGCGTACTTTAAGGCTCTCTCCAATAAGGAACCTAGTAATGAGAAGTGACATGTATATCACAGGCAGCAGATACTGCTGCAACCTTCAGTGTCTCTGGGAGCCATGGAGTACAATCTGAAGCTATGGAAAAAAGCAAATTCTTCATGCAATTCTAATGTAACATTAAAATGCAGCAAAAAGAAGGTCTTATAGAACTCAGAGTGCCTTTACAGGTCTTCCAACCACGTCAATCCTCTGGATGTCTCTCACTTCTGCTGCTTTTTGGCACACAGCCTCACTCTCCTTCCCAGCACAGAACTGATCATGATAATGCCCTCCTCAGAATGCACTGCATTAGAAAATTAAATCATTATTCTATTTTCAATCCCTGAAATATTTTCCTGTCAGGCTGTTTTGTCCCCAGCAGTAAGCAGAGATTCTCTGCTGTGCGTGAAATGTTTTTGGGATGGAGTGACCCTCACGTTCTAACACATTGGTGTCACCGAACTAATCTAAAGTTGTTTGCTGATAACCAACAAAAGAGACTTACAGTGAAGTCAAGTGTCCAGTTGTCAAGAGGATTAGTGGCTTTCAAATCCTATGGGATTCAATGTGACCTATTCTTGTGCTGCCTAAAAAAAAACCTTTGATCCACTGGAATTCTACCTGAGACCAGATACAAAAACATTAATCTCACACAAGGAGAACAGATGTATTGTGCCAGATTTAGCTACTAGCTAATCCCATCTGGTTGTAGGCTAAAGTTGTGATGAAGTGACTCAAGTCGCATTAGTTTTGTTATATGACAAATCCTCTTAAGTGGTGTCAAAATGTTAAGCTTGAAGATTCATTCTTGATCTTGGAGGAAACAACAGCTTGACAAAGGTAATAAGTAGGTAATATATATATATAGATGTATAGATTTTTATATACCGGTGTGTGTGTGTGTGTGTGTGTGTGTGTGTGTGTGTGTGTGTGTGTGTGTGAGAAGTTGTTGATGCCCTTGATGTTTTTCTTGTTGGACATTTGAGGAAAACCCCAAATAATCATTAATCAATCATGTTTGTTGTCCCAATCACCAAATTAAAAGCCTATAGAATCATAACTATCTTTGCCGTACATCAACATCACCACCAAGTTTCCGGTCTTACTGTAACCGTGTGAAAAACGCCACGTGGAGGCGGTGCGTGCGTTAATTGGCACAGCGCGCAACCTCTGTGCCAACGTCAAGGCACTTATGGCGCGCGCTGGAAGCGGAGCGCCGTGGGAGGGGAGGGCAGACGAGCGACGCATCCGCATCACCGAGGAGGAGGGTGGCGCGGTGGCATCGCCTACAGGAATCCAAGTGTAAAGCCCGCACACGAGGCGAAGATGCGCTGAGGGGGGAACTGTCTGGAGCTCTGTTGTTGACCACACAATACACGCGCGCGCGCCGCTGACACATCTGAAGAAGCAAGGAGGGGAAAACATCATAATAAAGAAAACAAGCTCCGGACAAGTTGTGATTTCATCGGAAATCCGACAGGAGATGAATACCAGCGATGCCAAGGAGTATCTCGCAAGGCGGGAGATACCTCAACTATTTGAGGTGAGAGACCGCCGGAGCTTTGTTGGACTGAGATGATGCATGCAGATCTGACTCTCGTGATTTTTAAACAGAGATCGATGCGTGTCAGAGTGACGGCAAAGATCTGTTTATGAAAAACCTCTTGTTGTGCTTGATGGAGGTGCGATATATGAAACTCCATAATGCATTAGATTGCAGCATAGAATCTGAAGATACTTAACCTCAGGAATATTATACGTGACAGACGAGCACCGACGTATTATATTATGAGACGGTGCTTAAAAATGAATGACTGAAATCTATCATTATATAATCAAAGATTAAAGGGCATAAAGAAGGCAGCATAGACTCGTTATTAGTCAGCATAGACAGAAATATAATAATGAAGTATCACTTATTTCCCTGAGGGGATAGTAAATTGGCTCATCCACTTAATTAGACTCAATCCTAAGTGCAGTGCAGTTAATGTATGCAAGCAATCACTGCTTGTTTATTCACAGCCAGTTCAAATTGCACTGAGCAGTGAAGTGACACATCATCATCATCATCATCTTCATAACTGTAATTTTCCCGGTTCTTATATTAAAGTGTATTCATTACCAGCTCAATAAGCACAGCAAATCATTTTTCAGTAGGGGGAACCTTTAATTGTGTTTTCACGCCGCTGCTGCTGGGAGTTGTTAGCGAGGCGGGTGGAGATGAAGTAGGAAGTCCCAGAGGAAGGTATCGTTTTAAAACATTCGGGGGTCGAGGGAGCAAATGTCACACAAACACACACTTGTGTTCTGGCATGGAGTTCTTTCTCACGTTCACAGCAGCGGTTGGCTTTCCTCCTCGACAGTATCAGCCTGGCAAATAAACACAGGAGCCTGATGACCAGAAACCAATTTCATGGGCTTCTGACGAAAATGAGATGTTTTGTTTTTCCCCTCGGTGGAGCAGGCACTTCAAAACTTCTCATATTAAAAAGGCAGACTTCTGGACGCTGTGGTCCTGGCGTCATAACAAAGGTGTAGTGATGCCAGAACAAACACCTCACCTCTCCGTCTCTACCTCCTCCATTGTTTTCCCCAGAGCCTGCTGACAGGTTTGATGTACTACCGGCCCGATGACCCCATTGACTACTTGGAGGTCTGCCTGAAGAAAGCCAGGGAGCTGGGAGGACCAGACAAGGTGCGGTGGGATACCTTTGTGGGCCAAGAGAAGAAGTCCCTTCCACCTCTCAACGGTGGACAATCACGCCGGTCCCTCTTCAGAAATGGTGAGAATGCCGATTAGCACAAAACAATTAATTGATGAGTCGCTCGACAGAAAACTTTATTTGCTACAATTTGTATATAATCGTTCAAGTATTTAAAAGCAAAAAAAGCACAAACTCATCATTTTATTTAGAGACCAGGGGTGTCGCAGTATACCTTGACCATAACTGTAATGTGTTTTAAAAAAAAGGAAATATTGTTTCATGTTAATAATACACATATAATAATAGTGTGTAAATCATCAAGCGCTTCTTAAATCACCACCTCCATACACTCTATTTTGAATGTCTTCCATTTTCCAAAAAGACACAAATTCCACAATAAACACAGTTATGATGAATTTGACTGATAGCATTTTCTTCTACAGTTATTATGATCAAAATTGTAATTGTGAATTTGGCTGTGAGAATCATGTAGGGAAAATCTGACGTTATGACAGCCACATTAAAATCTAAATGAATAGAGCAAAGCGGAAAAAAAATTAAATGCAAAAAAAGCTGCTAGGAGCCAAAAATATATATCTTTTTGACTTCTTTCCCAGAATCTGTCAGGAACTTCCTCTCCGACAACAATCACAACTGGCTCACTATTTGAACAGGAAAGGGCGTTGACATTCGTACCTTCACGAGCCTCATTGTAGAGACATTGTTAAAACTGTGCTACTCTTGACGACATTTGTAGTAGACGACTTTGAGATCAGCGAGAGATAGGAGGCCTTTTTTTCTGCAGTTACAGCTTGAAGTTCAGCCGTGTGCGTCGATACTCGATTTCGTTTCCTAATAGTGCAGGAAGCGTCAGAGGCCAGAGCGCCCACAACC
Source organism: Eutrigla gurnardus (assembly GCF_963514095.1). Classification (NCBI taxonomy): domain Eukaryota; kingdom Metazoa; phylum Chordata; class Actinopteri; order Perciformes; family Triglidae; genus Eutrigla; species Eutrigla gurnardus. Next base: position 20,824,079 of record NC_139918.1, read on the forward strand.
GCAATACAAAATGTAGACGCTGCTGCTGCTTGTGAACCCGCCAAACCAACAGTGCAGCTCTCACCCTTGACCATTCGTTGACCTGTGGCAGCATGTTACCATGCAGTAAAAGACAGTCGGACGCGTGTAGTTAATCATTCATCGGTGGGGAAAACAAAGAGCTCTCCATTCATCACATATTCACGCTATACGGTTTCCAACATGTCTAACGATGCAGGAGGATGCAAAACCTATTTTTGAATTTGCAGACCGAAGATGACGGTGGCTCCTGTGGGTTGTTAACGTTTTCTATTTGCTCAGTTTTATTATCTTCACCAGGAGATAATGAGATGTCTGTGCATCTCTTTGTCTGTCCATGGCTAATCTTGCTGCATATCATTTTGGGTGCTCATTCACAACACCTTTTATTACTGTTCCAATGCTGCCAAGAACTGCCCTGCTGACGCCTCACTCAATACTCTACACTACGTGTCGACTTTACAGCTAACAGCTAATGGAATGACCACACTGCGTCGAGAGACACAGTTATTCCGTGCTTTTTAATGGGCATCAACCTCATGTTTATACATGTACTTTTGGGAAAAAAAATCAACTTGAAGGTAAAATGAATATTTCAAGATACATCGCCGGCACAAATCCAACAAATGGATTAAAACGAGCGTGTATCTGCTGTGTGAAACATGCAAAACACATTTTATATGCGTCAGCTCTCGCCGGGGGGGTTAGACAATTGTGGGTTGCATCATTCGGTCACATATTACAGCCCTGGTTGTTGCAGACACACCTGCACCTTTCGTTTTAGGTCTATTCAAATTCAAACATTCACTTCCTCGTTGGATGATGCGTATGAACCAAAGTGGTAATGAACACACACTGTGTGTGTGTGGTTTAAAAAATTGATTGCCATCTTTAAGCTTATAGGCACGTCACTGACACCGCACATGCAGATATGAACAGATATGCTTCATACAACTACGTCATAGTCAATAAGAGATTAACTGCTTTGAGAAATTCAGATCGAGCCCACTTAGATGCCCGAAAGCATTGCCAGCTGCAACGATTAGACGCTGGGAACTGCAGCCAATAAGGGTTTGAGATTCCCGTGTCCCGTGATTCCCCTCTTGGCTGAAAGCTGAACCTCAAATCTGCCATGTTTCAAAACTTTTGCCGAACGGAGAAGCTGCTCTCACCTCTCATATGATTCTGAACTCAAATTGATGGGTCAGTATTTCAGTATGTCTTCTTAAATGTACTTTATGTTTGTTAAATTACCTTTTTCTTCATTTTTTTGGTCTCGTTTGAAACATTTGAAATAATATGACATCTGTATCTTGTTTAATAATTATGACAATAATTATACCTGTGTGTGTGTGTGTGTGTGTGTGTGTGTGTGTTACAGTGATGCCAGACAGTCCTAATTTCCCCTACAGACGGTATGATCGCCTCCCTCCCATCAGCCAGTTTTCCATCGAGAGCGACTCGGACCTGTCGGAGACGGCGGAGCTCATAGAGGAGTACGAGGTGTTTGATCCATCCAGACCGCGACCCAAAGTCATCCTCGTCATCGGTAAAGGACCGGCACTCACCGACCAAAAACACAAACATTAAAACTATACACATCTGTGCCCTTACGCAACAGGAGAGCAAGGAAACGCTGAGGAAAAAATGTTTCCTTATCTGCTGGTTTTTTATATTTGAGGCTGCTCAACCGGATTCCCGCTTACTCTTATTTTCCACTTGTCAAAGCAGTAAATGCATAAACAGAAAACTAGTGTCTATTTAATGCAGCTGATGAGAGCTTTGTCCATTTCTATAAATGGCTCAACATGCAGTAAATACAAAGTTGATATTTGCTAAAAATAAATGGCCTGGATGGGAATCTCATTTGTGAGAGTGTGTGTGTGTGTGTGTGTGTGTGTGTGTGTGTGTGTGTGTGTGTGTGTGTGTGTGTGTGTGTGTGTGTGTGTGTGTGTGTGTGTGTGTGTGTGTGAACTAGCTGAGTGTTTTTTTCCCTGGTATTTTGAACGTAGGCCCCGGCCTCTCTCCGTTGGTATCAGCAGGGAAGATCTTGTTGCATGTCACTCACTGCGTTAGACACTCACGCTCTCCTAATCTGATTTCCTTGATGGGCCTGCATTAACCTGTCAAATACATTCATTAATCTTGTGAATTACGAATGGCAGTTGCGCAATAAGAGCAAAGACACTGGTTGAGCTGGATCGGGGTAAAAAAAAAAAAAGCTGCTTATTATAAACCCTCTTGAAAATAGTTTATTTATGGTTTTAGAGCACATGTCTCTGTGAAGCTCCTAAAAGCCTCCTGACAGCCCTTCTGCTGCAGAGCGTTTCGCTTTTTTTCAGTGCGTACTGTGACACGCTTTCTCTGTGGTTTGGTTGATAGTCATTGTCCTTGCAGCACCGAGCCGGTTCCTATCTGGTCTTTGTGAACACATGTTTAAAGGGAAAACATGGATGGCAGCAGCTGTCATGTCTGTGGAGGATCGCGGCAAATGTTTTGTCTGGCAGGTTTGAGGGAGAGCAAGAGAGAGAGGGAGACGGACTGAAAAAGTCAGGAGGAGGCTGGGTCCAACATTATGAAATAATAAAGAAATATTATAAAAATGCATATCTGCTGAATACAGTATGTGAGAGTATGGCTAATATCCTCCCATCTACTCTCTATATATACCTTTTTCATAAGAAATACAGAAGAAAAACACAGATACACTTAGTAATAAGCAATACTTCCCCACAAAATTATCTTTTGTATATCAATTACTGTATTACCTTGAATTTTTGAGGAAAACAGTTTTTCTCACATGTCTCCAAGATAAGTCTTGATAATAAGCACAAGTAAAAAGCAAAACTATATCAAACATCTGTTTACAAACTCTCACGCTACTTATAGTGTAGTATAAGAACCATTTAGCCAATCCTATGCTCACTCCTCCTAACTTGGATTATACTGCATGAGTTTGAAAGTGTGTTTCAATATGTTATTGCTTATAAAATTGAAATACAAATTGGTAATTTTGTGGCTGAAGTATATTCCTTTAGTTAAAGAGTCAAAATGTCCGACTGCAAGATGAAGCCAGACACTGAATACCTTCTGATTCCCTTTACATGATAACGAGCATCACGTCACGTCACTGAAACTGTCTAATTTAAATTATATATTAGCGATCACTGATTTGTACCATTCTTACACTTGGATGCACGCTGTTCTCCTCATCCCTAAAAAAAAAAAAATCTTTCATACAGCGACACCATAATGGAATAAATTACTCACACAGTTTTGTTCTCAGATTCATTTCACTTCACTCCGGCCTGGCTTTCAACCAGAACAATTTGGAGCGCTTGACATTTCTGTGGCAACAATGGCATCTCTGAAATCCTGGAATGAAACACAGCTTTTACAGAGACTTTTAGAGGCCTTTCACAAAGTGACAGCTCACACGGTCTATCTTGTACCTTCAAGACATCATTGCTAATGACTGCAGGGCAACAACCAGCAACCTTATATATTATGAATTTGTAAAAATGCACTTGCACACGTGTCAAGACCAGATCTAACACGACATGCACGTCTCAAGGCTGTCTTCCCCTGTTGTTGTACGGCTTCCTGTTGAAATATGGAGAAACAAAAGGATTGATCGCAAATGTAGGAGGTTCACACATACCTTCTTCCACCCCCTACACACCTACATGGCCTTCTTCAACACAAAGAGCAGTAACACACACACACACACACACACACAAAGTCTGGGTTTCTCACACAAACACACACGCACCCACGCCAACACACCCACGCACACAATGTTTCACACTCACACGGACACATTTCACAAAACATGACAAAAATCTTCTCCCACAACATCAACAGCTCTCCCTCTGTGCCTAGGTGGCCCCGGCAGCGGCAAGGGAACACAGAGCTTGAAGATTGCCGAGCGCTACGGCTTCCAGTACATGTCCGTGGGCGAGCTGCTGAGGAAGAAGATGATCCACAACGCCACCAGCAACAGAAAGTGGAGCCTGATTGCTAAAATCATCACCAACGGAGAGCTGGCACCGCAGGTAGCAGAGACACAGTGTGATTGTGTGTGTGTGTGTGTGTGTGTGTGAACATGAGGAAGTGTGTCCAGTCACTCGCAGGTCATTATCACAGCGTGCATGTAAGAAGGGACTAATTAGCCGCATCCATATCAAAAGCGTGCTTCAAAGAGGGATGCTTATCCGTCTTACTAGCGCCCTTTTTTCAGGATAATTACTCTGCTTGGGCAGAAAATGGGCACAGAACCCCTGTGGATGCTTGTGCACTCATTCATTCAGACAGTCTATACTAAACATGTTTACACTTCCCAGTTCAGTATGTGTATGAAATTAAGGTTACAACAGTGATTAAGTATAAGTATAAGGACAGAGGGACGAGTAAACTATAACTATAAATAAATGATCACCCTAAGAAAGTTAATATCAGTTTAAATTTACGCTAAATGAAGAATATTTTCAACCGCTGCTTCAATAGGTTAGTTTGTGACTGTGTTTCTAAGGGTTGGTTCACATAATTCACACAATAACACAAAGTTGGGCTGAAGTTTGGCACTTGAGGGGCTGTAGGGAATGATGGATCCACTTTTCCTCAAGTAGCCATTTGAGGAACTGCAGTTTTTTGTTTTCGGTTTTGGCTTCATGTCTTAGAACCAGAGGTTGCCACTTGGTTTACACACAACACGTGAGATAACTTCATATAAAAGATGGCAAAACAAACTTGAATTTCAAATCTCCTGAAAAGAACTGACGATAACAGCTGTCAAGAACAAAATAATAGTGATGACGAATGTCGTGGAAGAGGTCTAATCCTCAAAGATGATCCACGTTTTGAAAAAATGTGTTTTTAGTACAGATTTGCATAACGTCACTGAGGTATCAAGGGAAGTAAATCCACAGTTTTAAGTTGGACCAGGAGCTAGCAGAGAATTCAAGTGAGCAAAAAACAGATTTAAGGATGCAAAACCGTCACCTAAGAGGGGGGTGTTTACTGTCAACATGGGCATATGCGTTGCTGATGAGCTACGAGGCTGTAACACGGACACCAAGCGTCTGCTTCGTGATTGGTGGTTCTAAGCTTGCGCCCCCCTATGAATCATCTTCAATAACTGCCCCCTCATCATTTATCATTCCTCGCCATCCCTGCCACGACATTGCATCTCCCATCTGGCCGTTCACTAGATGTCCGTCCAGGAACCAGTGAGATAAACAGCAAAGTAGGCCAAGCTGCAGACATATTAGATCTGATGAAGTGACTTGTGTGACTGTTGGGCATTTCATTTCCTGCCATTATTGTCTGTTTGGCAAAACAGAGAAGAGTTTGGTTTCATAATGATTCTGTATGTACGGACGAGAGGAAGAGTCAAAATACTGAGATGTCCTGATATCATCGTTTCATGATGTGTTGAGTGACATATTTCTGAGTCACAGTTTCTTTTTAGTGTATGTTACACAGATGTTATTCTCCCCCTTTATACCATCGGAGCCAAATAGATGCATTAATTATAAGTTACAGCAATGGCAGAAAGCAGAAACTGCTGTAAATGTGCCACATTGTCAGTCGATAGTAGGTTCATGCAAGAAACCTGGGCGTTGGAGTAGGAGCAAAATAAAAGGAATAGTAAGCTAGCAAGTTAGCTGCTGCACCTGTGTCCAGTCTTTATGCTAAGCTAAGCTAACATATATCATGTTTAACATACGAACATGTGAGTCGTATCAATTTTCTCCACTAATTCTCAGGCAAGAAATCAAAGAAAACAATTTTCCCCAGACGTCATACTATTCCTTTAAAGACATATTTCTACAATTTAGAAGTTTCTCTGTAAGTAGGCTGGGGGAAAGTTATCCATGCATTTCTTCTTGTAGCCTCGAGTACTGTGGTGGGCTCAGCTGTGCGACCTCTCCAGATGAGTCAACATTTCAGCGAGCTCGCAGAGCTACTTCATTGACTCTCAGACAACCACAGCAACTTGAAGTTCTTACTGTTTGTCGGTACCTCACTGCAAGGTTACATGACTCAGTATTTATCTGCACTTCTGTTCCCTCGGAAATCCCATCCGTCTCTACATAAGAGTATCTCGAATGTATGTGTGACAGTCTGGTCTAAAATTACATAAAAACAGCACAGAAAAATCTTCCCGTTAAGATGGTTCAAAAAGACAGAGTTGTTGAATTCTGTTTTTTCCCCTTTATGGAGGATCACAGTCTAACAAAAACTGTGTACCAATTCTCCGATACATACTAATTGCCCTACTAAAAAAAAACAGCTTAGACCAGCTAAGGCTGGTTAAGCTGGTTTTAGCTGGTTTGATGGTTGATGGTTTTAACTATAGGTTTTGGTCAGCTGGTCTTAGCTGGTCAACTGGTCTTAGCTTGTCAAGTTGGTTTTAGTTGGTTTGATGGTTTTAGCTAGGTTTTGGTCAGATGGTCAGCTGGTCTTAGCTGGTCAAGCTGGTTTTAGCTAGGTTTTGGTCAGCTGGTCTTAGCTGGTCAGATGGTCTTAGCTGGTTTTAGCTAGGTTTTGGTCAGCTGGTCTTAGTTGGTCAAGCTGGTTTGATGGTTTTAGCTAGGTTTTGGTCAGCTGGTCAAGCTGGTTTTAGCTAGGTTTTCGTCAGCTGGTTTTAGCTGTTTTTTTAGTAGGGTGTACATGTAAATACTGGTACTCCACTGCTGAAGTTAATGCACTATACCATTTCGCAATGACAGGAAATGATATATAAATACACCATTAGACATAAATCAAACTGCAGTTTTGGGCAAAAAAATTAAACTTGACAAATCATTCAATGCTGCCATGATCACTTGAAAAGTCTGGGCATGGGAGCTTTTTGTGAATTGGACTGTTTTTGCAATGAGAATCATTTGCATAAAAAGGGGCCAATTTTGCTCCAAGTATATGCATATAACCTCATTTTAATACATGCAAATAGCATGTCGGGTGCATTTCACCCTTCGTGAGTGCTTTGAGAATCCCACTGTTTTTGTCTCGTTTGTGCGGGCTGCACAATATTTTTGTGAATTCGCCCTCGAGTGTGTGAATGTAAGAAAATGTCAACATTTTTCAAATAAACATGCATTCACTACCAAGTGTCTGTCATACAGAGACGTGAACGAAGGATTTTGGATGCAGCTTTGGTGAGGATTCTCTCCAGCTGCTATGTCTGCTGGCATAGCGCTGTAAATAGATTCTGTTTGGTCGTCAGGGGTGACTGTGTGACTAGCATCCCTGCGAGAATTCGAGCCACGCAATGGATCAGAGGGCTTTTCCCAGATTAGCTTTTCTCATTTTATCTTACACACATACCTTAATCTGTTCAATGGACTCGAGAATAGGTCTAATCTCGGTGCAGTCTCTCGGCCCGCTGCCTTTATTCTGCGTGGAGGGAAATTAAACGTCTGTGTTGCTCAGCGTTGGCCCTGGATGTTATTTTTAGATCGCAGCGTTGCTCATGTATCTCTGCCATATCGCATGATGCGTTCAGCTCAGGGAAATACATTCAAACATGTTGACCTCCTCTAGCCACGAGGAATTAATTGACGCTAAAAGATGCGGGCACTCCCTGGCCTTAGGTGCCACGAGGCAGTTGTTCTGCTGCATTCTGATATATTGAACCACGATTGGATAAACAGATTCATTATATTGTGGAATCCTCCAATGTGCCGTCACAGGTTTCCCGTCACCTTTCTTTATGACTTGAAATCAGCTATACTCATTATTCATTTCCACGGGGTTTTGACTAATCTACAACCTTGATGAATCTGGGAATTGCTACATTAACCAAACCAATCTTCATGCTCCTGCTGGAAAAGTAAATCATAATTACGGTTCTAGACTTATTTGCTTATAATTTGTAGCTGAAATGTGCTGTGACACCAGGTAGTCACGCAGAGACCCTGCCCACATAGATGAACGTTTCAAACGTGATAAAGTGAAGTGAAATGCGAGTCCGGAAAAAGAAATGCCACAATGTTACAAGGTTCATTTGATGTCAACTTGCTTGCTGTCACTTGCTGCATACGATAACACGCATACATAGGCCTACAAAAAAAAGCAAAACTATATCATATATGGAGGGTTGAGGCTGGATTTAGGAGCCTCGCAGCCTCGGGAACGAAGTGGGTCTGGAGTCTGGTGGTGTGGCAGCTGATACTTCTGTAACGTTTACCAGACGGCAGCAGGGTGAACTGATCGTGCCTGGGGCGGGTTTTGTCTTTTAATATCCTTTGGACTCTTCGCAGGCACCTCTCGTCACCAATACCACTGACACTTAGTAGATGGACAACAGTGATGTTCTGGCCGGGTTTTAATAACCTGCTGTAGAGCACGTCTGGGTCCATGCTAGTTTGTAATGTTTCCATCTGGATAATTGTTATTACTCCCCTGCTGATATGAAAAAGGGGTCTTGCTCTGTGTTGTTCACATACAATTATGAATCATGCTGCTTTCACTGTTTTCCAGGAGACAACAATAACTGAGATAAAGCAGAAAATCATGAAGATCCCAGATGCTAATGGTATCGTCATCGACGGGTTCCCCCGAGACGTGGGACAGGCCTTGTCCTTTGAAGACCAGGTGAGTTCAGATGTTCCGACCTGTGATCAGCTGGAAGACTCAGAGTGCAAGGCTTACTATGAGCTATTCGAGTTGCACCTGCTACAAGCCAAATAAGTAAATGAGTCACACATCCTTCAGGTTTTCATCTCCACTAGTGTTAGGTCTAAGGACGACGGAGTCTTAACACCAGAATTGCATGGATTCGATATGAGATGCTGCCGAGCGCCTCGGTGACGCTGTCAGGGCATTTAGACTCTTGTGACTGTCACTCTAGTGATCTCCCAGCTGTGTAATTCAAATAAACTAATTAGAACAATATTAAAGGGCCAGTGGGGTGTTCTGGATGTAATGAAGAATCATTTATTTTAAATATCATCATATTTACAAGATGTTTTCCTTCAAATCATCTACCATATGGATCCCTGAAGCAACACTTGGGCAGCAGGGTGTTTATTCTCTCTCCGATGGCGTTACGGACTGCATATTATCTGATTATATTTGCATCTGAAATATGAGTTCAAGGCCTTTGTGATGTCAAGCATCCACTGAAGTGCCCTTGAGCAAGACAAATCCGTGACAGCTGTCGACTCTCTCTGGATGTTTTGACCCCTTTCTTGAGGATCAATAAAGTCGGGAGGTTAAGGGACAAAAGCCTGTCGAGCAACACAGACGTTACGATAAAGTATATATCGTACAGCAATGATATGTACAGTAATGATATGTAGCCTTTACAGTCGAGTGGCCAATTGTGTGACACGACGGTCGATTGCTTTTAGAAGGATTGATTAGCTTAATCACGTTTAAACTCACTTAACATTCATCAACTTCTAAATGAGCACTAAATGACTCTTGGAGTGGTCGGGGAATGGGTCGGGGTCTATCTGGGTCAGCACAAGTAAAGCATGACTTTACATCCGTCATGCTTTTAGCTGCAGCACAGGCAACGACAGAGGACGTCAGAGTCTCAAATCCCATTTGGACAGGATTCATATTCGGTGAATATAAAGTCAAAACTTTGTTAAAATTCCAGGGAGTGGTCTGTAATCCACGAGAATGTTTTGCAGGAAAAACAAGTAACTGTTTAGTTTGCTTAAATATCGTAATCACTGATTTATGTGAAATGATCGCTGCTTCAAAACCAGTACTGAATTAGTACTGCTTTTTCTCACAGGTTTTTACTAAAATGTGTCTTGTGTTTGTGATAAATTGCACGGATTCCGTCCATCCCAGTCAGGTATGTTAACAAACAAACAAAAAACCATTTCATACGTAATGCTGCAAATGAATCCGGATGAGTGTGACTGTTTAAACAGTTTAGTCTGAGTCATTTATGCTTATTTCTTTGTTTGCTTCAATTAAATCGGGTGTTCTGTGCATGTTTCTTAAGAAGCTGCTAAAAGTGCACCAGTGTGGGTCAGAACTGAGAGCTTCCTCAGTGTCCCATGATGACCAAAATGCTGTGAAAGAGGAATTTCCAGCCTAAATTCAAGGAAACTCAGAACGGGACTGATTATTTGGGTTTAAAACTGTAACCATAAAAAGCTTTTTGCAGCCTCAGTATCAGATTCAAAACTAATTTATAAGTTATTAACCTGTAATCTATTTAGCCAATTCTTCTTTTCCTTTCCTGTAATTTAGATTACAAATAAGGATTTATTTTCTCCAAATACTTTTGTATATGAAATAGTCTGCTCTGAAGTCTCCTGGCATACCTCATCTATTGCACAGCAAATAACTGGTGCACTGCGTCTGTGACCCGTCACACTAACCGCTGTGGACGGCTGACCCTCCCATGTCTTCGTTACAGTCTCTCGTCTCTCTGGTAATTGTAAAATTCTCTCCCTCTTTTTGTGAGGAGGCCAAGTCTCGTCGTAATGAGACCTTGTAATGTGGTCTCGAGGTCCACCTCGCCTCACAGCAGATTCCACTTAGTATACGTCCCCCGTCTGGAAGCAGCATGACGAGGCCGAGCAAAGAAACCAGGCGATGTATGTATATATATATATATATATATATATATGTAGCTGGCTCATGTAGGCAATACCCACACAGTCACGCACCCCATCCCTCATTGTTAGCAATGGCTCACAACTGAACTATGATTACTATGGTTATTATCAGCGATTCCAGCTGTTTCAAACACGGAGCAGATCGGATGCGATTATCTTCCCTTTGACGTCTCCACATCAGCTGAAGCTGTAAATAGACAATAAACGTACAGTGACTAACTCACTAACATTCAAGGAGCCTGAAAGTCGCATCATTAAAACGCCATTAAAATCTCTCAGCGTCTAATTCGGTGATTCACATTTTTGTTACAGATAACCACGGAAAGTCAATTCAGCTGACTTTTTTTTTTTTTTTTATTGTCACAATGTTATTTTAATCGTTGCATAAAAAGGATCGCTAAAAGGGTTGATGACAGTTTGCAAATGGGCCCCGGGGGTTAGATAAGGACCAGAGGAAGTTCACTGGAGATAATAATCACGTAGATAACATGTATACAGTTGTGTTTATAATCGTGTCCTGGCAACCGCTTCAAAACAGCTCTTGCGGTTGATGCGATTGGACGAGACCTGATGACCGCTCAGCCAATAATGCACGGAGCCCGTGGATTCACCATAGAATTAAGTGACAGCTGGTTATTAAAAGGAGCAAAGAGAGGAAAATAACAGATGTATGCCGGTGTATTTTGAAAGCACTTCTGTCAGTGAGAATGAGAGTGTTTTACTAAAGTACTGTTCAGCCTCCACAGTCCAAATCAGAGGAGATCTGAGTTGATAAAGTGAGCTAATAGCCTCCTGGCTGCGGGTGTGTAGTTACATACAACAAAGATTGGTACTGATTTTCTAATTTCTCAAAGTGAATAAACCTATTTAAGTCAAAGTTGTTGTTCAGTGATCTCAGCGCTGCTTTTATCTTTGGTTATAGCAAGGCCTTGAGGATGTTTTGAAGATTTTTTTTTTTATTTCTTTTTTACATTGAAAGAAACAAAGAAAGAAGATTTTGTGTTTGTTTTGACAAACTTGTTTCAGTCCTCTCCTGAGAAATAATTAGACCCCAGATTTTTTATGTGTCCATCCAACATCCAGACAGTTAAATCTGGCTTATTGACGACATTTAATGGAACATTTTCAGGTTAATCTCCAACTGCAATCACCTGTCATATCAAGGAAAAATTAAATATCGTTCAAATGAAACTTCACCCCCGAATGAATGATGCAGAGTAGAAAAATATGAAACCATAGCTTGGAAAACAGCAATTTGCCGCGTGGTATGACTTTATTGGATGTACTGTTTATCAGACCACAAATGACCCCCTGCTGTCCCTCCGCCTCGCTCCTCGCCAGTGGGAGACTACTAGGAAAAGGGGGGCCAGCTCTGGAGAAACTGTTGCCCCTGTAGAGACGCCATCTGCTCAGCGCAGTGACCCAACAGCCCGTTGTTCCCCTCATTTTCTGTAACCAGTGAAACGTTTTGGAGGAAGGGGGTGGGGTCTAATAAGAAGGGGTTTGGGTTCGGTCCACGCCAATTCAGAAGTGGCTTTATGAGATTAGGGGTGATTTTAACCAGTCAATGGCGTTTTGAGCCATTTCCAATCATGAAAAGGTTTTTTGTTATGTATTATTATCATGTCAATAATACCACCAAGTTTGTAGGTTAAACCAATGTTAGTGTGTGCGGCTACTATTTAAATGAACAGTTACTTAGAATGATGTAAATCACATTTACTGTCAGGTTTATGCGTTTTACTCTTACTCTTACTCACAATCTACTCTATGATATTCCTTAATTTCTTATGGGGATTAACACTAAACACTAAAATGATTTTTTTTTTCAAAGAGACAAATTAAGAAGAAAAATAGCTTTGTTGAAGCCATGTCTCTGAAACACCCACACTGAGGAGATCTAGCACTCGTCTAGCCTCAACACAAGCCAAACTGTGTCAAAATGTTAAGCGAGTGTCATCTAACGTCCGCTGTAGCTCATTTTCACGATGCTTAACATCATAACATATATATAAATATTAGACCAAATCTAATATAGTGTAACATCTTTCATCATAGAGCATCTTTGGTGATTTGTTTTTACTGGCCAGAGATAATGTAACCTTATCTCACAGCTTAGTCTTTGCTTTTGTGAATCTGCAGCACTTCTAGCTTGATTTTCATTTACTTCATAATAACTATTGTTTAAAAGCACCTGCTTTGCAACCCATAATTACCTATTTCAGAGGAGAGTTTCAACACGTCAATTATGGAGCGAATTCTTGACAGACATTTTTGCATGAAAGTGGTCAAGCTTGAATACACATTTAAGCAGCAGCCCTCTGCAGAGCTGCAGTCCACCAGGATATTTGCAGAGACCTTCGAAGGGTTAAATCTGAGTGATTCACTGACGTACTAAATGATTTTTCAAACAGACCCGATGCTACTTGAATTGTCCCATAATTCATATTCTAGAAGGTTCGGCACAGTGGGAGCTCTGAATGATCCTCCCGGGACCTGCAGCATCCATTTTCATTAGTCTCCCCTCATCCCATGCTGCTACTTTGCCCTTTACAACATCACAGCAGCCATTTATGAGCTGCTCCTGTGGGACACCACAGCCTCTTTAAAGCCGTCCACGAGACCGTCTATCCCTTCATCCTCCCCGCCATGCGCTTTACCTCCACTCCTATCCACCATGGAGATGTCACTCTATCTATTCATCCCTGTCAATCTACCCGTGTGTCTGAATCCACAACACAAACATCTATCTGTCAATTTTTGGCAACTGATCAATCACACACTTAGTTGCTTATGAAGACGAATAGTCCAGTGTTATTACTGCCACTCAAATGTGAGGATTTGCTCCTTTTTTCTGGTTCTATGTCATTGTAAGTTACATGGGTTTTTGACTTTGACGGAACAAGCAATTTTCACGTAACATTTGAAAACTGGTCGATCAAAAACAAAAAGAAAGCTGTCGCCTTGTCTTGTAATTACTCATCCATCATGATGGTCTGTCTGCTGCAAGCTTACAAAGCTCTCGTGCTTTGTAAAATAAATAAAAGAAGTTTGGACTTTGATTTTCTGTAAAGTAGTCCATCCTTTAGTAGCATCACAACCTCAGGATACGTGTGAGGTGAAGGGAGAATATTTGAATAGAAAGGACACTCTTACTGTCTAGAAGGTTGTCAAGATGTTCTGGTGAAGAACTGGAGTTAATCAATAAGTCGATTGACAGAGAACAAATTTGCATCCCTCAATCCCTCACTTTTCAAGCAAAAATGCCAAACCGTACCCAAGTTCCAGCTTCATACAATTAAAATGTTGCTGCTTTTCTAAAAATGTTTGTGTGTTATTCAACATTTTGGTGTTTTTGCTCTGTCGGATCGATGATTGAAGCAATTTCATGATGTCGCCTTGAGCTACAGGAACTTGTAATGCTCAGTTTCCCAATTTAATTTAATGATTAGAGAATGAAAAAAAAAACTGCTCAAAAATAAAACATGACCATGGGGCCCAGGTACTTTATTAAATGATGTGTTTATGTGCTTTCGTTCTGTTTGTTTGGACAGGTGATATTTACACCATGAGAGAGCCTAAGGAGGCTGTCATATGCCATAATGCTGTGATTGTAACCCCCATTGAGGCGAGGCTGTGGTTTGTCATATTGGACTACAGAAATAAAACTGATTTGACTTGTTGTTCTCCACGAGAACTCTTGGATGGCAGCAGGAGAGGAAACGTGGAAGACGTGGAAAGCTAAAGAGCTGATTAAAGCAGATTTAACTGGTAAAGAATAAGATGATGACAGTTTGAACAGCTGAGACAAGATTGTTTGTTCTCTTATCATCTCTACATAATGATGAACAACCAAACAAAATAAACTACAGGAGGAAACGTGTTAATTCCTCAAATGCTAAGAATGTAATATTTTTTGGAAGTGACCGTATCATCGAGCTCACATTTCACTTCAAAGAAGATGTTGCAGCAGAACAGGAAGTCAGGTTTCAGCATTTCAGCGCTTGAATCTATTTCAGCAGAGCATCCTTAAAAGCGGCAATCAGGTCAGAGTGTGTGTGTGTGTGTGTGTGTGTGTGTGCTTCCTGGCCTTTAAGCAAGAGAGAGCATCACGGCATTAAAAGGGTTTCTGAAAATAGACGCCCTTACATGATGCGATGATTATACATTTTTTGGAGACATTATAATGATGAATACATTTAAATAGAACAGAATAGAAATAGAAACTTTAATTTGCAAGACTAAAAAAAAAAAAAATCAGTTGCCAGATCGGGGCGCGCCTCAATAAGCAACACTATCAAAAGCTATTTTTGGCTCTGGGTGCGCGCCAGATGAAACGCTGAGTATCCATCATTTCATCAAACAAAGCAGGAAAACAAACAGAGTGTGAATCCTAGCAAAGCACTCTTGGTGCTTTTTATAGTTCCCAGTGGTGGCGAGCTCGGTGACCTCAGGTTCAAGATGAGGAGAGCATTTAACACTCTCTCCTATTTATAAAAACGACTAGCCTCAACAGAGGTCAGAGCCATAGAAACAAAGTTATTTCCCTGTGATTCTGCTTTGCATCAGACAGATAACGTCTTCCTCGGCTGATCTTTAAATAGACGACGCACACGTCAACCTGCTGACTCCACGCCCTCGTTGGTTACTAAGGAATGTTTTTTGTGTCTTGGACTTTGTGGAATCAGAAGCGGTCGTGCTCATTGTCATGTCACCAATTATATCTCTATTCCTCAGCGCAGTAGCTGTTGCCTGACCTTTTCCTTTTAAATGGGAACGGCTAGTGTGTATTTGCCTGCCATCATATCTCGGCAACAGGCCCGTCGGCGCTCGCACATCCTGCCCTGATTGCGGCAATTTGAGCTGAACTTTATAGTTGAATGGCCACGTAGCAGTTAGAATTCCTTTTAGTTTATCAATGCAGTCCCTAATAATAGTGTAATAACAATGATGATATTATCAGAATGAGATATGTTACTGTATATAAACATTTCAGTTGTTGGCAGTTTGAAATCAAAACCATTTGTGAAAAGAGCTTCTCTAATGTGATGTGATGATTATACGTTTCTGGAGACATTAATGATGATAAATCTACGCTTTCTCATCACAAAACAACCCGTTGCAACAAGCAGAGACAAAACGTGACAGAAATTAAATTAAAAGGCAAAGCAGGTAGTAAAACCCTGAAACAAAAAATAATTTACATGATATGAAATCACCAGCTATGTCTTATGGTTTTCGCAACCATAGCAACAAAGAGTGTCCCTCGAGTGGCCGCGGCTCCATTCACAAATGCAGATGGTATCAGGCAGCGCTGCGTCTTGTGATGTGGAATTTTACTTCATAGCTGGCTCGTCTTCACGTCATCCCTCTAAATAGAAAACCACCGTCACGGTTCCACCAGGAAAAAAGGGGCTGCACGCGTGGCCGTCTAATGGATGTCATTTGCTGTTACTTATGTCACAAAAGAAGAAATTCGCCAGAGATTTTAATCGATTTCTCCTTTGTTGACAAAGAGAAAATCTGTCTGTGTGTGGCAGGTAATAATGTTGGAAGGATGGTATCGTCCCGTTTGCCTCAAAGTCCCAGGTGTATTAAAACGGCATCAACAGTGGAGCAGCTCCAGACCATTTTTAAGAGTGCAATCCTAAATCTTTCAATCCAGTGAAATTCAAGTTCAAAATCCAAAAAGAAATATCCAATCTCTTCAGACCTTACTGAGAATGAAGTCTTCATTCTGGTGTGAATTGCATTTCTCGACATTTTGACCTGAGCGCATTGAATTTAGAAATGAGACCGAGTTCCCCAGTCTGCATCTCCGAGACAGAAGCTCCTCGGGGTCAGATCGCGAGCATCGCATATGAATCAAGGTTCACCTGAGTGGTGAATGATGGTCCATCGTGATTGGTCAAGGGTCGACTGTGATTTTTTTTGTCCCTCCCGGTAGATCTGCACTCCTGACCTGGTGGTGTTCCTGGCCTGCACCAACCACCGTTTGAAGGAGCGTCTGCAGAAACGAGCCGAGCAGCAGGGACGACCGGACGACAACCCCAAGGCCATCGACCGCCGCCTGACCAACTTCAAACAAAACACCATTCCTCTGGTCAAATACTTCCAGGAGAGGGGCCTTATTGTCACGGTAAGTCTGTGCGCTTCGGCCAAGCTGGCGAGAACCAATAACCGAGATGGCGAATCAATGGGTGATGTCACAGCGACTAAGTCTACTTCTTGTAGGCTATAAAGTCTATGTGTGTAGAGTTCCAAGAAGGGATTTAAATCAAATCAAATAATTGCTAAAAAGTGCAAAAGGAGGCATGTTTAAATAATGACATACCCACAGATATTCAGCAGGATTCCTGACACACAGCCAGAAGACAGCAAACAAAGTGAAGGAGGTGCAGGTGCTCATACTGTTCCTGTTCAGCTCCTGAGTTCTTTTTTTTTAGTCCAACACACTCTCACTGCCGGGATCGAGGGCCGAGTGTTAATAAGATCTTCATTCGATTGTGTGGTTTTCTGCAGATGGGCATGGCGTTCCATTCGCTATGTGCAAGGCAGCTGGTAATAGAACGACTGCCTCCTGCAGCCGTCAGGAAGCAGCTGCCGACTCTTTATTGATCCGTCTGAGTCTCGGTGTCTCGGAGGGAATACAGGATTTACTCCTCTAATGTGAGAAAGAGATTCAGTTTGCATGGTGTTGGATTGGAACTTAAAATCAAAGGCAGAGGATACTCGCCGCTGGATCTCACATTAACGATGGGAGGAATGGTAATAATCAGACAGGGCTCCCTCACTCTCTTTAGCTTTCTGTGGTCGATGCTTTAAGAGTAAAAGTAAAAATGCACTTAATGACTCTCGGCCTCCATATTCAATGACGCAAATTCAAAATTTGACGTCAGAAACATGGACTTTATTTCCTTATGTGTGATATCTTTTCCAGTATATTTATATCCATCCACCCTGACCTCCTCTGTACACAACATAACTACACTATGATGTAATTGTGTTGCATATTTCAATGTGATATATGTGCAGTTAGTCGTTTGGTAAGACCAACACATTCACATATCACAAATTATCAACACAGAGCCATAAATTGCATCGTAAAGGCCTGATTATGCTTCCGCGTAGTGATCACGCAACGGCCACGCAACGGCCACGCAGTTGCTTGGAGACCGTGATGGTTCTGCGTTGGGTTTACGTGTCGAAATGCAATTCAATGCCACACCGGTAAAGGGCGCTATGTTTTTTGTAAAGACTGACCGACCGACCGAGACTCTTGACGTATATCGTCGTTAGCCTCGTTATAGCGTATTTGTTTACTTTCCGGCTTTAAACATCCACAATCTTCCAGAACTTGGTGTTTTATTTCTTTGTGCAAAAGCGACAAGGTGCAAACAATAAAACGAGGTGAAAACAATAAAAGTAGCCTATTAAAAGTTTAAATGGCGGTGTTTATGAGTGGAAACCGGAAAGCGGTCTCCAGCGGATGTAGTTAGCGGACCAATCACAGCCAATGCCGCTGCGTTGGTGTTGCGTTGGTGTTGCGTCGCCTCGACACGCGTCTAGGATTTTTGGGAGGTGCACGTCAGGCCCTTGCGTTGGACGTAAGGGGGTCCACAAGGACGTAAGGGGTCCGCAAGCCCCCTTGCGTTGTGTCGACGCGGAAGCATAACTCAGCCTTAAGTCTGTTGACTTCAAATTGTCCTTGCACGCAGAGCTGACAATTCAGAAAACAAAAGTTGGCTCAATCTAAAGCGCTTTTAAAAGATTCGCAGGAACAAAGCATCTATGTTTATAATTGCAATAGATGTGTGGAGGTTGGACTGTTGAGAGGGTTCGTTTCCACCACTTAGAAGAAGTGTGTCTCGTCCTTCAGCGCTTGAGCATCTCAACAACAACACATTGTTTTGTGGCACATTTAAGGACTTTTAGAAGCGTTCATTGTTGTGTGACTGAAAGGCAGAAGAGAAAACTTTCCCATCAGACCACAAAGTAGTTGATCCACATGAAACTGGTGAGGTCAGATTTGTTTCAATAGTTCCTCCGTGTGATTCCTAACAAAGGTAGAGTTGGTAAATCCTGAAGGGAGGACAGATTAACAGTGTGCTTCATTAAAGGATCAAACCACACAGCTGTGATTATTAGTCATAAACCTTCCCTTTCCTGCAGCTTTTCTCACTTAAAGTCCTTAATGTCTGCAGTAATTCTTGGTCAGTTTTCTGTCCATTTATAGTTCATACCGGATTCATCAGTTGATTAATCAGTTAATGGACTTTTCCTTCAAGCTTAAACGTACCATTGTTAATGCTGACACATGGACACATAGCCGACCCTCTTATACGGCACATTCATGAGAAATGTGGTTTCAATCGACTATAGACATAAACGGCTTCCAGTTTCATTCAGTCATATTGATCCATTGTCTAAACAGTCAGTGGGTTGGGACACATCACATTTGATCAGGTCTTTTAATTGACATTGATATTTACAGTACCTTTGAGGAAATGCTAAGAATGAGCCAGCCTGTTAACTCCATCTAATTGTCTTACTTGTTTAATGTATTTCCATATTTAACATATTTATACATTTTAGATGCCACATGTCAAACAAAAAGGTGCGATTCATCAAAAGTCTCTTCAATATCTTTGGTTAATCTGTTCTGGATAAGACAACATGAGGCGGAAATGGAGAAATGGTCATGAGAGTCCATCACTCAAATTCGCTCCTCTCACGATTTACAGATCTATTGTGTCATTTAAACTAAAATTAAACAACTGTTGAAAGAGTTTCTAGTTTATTTCAAACAGATTTGAAAGAATACTGGCTGGATGAGTTCCTCCTGCTCTTCAGTCATTAGGACTCCATTGTTTCTAATGAATTCTCCGACCTTTGAGGCTTAATTGCTTTTGCTCAGCAAAAAGGAAAACCTTCATTTTTCTAATATCGGGCCCAATAAAAGGAAGGCATAAGCCATAAAAGAACAGTGGCAGTGACTCAGTTCCTCACATCCTCGAGGCTGAATTGGAAAGACTGAATCGTTGATAGGCATGTCTGAGTCTATTCATTCACAACATTTCACTGAATTCATTGGTGCTATTTTTGGTACAATCTCTCAGGAGCCGTGGTGAAACTTTCAGATTTATTCCCATTAGATATTTATTAAAATTATGTACAGATGAATGTTGTTTTTTTCATGTAGGATGAGTCAACTGACCGGTAATTGTGGCGAAGGAGAGATAACAGTTGATTGAATTGGAGCCATCCTGTCATTCTCGGAAAAAACGGGCCGATCTAATGAAGAACTCCCAGAGTGAGTTCAGCTCCAGCTTCCTTCCCACATGCTGCCAGACACGACACATATTAAACACCTCGCTCCATCGCTCTCTCTCCGGAGACGGTCACATGGGATTAGTTCATTATTCCTGGAATAGAATAAGAATCAGACTGGTATAACTAATCAGAATGAACCATCCTCTTGTTAAAAGAAATATACTGTGATCAAAATGCTGTATGTCTCACTTTGAATAACCTGGAACGGGTTTATTTTTCATCCATTTGTTGTTGGTTGGTTGTTTTATCTTAGTACATCTTGTCTGTTCTCTTCAGAGAATGACAACATTGGGCTTTGTGTAACATCAAAGCAAGCTGACGTGTATAGCTGATTAGCCGAGGGAAACTCTTCTTCAAAAGCTTCTTTGAGCTCAACCTCTTGAAGAACTTTGCATGAATTGGATGAGAAAACAGAAAACATAGAATGCAACTGTTTCCAGGTGCAAAGTTTAAAAGGAGCTTCATCCGTTTCCTTTAGCTCTGCTTCTGTGAGATGTTGGAGAAGCGCTTCTGTCACACGATTGCTGTCAAATGTAAGATGATTGCTGTACAGCTGTATAGCTTGTTTGATCATCCTAATCGTTCCACAAATCATTTATCAAATACAATACAATTATGTGTTCTTCATTTAAAAGTATGCGTTATAAAAAAGGATACACAGTACTTAAAACAATTAATAAATAGAAATTAGGAACAGAAATTAGACGCCAGTTAAAACAAACATGCTGGTATTATTTTAGCAATACTCATAGCATACACTCATTGAAAGAAGAGCAGCACTGAAGGCTTTTCTCTGTGGAAAAGTCTCTTCTCCCGACTTGAGTTTGATTGACAGATGGTTCATCCAATCAGCTGCCACATTTTTTTTTGAAAGTGCCCGCCCTTTTCCATAAAATGTGCAGCGTCTCTGTGTAACGAACCATCCTGCAGGTCAGGTTACAGTTTGACCCCCTCTGCTCCTCCTGCAGGTGGACTTGCAGGGGTCTTCTTTTTTTCCTGTTTAGGTCGTTACCACGGAGACCCCAGGAGGAAGCTGGTTGTTGATTGTGGGAAATCCCCCCCCCCCCCACAGCAGACATTCATTCATTTCTCTGTTTAGTTAACATGATAACCCTGCTGAGAATCACACACCTGAAGGCAGAAGGAAGCGGAGCAACCAAAAAGCAATTATGTCCGGTCGGTTTGTTTTTAGGCTTTTTTTTTTTTCCTGCACAAGGTCGCCTGTCAGCTTCTTGTCATCTCCCCTGATGTGAGCATGAGGGATTGCCTCAAAGCAGATTAGGGAGGAGGAGAATGCAGCTTCCATTCGTTTCCAGCTCGCTCACCAACCAGATTCTTTAGGGTCAATCAGCGCATCGGACGTGCAAAGGGAAGTCGGCCTCTGAATAATCTGAGAGGGACTGATCGACACAGAAGGGAGGCTAATTAATCGAGTGTCATTAAGCTTCCGGTCGGGTGGTGAATACTAAAATGACCCCAAGTGTGTGGCTCCCGGCATCAGAGCTCGTCCCTCATGTTTGATCTCGTAATGAGTCTCATGTCACGGCGGCTTAACGGACCGAGCATGTCCATGTGCGTTTGTGATTTTGGAGCTCTGAGGTCATGACTTCTTTGTAACATCGTGTATCCATCGCTTCTGTCAAGCAGAAAGAATTTTAAAAAAGCAAACTAATATATTGTGAACGAACAGAGAATCAAATGTGACTCTTCTTTTTTTCCTCCTTTCAGTTGGATGCTGATCGAGATGAGGAGGAGGTCTTTTGTGACATCAGCATGACTTTGGACAACAAGCTGTTTCCCTCCAAAGAGCCGGCAGCCGGTGAGATGAACACGAGACTCGATTCATAAAACCACACTTTTTATGGTCAGACACCTTAAAAAGCTCTCTTACCTGTAGTGCTTTTTATATTTTGATGCCAATATTAATATTATGAGTACAACTTTGAGTACTTCTTAAAGTAAATGGTAGCACACAGCTATGAGAGGTAGCCAGCATTTGATAACATTCAAGGCTCCCAGAGGACTTGTTAAGGCCAAGCCATAGCAAATCAAGAATACACGTGTGTGTGTGTGTGTGTGTGTGTGTGTGTGTGTGTGTGTGTGTGTGTGTGTGTGTGTGTGTGTGTGTGTGTGTCATCCAGTAGCTTCTAAAGTAGCTTCAGGCTAAATAATGATGAAATGTGATGCAATGGATAGTCATCAAAAATACCACCAGTCAAAGAAAAGATCATCCTCTGGGGGGTTTATTGCTTTTTAAGAGTTACATGTGTTCAGTGTAGAAAAGCTGCTCCAAAATAATCCACGCACACAAGTCGAGAGGAAAACCATCACCCACCAGCTCCCTGGTTACCACAAGAGTTGGCATAGCAACCAACGGTGAAGAAGCTTTGTGAGAAAGACAGAATCAACGAGGGTAGAGTCGGTCTTTGATCAGTCGTATGGAGACTATAATGCCTGTTGTGTAAATGCTGATGATTTACCTCAGGTTGGTTTTAAAACATATGATCAGTCGCTCTGCAGGCGTTTTCTGCACTGATTCACAGTTATAGAGATCATGAAGGTTTTACTTTGTAGATAAATGTCAACATTGGCACAGACTGTCATTATTGTTCATCATAATAGGTGTAACAGTTCCGACGCAGCACAGAAATACCACACTTTAGCAAAGGCTGCTCACTGCCTGAACTGTTCTTTGTTTTCAGGGCTTCAGGTGGAATATGACTGGTTAATGTTTTTACTTCGTCTCTTTGCAGTGTTTCCTTAGCGCCATGTAGGCAAACAATAGAGAAGCTCAGATTACAACACACACAGAGGGAGAGCGACTTTTTCATTGTCTGCTCAGGTAGACATTCATCCATTATATCACTGCTCTAAATACAGAGACGCTTTTACATCCGATCCTCCCGGAAGAAACATCACCCCTCTGTTGCTTTTCTTTAGATTCTTCCACTTTGTTTAGTTTTTTTTTGCACGGTTGAGAGGTTTTTCTTTATCCTTCCAAGTCTGTTGAGAGTCTAAAAGGATAAAGGTTGTTGCAAACTGTGTGGATTGCAGTGCCCTCTAAGAACCCCTTGTGCTTCCGTGCTTTAGAAATAAACTTGACCTGGCTTGTTTTGGGGCTCGTGTTGTGCCACACAAACCCCGAACACAGTTGCAGCACAGCAGTTTTGAGCAGATCTGCTGCGACAGATTAACTCGGGAGGAAACTGAGGTCCGGGTGAGGAGGAGCGGTATCGCCGTGAGATGAAATACAGCACCTCGAGAAAAAAAACGTTTTAGATAGACGGTGTTTTTCTGATCAGAGGAATGAGCTGTTAGTCAACGGGGACAGTTTGGATGCGGCATCATTATGACAGAATGAGAATCTGTCTATGACATGATGATGGCCGGACATGAGGCTCACATTCAGGGTGATCTTTGACATCAAAATTGCCTTGCTGCTTGACAGCCCGCTGACACACTTGACAGCCGTCCCTCTTATAGACACAGGACACACTGAAAAAGAGACGCGGACTAGACCATTCTAGTTGCACCAAGCCTGAAAAAGCTCAAATAGAGAGACTCATTGGTCACTCAATGCCGGCGAGAAGCCGGTGCTTCCTCTTAATGATGGCTGATGTGTAGTGAATGATCATGCAGGCGATTCTCATTATGTTGTTCTCAGGATGACATATCCAGTAGGAAGGGAAAAACCTTATAGGAGACAGCTCTTTTCCTTATTTAAAGGCATGATTGAGTGAGAGAGCTTCCCATCACGAATCCACTTACATAAAGCAGTTAGGTGGCTGCACTTTGAGACGCATTTAAGAGCAGCGTGACATCCGTACATTCGTAAAGATGTTGTGCAGCATATGTTTCCTGTAATGGAGCCTCACAATAGGTGTTCCAGCCAGGAATGAGAAGAGTGGGGCGCAATTTTAAAAAAAGGTCTATTTTTTTGCACCGCAAAAAAAAGGCTTCCTTCTCTCAGAGATCAGAGGTATTAATGCTTTAATCTGCCGATATTGAGAAGTTAAAGTTGAGAAAAAGTAAAATTTAAACAATAGATTAGCTGATGCATCTGTTGCTTTAGAGGCACATTGTTCCCCAGGGGAGAGGAAGCTGCTTCCACTCTGCTCCATCCCCCAGCCTGTAATTAGGACGGACCCCGAGGTGTTGCTGACGACTGCAGCCTCGGCCGTCGGACAGAACTGGCCTCGGCACAGCATCGACGGTGATCTCCTCACTGTCGTCGCCCCTCAGCAGCCTGACATGCTGCTGACGCTTAAGTTGTGCAACTGCAGAGAGGACGCAGGGCTGATTTCCTCCGTAAATCCCGTGCATACGTGCATCGTCGTAGAATCTAAGCCAGTTCTCCGTCCAGGAGGCGCTATGACACACGGGGAAAAGCATGAATCTGCCGAGGGGAAGTGTTATTCACGACCCAGTTCCACCGAGGAAGGGAATGAGGATGCTGTGTGTGAAGAGTTTATCGCAGCATCAACCTCGGCTGCTCACAAGTTCAGGGTTTAGGTGTTTATTGGGCCAAAATTGACTTTGATTTGTGGATATTTTTTCCCCTCAACATGCAGATGTGCAGCTACATGTGGGTGTTGTCGTCTAATGTCAAGAGATCATACAGGCATATCTATTGTAATGAGATTTGCTTGTGACGGCGCATATATTAAAAAGGTTCTCTAAGACCTTGAGAGCACTAATATAGAATCAGATAGTAGGCAATGATTCAATATGATCATTTGTCGTCTTTCATGATGAAATCATATGTAGATACACAATTATGTCATTGATATTGACAAGCCCATCCAAACTCAACTTAATTTTCCCCTTTATAATTTCACTTGAAACACTTATGTTCATTTTGCACTAAAGTTCTCAATTTAATCATAAAACACTCTCCGTCTGTTTCATTTGTCAAATATTAAATTCACATGCGGAGATAAAAAATAATTGGCTTTACTATGCAGTTATTTATTTATTTATTTATAGAGTGTTTATTTGTTAAATTACCAGAAACATACAATTCATTGAAAAAAGTAAAAGGTACTGAATATTTGAATGCTATATCTTTCTCGCTTCCTATCTTTCTGCTGTCTAGTAAAATAAATATGAATAAATCAATGTAAATCTGAATAAATGCATATTTATGGTTTTAATATAAAAAGGCATGTGGCTAAAATGAAGGTTGATGTTGCCCAAGTGAGACTTTTAAAACATAAAATTCACATTTATTCATTCTAAAAACAGGCCACTGAAGCCAGCGTCTAAACGTCTTTAGTGACACCGTTTAAATTCAGATGACTGACACTCTTTACAGCTAGCTTCAGCCATCTAGAGAGACTAGCCAGAACAAAGTAGATTCCACCCAACAACCCAGACCGGTGTCGCCATCTCTTTTCCAGTGAAAGTAATTAGCAGCACGAGCCCCTCCAATGACGTGCAACGACTGCACGCAGACAGGCAGAAATAACAGAAATAATCACCTGTGGCGGTCGCAGGACTGTAATAAGGCCGTCCAACCGATGCAATGATTGGATGGGCTTATTACAGTCCTGCGACAGCCCCAGATGCCTCTTTTGTCTGTCAAAATATTTGATTTATGACTATATTTAAACTATTGCTGTCGTAATGTAAAGAGAATTTAAAAAAAATATTTTTGGAGGAGGATCTCTATGAGTCATTTGAAGTGAATCGACAGTAAACTCAGGACATCTGCTCTCTTCGTCCTGTCTTCAGGTCCCAGCGAGCTGGATCTCAGTCTACTGGGTGAAACCAGCAGCCTGGCAGATGTTGCCTGCAAGTATGAGGTAAGATCCATTTCTACTTCTTGCATTTGGAAGGTGATTTCACATTTTTCGATACCTGGTGTGGCAAATAGCGAAGGCATTTCAAAAGGTTGAATGACTCAGCGAGGTTCAGAGATGGAGAATGTTGCTGTGTAATACTTGGCAAGGCTGCAGACGAGCATCTTGGGAGCGTTGCCGTCTGGAGGTGCTTTAATGTGTCTCAGTTTCCGAACAGGCATTGTTTTCTCAGAGAATATTCTCTCTTTCGGCAGCGGAGAGTGTTTTTCTCATACTAATTCAGTGGTGAGTTAAACTCCACAGCAGCATTATCATCAGCTATCATTTTCTAATCTTCTCTTCCTACTTAATAATGTGTATTTTGTACTACTTTTTACACCATGCACATTATTCCTGTGTGTGTCGCCTTTCAGGGGATTTATGAGCAGAAATGGAATATAATCTCACAGCAGGTCATCTACAAGTTTCCACCGTAGCACAGAAAGTACAAACATTCAAATGTAGTGAAATCCGTCTTTGGTTTTTCAAAACTGAAAAGGTTCAGGTGTAAGAAAAAGAAACTAAAATGTGTGAAGGAAACAGCCACACAAACGTCTCTGAAACGTTTCACAGTGTTTGTTTTGTTGCCTCAACCTAACATTATGCGTTTCCTTGGTGACACCGCCAGGTAATGAGGTCACAGAGGTCGTTGTCTTCCCACATCACATCCGTTTAAAACACTATAACGTGAATATACCCTTATGTTGACAGGAATTTCAACGTGTCCTCGGTTTGCGTTGAGGTACAAAGTCAACATTTTATGATAAATGACTCACATTATTAGTTTAATAAGTCAAGACTGTTAAATATCAGCCCAGATTGATTCCTGTTCAGAACCATCTTACCGTTGTAACAGCACGCTGCTAAGGTACCTGATTAAAAAGGTGCACCATCTATCCAGCCTGTATGTGCTGTCTGGTGTTTCATCTTAACAAACAGCATCCTGCTGGCTGTGATTTCCTAATAAAACACTCTTAGTCATGCCACATAAAAAGAGAATTTAAACTGAGGCTGATTGATATTTATTGACCCCCGTCACCTCTCATCATTATCCAGACATATTCAGAGCCGGTGTAACGCCCGATCTATCCATACGACATGCTGCTAATCCTTGTAGAGCACAAGCAGAGTGAACACATAATCCAGCAGCCAGTCGTCCCTGCGCAGCACTTCCTGCGGTGACACTCGCGTCTGTGAAGTGGAACGAAGACAGCGTGCAGCCTTGTCGTCCCCCATTTGTGGCCTTGGATGCGAGACGAGATGGATTTTTGTTGCCGTAGCGATTCGCAGAAAGGCAGAGCGTCTATTTTGGGTGTCTGGTGTCAAATCTCGTGAACATTTTCCCTCCAATTGTTTCTTGCTTTTCACAACCTCCAATTTATTCCTGATGAGAGAACATCTAATGTGCATGTGTTTTATATTTAGTAGTTCAGTAATGGACATTTACTAGTGCTGTGCTGTTTTGAGGGTACTTGTATTTCTACTTAGTATTTGAGTGTACAGAAAGGTTCTTTTCACAGTGTAATATTATTATATGATATTAAAAGGGCTGTCCTTGACACCAAAATATTAAAGTTTCTCAGGGAATAAATCAGTCAGCATGACAAAATCATAACAACAACTAAAGAAATCTTAGTCAAATAAGACCAAAACAACCGATTAGTCAACAAGATATTATTATAGAAGATATTATATTATTCAGCTTTTATCATAACAAATACACGTATAAGCATTTTAATGTTCCTCAACGTGGAGCCAATTTTAGATAATTTGTGTACTGGGTAGATTAGTAGTAGAGTACTGCATCATGTAAGTATATCAGGTTTTTGTATGTAAAAAGTAAGTTAGTAGCTAGGAGTGTCAAATGAATGTAATGCATTAAAAATTACAATATTAAGTATAAGTTAGTAGCATAAAATGGAACGACTCAAGTAAAGTATCTCAAAATTGTACACAATGTACTGTAAGGTGTACTTTAAGAAAGCCACATGAGTCACATGATGACGTTCAAAACAAATTTCCATCTTTAACATTAGAAATGTGCAGCTGCTTTCTGTGTGAAGATGATAAAGACGACGATGACGAGCGCTCTTCAGACGACAGTTTGACATCGTGGTCCTGAGGTTAAGGACCCTTAGGAGTTGAGGGTGATGGTTTCAGTTATACTGGTGTGACGTGAAGGAATTATTATCAGAGATGAAGGTTGAGATGCAACAACATCATCATCATCGTCCCACTTCATTAAATGAAGATCTAACATCTAGAGCCGCCTCCTCCTCGTTGATGATGTCAGTCTCAACAACATTTCCTCTGGTTTTAATTGTAATCTGCAGACATTCATAGTCGTCAGAGGATCCATTCATCCACTGGTGACTCTACTTTCTCAAATTTGTGGTACTTGTACCAAGTCTTTTCATGGCACTTTAAGTATACTTTCGGAAGTAAATATTGTACATTTTACTCTACTACATTTACTTGGCATCTTAACAAATTCAGATTTTACATACATCTTATAAATGAAGCTGCCAAACAAGATATGCAGGTAAAGTTTAAAGAATTAGTCGATCTTCACTCCAGCAGGGAATTAAGAAAATAAGTCTTAACGTGTGTTTACATACATATTCTGTCTCCATTCCGTATTTGCAATGCGTGCTGTGCTTCTTCTCCCTCTCCCTCTGAGTCATCCCACCAGTTGGTGTGTACCCACATGCCGAACCGGCTCGTCATTGGCACCCAGCACTCCCCCACACTGACGCCATTTATTTAACACTCAAGCAGCTCCGCTTCACTTCATTCTGCGTCTCCGCTGAAGGCGACTGCGGCTCCACGTCGACACCGCAACCATTCAAAGTCAGTTTCAGAACAATGGGAGGTCAACAGCTGCAAATAGATGGGGAATAACACGGGAGGTTATTTCTCTTTCAGTCGTTCTGACGGTGGCGAGCCGTTTTCTGACATTCTGACTTTCCAAACTGCAAATTGCTCCATAAATGCAAAATGTCCATTTATCATCCAGAACATTGGAACTCCGGCGCATTCTCACCCCCAACCTATGAAAGATGGGAGCCTTGTGAACGGCTCATTCATCCGTCTATGGACCTTCTTGGTCACATGATCATATCTGATGATATATCACACGTTGTTGTTGGATAATCAAACAACTTTTTCCCCCTTTAAACTATTGTGCAGACGGCTTTTTACCTTTTTGCATACAATCTTGGGCTGTTTCGATTGCGTTGCTCCATGAAGCAAGTGAGTTGTAAATCGCTCATCTCAGGCTGGATTGTGCACATCACATGTTTTTCTTAAATGTCAAGTTTAATTGCTTTTTGGAAGAAGGATGTGAGGCGTGGGAGTACATTATGTCTCGTTTGGACTCCTTTTAATAGTTGATCCTCCTAGTAGAGATAAGAGATATTTCATGTTCCGAAATCACATTTTTTTTAAATGTGTTAAACAATATGAAAAGTTTCTCCTGCCAACAAACATTGTGAGGTTCTACATTTGTGTTGGATAACGCAGCCTTGTTCCAGTTTGCACATTTCCCTCCAGCTCGGTGCTCGCATGACTGATCAGTTTCTGTTTGCCTTTTGAAAGATCCATTAACGTTTTAATTTTGAACCTTCTCTGCCTTATTTGAATAGAAATGAGAAAGCACTTAACTACGGAGTCTATTAGGGAGTATTTGATAAACAGTTTTCTCAAATTATCCAAAA
Organism: Eutrigla gurnardus; assembly: GCF_963514095.1. Taxonomy (NCBI): domain Eukaryota; kingdom Metazoa; phylum Chordata; class Actinopteri; order Perciformes; family Triglidae; genus Eutrigla; species Eutrigla gurnardus. The sequence goes on from NC_139918.1 coordinate 20,853,578, forward strand.
ATTAAATTACAAATCGTTCATGCATTCAATATAATTATTTCGTCCATTTTATTCAGTCGTTCATGTCCTCAAATTGCTTACTGCAATAAAATTAATAGCATTAATTTGTCGGCTTTACTCTATTTGTCTCTCTCTCTATGGCTGTGTCATTTCTTTTATTTTATTAAACGCTTAGATAAACTGCTTTTTGAGAGTTGGCTGTTAAACTTTGTGTTACGTTTGACATCCCATAAACATTTGTGTTTGTGTAGATAACGGATTGCATGGCGTTAATATTTCTGTTATGCTCCAAATGTCTCTTCAAGTTTATGGAGCAGTTAATGGTGCAATTGAGTAATTAGCAATTAAAGCAATCAGCAACGTGAGTGTGGGTGAGGGGGGAGGGGGGGGGGGGGAGGGGCAGCCTGGTTGCTCTTCTAGCTGCGATGAAAGTTCTCCTACATTTTTCAACCTATATTTATCTCCGCGGGGGAATTTAAATTAGTCATGTGCAGTGATAAATACATTAACTCTGAATGAGTCATTAGTATCGAGTTTATTGTTCTAGGTGTATCATTAGTCTTTTGGAGATGGGCATGAATAGTAGTCCACAAGAACATGTGTGTTCATCACACATTCATCATATAAACTAAATGATCATATGTCGAATATGACGGACACCTTTTATATCACACGGTCATTTGATACACTGTTGTGTTAAAATATTTATTATAGCGATTTAAATTATTTGAAGGGTCATTATTACCAAACAGCAAATGAAGGGAATGATTTACCTCCTTTATTACCTAAAAGGAGTCCTGCTCTCAGCTCTGTAATGGCTGTGAACATTATCCTCTTCTGTACTTCAGCGATCAGCAGTGCTTCTAGTGTAATCATTCATATCATCATTATTATTAACAGCCTTTTGTATGTTTGTCTGCTTCTGTTGAAATCACAGGAATTCATTTCAGTTTTAATGCCAACACTCGAGTTATTGGCAGGTCATTTGTGCCAGAATGATGCAGATGGCCAAAACGGAGGTGGATAACCATGGAAACCTGCAGCAATGAGACTTTAGGGAGAAATTATTTGTCAAAATGGTCTCAATAGTTGACATGAATGAATGAATGAATAACTAGTCCCCTCGAGACGGATTAAAGAAAGTGGAAAGCCTCTTAAAGACAGGTATTTCTGCGCTGGTTTGACAGGAACGTGTTTGCAGCTCGGTGATCAGGATTCAGTGAATGAGACTCCTCCAGGCTCAGACCTGCTGTTTGCTCCGGGGAGGCTGAGGGTTTGCTCAGCACTTATTCTCCAGTACGCTTTCATCCGACTTTCTTATCTCCCGAGTCTCTCTTTTTTAAACCATTTATTTGTCTTGTCTTGTGGCCAAAAGTATGAGGACACCCAGTTGCAGGCTGTGAGGGCGACTCTTTTATCTTAGATTCTTATTCAAACACAATTTAAATGGAGGATTGTGTTAAAAGCACACTTTGTTTGGGTGAAATAAAGATGTTTTTGAGTAGCGAGAACATGCAGAATATAAATACAACTTCATCTGTGTCTTTCCAGGTTGATGAGGAGGAAGAAATTGGGCATGCTGAAGGAAGAGCGGAAAGTAAGTGGATGAAATGCACTACCAGCCTTCTCCTATAGGCTGCAGGTGACATCACAACTTCTCACCAAAGCGTCACTGGCAGCTATGCATTTGCCTTCTTTCATAAAAGCGGCAGCTCAACACATTCAGCATTTCATCACACTCACAGTTCCATCTCAGTAAATGTCACGTGTCATTTAAATGCTATACACCAGAAGCCTGAATTTACTTCCTGCAGCCTGTGTGTGTGTGTGTGTGTGTGTGTGTGTGTGTGTGTGTGTGTGTGTGTGTGTGTGTGTGTGTGTGTGTGTGTGTGTGTGTGTGTTGCCCTGCATCAACAGTATTGATTGAGTAATGGAGGGGGAGGAAGGGTCGCCTGTTGATTCTGTTGCCGGTTGGGGCTGATGTTTATCTCGTCAGCTAGCTGTCGCTAAGCTAACATCACTCTCTAGAGGAATACGAGGAGGAGGACGATAACCGTCTGTTTAGTCAGCATGCTGGCAAATTTGAAATACAGCCAAGAAATAAATGTTTGTATTGGAAACTTGTAGTAAAATACAATAGTACAAAACTGTGATCCAAAAGTGTTTTTCCATATACAGCATCAAACCGTCTGCTTTCCTTCTCCCTCGTCTCCATATGAAGCTGGGATGTTAGTCACTGATGATGTATTTCGAGTGATACTTTCCAGCCCACATCTTTTCTAAAGTTATTTTTGTACAAAAGAGTAAAGTACATTTTTTTGTTAAAGGTGTAAAAACACTGGAGGATGAGCAGTATGCATGCAAATTTCCCTCTAATCAAATTACTGCTGGTCATTACTTTCAAAATATGAGTTTAGATGAAAATTTGAAAAAAAAAAATTGCTTTTCCTCATCGAGTGAAGTTGAGTTAATACTACAAACTAGCATGAAGGATGATAGATGGGAAATGATGGCAATCCTTAATGGAGTAGTTGCTTTTTGTCTAGAGGGAGAAGCTGACTAATTACTTTGTAAAAGGTCTAAAAGCTGACTAATATGACCAAAAGAATTGCAGCGCGAGTCTGGTTCTTGTCTGTTATAAGTGAAGATGTTAATGATCTCAATCAATTCATCATTTGTAAAACAGTTTGGCTGTTAAAGGGGAATCTGAGTGTGTGTGAGCATGTGTATGTACAGTATGATGCACGTGTGTAAATCTATACCAAACATGGCTTTCTTTCCACTGACAGGTTATTGCACAGAACAGAAGAAACCAAAGGTCGTCTTCATGATGGGTGCGTACATGAACACACACACACACACGATAATACTGAGCAGCTGTTAACTGTTGCGCTGTCTGACAACAAAAAAAAAGAAAAAGATAATTGGTTTAGGATTTAATCAAGCTTCTTCTCTACAAGCTAAAAATATTGATTAGTGAAGCTTTACAAACTTCAAATGTCCAACAAGTAATGAAATCCTAGAACGATTATTCAAGGAAAAACACTACAATAATGTATGAAAATCACAAAGTGATTTCCATTTCCAACATGTTTGTGTTCCCTATTTAGTCAACTATAATGTGAACCCTTTGCTCTTGCTTTATTTATAGCAATTTTAAATATTCAAGTGAACTTTCAAAGGCCAAGCAACAAAGTGTTTTGCAACTATAAAGGACTGAATTATGCAGAGCAAGTAAAACCAACTCAGCTATTCGCTCATGATGACTCGTTATCTGGTGGAGCAAGTTTGTATTTTTCTGTCACCTCATAGGACAGGTGGTCTTTGCCGCTGGGTCAGATGTGATGCCGACTTTGAAAACAGTGTGTCCAGACTCACTTCTGAGGAGCCCCTCAATTATAAATGAAAAGTCAGCGTCCCCTCGGCAACCTTTCGCCTCTGGCTGTCTCTCTACCAACCTGTTCTGTCTATTGCTGCTGATGGTGCAGCTTCAGGGTGTTGTCTGTCAGACTCCCTGTCTGTCTGCCTGCCCTGTGAAATGCTGATGAGAGTATATGAGAGGTAGAGAGTGTTCGGGTGTCCCCAAGGGATGAAAATGGGAGGGAAACAGAAAATAGCAGCAGTATTTAGGAGCTCTGATGTCAGATCACAAACCTTAAAATCAGATAAATACTCAAATTGGAGTCAGAAATACTTGCTGAGCAACATGCAGAGGTAGAATCACAACCCGACATCAAAACTGCCCGAATTAAAAGTTGGGAGAGAGTTTTAGGTGGTTCGACTTTATTTGGGTTCCAGAAACTCCCCGACTATGAAAACTGTGTTCTGCAGCAGTGCTTCAGAAAGGAGTTGGAGATGATGCCTGAGGGAAATGCTAATTCGAGGTTTCACTAGTGTCGGAGTTTTTTCATCTTCTCTCCTTCATCTCCCACAGCTCTCCTCTCTCTCTCTAGATTTCAATCTTCCTCACTTCTGTTTCCTTCCTCCCTGCTGAAAAATACTATTTTAAAATCAGACTCACATTTAAATCATGGAGGGAAAGAAATGCTGTTGGTGTGAGAGGTACAGTAATATTAGTTTCAATACTAATGCAATGGTAATCTTGCACTTTGGTGGCCTTTGATGAAAACCTTGAATATCATTAACAGGCAGCTAACAGCCAAGTGTTAGAGGAGAAACGGCTGTATTTAACATCGTCAAATTAGTCATAGTGTTAGCACTTTGACTTCCCTACATAGTCTGTGGTTCTCAGTCCCATTGGTTCCCACTGGAGACAAATATCTCTCCTACTTAGTGGATGGTGACAGTGGAAAATGAAAAATATCTGCACAGCAGATTTAATCATCCGCTTGGAATCCAGCAAAGAACATTTTTGTATTTTCCTTGATGTAAATAACTGCTGTATGTCAGTTAGTGGAGGTCTCTGCAGCCCATTTGTCATTCAGACTGAATTATTTTTTTACATCAAAGTGTTACCTTCTGAAGCTTTGAGCAAAAATAATTATGTAGAAGAAATGAATTACACAATTAAATTACCAGAGAGATGCCTAGTTTCATCCATCTCCTGCTCCATATCTAAGATAAGATTTTTATTTCCCCTCTGTGACTCCTATCAAGGACACCGTTCACACATGGTGGGTTTTTTCTTAAATCTAAACCGCCACCTACCTCAGGGACAGAAGTCAAAACAGAAGCTGCTCAGCAATCAGTGCAAATGTCTGCCACCACTCATCAAATTGTCTGTGATGTTGCAGTAAAAGTTAAGTTTAATGGAACAAATGTGACATCCAAGTGACAAGGACGGGTGAAATACGACACCCAGACTCGTAACAGTTTTGCTCTGAGAAATTACACAACCATCCACAAGATCCAGAGAGACATCGTTAAATTAAATATATGCGTGGTCCAACAAGGAGCGTTCCAGGGTTATCCGTGTTGACATTCGGTTTCAGGCTGTTAAATGGTCTGGCATATATGTGAATCATCAGCATAGCAATAAAATGGAACCCAGAATTCTGAATTATTGTAACAGAGCAGGAGACCCAGGATGTAGCCTTGAGGTGCACCAGATATAACTGGGGGCGTTTGGTATTTTGCTCATCACCATCTTGGTGAAGTGACACAAGGGTGGAGCTAAGTAAGACCAGACATTGAATAAGACATTTAAGGCAATCAAAACAATTATTAGCAATTAACTTCCATGAACTGAAAACATACTGAAATGGTGAAAGTTGTCAGATTAAAACACAGACAACTTCATTGTAGCTCCTGTCAATCACAAGATAACCCCGCCTTAAAGCATACTCTGCTTTATCGTCTATTTTACTCTAAATGGGGCCATAATTTACTAAATGAACATCATGTTGTATTAAAGAAGACTTGAATATAGCTATCCAGACCCTAAACATGTTTACAGAGGTAATAAATCAAGTGAAAGTAGAGTAATTTTCTCATAGACTTCCATAAGTTCCGACATATTTTTGCAACGAGGAGTCGCCCCCTGCTGGCAGGTTGCATTCTGTCCATAAGTGATGGATCTGTTAACAAGCGACTGTTCGTTAAAAAGTTATCCATAAAATACATAATTTAGTCAGTGTTTGTCCAGAAATGTATTTCAGGTTTAAACTGTAAAAAGGTCCCACTTTTCCCGAGCAAGGAAAACAATCGTTTGTATGTGTGGTAGAGAAGTGAATAAACCTTAAAGTAGAGCCTGAACATTAACTCAAATGAAAAGTAGCAGCAGTTTAAATTGCTGTATAAACTGGTCCAGAGGCATTATAAATTCCCTTCATCTTGGCTCTCTCAAGCCCGTTTAGACTAAATACAATTTTCAGAGAGATATCTTTGAATCAGAGAGCCGGTTAATGCAGCAGGTTTGAGTTGACCTGACTAACTATAGGAGAGTTCCTAACAAGCTTCTAGGGCTTTTTCTTCAGCCCTGTTATGTCATTATTTTACTTCCTGGCAGAGATATCAGCAGAGGGTGTGATGGGGCAAAATATATACAGTCAGCGAACTTGTGGTGAATGCAATGAATCCATAACTGTCCCCTCTCCTCTTTCCCTGACACTCCTGAGCAGAGCCCGGCTCATATCAGACCAGGCTCTCGGAGGAATTGGGGATGATGACATTTTTTTTTTTTTGGCGGGGGGGCAGCGACACTCTGACTCAGGGAGAATACTGATGAATGTGAAGCACATCCCGAGTTTTAGAACTGTGCCCAAGGCTGGTTATGATAAATTACCGCTGTCTGCTGAATACAGCTTTATGGCCATGTAATACAGTTAACCTGCGATAAACCTCACGGCACAGCAGACAGACGGACAGATGAGAAAACGGAATATTTTAAAATATTTTTAAGGCAATCAGCTCAAATATAATTACTAAATGTTGACTGATTAGAAAAGCATTGTGGCTCCTTTGTCACCTCCGCACTGTCGGCCAATCACAGCGTGAGGTGATTTGAAGCATAAAGTGGCATGAAAAGATGATAAAATAATGCATACATTCCTATGCGTGTGTGTGTGTGTGTGTTTTCTCTCAGGTGGTCCAGGCTCAGGGAAATCCCTCCAGTGTGATCGGATGGAGGAGCGGTTCGGCCTGCGCCACGTCGCTCTGGGTGAACTGCTGACTAACGAGCTGCAGTCTCACGGCGATAGAGGGCGTTACCTGCGGGACGTCCTGGAGAGAGGAGAGCAGCTGCCCAAGGCCAGTGTGGAGCTCATGTTACTTAACTTATACACACGTACAAGCCGTAAATACTACAATACCCATTAGGCGGAACTAAACTGCCCCAGAATTCAAAAGTGAATCGTTTTAAGCTGCAGATATGTAGCAGTTTTCTAAACACTGTAAACCTCAGAATCAAGAATATGTCTTGGTAATTTATCTTTTTAATAGATAGATAGATAGATAGATAGATAGATAGATAGATAGATAGATAGATAGATAGATAGATAGATAGATAGATAGATAGATAGATAGATAGATAGATAACTTTGAGATTTTTTTACAGCGCAAGAAGAAAACTCAAGCTGGAATCAGGTCACAACTCTCTAAATATATTGAGTGCCTCTCAGCCCATTTTTGTGGAGTGATCATAGTCATCTTTGCACAAATGTTTTTAAGTTTACCATGTGCTGCAAATAAATAAATAATAATTGGAGGCAAATTGGCAGCATATCTAAAAAAAAAAATAAAGATAAATAAAAGGTACTCTGGGAACAGTGAGCTGTGGAGAAGGCTGGGCCAACAAGATAATACCTTAAAAATAACAAGACCTTTCAGATTGTTATTTCATAAAAGATAGATCCATCCATGATGTGACCGAAAAGAAAACGTAACCCAACAGCTCTCAGGCCGAGAAAATACTGATACAGTATAATATAGGACATGTTTTCCTGCAAAAGGCTTAATGAAATAAATAGAAGCGGGGTTCGCCTGGAGTGCTCCAAATGGCTTTCACAGAGATTGCACATCTACAATGTACCAGACAAAGGTGGCACGGCTGTCTGAGCATTTATTGGAGCTGGAGACGACCAGAGTGTACACACCAGATACATTATCTACGACTCTAAGTCTATCCGGAGGAAGACATGTTTATTTTCTGAGAAGTAAACAACAGCAGAGTCGACTTCAGGCCAGCAAACACTGGACGTCTTGGGTGTAGTTTGAATAAATAATATATTCCTTTTCCGCCAATAGAGCCACCTAAATGCTACGCGCTGTTCCTTTAAAGAAAAATGACTAAAACAATAATTCAGTTATCAAAGTTGTTGCAGATTAATTCGCTTGATATGCGCAAAATTTCTCTGGCGAGAGACTAAAAAGTGAATCCATTCATGAATTAATGACCAAAATTGATCGATAAGAAATATAATCGTGTAATATTGCCAACAAATATTGACGTCACATTAATGACAAGAACCCTGAATGCAGTGTTGCAGAATATTAAGGATTCTAAGGAAGAGGAATGAGGTTGTTCAGCAGCGACTGAATGAAAACGTCCAAATGTTGACACACTGTGACTTTAAGAACTGTCACTTTCTACAGTATAAAACCTGAAGCACCACCCAGCTGCTACCAGCAAACAACCTGAAATGTCACAACAGGATTTGTGATTCAAAACGTCTTCTGCTGGATTTAAGACTCCGGTCCATTGTGAAAATATGAAAACTCAGATCCGCCTATATATATTGCAGTTTTAGAGTCTGCAGCACGGTTAAATAGAAGTCACAAGTGATTTACCGACTCTGCAAGGCCACTTTGACAGCGGTTGGTCGTCATTTATTTTCTCTGTATACTTTTTTTCCCCTGAATTGATCTCAGGAACCGACGAGCTCGCTTCTCTCACCACCAACGTCTATCGATCCAACTGCAGTGCAAAGTGTCCGTTTGTATAATTTTGTCCTCACTCACACAAAAATGAGACCAAACGAAGATTAAAAATTGGCTTTAGATGCAGCTTCCAGATCAGCAGCAAATAACACACAACCTGCAGCAACTTTTCAGACTGGTTGTTGTCAGTATATCAGCTCAGAGGGCAAAAGGAAAAAAAAAAAGCTTTGAAATGCTTCAACTGGAGGATTTCATGTGGAGCAGAGGAGTGAGGAAATATGAAAAAAGACTGAGGATATCTGCCACAAGGACTGGGTTATTCATTCAATATTAATATGAAATTCAAGATACATGTGATTGTAGCTGCAGAGATCAAAATGCACATATTTAAATATATGTAGAACACCATGTTCTCTTAGAATATTAGGGATATGATTGTAAAATTATAGTCTTTATATTCATCAACATTACTGTCATGTTTTACTAGCAAGTCCCAGTTATAGTTAAGTCACTCCTGCCAGGCACCCAAAAAAGACATACCAATATCAATTTTTATTTTTATTACAAAAAAAAAAAAAAAAATGTCCTTCATAAATTAAATTCCATTCACATCAATTGTGTCAGGGTGGAAGCAGAAATCTCGACATCTAAGATTCAAAACGTGCTCTGATCAGATCAGACCACAACTGGTGGCTGATCGATCAGAGCCCTCGTCTCAAATCTTGTCAAAATAAACTCTAAATGATCAGCATGTTTAGATACCGTTATAAATAAGTGACACATGCTTCGTCTTTAAAAAGAGTTCTGTTGGTTCTGCTACTTAAAGCATCAAATCATCGGCGTTAGGGTTTGGGAAGAACCCGAACAAATTGGACAACAATAAAACATTAAACCCTAGAAACCCAGAGATATTCAGGACTTCTATTATTTGAAGATTTTGATAAGTGGTGCATTGAACGGATTTGCAAGCCATTTAAAAAAGACATCCAAACACAGATTTCCTTTAACTTTCTTTCCCGAAGGCGTTCAAGCAAGGCTCAGCTGGCTAAGCCTCTTACAGCACATTAAGGTCACGTCCCATGTGTTCTCCAACATCCTCACTGCCAAACACTAATTGTATGTCGTGTGAATGAGGATGGACACATTGATTTAAAAGGGGAGGATGAATAATCCCAGAGTGGGATTACTGAACAGCAGGTTTTCTGCAGTAATACAAAACCAAAAAAGAGGTAATGGTTTCATCTTAAAAGTGAGATAAAGTGCAGCCGCTGTGAAATCTGTTCTGGTATGGCGACCGTTTGCTTGGATGGAATGTTACTGTACTGTTGCCTGGCAACTTGCCACTGCAAAGTGGAAACTCAGCGACAGATTTTGAGCCGAAGCCAAACATCCTCAATGTGTTAAACTACAAAAAACTAGTGCATTTCTTGATTTCCTCTGGCAGCTACACATAATTTGATGCATCTTCTGGCTCGAGGTCGTACATCCGATCACAAATACTCGATAAGAGCACATCAGGCTTCTGACAAGGCCGCCTCATCCTAAAACATACATCCTTCCCCTTTTTTTCCTTCCTTCCTGTGAGTTTTCCTTCAGAAGGCTCTGCTTCCATGCCAGCAACAACTAAAAAATTCAGTAAAAAAGGACTTCATAAGAGCAGTTCAGTGTCTGGGCGATGAAAAGGTCCGCAGCACAAAAACTCTCGTTATGGATGCCTTCAGATGAAGAAAAACACCAATTTTAAAAACATGAACTCAAGTAGACAAGCAACTACTGCAGAGCCGTTAACGCGTTGCCCATCCATTTGAACTGATAACTATCAGTAAATAAAAAAGGCAAACTGCTCTTTACAATGATATACATGATAACAGTTGGCTAACTCAGCACAGCTTGTGTGCTTTAGTAGATACAATGCAGGGGAAACACGCCGATCATTAACGTTACCTGAAACGGATGCAGTCTAATACAACAGTCCTGCAATAAATCAGACGTTCGTGGAGGTTTTATTGTTCAGTTTTTTGATTTGGCCATTTACAATCCAAGACACACAAGGATTTGGAGCATTGATGAGCAGCAGACAAACATTCATCCATTCGTTTAGCGTAGCAGCATTAACGAGAGGAGGTCAACACTTTATAGGTCATTGTGATATGAAGAATAGCACACTATAAAAAGCTGCTCCATAAACTCCTCTATGTGATTAAAACTAGTTCTCTTATGTCTGGTAAAAAAAAAAAAAGCATTGAATTTCCCATAATGCAGGGAAATAATTATGTGTAAGCATTCATCTTAACATCCCTAAAGCCAATATTCAGCATCCTTATGGACAAACAACCAGGACGAGAAAAGAAGATTCAGCAAATGCAGCAGCACATGAGCAAAGTCAGGCGTAATTAGCAGAAGCAAAGACATCTACAAGACTGTGGAGAGCAATAATCCACCCAAACAATAGTACAGCAGAATCTGCGTAAACACTCACCAGAGCTTGTTTCGGAGCAAAGCCTTTGGTGAGTGTTGCGGTAGCGCCAAGCTAACGGCCCCCCCATGTTGAAGTGACTCCAACCTGAGCAGGAAGCGTTTGCAGCAGAGCACCAAACCAGGTGGAGCCTCACAGCTTTAAATATGCCGGCTCATTACAGAGGGTGCGCTTGATTCGTTTTCCAGTGAGCAGAGGGTGTCACATGTCAGTAGACCGGATTGATCAGAGAACAAATGCATTTAGTTCAAGTTTATGAATTATTTATCCAGGGAAAGTTGCTTAAGCGTGTCCTGGGTTATGTTAATACAATCCACTCAGTCAATTCAGAACAAAAATGTTGGGATAAATCCTTCTTTTATATGATTTAATATGCCAGAGGGATCTTTGCAGCTGTAGTCTGTGGAGACGATAGATTTATTTCACCTCTAAGGTATTTCTCTGGTTCTATCATCAGTCCAGATCAACTGCAGTGCTTGTGGCCAATCAGCAGCTTTAATTGGAGCTGTTTGATATCTTATAAGTGTGTTTTTCTATTAATGATAGCACTCACACACATTTTTATATTCAGGACTGCCTTCAAACTAGCAGCCTTGCAGTCCCAGGACATACAGAATGGAAATACATATACACATATGCATGCCTGATTAGCCCAGAAGGGGGGAGCAGGAGAAAACATACTTGTATACACCCCGTTGCCTTCAAGTACCCATTATGTGCAGTGAACACAGCTTATCAGATACACGTGTAGCAGCTCCATTACATTGAACCCAAACCCCAGCAGCTGTGATTAAGACCATTTTGATTGATTGAAGTGGCTTAATCTGTTGTTTCTTTGTCAGAAAGTTGATCCCCAGAAGTTTGAACAAGTTACGAATTAATCATTAATCAAGCAAAGAGGTCAAACATTTGCTGGTTTTAGCTTCTCAAATGGTGCTGATTTTCAGTTTTATATATATATATTTCTGGACAAAACATTCAATGTGAAGACAACAGTGTCATTTGTCCTGACATTTAAATTCCATCCATCATAAATCAAAAGAATAAGTGATTATATCGCCGTTTGCAGCTGTTTTTGCAACAACACAACAGCATTGTCACACACACACAGACACAGTGAACCTGAAGCTTTCGGGGCTCCTGTAGGACCATCTTTTGGTATTTGCATGGTGATTAACTTTCGTGCTCTTTGCGTGCCTCTCATGTCCAGGATGCACTGCTGGAGCTGCTGTGTGATGCGGTGGCGGCGGCGGTACGGCAGGGGAAAGGCCTCGTGATCAGCGGGTTCCCCAGAGACCTGAGACACGCAGAGGAGTACGAAGCCAAGGTCAGAGCACAGACAGCACAGGGAAAAGTTGAAATCATGTCTGAACAAAGACAAAAAGAGAGGAGAGAAAGCAGAAAGACACATGTTTGACATGCAGTGACATCAGAGTGTGTACTGACGATGCCTTGTGTATCAGATGGGGGAGCCCAGTGCCGTGCTCCTGCTGAGCTGCTCAGCCGACACCATGTCCAGCCGTCTGCAGTGTCGCGGCAGGTCCAACGACAGAGACGGGGCCCTGCACCGGAGGGCCGAGGGCTTCTGCAGCGACAGCCAGGTGGTGGCAGCTCATTACGAAAGCAAGGAGCTCCTGCACACGGTAATGTTGGCAAATTGCATTTTTCATATCCTGGTTGTCAGGATGCAGCTAACTCTGGGTTAGAAGTTCAATTCCCACTTGGTAACAGCTCACTTTCATCTCAAATGCACATTCCATCCGTTTAAAGTAAAATTTTAACATCCTCAAGTGTATTTGTAGCCACCCCATTACACCCTGGGTACACGGTTTACCTCATTATCTGTATTTTCCTATTTAACATATTAGCAGAACGTTTCTATTTTAGATTATGCGCATGATCACATTGTTGAGAAGAATATAGGACAAAGTGATGGATACAAAACCGTAAAATTATGTTTCACAAGCTTTTTGAAGTTCATCCTTCGACAACAGGGGTGGTTATTGTAGAATATGTCCGGAGCTGAAGGCTGGGTGTAAGAGGAGGAGTTGACTTGCTGTGAGTTTGGTGCCTCGAGACGTCAATGAAAGGGTCAGCCGATAATCACAGAATGTCTGTTTGGGAGTTGAACTGTCCCTTTTAAAATGAGCTGATTGAATGTTTAAATGCCACCTCAGGTGTCGTGTGTTTGTGTTTGTGTTTGTGTTTGTGCAAGCTTAAATGTCACAGCAGGTATTGAGGTCACCGGTCTGCTGTGAGCGTGCAGAGGTTGCACTGCAGCAGACCGACAGCTTTTTGAAAGGCGGTTTGTCTCCATGTGCAGGTCGATGCCGAGAGGTCACCAGATGAAGTGTTCGCCCAGATCTGCCAGGCGATGGAGACCTTCTGATTTCTACAATTTCCTCAACAGCGCCAGCCGCCCCCCCACCCCGCCCACCCCCTAACTCCGCCATCCAGGAGGTCCACCTGTGAAGACCCTCTCTGCCCTCCCCCTCTGGATTCTCACCCACGCCCTCATAACTTCACCCCCGCACCACACATACGCTTGATGAACTGTGATATGCATGACCCCGAACACTCCCGGTGAAACCTCTTCCTGCTTCTGACACTGACGAAGCGCCTGGATGTCACATTCTGCTTCACCCATGCATCGTCTCTCTCTTACATTGACCATATCGCTGCCGACTGCTGGACCAAGGCAGATTACTGTACAGAGAAAACAGCATGACCTGCTGTGACTGAGAGCATTTCTCTAGTTGAATGGGAGTTCTCTCTGCCTGTCCGCCCCCCAAAGGAGTAAAGAGAGGCTTCCCGCCACGCTAGAAAGTGGAAATGTCAGTGTGTGCGCGCTCATGCTCTCATGCACAGCAACATGCTTTACACAGTAACAAGCATGCAAGAATTACAATCAAGCTCAACAGCCTTTTGTGCATTTAATAAAAAAAAGAATCGAGAGTATTACAGAATATGGCATTTGTATGTTTCCAAGCTCATCGTACAGGTGCTTGTTTACGTCTGATATTTAGCATCCAATAAAGCCAGTGCATTTGCTAATTGGAGGATTTTTGATTGTGTGTGCGTGTGCGCGTGGGAGCGCAGGGAATGGCCACAGCCGATCTGTGGGCTCCATCTGCTGGTGAGGAGATCACAACAAAAAAGGGGCTGAAGAGATGGGAAAGAACCTGAGGGGATGAGAGGTTTAACATCCTGTTTAAAATGCACATCTTGTTTGAGTTTCCACCTTTAACCCAACATCAGCACATGCAGCACATGTGAGGGAGCGGTTGAAGTGGATCACCAGAGGTCACAGGGTGGGAGCAGAAATGGAAAGAAAAACAAATAAATCAGTAACGTGAACATTTTCACATCCCATCGGCGACACCAGGAGGTTCCTGCGTTTCTGCTATCCTATTAAAAATGTTTTTAGTCCAAATATTTGAAAAAGAAAAAAACAAAGCACTTCATTCTTCTATAGCAGGTCGAAGAGGTGACAAATTAGCTGTCGTTCATGGTGATTATCAGTTAATATGTATTTTGTTGTTTTCTTTTGGTGAAGTTATGGTGAACCATTACTACAACTGTCAGTATTATATACATCAGGTCTTTTCTTGTACTTTCCCGACAGGCTAAAATTATTTGACTTTGATCACTTAGGATGGTGATCATAGTATTTGTGATTTAGGAAATAACTTAACCAAAGTTTTTGCATCTTACAACTGTCCAGAATGCAGAGCAGAAATTGCAATTTTGATTTCCAGCTTCTCAAACGTGAAGGTCTCGTTGGACAAAATTAAATTAAACATGTTGAACGTTCAGACCATTTCCTTTAAGGCATGTTTTACTTATCTGACATTTTATATTTAATGATAAATTAGTGCATTATATTCTTGATGAAAATAACTTGTGATTCGTCACAACTGCACTAGTACTGCACCTCACAATTCCTATTATATTATTTATTATCACAATTAATTTATTGAGAAATTCTGAGTCCAAAAATCAAACCGTCTGAAACCCAAAAATATTAAAATTATAAAAAACTTCCACATCACATCAGATATTTTCAAATACCTTATAACTAATTAAGTCAACCAATTCAATAATCAAATCGCCCTTGAATAATAATACAGGAACAACAGGTGTAGAAACATTATTTTCACATACTTTTATTTCCACGGTTCTCCTCTAGCATTTTTTTTTTTACATTATTTTTTTATATTTTTTTTTACATAAGAACAGACTGTTATACACAGATATTGAAGCAGGGCAAAGGGGGTGAGGGAAAGAGACGAAAACCATACAAAATGGTGTCTACTCAAGCACAACAAAATCTATATGTATAAAATTGTGTGGGTTGTTCCACTGTGGAGGCACCAACCACTACCTCAATTCTTTTTTTTTTTTTTAAATAGATTAATAAAAATACAATCTTTTAAAGTGGACTGCAAAATTAAAGAAGATCTAGAGGCATGATGACTGGATCAATAATGTAGGACAATGTGGGTCAATGGTGCCACGCAGACAGGAAGAAGTTGTGGCCATGTTTAGAGGTGGACTTCCCTCCAAAAGAAAAACTCTTTTAAAAATGGCACACAGCAACTAGCGCTGGCTACTTTTCACCATATACTTGTACACTCAACATGATCAACAACGGCACACATTAGGGGATGAACCAAAAGATGAGAACAAAAACTTTATACGTTCCCATTCGCCTGCCTTCAAAAACATTTGCTCTCCTTGCTGTAGTGCTTCCTTGTTAGACATGTTTTAGTGGAGAGAGCAAAGGAAACGGAGATGAAAGTGTGTGTCAGTGTGAGTTTGAAAGGTGAGAGAGCAGCATTGTGTGACAGTGGTAGGGATGGCTACATGCTCAAACATGGCATAGTCCGTTCGACACATACAGGGTCTGTGTGTAGAACGTCACGTGGATCAGCAAGAATTTCCTACATTCTTCCACCCAAAACACACCGACCTAGGCGTCACGCTCCACGCTGCTCAACTTCCCCTCGCAGCAGAGGAAGCCACTCATAAATACTCAATCTACGGATACCTAGCTAGAACATTTCTCACTCTTGCATAACACGGAGATCACATACACACACGTAACCACCTGTGTGTATCTCAGTTGATGACTTCACAGTCCACTATGACCACGCGTCTCTATTGGGTGGTGCTTCACCAGACTGATCGTCAATTCTCCAGTTTCGAAGCAGCACAGGGAGGTAAACTGGAGGGCGATGGTGGGGGGGACGAGGGGAAAGAGGACAGCCCTCCTGGAGTGACAGGGCTCGGGAATGTCGGTGTGCCTTCTGGTGTTTGTTTTTGTTTGTTTTTTTTAAAAATAGTGTATTGTTTCAAATCACAGATCCATTGATTAACCTGGCTGAGGTGGAGCAGGGCCCTCTTGTTCTGAGGGACCAACATGGCCCCCCCCTTTGCTTGACTCAGGGAGGCCCAGTTTACCAACAGCCCCTCCCCACCAGCAGCACTGTGGTCTGCTTTGACGCCCCTGGCTGTCTGCCTGCTTGCTGGCCTTCCTGCCTGGCGGCGGGTTAAGCGGTTATCTTGGACTTGGAGGATGGAGCCATGCACAGAGTGGCCTGTGGGATATGTGGAGAGAGCCTGGAGCTAGAGGCGGCTGGGACCCTGTCATCTGTTGGCTGGAAAGTAGTTGGGGTCCAGATAGTTGTAGCCTGTGCTCTGTGGCAGGCAGTAGTCCCTGTCCAGAAAGGTATCTGACTGGTGCACCGGTTCCAAGTGGTGGTTAGGCTTGTGGGTCTCCGTCTTGAACAAGCTGGAAGAAGAGCAGCAGAAATGTCACCGTCTAACGATCCTGAAGTAAAGGAAGAGCTAAACAATTTGAAATTTGCTGGGCTGTATTCAAAATCAATACCTGCTGGTCATTCCATGTTCTTCTATCTAAACCCTTTTTAAAGATATATCACAGTATAACTCAAAAATGATGTAATATCAATATTGTGATAACTAGTGATGTCCGAGCAGACCCTAAGGGCTTTGATCCAGGCATATTTAATGGATCCCTTTCAAAATAACTGAATCAAAAGGTGATCCTCTGCCTGCTCGTGTTGCAGCGCGGCTCTCCTTCAAAAGTGAAAAATTAGAGTGTGTTAGAGTGGATGTGACAAATGATTTGGGCACCCTTAATTTTTTGTGACTGAGTTCAGACACGGAGGGAAACAAAATAACAAATATTCGCTAAACTCCAACTGTAAAAAAGCTGTTACATCTCTTCTCTTACTCATTGGCAAACAGCACAGTACAACACATTCAGCTTCTGATTCTTAGCCAGTGCTAATCATTCCTTTCCTCATTCAAACGATGAACTGGCAGCAGGTCAGCTCTAACTAATTAACGTTAACTGTATGAATGACTTGGTAACAGACCAAAATTAAATGCAATCTGGTTACAGTTTTCTCTACAAAGCCGTTTCTCATCAAAGATCGTTGCCTATAAACTATGAAAACAGTATTATTGTTTAAAGTTATATATCCTTATTCCGTCCAACCCCAGCTACCAGTTCTGAGTGCAGTAATTTCATGGAGGATCTCACCAGTCAGAGCAGTTGGAGCAGAAGTCCACCGCGTTGTCCTGCGGACAATCCTGACAGTGCCACCTCACTCCCTGGATGGGGTCCATGCCGCAGACATCACACTGCACAACGCAAACACACACATCTTCAGAACAGTACGAACCATCACATGCTGATGAAAACCGGGTAATAATGGTGATAATCAAACGCTGATTTCGTTGGACACTAACAGAATGTCTTCTATATTGTCACACGGCCGTATTTCAGTTAAGGAAGTATTACAGTAACAGTATATTAGTACTAATAATGTAAAATGTTTATCAAGCTGCAACGGCTGTACTGTGTTAACGTTTTCAAGCCTGAAGATGTCAAAAAATAAAAAACAATTCTTTATTTTTGTATGAATTCAACGCTATAGCCACAGCCTCCAGTTTGGTTGTTTGCTGCATTGTGGAGTCAGGAGGCAGAATAAAGTAACATTATGATACCTAGCTTTGTGATACTTCGACATAGTATGCAGCCTGGGAGGGGCCATGGAGAGAAAAAAAGATATATTACAAATTTATATATGTGGCCTCAATTGACTAAAAAGTTCCCTCATTTTGATTCATTCCTGGTCCAACTGGATAATCCCTCTGACTCAGGGTGTGATTTAATTACCCATCATACATTGAGGACACAGTTAAATGTAGAAGCCTGGCTTTCATGTTGTCAGTGTGCTGTGCAGAAGTGTGCAAACTCTTCACCTTGTAGCCCATGTGCCGCATCCCGGCCTTGTCCTCGTGGATCTCCTGGAGCGTCTGTTTTTTCAGTCGCTTCAACTCTAAAAGCTCTTTGTACTCTGGCAAATTTCTCAGCTCCACAGGTATGGCATCGTCATCCTGAATGTGAGGGAAGGAAAGACAGAGAACCACAGAAAGAAAGAGATTGATGACTGATGACGGATATGTGTCATCTCTTGTTTTAAAGGGGGGGGGGGGGGGGGGGGGATAGACATTTCTTCCAAACTGCAGATGCATTTTGCCCTCAGCAGAGTTCCTTCCTGAAGTGAGAAATGATTGTGGGCCATGCTGGCAGTACCCTGTGACTTTACTTCGTACCGGCAGTGTCAGAGGTTTTTGTTAATGCGGCAGTGGAGCCGGCAGCCTGTGTTCTCAGCAGGAGGAGGCGACCCGGCAGTAACTCTTAAAGGTTACTGCCATCAAAGGGAGAGAAGGAAAATGTCAGCGCTTGGGTAATGGCGAGCATCAGGAGTCGCGCAGTTCAAATGGAGCTCTGTTTTACGGTTTTCAACACTACGCTGCTCTGATTGAAGTGGAAAAAAAAGGGTACAGATGTGCATGATAATCAATTTATTTCACCCAAACGTTTAAGTGGAGTAAAGAGGGACGGTCTGTCATATGAAGGCTGACAAGTGACAAGGCAGGGAGCATGTGCGTTATTTCTTACCTCACCTTGTCTAAATGGATTTAAATAGACTAGTCAGGTTCAAAACAAGCTCCGCAAGGCACGAAACGTGCAGCTTTTCCCTGTGTTTATCTTACAGGTCACCGCTTACATGAGGAGGAGGAGAGAATAAGACTGTGGATGGAGAGAGGGAAGGGGCAATGCAAGCTTGTGGTGAGCTTAATTAAGCAGCACCACAGTCTGCTCGGTAATCAGTAACACGAAAAAGTCAGGGGGTCAATTACAAGATAATCTCCCAGGACAGATACATGGGAGTTGGATGGCTAAGAAAGGAAGGATACTTGAATATAAAGACAATGCACAGTGGCTTCCAGTTATTAGTGTCCTGTGATGTAATGTGACTCACCGAGTCATCAGCAGAGGGGTCCTGCACACTGCTGTAATATGCAGCGCGCTCGTCATCTTCGTCCATGTAGACCGGAGGCTCATAGGAGGTCAGGAACGTGGATGGCCGGTACAGGTGCTTGTTGAGGTGGTGCTGCCTCTTACTGGATGCCTGGGGAACAAACAGGTACAGTTACAAGAGCGGGTCCCCACAGATATGTACAGGTATTTCTGAGAGGTCTATACAATAGCAACAATTACTAGTTGGTTAAAAAGAAGTATAGCACTTTGTGCAGATGCTTAAACGTAGGACTGGGCAATATTTTCTAACTTCAATATATCATTTGTGAGAAGTATGCAGAATAAGAAATAATGACACTGACAATTCACTTTTTTTAACTCTTAAATAAAGTCAAAATACAACAAAAATGAATGCATTGCCCAGTCCTTATATGAAGACACGTAAAGGAAACATTTGTTCAACCGAGTGTCGTTAAAGGGTTTGGTAAACGAGTAACAAGTTACCTTTTTAGTGTACATGCACAGGTTGGGTGTTCTTCCAGGCACAGGAATACCAGCTTTTGTCAGTTTTATGAAGTACTTTTGAACCCTACTGGCAACCTGGAATATTTTAACAAGAAAATGGCTGTGTTAATGACTTCCAACTGAGGAAAAGCTGCTTGAAGTAATTGAGGACATGCAAATGTATGATCCAGCTACTTGCAGGGGGTCTTTGCCTTTTAGTACTGCAAAGTATACACTCACTGCAATTTAACTGTTTCCATAGTAAAAGCACACAGATTTATGTCAGGACGAGCTATTAAACATAAGTAGACAGTCGTACGATTCAAAGACTACTGGAAATATGTTGTTTTAGCTCGCAACAAAACATTTTAGCAAAGTCTCTTTATGCTCTAATGTGCAAATATTAACAAAGCAATAAGTGTAGATTAAACACACAAACATTTTCTTCAGTTAAACCAAATTCTTCATCACCTGTTTTGCTGTTCGGTTGCCGAGCTCATCAGCAATCTTCTGCCATCTCCTGGACTCCACCTCCTCGGGAGGAAACTTAACAAGAAGCTGCTCCAGTTTTTTCTACCAAAATAGACACGACAACAACTGAAAAGCATGTAAGGACAAATCCCTTTACTGCATAAATTAAAGTACAGTTTCATGTATTTAACATGAGTTTATCACGAGCCAGATTATATCAGCCCATGAAACAGCTGGATAACATAAAAAATATCTCAAAGCCATCTTGCACAAGCGACATTTAGAACACATCTTACACATGTGTTACCTACCTGTTCCTCCACAGTCCACAGCTGATTAAATGTGTCAGACTTGTTTGGAGCACAAATCCTCCCCCTGATCATCTGTGAAGAAAACACAAGTGACAGTAATGTTAAAAGACACACAATAATAGGCACACCACCATTTGAAAAGATCTGTGCCGCCTGACACACTAGACCCGTCACTTTGACAGACAAAGCCCGGCTGTCAGATGAATCTTGTGAAGTGTCATCGGCGAGACGCAGAAAAACAGCAACACTTTTTGATTGACAAACAAAATCCTGTTGGAATTCAGAGCGTAGCCCAGGAGAATGCAAATGTGCCTGCACAGTATAAACAGGGTGAGCAACAGAAATAATCAAGTTGTTTACGCGGAGCAAAACGCTTGGCGTCGTCTAATCCTAACAATCCATCAAAAGTGGACCCGCAATCCCTAAACAATGAGGGAAAAGACACACACATAGCAAAGGCCAAGAATAAGACATAATCAGAGGTGTGGGAGAGGTGGGCTTCTCACGTTTCCATAGATACCAATCTATGTGCTTACACCGGCTGCATTCTAACTCTGCCGAGGGGTAACAACGGGCAAGATGAGGATGGAGGAAGCCTAGGCTTGTAAAAAAAAAGTTGGGAATGGATTGCCATTAATGATATATTGGGACGCATTCACTGCAGCAGTGTGTGTGTGTGTGTGTGTGTGTGTGTGTGTGTGTGTGTGGGGGGGGTACAGGTTATTTTAGTGAGGAGGTAGAGCCATACCTGTGCTTGCCTGCTGTTCTCTAGAGCGTCACTAGTGGGCAGAGAGGAGTACATGGTGGACGATTCGCCTTCCTTCTTGGGCTCAACAGGACTTTTTGGTCGAGCAGGCAAACCTGAAGTGAGGAAATTAGCAGAACTTAATTAACTTTAAATGGCATAATAATCTCTCTGATGATTTTATATAAAATAAAATAAAAATACAAGACAATGCAAAGACAAATGTATACATGCCTTGGTCGAAGATCAGCTTTAGCCGTCTGGTTTTGCGTTTCTTGTCACAGAACTCTCTCTCAAAGTCACCGAGGCCTGAGGTGTACTGCTCCCATCCAATGTCCGGGAGCTGGACGACTCGCTGAGGACACGGCAAGCCCAAATTAACCTGAGGGTCACAAGAATTGGGAGTCAAAATCCATTAAAAAAAAGAGCAGTAACGATCTATAAACTACACTGCAACAATGTTAGATATGTTACAACTTATGAGAAACAAACACTATAAGATAGGGATGCTTGGAAATGTGCGCTGACCTTCATTTACATTTACCTGACTGCACAAGAAATTGATTTACCGTGATATGTTATTGAGTAAGCAGTCAAAAATACCTCAAGTATTAAAAGGGTGGACAGTGTGTGCTTCCTGACCCAGTTGTGAATAGAACAAAATCTGAGTCATACAGTGGAAAAGGAGAAATAGACTGCACACTGAATTTTATAAGCTCCGAAATATTTGTTCAAGCAACTTTTAAATCAAGATACTTTTTTCTTTAAATCCACTATCTGTCAACCTCTTGTTTTGAATGGTTTGTCCTTCCCTTTCACACACATGAATGGGGCAGAATATTAGAAAAACATCTCTATGATCTCAATGCTAAAACATAATTGATCTACGTCAACAAAATAAAACATCTGAAATTATAGGCACCATAAAAGTACACTTCATGGCAGAGCAGTTGTATTATATTGCATTAGACTGCACAGATGTACCAAATTAAGTGTCCACTCAGTGTAGTTATGACAGCACAAAATTATGCTTTTATAGGTAAATGCTTTTCAGTTCGTCAAGGACACACATTTGTATGTTTGTTACCCGTTTCTGCAGCTGCTCCACAAAGCTAATGGGATCGCCAAGCGCCTCCCTCTGGTGACGCGCCAATGTCTCCAGGTCCAGGATAGCCTGTGTGCGCTGGGCCTCGAGAACACCGATGGTCTGCAGCAGCCTCTGATAACTGACACGGAGGGAAGCGAGGTGAGACAACAGTGGAAGAGAGGGACGGCTTACATTATTCAACCTGACACATGCAATGCTGCAGTGCATCAAACTTTCAGACCTCAGACCATGCATAATTCAACCGCGGCGCTGAGGAAATTAATATTTTTCATTCTCCAGTCATTCCCACTTATTTTGCACATCAAACCAGCTGCTTTGGCAAATAAACACTTTTAAGAGTTACTTTTCTTTTGTCAGCTGGTAAATAACAGTTGAAAGGGTAAGATCAGATGCACGTAAAACATTAAAAGCACTCAGATGTCATGGAAACATCAAAACCTTTGCATGACAAACATTTGGGTTTTGCAGTGCATGCGGAGCCTTCCGAGCTGTACCAAGTCCGACCTTTCCACTCGCACCCTCTGGGGTAACAGAAGAGCTGCAAACTGAGCTGTCAATGACTAAGCGTGGTACTGACTCAGAGGCCCTACAGTGTGAGCAGAGCAGGAGAAATCGACAGGAATGTGACAGCATCCTACATGGCTATAACCTAATGCAAGTGCTCAGTGAAGCAGAGTAGATCAATCTTCCCTAACGGGACATGAATGAAAATCAATGAAGAGGACACAATTTATTCAACAGCAGCCGGTGGTCTGAAAAAATCCTACAAGCAAAACATTCGTATGTTTAACCTCATACAACTTCATTAGTTACAGTCACCACCCTTTGACACTATGTGGAGCTCTGCTGCCATTGTACAGCATCAGAGCCTGCTGTGCTTCAATGCAAACTGTAAATCTGGGTCTGCAGCAGTGGAACCAAAACATATTGAACACTTCCTGTACTACGACATGATTCTGATTTAAATGTAAGATCTAAGCAAAAAAACAAAGCAGCAAGCAAGCTCACTTCCTCAGATGCATTAATCGGTTTAAGGGGAATGAGGAGTACTTGGCTCTGCTTCTCAGCTGTCTGGACTCCCTCCAGGTGTCCAGGGACAAACCTGGTGTACCATTGCCACCTACTGGGCCTGAAGTTCACTGACAAACACTGGTGCCAAATGGGAGAGCTGGCCAGGAACACAGTGCTACGTTAATGCTTAATAATCAAGAATTGGAGTTTCCTTTTTGAAATATTTACATTAAATAGATAGGAGGTAACTGTGTCAAAATAGAGAAATCTGTAAAGTAAAAATACATTATGTTCTGTACACACATCATCAATCACGTTTCTGTCAACTCTCTATTAAAGCTGCCCTAAAATGCCTAGTCATGCCTTCGTTAAAATGACTCCTCGCAGCATTGATCTGAGGCTTCAGAAATTCTCCCAACTCAGCACAACCTAAAACTTGGCATGTCACAGAAACTTGATTGAATTACGTTGTAATACGAGAGCAGTGAAGTCTTACTCTAAAGCCATTTAAAACCGTCACCAGTACTGGTATGCAAGTCTCTGAGCCTCTACAGCCCTCTGACCCCTCTCCTATGAAGATGCATGATAAATCAGCTGAACTGCCATGGCACAGTTAGCAGTGCCTGACTGAGCGCAGCATGGGAACGGTCCAACAAAAACATCCCATCTTGTTCGACAACCAACAACATAACTAGGAAGAAAGCCCGGCATCGAGAAATCCTTTTCGTCGAAAACAACTCATCTTACTGAGAAAAGAGGCAATCAACAGTGCAATTTAAACGTCTAAGCCTGTTAGTTTGGGAAGCCGACAATTGGCAGCTAATTCACACAATCACAGCACCAGATTGAAGGTGGAAATTAAATGCTGAAACATACAAAAACCTGAACAATAAGACAGAAGCTTTAGTTAGACGCTCGACAATACTCCAAACCGCCAAAGATAATGTTAATGTGTTCGTGTTGCAAACACCTCCATCCACTTATGTGATGTTTCCTTTTATGTATTATTTGGTGGAAGGGATGACCGTGTCTTCCAACTAAAATACTAATGTTCTTTTTCATTGAATTTAAAAGCAAACTTCTGTAGATAAAGGGAATAATGTTAATAATCCTTTGTAAGCCCAACACTGTCGACAATGAGTTTGAGAGTCGAGAGAAAATATTATCCTGACACTCAAATCGTGATTCCTTTTTTTCCCCGAAAGCTGAAGATGAAGTTCAGACATCTGACATCTGTTAAACTACGCAATTAAAAATATGTATAGGAGAAAAAAAATCTAATATATTCAGCCTGTGAAGAAGGATCATAACAAGACACAGAGCCAAAAGGGTGGTACTACTGATGTAGCACAAATAAAAAATACACAAGCAGAGTCAATGATTTGGACACAATAAGAAGGAATCTCCTACATATCTAACACTAAAACTGAAAAATAAAAGTTTTGTGTTAAACATACAAATCGTCAAACTTAAATGTGTCTCTGGTTCATTCAAAACCAAAGACGGGTAGTAACAGCTCTATATCAATACAAGCTGAGGAGAGAGCAGAATCCCCAGGGAATCCCCACATACTCTTTGTTGTGTTTAAGAGCCAGGTGGTCTGACTCAAAGTAATACACATCTGGCTCCTCCTCTTCCTCCTCCTCCTCTGCAGCCTGGCTCCGGGTCAGCTCTTTGCTTCGCTGGGCCACTTTGCCCTCCACAGGCATACTGTCTCCACCACCTGGCCTGTCTCCAGGATTCACGGAGACCGGCTCCTCACTGGAGGGGCCAACCAAGTCCGAGGGAGCCGGCTCCTCCACCACAGGGCAGTCCTCCTCCACCCCAACCAACACATCCCCCTCTTCCCTCAAGGGACCATTGTCTCTGGGAGGAGAGCTGAGCTTGGAGGAGGAGGCCTTGCCACCAGTAGCAGCCCTCCTTGGTGAAGTCCGCAGGGTGTATCTGTGTTCGTAGAGCTCTGTGAAAGAGGGGGGCGTGCTAGATATTGAGGGGTTGCACCCTGGCTCTGTGGGAGAGGGGGTTGTTGCTCGCGGGGGTGTGGTTTCTCCTGAGTTGCTGTTGATTGGACTACTGTTCATGTTGGTGGTAGTGGAGGAGGTGGAGGCGGCAGCTTCCGGCATTGGTGTTAGTGGCCGGCCGTTGGTATCGTTTTCACTCTCTGTCACCTGCTCCTCGTGGGCTAGACACAACGGGTCACCCACCACGTCGACCTCCATCTCCTCCACCTCCTGCTCCTTAGCCACTATCAACTCAGGGACATGATTCTCTGGAACAGCCTCAAATGCCGGGGTAGATGAGGCTGGCAATTCCCCTGAGCCAGAAACCTCTATCTGCAGAGGGATAGAGTTTCTACAAGGCACAGAGGGGTCGGGGGATGAGGGAGCACACGTCTGACTACCGTTGAGCAGCAACGGGCAGTTGGTGGCAGAGGTGGGGTTTGCACAAGGCTCTTCAGTGTGTGTGCTAGGTTCCTCTGTTTTATTCTCTCCGAGTCCATTAGAGGCCTTGTGAGCGTTCGGGGGCTGAGCCACCCCGTCACACTCCAAATGACCATCCTCTGCCTTCCCCCCTGTGAGCTCACCTTTCTCATTACTGTGGACAGGTGAGGCAGGAGCTGTGTGAGCAGAGTTCTGGCTGGAAAATTCTGCACAATTGTTGTCCTTCCTAGGCTCTGGGATAGAGACTGGACTTTCAGATTTCAGAGGCTCAGGGTCCTCCTCGTGTCCCTGAGACTCTCCAGAGCGGGAGCATCGCTTGGCCCTTTTGATTTGAGGGCAGGCATCCCGCGCCTCCTTCCCTCTATTACAGGTCTCGGAATTCTCAGGACTAATGTCTTTTTCTAAACAGGACATTCCCCGCTTCCTGGAGCTGGTCCATTGCTCGGCTTCAGAAGAAGTGTTTGAGTCAGTTACCTTTCCCTGCAACAGGGTCTGCTGCTGACAATCCTGCTGACTGTCCTGCTTTGTGTCCTGTTTAGAGTCCTGCTTTGACTCCTGCTTAACTTCTTGTTTGGTGTCCTGCCTTCCGTCCTGTTTCGGCTCCTGCTTGCCGTCCTGCTTCGGCTCCTGCTTGCCGTCCTGCTGCGGCTCCTGCTCGCCGTCCTGCTTCGGCTCCTGCTCGCCGTCCTGCTTCGGCTCCTGCTCGCCG
This sequence comes from Eutrigla gurnardus, assembly GCF_963514095.1. Lineage (NCBI taxonomy): Eukaryota > Metazoa > Chordata > Actinopteri > Perciformes > Triglidae > Eutrigla > Eutrigla gurnardus. The sequence goes on from NC_139918.1 coordinate 20,880,053, forward strand.
ACCTGCTTCGACTCCTGCTCGCCGTCTTGTTTCGACTCCTGCTTGCAGTCCTGCTTCGACTCCTGCTTGCCGTCTTGTTTCGACTCCTGCTTGCAGTCCTGTTTCGACTCCTGCTTGCAGTCCTGTTTCGACTCCTGCTTCGACTCCTGCTTGCTGTCCTGTTTCGACTCCTGCTTCGACTCCTGCTTCGACTCCTGCTTCGACTCCTGCTTGCAGTCCTGTTTTGACTCCTGCTTGCCGTCCTGTTTCGACTCCTGCTTCGACTCCTGCTTGCCGTCCTGTTTCGACTCCTGCTTGCCGTCCTGCTTTGACTCCTGCTTTGACTCCTGCTTCGACTCCTGCTTGCCGTCCTGCTTCGACTCCTGCTTGCCGTCTTGCTTCGACTCCTGCTTGCCGTCCTGCTTCGACTCCTGCTTGCCGTCTTGCTTCGACTCCTGCTTCTTCTTGGGAGAGCGGGCCCTTGCTGGTGGAGGCACCGAGGTCTCCTCCGGCTGGGCGATGCTGCGGTTCCTGAGGGTTCTACCACAAAAGTTCTCATCCAATCCATTGAGCCCCACTGACGACCTTGTGACACGCGAGGAACGGGACGCGGCCATACTACGGCGGGTGCCTAGAGTCTCCTCATCCTGGTGCTCTCTCCTCTGCAGCAGAATGTGGGCACCTGCAGAACACACAGACAGATAGATGGATGAACCCCAACAAGTCAAAAATAATTACTGAAAACTACCATTATAGCTCAATTTCTACATCATAGCACTACCTTTGCAATGGCTAAAAGTTTGATTGGTTTCACTGGCCAGGCATGCTAAAAAATTAATGCGTGAAGTGGCCTGGGGTGTTTCAAATAAAAGCATTCACCAAAAGGCCTTTGTTAAATACCGCTCGGGTCATTTCAAAGCTCACACCAGAGGGGTATTGATTTTTCCTGCCATTGTAGCCAAGCAACACCTTTTGTTCACAGGCAAATCTAGATGTCTTATCACAGTTCTGTAGAAAGGAAATACATTAAAAAACGTGGAAGATCTGAAACTGGCGGAAAAAAGGAACCAATGACGTATGGTTGTGCTGATTTGTCAATATAATTGATATAATCGATTACAAACATACAAAGATTTGCATAACATGCATCAGCACGTCGCAAGAATAGCTGCATCCGGTCAAAGCACAGATTTCCCCGGAGAACATGCTGCAGTTAAAACGCCTCGCCTACAATCATCGAAAGTGTGAATTATTTTCTTGGGAGATCCAACAATGAGGTGCTTTTAAACTCTGTAAATTGGAAATGACTTATTAAAGCAGCACAACTGTTAATTATGAACAGGTTTGTTGATCCTGATATTTTCACCGCCTCCATGTTAAAATTAATTTCTGCACAGCTGCCTTTATGGTTAACGTAAAATTAATATTAATCAATGATGCATCCCTAGTTATGACACTGACTCAAATAGCTGGATCAGGTATCTGTTACAATGTGGCAGATATATTCATCTTTATACTATGTTTATGTACTATATAAATGATATGCTGGAATTTAAATTCCACTGTGTTGTTGGATTAAAGGATTTACACTTTACAATTGTAATTCCAGTTAACAAAATATTTTTATCAAGCCTTACAATAAGGCTTTTATCGAGCTTAAATGACAAATCACACCCGTCTCTTGCGACACTTCACAAATGTCAGCGCTTTGAGACTCATCTGTATGTGCTCAGTAACTCCAGATATAAAAAGGTAACAACAGTGCAGCAGCTCAGCATTATAAGTAATGAAAAGCCCCTTAAGCTGGCAAGCAGATGACTTACAAAAAGGGTAAACTACCTACATTTAGTCGAAAATCAAATGTGTGTGTAGGTTTCACTAAAGGCATACTTATTTCCTCTCTGCAGAGATTACTATTTATTCAGTCACAAAAAGAATACATATGGTTGACTGGTTTCTATCACAGAAGCTATCACTGTAATTCTTACACCCAATGCAGCAGAGATAACACTGCAGACATGGGTTTCACATCGCACACTGTAGGCTGTTTATCTCTTTTTAACAGGTGTGCCAAACAGACGAGAACCCTACACAAGGCTTGTAGGCTTAGTGTGAACAACTAAAGGAGGTAAATTGTCATGTCCTAAACCTGGGACACAATTTCATGCACAACAAAGCCTTCCCAAAATTGCTCCGTGTCACCTGAGATAACCTGCGATGAAGTACATTACTGTGCATCTAAAAAGAACTCTGGGCTTCGAGTGTGAACTGGAAAATGAACACAAGCCAAATGCTACCAGGCATTAAGCGGTACTCAATCTTGGATACCTTATTCTATAATAAAGAATCCCAATTCACACCCCCAAAAAATAGCCTTCATGCAATAATAATAATTCAAATATAAAAGAGACAATCCATAATTTCACTCAAGTATTGAGGCAAACAACAGAGCTGTCTGTAGACATATCCAGCTTACTCTGGTTTCTCTCAGTATTTGGATTCTCCTCGTGGCATAAAGGTCATGGACTGAAGCAGATACAAACAGTGTCTGAAAACTTGTATTTAGTGACACAAACAACACAAAAGCAACATAGCTTTCACATTATAAATAACTCCTCAAGTAAGAGAGATGCTTTGGAAACTCATCAATGTGAAGAACAAATTTTCAGACATTAACTCGACAAAGAACACATTTTTCATGGGCAAGTCTTGGTTGTATGTAAGGATCATCATGTCATATTCTATGAAGTTAATGGTGCAAACAATGGCAAAAGTGCTAGCAGAGCAGATGATGGGCATTACACTTCTACGACGGCAATGACGGTTGCACAGTGTTATCAACTGTAACCACCATAGGAGCGGACGTTAGCCAGTGGGACACATGTGCAAACCTGCATAAAAAGCATGTGCGGCACGCCAAGATATCTAAACTAAGAACAGAGAAGTTCAGAATACAACACACAGAGGGAGAGCTCAGGCGCTGTTCAAGTAGATATTAGTTCTTTATGTCTTTACATAGAAAATCATTGTTTGCTGCTATCAAATTTAGCACCTATAATACGTAAGTAGGGTGAAGTTCTTGAATGACACTGGGTGGATTATTAAAAAAAATCCTGGTTAGAATAGATGCAACTAAAAAAAAAAAAACACTGCAAGCAGCATTTCCAGGGTCAGGGCTATTTCCAAATTTCTGAGAAAATTCCCAATTAACACGCACACAACATGCTACTGAAGTCCATTCATCATCTACCGCTTACCCTGTATTCAGGGTCGCGGGGGGGCTGGAGCCGATCCCAGCTGACATTGGGCGAAGGCAGGGTACACCCTGGACAGGTCGTCAGTCCATCACAGGGCTGACATGTAGAGACAGACAACCAGTCACTCTCACATTCACACCTACAGGCAATTTAGAATCATCAATTAACCTATCCCCATCCTGCATGACTGTGGGAGGAAGCCAGAGAACCCGGAGAGAACCGGGAGAACATGCAAACTCCACACAGAAGGAGCCCAAACCCGACCCGGGAATGTAACCCAGGGCCCTCTCTCTGTGAGCTGACAGTGCTGCCCACTACACCACCGTGCAGCCCCTGCCACTGAAGTATCCTCTAGATAAGACCTCAAAATAATAAATGTAACAGGAGTTGCAATGAAAATGTAACCTTATAAAGATCATATTTAAGTGACAGTCAGGGGGCGATTATCTTACTTGGAGTCCTTTTGCAGAAGATGAGACATAGTCAGTGTCCCATTGTAAAGTAGATAAATCATTGCACCAATTAACACTGTGAACATGGTGCTCATTTACATTAATTCCAAGTACATCAATCTGGGGCCGACCTCTGTCAAAACTCATTAAAAAATCTCCTTGTTGCCTTTCCTAGGACAATTCCTCCCTTTTCCTACACTGTGCTAACACAGCAACATTAAAGCCACAGGGTACCCTGGCTACAAATACATTTTGATAATCTTCCCTCAGGGAGCTAACATAATAGTCACCTGGACCAAGCACTACCACATGCACAGATTACTCACACTCCGCTAGAGACTCCATCTGAGAAAGCTAATGTGATTTGTCCATGCATAAAATAAGAGAGAAAGAAAAACAGAGAGGGGTGGGGGCAGGACTTAAACTCAAAACTAATTGAGCCTGCTCATCTGACCCGCTCTCAAAACGAATCTGTAGTTCAAGATAATCAGGGTTACAATTTAACTGAAGAACTTGAAGCAGTCGCTCACACTTCCTTGTCCCAAAAATAGCAGATTGTTGGCAAAGCCTCATTTAACAATTGATTAATGGCTAATGCAGCCTTCATGTGCTTGTTAGAAACATCAGAATATGTTTAAAAACAATTTAATCTCAAAATAAATATGGAAGAACTTTTGTTTTTGAAGGTAAGTCACTAATAAACTCCTTAAAACGGAGTTCCTCTGTTGTGGAACGTACACTGAACTAGTTATGTCTGATAAGGGGTCACAAGAAAAACATGGCTTTGTTTTATGGCGGTTAAGCACTGCTTGAGACAACAAACCAGCATTTGATTCATGTCCCCCTCCATTGGTAGGTATGACAGAGACTGATACAAAGATAAATGTCATATTTTGTGAGTATCCTTTGTGTCTAACGTATATTGAATAAAATGCAAGTAAGCATAAAAGAATCCCGCCTTGCCAAGGAACATCTCAGCAGTCAGTACCAATTAATCATTTGGCAATAAAGGGTTTGAGCATGTTGATTTTTGTTTACAAATTTAATTTTTGTTGTCCTATGATACATTATATTTATAGCTCTATATAGCAGTTACCAGTTTGTGTTTTATCTTCGCCCAGCTTTACTGACTTTGTTTTAACTGTATGTCTATTCCAGTGCATGGACATTTAAAACCGGAGTCAAATTCCTTGTATGCATATACTTGGCCAATAAAGCTTATGTTGACAATATTCTGACTCAGCCACTGATGCCGACAAGTTTGGAAAAATAATTTGCGCTCACAGGCAGCAGTTTAATCATAAATGTTGAACGTGTCAAAGCCAGATGTTGTCAGTCACTGCAAACCGCTTACACTAGACCCATGTGTATTTGTAATGCTCAATCAAACCACTTCCTGTTCTTCACTAAAGCGCGTGTTTCGTTGTGGAGTTATGTTAACACGTGCCAATCACATTATTATTATCATCATCACGACAAACCAGGACTTTGTCATCATAAACGAAACATTGGTCCCATTGAGATTTTAAGGCTGTAAACTCCAGCCACTACATTAGTAAACAGACGCACACCTTACTAGCGACGTGTGAATGATATTGTTGTCAAACCAGCTAAGCTAACAAGCTGTCGACTGAACAAAATGTGTTTTTATGGTAAACAAACACGCTTTGTGCCGTGTTGCCATCGACTTGGACTGTTCATCTCTCTTGACTGACCTGTAGTTCAACACTTCCACAGGGCCTACTGGCAACAAAAAATCCCCGAAGTGGTGTTGGTATACATACCGATTAGAATCGCTCAAAATTCCACCATCCCGCGAGCTCAGTGTCGACAGAGTTGGATGCTGTTAGACTAGAGAAATGACAACGTTGCAGCTGCACGTGCCGCCGGTTGAGTTAACACTAGTTTGCAGCAGGTGAACTCTAAAGTTCAGGATTAAAACTCCAGCCCACACGCCAATGCAAAACAACACAGTCGGTTCATGGAGCTGGACAGCAGGCTAAATGTTAGCCTGGACCAACTTCCAGGGGAGCTTTTATTGACCTAGCTTGCCGTTTAGCGGGCTAACCGTAGCAAACTAACTTACCGTTAGCTCTCGGGCTAAATATAAAACATTAACGCTTAAGACACCAAACTGCAGACTGTTGCACCCGTGAAATCCATATATTATCTTCCACACTACTTGTGACATCCAACGATTAAGTACACTACAATTTAAAAGCCAATTTTCTTTTTTTTATTATTATTTTTTTGTGAACGACTAGTTAGCCAGGCTGGCTAACGTTACCTTCGCTAGTTCTTCTCGGCTAGTTTTCCTATAAATTGCATCGGGTAGAAAAGAATCGTGGCGGTTTCAGGTGCAACGCTAGCCCCTCTAGTAGCTCCACTTACATCGGCTACATGCTAGCTAAACTAGCTCGACAACTGATAGTCCTTAAGTCCACCAATAATACATACACGGACGGAGGGAGTCGTTAGTCGCATTGCGTTTCGCGGAGATTTACATTTAAACTGAGACAGACTGACAGAAGCGGCTTGGTTAGCAACCAAACAGTATAACGGCAGTTAGTAACCAATTAGCAACTACGGCTAGCCGCTGCAGCCTAGCATCGGCTAGTCAAGCTAGCTAGCTGATTGTTCCATGCATAACTTTGCCGATGTATTTGTGTACTGCCAACAATGCCGGTTATACCAATTTTTGGAGGGCTAACGAAGTCGGGTTTTGTCATTTTCTGTACTACAAGCACCGAACTGGAGGAACACTTCTAAATCGCGTTTGTAGCTCAAAAATTACACATACCTCACTTCCGTAAATTTGCTGCACGTTCGGCCGCAGCCATGTTTTCAATCCAGTCAACTAGCGTTAGCCGGGGTGTGTGAGGCGACTCAACCGCGCTCGTCAAAATGCAACACTATACTGTACATTTTTGCCCCTGCCAAGAGTGCAAACGGTCACACACTCTTTGGCTCACCTCGAAGAAGTGATAACTGCATGGCACTTTTTTCACGGTGGACAATAAACATCACAATTTACTTTTATTTTCTAATTTACCCCCCGTTGCTCATCTAGCAACCACTCATCCTGGCAAAAAATGGTGACAAAATCAAGGTGACCACAACGTTCAACATGTTTTCTTCAAGTTTTAATAGTGTCAGCCAGGGAAAAATCAGGATAGATCTTACTCAAGTGACATCCATATGCAAAACAGAACAGCATTCCGTTTCCCCTCCCTCATCAGCCAGCACGTTAAGCAACACCATGCCCATACACAAAAATAATGCCTTTAATTAACTAGATTGCTAATGGTGACGCTGATTACATACTGCAATATGCTTTCTGTTGCATTACAGTTGAGTAAAGACTGAGCCATCATCATCATCATTGCGTGCACATTTTATGAGCAGCTTTGCATTTACATGCAGTTACATGTTATGTTAAACTGGGATTGAATGTTAGAGCATGCATTCTTAACAGACTCTGCCTGCCACATATTTTCTACAAAAAAAAAGATCTATTCACATCATATTAAATCACTCCCTTCTGTGGTAAGTTACCAAGTGCTGAATCTTGACTAGCATACTATCAGTACTGGTACATTCAAATACAAACCAGACATTTGCGTGAGCATGCCAATTTGTACGTCTACAGAACAGTGCAAAACACAACATTAATTCCTGAGACTACTCAGGAATTAGTCCCTTCATAACCTTGTGATTTCCATCACTTTAAGTGTCACATTTTGCTTCTCTTACCATTCCTTGGACAAGATTCTCTTACAACAGGAAAAATGTGTGATATATCTACAGCAAGATGTTTTGTGATTCATCAATATCGGCAACACAAGACACTCGGACATACAATATGTGCTCATTTGGTCAAGAAAAAAAAAAAAAGATATATGGCATTCATTCAGTGGAATTTTTAGCTGCACATAATTTAAATGCTCGATTCTGAAAATAACCTGACACATGAGTGCTAATAGAAATTTAAGAGCTCTTTATACAGATTTGTACAACGTGACAAAACTTTTCAGGCATGTTAATTCCTTCTGTCAGCAGACAGACTGTCCTGTTGCACTAAAGATGAGGTCCTTTGCTTGAATGCTTTTGAAATAAAGTCAAGTGCAAAATAAAAAGGCTTTTTTCTTTCTTTTATGTTTTCCGTCGTTTTCTGCAGAGTGCTTGATTAAACAGAACGAGTCTCCATCTCTATCTTCTCCTCCGATTGCGATGATTCTACTTCCTGGTGGCTGACGTTTGGCCGAACCGTCACAAGTGGACCGCCGCCATAGATGGAGTGAAGGAAGTTCCACGTCTCCTCAGAGATCTGCCCTGAGTCAGCTCCTGCAGGGTCAAACACACAGAATTAAATATCACTAATATCGGCATAGTGTAGGATATTACTACAGTTCTCAGAGGTGTTGCGAGAGCTATTTTAACAAAAAGGTTTTTCTTTATCCATCCTGATTTACTGCTTCTTAAAATGCATGGACAACAATACAAGCATCTCTTCTACAGTTAAATTCAGATGCATAAAAACATAATACAATATGAAAATAATAATAATAATTCGAACCTTGTTTGAGTGTTGAATGGCCGTTCTTGTTTACTGTAATCTTGGAATTGTCAATAGGTCCCGGCGGATCTGAAAGATGAAGAAAAAGACAATTAATTGATGTAATCATACACAACAGTCACAAGCATGCCTATTTCTAGGGGTGTTTTCCTCAATCCTAATTGTTACAAAGAGCAATTTTGTTCAAGTGTCAAACGTATTTGTCACTCTATGAAAAGCAATCTCTGTTCCCCACTTGCTACAGCGAGAAAACAAATATTAGAGGAGCAGAAGTCAGAGGAAAAAAAACATTTGCAAATGTGCCAGATGTAAGCTGCTATAAATAGAAGTGACAATACAAAGCAAGGGAAGCAAAAAAGAGAACGAGTGCAAGAAAATAAAATATATTTTGACGCTTCATTTTGCTGTAGCGGGGGGGAAGCTTGACTCGGGGGACTAAAGCAAGCTCTTTGAAGATAAATCAAGAGAAGAAATCGGACTTTGCTGTTTCTTTTGAACATGAGAAACTTTTGTAAACAAGAGAATTTCAATGTCCCATATAAAACGGTTTATTAGCCACGTTCTCCTATCCATGGAAATGTACAGTACAAACCTGGCATAGCAAAAATCACAGCAACTTTTCCCTCACCAGATATCAGACACAACTGCCAAAGTGGGAAACATCTGGCCTTTTTAATCAGACATTACACAGGATTGGGAGTGGAAAGGCAAAACTTCTGTCCAATTACCATTGTCTTTTCCTTTGACAAAGCCCTCCCACTCACGAAACCACTGCATGCTGATGCAGTATATGGCCACCGGAGACTCCTCCTCCTGGAACGCCTTGTTCAGCTACAGAGCAGAGGGAGGAGAGGGGAAGAGAGGAAATGGAGGAGGAGTGAGCAGTCAAGACAAGAGGGAGGAGAATGGGCGCAAAGGGATGGGGAGGAGAAACAGGAGGGGTAGGGTGGGGGGTTTAAAAGGGGGGGCAAAGAATTAAGTGAGGATGAAAGGATCGAGATGAGAGGAGATGGAAAACCAAATCAATTCTCTCTGGTATTTATTCCAATTAGGACAGAGTCTTAACATCACACTGCACCAATTTCATCTTTCTGGGAAATGACACAATCCCCCATCCCTCTTGTTATCTTGCTGAAGCTCTCTCTTTCATACAAAAGGCACACACATAACATCTATCCCTCTTTCTGAGCTGTCATTGTGCGAGTGAGCAGACTTGAGCGGGCAATAACAGCTGCATCCGTCCCAATGATACATGCATTAATGACGAGGCTTTCATCCGGCTCACACCTCTCATCCCCTGCTGGGATGAAGAGCGCCAACATGTGCAGTCCATCAAATGGTTCAATAGGCTGGAGAATAGGTCTATACACTCCTGTGAGTACTCGGCCATCACTGACATGCTTTTTTCCCCCTGTACCTGGCTAATGCTCCATGTCTTGCTGCTGACTGTCTTGTTTAAAAAAAAAGAAAAAAGACGTACCCTGACAAACATGTCCAGCTCTGATTTGCGCCGTTTCTCCAGTTTTTCTATTTCAATCTGGCACGAGTGGCAAACATACAGGTGGTTGACAGCTGGTCCTCCTCCATACCTGCAGGGGAGCAGTCCACATTGGCACACGCAGATGCAATTGACTCGACAAAAAGGAAATTAAACAGCAACTGACTATCCCATTACTCAATCCCAGTTGGGACCGTCTACTGTATGTACCTGCTGTAAAGGTGATCCCACACATTCTGCGGCAGCATTACTACCAGGTCGTCGATGAACGCTGCTTTGTTGGGGGGCACACCTGATGAAACACAGTGAAACATCAATCTGTGTAACATTTTAATTATGACAGTTGTGTGCAGTGAAGGATCATTTCTGGAGACATTGCGACTACTATCATGTTGAATATACTAAGAAGCTGTCAGAAAGGTCCATAAATACATCCAATTAAGTAGTCTAAATGTCTTACCCTTACTATCCAATATTCAGGTCCTAACATTAAAGCAGTGTTTTTATGGTGGTCAGAAACCTCATCATAAGATCATTTAAAGGGGGGAAACAGAATATTTCTACTCTGCAAAACATCTTTCTCTCTTTTTTTTCATTTCTTGGGAAACATTGCGGATATTTTTAACTCTACAAGCCTTTAGAAATGTGTCCGATGCAACAATCCAAGAACAAACAATCACTCTTACATCCAAACTGAAGCCATAATCTGTGACTGGGGAACACAAGCAGACTCTGCCTGATTTTAAGGGGTTAGAGGACAAACCTTTTTCTACTTGAAACATGTAATAAACAACCATTTTTCATAAAGGAGTTGCATGCCTAAATATATATTTCTGAGTATGCCCTTGGCTATGAACATGAAAGTGAAAATAAGGGGGGGCACTTTCGGATTTGCATTGAAAATTAAAAAAAAAAACAACAGGGCTGCTGCAACACAATCATGGTTTCACTGCACTGATATTATCTCAATTTAAAGTATGGTTGAAAATATCAAATTATTATCAGATTATTCTGACTGATATTGCAATTGCAATATCATTTAGGATATTAGAGTATATGATGATTTTTACATTAATATTCTCATTTCCATTTAAAACATTAAAATGATTATGGTGTTATTTTTGCAGTGATCTGTACCATACAACCATGTTATGGACGTAAGGCTGTATACTAGGATTTGTAGGCCAGCACACTGCAACATGACGATATTTAATATAAAAATGGTATTTTGACACAAAATTCACTTTACAGTGTTATTTCAATAACATTTAAATTGATTGTGCAGCACTAATGTATAACCATTTTTTAACTGGTAACTGGAAATGAGGAGGAAACAACCCGTAGGTGCTTATTTAAAACATTCCCTGCTGCCACTGTATTCTTACAGCTCTATCATACATTTCTCCTATTTCATTTTCAATTCCATCATTTCCAGCGCTCTCTAAATAGAGGGCAGGAAAGAAAGCAGCTTGATTGGCACAAAAGCCATTTAGAATTCTCCCCTCTTCTCGACTAAAACGAGAGAGGAGGATCATCTGTACAAAGAGATGTAAAAACCCCTTTTTGAAGTCTGCTGTGTTGCGAAGGGAATACTCTGCAGTCTTTGTCAAAGTCAAAAAATCCACAGCAAAGGATGAAAGGCAAAGCTGTGTTACGAGAAGGGCAGAACACAATGTTTCTTCCGCTAAATGCTTGTGCACAGAACACGAAATACAAAGGATTTCTGTTGGGGGACACTTTCACCTCTGAGCGGATTCGGTAAGATGATGAAACGCACCTCCATGCGAACACAGGAAGTCATCGTTGGAAATGGGACCTGGTTCAGCAAAGGTCTTGAACTTGTTAAGCCACTGGCGGGAGATGTAGAACTGCAAAAGGCTGGGCTCCATCATGTTGAATAAACTCGACACCCTTCCACGCTCTTTCAGTGCATCTTCGTTGCTTTTCCTGTGACAGGAACATACCCACGGATTAACCACTGTTACAACTGACTAATCAAAAGCGGCATGGAAGTTAGGAATATCAAAACAGCACGGTGCACTTTTTAAAAACGCTCCACAAATAAATGCCTCTTACTTATAGAAGAGCACATAAGCCTCAGCATTCTGGACACACGATTCCGACACCTCGGTCACACTTTGGTCGTCAAATTCATACCACAGATTGTTCACGTCGTTCCTGCAGTACGCTATGTAGTGGCCACCTGGGATCAGACAAGGGGGAATGCATTAGAGCAGCATGTATGAACCTAACAAGTACATGTGAAATGTGTCTACAGGCTAATGAATGCAGGACACTCCTATGTGCCAACTGAAAGGCGGATGCCCCAGTCTGAGCAGACAGAGGAGTGACTGTGCCCACTCACTGCTGGCAGTGCCGTGGTGACAGATGACTGACAGCAGGTCATAGTTGGTGGTCTGGGCGGAGCTGTCTTTGGCCAGGAACGGCTGCAGGTCTAGGCCCTCGAGCGGGAAGGAGACGTGGGTGCTTATCTTGGTGGAGAACATCAATTCGTGCCTGAAGCGCTTCAAGTGGACGCAGAGGATCTGGAGCAGAGGAACGCACACATAACGTTTTATTTTAGAAATTCAGTGTGTGAAGGCATTAGGGAAAAATAAATGGCATAAAGAGTTGTCTGTGTACCTCTGGCAAACTTTGCATTTTACAAAATTTTACTCCGTTTCGTAATCTAAGAGGGAAAAAAAAAAGATGAAGAAGAAGGGCAATTGGTACAGTCTTTTTTTCAGTTGTTGTCCACTTTGGTATTCATCAAAGTCAGAATAAGGCACTCACTTCTTGCATTTTTCACAGCTGTACATGTTGTCTCCTTGAAAACAATGAGCATACAGTTACTGAGACATCAATGTTAATGTTTGCGCTGGCAGAACACATTAACGCCCACTTGCTCACCCTTTAGTTCATCTCTGGCAAAGAAAGCGGCAAGACAATCCTGTAGCGTAACCACGGGACCCCAGAACCAACTACAAATAGAAACAAACAGAGGAGGTGCATTTGACATACAAACAGCAAAGCAGAGCTGGACTGTGAAGAATGTAAACTATACTAAACTATAGTGTACACATCGGAGCGCCTTTTTTACGGCCGTGTGCCATAAAACCGCAACACATCCTGGGTTTGATTCCAGCCTCGGCACCTTACCTCTCTCTCTACCTCATTTCTTCACCGTCAAAAAATCCCCAAACCAACAATCCAATATTAACTGTACGTATTATTAACACACCTCTTGATGTATTCCATGACAAATGAGATCCAGCCCTGCGGGGCGTAAGCTTCCCCACAGGAGCCGGCTTTAACCAGGGAGGTCTGGTGGGTGGCGGAGTGGAGCTTGGCCAGGTCTTCCTTCCCTGGGATGGGCAACGAGATATCCTGGAAGTTCTCTAGGGTCACAGACACCTAAAAACAGAAACAGAATACACAGACCGTCAAGCCTCATCTTTGGTCACATTCATTATTCCATGGTTTTGTCAGGAACTATCATTTTGTAGCAATTCTTGCCACAGCACAACATCAACATTTGTGACATAACAATGGATGTACAACTACATCAAGAGTGTTTTTCCATAACTTCCATAACATTTCTATGACCTTGATTAAATGACACACTACTGTCCCTCTCACCCTCTCAGCAATCCCATTATCTCAATAATATTCACACTAACCCGATCACAGGTCAGGCACTGAACTGAGCTGACAATTGTCCCATCGAACACATCTGAGATGACACTGCGGTATTTCTTCTGGCGCTTGCTCTTTGGTGGGCAGAATGTGGTCACCGCTGTGTGAAGGCCGACGGAGAGGAATGTGAGAACAGTGTGTGAAGAATGATAGAGACATGATACGACTTTTTTTTTTTAAGTTTTACATCTGGCTGCCTCTGATTATGCATTAGTACCTTTCTTGTGTGCAGGGTTCAGGCTGGGCCAGCCTGAGACAGCTTTGGGCGGGCTGCTGGACATTTTGGGAATGTGTGCTTCCATGGGGATTGGACTCTGTGGTCTTGTGGAGTGAGATATTTGGATGTCTGGGAAGGAATCTGGTGAGGAGGAGGCCAAATATTAGAGAGTTTCAATACCACAAAGCTGACACAGATTATCCGAAATTTAAGTATACTGTGGAAAAAAATAAAACATGACATCTCTTCTTCTGCATAATTACCTGACATTCGGCTTTGAACCTTGATGGCTCCCTGGCTGCTGATAATGGCCGTGGTTTCAGTGGTGGTGTCAACATCTTTGTCCATGTCCACTCCAGTGCTTCCACCCATAACACCATTAACTCCAGAGCGATAAAGGTCATTAATCATGTTCTTCTCCTTCTGCCACTCCCTGTTGGCCTGGATCTCCTCCTGCTCGGGAATCAGCATCTCAGCCTCGTTGGTGTCTTCCATCATCACGTGCCCGCCCTGCACCTCATTATCGGCCCGCTCGCTGCTGCCGCAGGACTCGCACGACTGGAAGTCGTTGTCCGACTGACTGCGGGTGTCCTCCTCGGGGCCGTCGTCGACGGTGACGCCGTTGGAGTGGTCGTACGGTTCTGGCAGCGTCTCCTTCAGCTCCTCGTGAAGTTGATCCATCAAGCAGCGCAGAAACTCCTGAGAGTCCTGGAGGGAATGATCACAAGTAACATCAGCTGAGAACATTTACTGAGAACAAACATTTTGCAGTTAATTTGGTCACAGTAGTCGAAAAAAATATATTAATTTCCTCTTGCTGAAAAGAATATTGAAAAAATAACGCAGCACTAAATCTTCCTCAATATAATCGAGTTTGACAGACACAGCAAAGCTTTTCTAATGCTAATTATTTTTCCAAATTACAAACAACCAATTCACCTCCTTATTTTTTTTCCCCTCCATTACAAAATGTGAAACCAAGTGCCCATGAATGCATAGTCAAACTTAATAAACCTCAGACATCTAATCTACCCCCGAGCCAAATGAACTCTCCTTTCCCAGGAACTGGAATGTTAACTTCATTCATGGCAACGCTGGTTCCAAGGCCGTGCAGCTCAGCATGGCGTGACAAATGAATATTCCTCAGCTAACTCCTCTGAACAAACACTGGCAAGCCAAGAGGAAACAGACTCTTTTATTATTTAACCACTCAGGATTATAAATGCCCGTTTCACAGACACTGGACATAGTAAAGAAATCTTTTATATTGATAATACAATTCTGTTTTGTGTTCATGAACCTCTAGGAATCAAATCAAACAATTTATCTTTAGTTTGTTCGTTAGGTTTAATGTGTGCGTTTGCATGCAAATGACTGAGTTAGTTAGAAGATTTAGGTCATCTGGTTGAGTGATTTGAGTCAGCTGTTTAAGCTCATGTCATTTCTATAAAGGAACAAACACGGTGGGATACAGAGACTGTAAAATAACTGGGACAACTTCATAGTCAGTTCATTCAGTTCAAAGTGTAATTCATATTTTATATTCATATTTACTCATATAACTTTCAAAGTACAGCGGTAAAAAGCAAAAGGTCCACCCGTTTAGGTCCGGACATACTGTTGAATGTGTCTCCAGCCGTGAAGACGGGAGCCATGTTTTATTTACGATGAATCTGTGCGCATGCACTTAAATTGCACATTTATTTCACCATCTGCAATCACCTACCTGCTGAGAATATCCTCTAAACATGGGGTTTATGGCTTTGATTCCCTGGAACAAGTTGGTTGGGACCACGTAGGAGGGTCTGCAACGTGACAAAACAGCATGCTTAAGTATTGTAATAAGCAATATCACAATAGAGAACAGAATGCTGCGGGGATGACATTTTTGTAGGCCAACCCTGAAGTTAGCATCGCACTGGTTCCCTCGACAAAAAGCCAGCTGTTTTTTTTTCCATTGGATCTTGCATTATTGCAGAAAATAAGCTCTGTGGCAAACACAAGTTTAGGATACTTAGACGTTTTGTTCAGCAATATAATGGGATGATAACCAATGTATTTTATGTCCTAGAATAAAACGTTAAATTCTCTTAAGCTTGTGTTAACCTCAGTCCTTATTATTTGCCATCTAACCAAAAACCCTTTCAAAGAGGGAACTGAGGGAAATGAGGGAACTGGAAGTGCAAAAATGCTAGCTCCAGGTTTCAGGGCTCATTCCTGTACAATGTGATGCCTTATATCGAGTTTAGGACAAAGCTGCTACAGAAAGGTGATTCAAGTTAATGTCGAAGCAATCGAAGAGTCATACTCTAAATATTGGAAAATAATTACTGAATTTTTAAATGAACTGCTGCTTCGGGGCAGATATTAGTGAAAAGTGCATACCTGTTCTTGTGCCACAGGTCCGACACTAGTTTCTGGTAGCTTTTGCAGAGTGCTGGTTTCTTGTCCGTCCTCACCATGCCACCACATTCAAGAAAGAACTGTGTCAAGGGCGGGCTGCAGTGGAAAGAGGGATAAATACATATTATGTCGGCGCCAAACAAGCTTTTACTGACTTTCCGTCAACAGATTGAGTATCGTTACCAAAAAAACTTCTGCATATAACTCTCAAATTCTCAATAAATCCAAGAGAAGGGGTTATAATTTAGAATAGATAAATGCAAGATAATGCTATGTTATTATAATTGCAAATACCTTATGTTTTGTAAATCATCTCGGATCTAGTTTGTTTTTGTTTTTCGTTCACTCACTCACAATAAGATTCAGAGAGACTTAAGTTTAGCATTTCTAAATCATGCTGCCTGCATTTTTTATGCTTTTTTGTTTCATTAAAGAGTTAGAGAGGTACCGGCTCATGCAAGAAAACACCCCACACAGCTGAAAGTTAAAGGACATGGAAAGTAACCGATAAAGAAAAACAGCTGAGGGGATTTTAATGGATGGATACACAATGGACAGGAATTTGTGAGACAAACTACAAAACGTATAAGGAGTGTTCCCTTCCCTTGGCAGGAGAAAAGTCCTCCAAACTGAATAATGGCCCGACGGTAACTATAAGAAGCAGCACTCACACAAACAGACATCAAAGGGAAGTTTCAGAAAAGGTCCCTCCTTTCTGCAGCTGTGTGACTCAGTTCCTCCTATTTTTGGAATGTGATTTAGATTGCAAATTCTGACCTACATCTTTTTCACATTTTTGACTTGTATCCAGACTTGGCATCATCATGTTAATTTAAGTATTTTCTAGGGGGGTGTATTGTATTAGAGAGGAGGAAGGGGTTAGCTGTGCCTTTTTCCACAAAAAAAATAAAATAAAAGTAAAAAGTAAGTAATAACACGGCATCACACTCAGTGGAGACCTAATTTGAGTGACTACGCCAACAATCCAATCATAAAGATTGAATCAGGTTTGGTAATTCAATAAACAATAAAAAAGACTGAGCAACAGAAAGTAAGTAGAGTTTTATGTCTCTCATAAAAAGACATGGCAGAAAAGAAAAAAGGAAAGGAGGAAGAAGGGTATTGGGAAAGAGTTGAGGCTCTTTGTAACAGAAGACCCTACAGGGAACTACAAAAGGCCATTTCTGCCATCTCAAATGGTGCACTGCAGCAAACTTTCACTCAGCCGCCACTCTCCCAAACGAGCGTGGCCATGGTAATTTTTTTTTTTTCAGTCGGCAAGAACCAGATGAGCCGTGAATAAAACAGCAAGGCTACTGAAAAGAAGCATGTTGAAAGGTGAAAAGTAAAATGAAGTAACACCAAAGAGCATGCGATGTCAGCGAGGTGATGTAGGGACAGAAGGCAGGTTAACGGGGGTCTCACCAGTTGGACAGGGCCTGGAGGGCAGCATTCATGTAGCAGGTGTTGCCTATGTTTTTCAACCCCGTCAGGCCTGAGGAGGACAGAACACAGGGGGAGAATGAGATCATTAAATGTTTGTACATTTGGCAAACACTGGCACATTTATAGAAATGTTGATCAATGTGCCCTGCCCTTGAAATAAATAAATGCATGATAAATTAAATTAAATGACATTTTCATGGCAGCCAGAAAGCTTCTTACAATTTTAAAGACACCCACGTCCCATTTCTAAGATAAATATTTTACAGCAGGAGTGGAAAAGATGGCTACCTGGTGTATTTTAAATCCGATACTGTGGCAGAAATAGTTCCTTCATCTTATACAAGTGTTTTCAAAGACAGCAAAGGGCCTGTCCTGAGACAAAATCAAGGCATGGCAGTCCAACAATTATTCTTTGTCTTTTTTTTTGCTACGTTTTGAAACTACATTTGCCAAAACTCTTTGGACGGCTTAAACAGAAAGTATTATGTTCAGGGAGTTACACTGTTGGCTACTAAAACTACATTTCAGCTAAATTAGCTGTGAAAAGGTTCCTATTTACCCCAAAAAACAAGATGATTCTGTATGATTTAAGCAGATTCATGATGTTTATTGGCAATGGACATCAGAGATAATATTCTTGGGAAGTATAAGCCACACTAAATCCAAACATGTATCCAGTCCGTGTCCAGTCAGGTTAAAGCAGCTTAATTGCCTCAGAGTTCCTAAACCTCGGCTCTTATGTGACGAGCCATACTCATTAGTCTTACAGAGGTTATTTACTCCACCGCTTGATCATATGATCTGTATTTGTGACAGAAATAACCGAGGCGGTGACTGGTGCCAAGGCCTGAGCCACACCACATGGGGTTTAACACAACATATGCCATTTGATGGAGCCTGTGTTTGTCTCACAGCGCCGAGTCAAAACATTATTTGCATTGGTGGCTCCAGCGGGACCGAAGCACTCAGCAATGAGATGTAAGGCTGCATTCACAACAAATCAGGCATTGCAGCGAAAACGCCCGAATGGGAGATTCATGTGAAGATTCATGTGAATGTGTGTTGTGCGTTTGGACTGTGGAGGTGGGGAGAGCAGGGGATTCTGGGAAGAAAAGACAGCAGCCTGCAGCAAAAAAGTTGTTACAGAATCGAGTTCTGGGGAAAAGCAATCTGCGGTGACCAATGATGTTAACTGTGATCAGTGAGCTCATCTAAAGGGTCAATCACATGAGTGTTACTGTATGGGCTATTAAAGTGAAACTCAGACTTAAACACAAAGACACACACAGAATGCCTGATTTAGGGTATATCAGCCTTAATGCTAAGATCAACCCACTGAGTTTGTGGCTCTCTGTTGCCTGTAAGTTTTCACAGTGTGTCTGCCAACGTCAGTGCCAGTCAGCTGTTAACAGCAGCTTCATGGGACAAAGTGGATACGGATCACGGTTGTGCTTAAATCGACTGTGAGGCGAGGTGTTGGTTAGCCACACTCCTTTGAAGTTAGATAGGCTCTTATTCAAATATGACTCTGTACTTTGAACTATTCCAAAATAGTGATTACTGTGAATTGAGGTTTAACCTCCAAATCATCCACGCAATATTCACTGCGAGGCTAAATCCTCACTGCAGCAGCCACCGGGTTTGAATCCAAGCGGCGGCCCTTTCTGCATGTCATCCCCATCTCTCTCCCTCCTTTCACCCTCATGCCGTCCCATCCTGTCAATAATGGCAAAACGCCAATCACCTCACCAACTTCAAAAGTATGTGGTTTTAACTATTTAAAATGGCAATATAGGCAGGAAAAAGTCATTTTTCTAGTTGTTTTTCAATGTATTTGTTATCTTAGTTGCTGATATTTGTGGGAACAACTACCCTTGTATCAACAAGTGAAGTGTAACAAACACTCTAGTGTCTCTAGTGAGTGCATTGCAGTTGTTTGGATTATTGTCGTTGTCAGATTTCTGTCCACATAAACATTCATTTTGTGTCAACATGAACTCCTCTGCTGTGTAAGCTGACCTCTGGCACGCAGTTCATCCTCCTCCTCCGTCTCCATGTCCAGGTCTTCACAGCCTCCATTAGGGGGCACTCTCAGAGAGGTTGGGCTCCCAGGGGACCTGTTGTTCTCCTGAAGCAACAGCACGGCAGCACACACACAGACCTCGTCATAAAACTCTTATCTAATAAATGAATAACTGCATACAGTTTAACTGTCACTCAGGATAGACTGGTGGAAGTTGTTATTGTACTGCTCTGATACGCCCAGAGAGCAGATAGAGTTGCGTAACACAGTGAAAATGCGGTAGTCCTGCGATGTAAACACGTTTATTCAGACAACTTTAATGTTAGTTTTATCTATATTAAAGCATTTTGAGGTATTTCAACAATGTTGCTACAGTTCAACACTAAACTAACTCAATTACATAAAGCATGTAGAGAAAATGGAGACAATAAAATGGAGGGGAACCTGGCTCTTACCTGTCCAGCTTTCTGTGGCGATGGGAGGGGTTTGCTGTTGGCGTGGGGAGAGTGAGGACCAAGTTTACGCTCCAGGAACACCTCCTTGCCGCAGGCGTAGCACCACACTCGGAGCGTGGTCAGGTTCACCGTAAGGTTGTGCCTCGTCTCCTGTACACAAAAAGTTGTGAAGGAGGAAAAATAAAATGACTAAAAGTCCGAACCAACAAAGGGAAACAAGTAGACGGTGTTAATATTTATCCAAGAACAGCTGGCAAAGCAAAAGTGCATCTTCTTATCTATTAGCGGCTTCTTAATCTTCAACGCAATCAAATAACAGCTTGCTTTTGCTCTTATATAACAAAAATAGGTATGTGTGCTGGTGGCTATGCCTGCCTATTTCTGTGCTGTATAAACAAAGCTTTTCTGGAAGATTCTTGACTGCGACAGAGCAGCTGAACAAAGTGTATTCCTTTGAGCAAAATTAGTTTTCAGCCCAAATATGGTAATGTCAGATCCAGTCTCTGTCTCTCCTAGCAATCTGCTATTATGTATAACGCTGACTAAATGAAAATGTAGGTGACACGATGTCAGCGTTATTGACAATATTGAGAAAAAGAATATGCAATTAAAGTAAAATGTCTACAAATCTGCACTAAAACTCACAAAACACAGCCCCGTCTGCAACCAATTTAATCACAGTGCAAACCCAAAACGGACTACTAAGTAGTACAATTCTACTCTGATTTGAATTTTTCTTTACCTACTCTGCAACCACTTCTCATTTCGATTAAATTACCATTTACAATCATGCAGGCAACGTATTAAGGCTGAAGTTAACACAAATTGTATAATGTATAATACTGTCAATTAACTGTTTGGTCTATAAATCTCCAAAACCAAACAGCATTCACTTTTTTTAACACAAGAAAAAGAAATGTCGTATGGATTGTGTGGATTCGGCTGTGTGAGTAATGACTTAACTGAAAAAGCATTGACAATGACATTTCTCACTGGTAAACAAAATCAACCTCCTTACCCTCTGAATAACAAAACCAAAACCCCAAATAGACTATTAAAATTAGATTTTCGAGATCTTGGACACCAGTTCTGGGCTGAATGTGGCAGGTTACAGGTTGAGCTGGAGGCAGAGCCGGAGGGGGTTGCAGCCAGGCAGACTTTCGCTGCTGTGGAAACAAGGCCGTGTTCTGCTGACCCACTGCTGCTCTGACAAACACCAGCACCCTGGCAGGTCGACGAGACACTGAACGTGAGCAGCAGGAGACCAGCAGAGCCTGCATTATTCATCAGGGCTGCATTAGCCTATACACAGCAGGGGCAGAGACGAGCTGGCAGAGGGGGCACATCAGACTGAGCATGGCCGTGAAACTCCCCATCTTCAATCATTTATGAGGGGAAGTATAGCAGGTAGGGCATGAATAACAAACTGGATTTATGGGGCCTAGAGGATGTTTTTACCAGCCCACATAATGATTTGTATTACAATGAACTGTTTGTAGCTTCCTAGTCATCATTTGTTATGTTAATTTACACCTTGTCAACTAAATGTTCAAAATCATCACTTAAACTTGTATTTTGTATCCAAGAAAGATAAATCCTCACTGCTCTTTCTGCACACACAGGAACTTAAATAATGTAAAAACCTGCCTGTTTGTGTTGGCAGCTCTTATAGAAACGTTCAATGTTGTTGAAGCACCAGCTTAGATTCGACATCTGCTTCAGTGTGTGATCTTCTGATTAAGGTGGTGCAGGTTGGGTCTGGTTTTGTCTGCAAAACCATATCAAGTCTCGTGTCTAGCATCTCAGCATTCAGGACATTGCTGATCGTAATCAAAAAGAAATATCGAACGCCAACAGCCACTATTGTGTTCTCAAACAGGGATTTTGCAAGCGTTTGCACAAATGCATGCAAAACTGCTTGAGAACTGATAATGAAATGTGGTATTTTCAGAGGACTACTTGTAGCCAAAAAAACAGCTTCAAGGCTATGGTAATATTCCAATCCTTTATGTGCAATATGAAGAAAGAGTGCCAATGTTTGCCATTGGCTGTATGTGCTTCAGAAGTCCATTTTGATGCATAATGATGTTTGAAATGCAATCTCTGTGTAAGTACTAATTACGTGTCCCGTTTTGTGATCAAAAGTACATACAGAAGTGGATCTTCAACCTCTGAAATGAGCGGATCAAAGTACAACTTTCAACTAGACGCTTTGAAACAAACAGTTGCTCACATCAACTTGCAGTACAGTTTGACTGTTAGAGGCACCTGATCCGTCCAACAGCAGTCTTTCTCATTGCATAGTCAAGAGATAAAAATGTTGCCCTCCCCTTAGGGCCTCCAAAACACTAATTGAACATGGCGTTCATTCTTACAAGAAAAAAAGAGGAGGAGAAAAAAAACCCAAAAGGCAGCTGTCAAGCTTCACAGAGATGTCCTGGATAAAGAGATATAAAACTCACTAGCGCTATCATTGAAAAATCAGTCCACTAACAGGAAATCTTAACACCATGTGATGTAGCTTCCATCTGTGTGGAGTACACAATGTTAAGGAGGCCTGCACATGAACAAGCACTTTCCAGACAATGGTTTGATAAGCTATGCAGATACTTATATCCTCCATCTCTGCTTCTAACCCCACTTGGGCCAGGCATGCTGGTGGAAAAGCCTTAGTCAACACTGGGACCACCAGAGGCTGAGTAAAGCTTCAGAGCAGCCAGGAAGGGCAGATACTGTAACCATGGTACTGAAAGTGCTACTGAATCTCCCTCACATCCCAGAGGAATGGCAATTAATAATGGATGATCCACCACTGAAATTGCACTGAATGTGGAGGTGTAGGCAGACAGAGCTGGCCTGGTGGTTTTTAACAATGCATGCACTCCGAAAAGCTAAAAGGTGCACGTGCTGGCTTTTAGATCATGGAGAGACACATTTGAAAAAATAAAGCTGTGCTGGAGGCAGTTTTATTCCAAGTCATGGCTCCTGGGACTCTGAAGTGGTATTCCTGTCCTGTCCTGCCATCTGTGCCTCGTCTGCCTCTCCATGAACACCTCCCCTCCTTTTTCGGTTCAATCTTTTTCTTCTTTTTTTTTCCAAATTCAACATCACGGTCAAGCCTTAAAGACATCCTCCCTTTCAGACTAATCCCTTCTTTGCTCTTTTCTACACATTCATTAATATTTCGCTACCGAAAGGCTTCAGTAAGGTTTGAGGGCTCTCACCTGTGAGTGCACAGTGCTGTGGTCGGTGTGAGATTCTCCACAGCCTACATAGGCACAGCCATTCTGGACAGAAAAACAAACAGAGAATGAGGAAAATACAAAACAGAAGCTGCATATTTCTTGGGAGAGACTAAGTGTTGTGGATGTTGTGCATCAAATCAACAGATTTGTTGATGTTTTTTTAGAGCATTTTTGAGCTTACCTCCAAACATGCCCACAAATTTGGTCCTCCAACTTTACAGTCTTGGCACTGACCCTAGAAAATATGAAGACAGAGTTAAAAAAGTAAAGTAAAGTAAAGTGATACAACCCTATTCAGGGATCCTGCAGGTCCTATGAAGGTAAGGTAAAGATTTAAGACTTTTAAATCCTTTGTAATAGCACGTAGAATGCAATTTGAGATGAATGTCTTTATCATACTGACCAGAGAAACAAAAGTATGATGGAAATAGTTAATCAAATGAATGCAACCTGAAACTCCAATTGACAGGAATTGAACAGCTTCCTGTGTGCACAATATGTCTCCCGAAAGGCAGCAGTGAGCACCAGATAGAAAAACATTTAACACTAACATTAAAGCCTACAGCAGTCAAAAGACATAATAAATTGAAATTCAAGTTTTCACAAATATATTATAATGCCTTTTTTAAGGAGACGGAATGCAATATTTTTGTGACTTTTTAAGATCTTAAGATACCCTGTTCTGAAAATATATTTTTTTTAAAGAGGGGCAGTGGACAGGCCATGATGGAGGGTCACTCACATGGGATTTCTGAATGAGTTCCTCCTTGGTGATCTCCCCCACACAGTCCAGGTGGGGGCAGTCACAGCTGGACACTGGCGGCATCACTCACCCACAAGTCTTTGAGAGAGAGAGAGAGAGAGAGAGAGAGAGAGAGAGAGAGAGAGAGAGAGAGAGAGAGAGAGAGAGAAATCACAGTACTTTTAGTCAAGAGATCTTTTAAAACAGTGAAGCACTTCTTGTTTAAAGAGGATGTTTGATCAACCCCACACCTGATACTTGATAGAGTAATAGGAGATATATCCAAAGAACAGCACAAGGGAGAAGTAAAACAGGCCACTGTAACCTGAGTCACCACCCCATGACATTAGCTTTTTTCATGTCTGTACATTCCACTTATTATCAGCCAAGCAGCTCATCACGCCACTTCTGTCAACCACTCGTGTGGAACAAGCGCTGCCATAAATGATTTCCGTGATGACAATGCAAAAAAAACAACAACAAGAGACACAGACAATTAGACGTATGGAGTAAGAATTTTATGGCACGATTATCCTGGCCAAAATAATTGCAAATCCGATTATTATTCTGATAATCATCAAATGGCACTAAAATATACTGGTATCAAAACAATCAAATACGTTTATCATAAATCATAGTTTCCCTGCATTAATAAAGGATCAATAAAATTGTTTGTATTTTTTAAATGAGGCCCTATCTTTCCCTTTTCTGTCATGATAGAAAACTCAGCTTTTTCAAGTCGCTCAAGATGATTGCGATAATAGAAATTTACCACGATCAACTTATGTGTGATAGTGATAGTGATAGTTTTCGCAATCCGCCATCAAATACTACATTGTCCCATCCCGAATAATCACCACCACCGATGGCAGCATTCAAAAGGTTGATTCCTCTGCAGTGGTACCTGCACCTGTAGCTGCAGAGGCAACCGTACCTGGCTGTAACTATGTATTGTTCAGAGGAAGCAAATTATGATAATACGTTAAGTGTTACAATTATGCTGCGCTTGTCTGAGCTTCTAACATACAGACAAGATATCTATCTAATCCTTTCAAATTTGTGGGGGGGGAAGCAGTTTCAAACCTTGTATCAGATTACATTGGGTGCTGGGAGATTTCTAGCTTAGTGTTTACATTTGTTCCTATCATAAATAACATAACATCTTTATGACAGACTCCTGCTGGACTTGTTTTTTTCATTGGGTATGAAAAGAGGAAGAGCTGCAGCTACCAGACCAAATGTATAAAGCTCTGTACAGTGGGATAATTGGAAAAACCACTGGAGGTTTCGATTATCAGGCTTCTTGGAAAGGCCACAGACCCATCTCCCCTTCTAATGGAACCAAGGCTCGTGCACTTCTTCATATAGCCCTTAAGGGGCTGTAACTCGCCACCTCCAGTTGTTAGGGCAGTTGCTGTGCGGCGGTGTGAAAGCAGCTTTAGGGGAGCAGGGGATTCGCTTGAAGAGTGAGAAAGGGCTGTGGCTTGCTTAAATCCTCTCAATCAAGAGTTCCCAATTTGAAGAACTGTTGCATCATAAAGCGAGCAAGTATCTAATTTATCCGATACAAAATTATACAAGCAGGGTTTGATCAATGACACATCTCAGAGGAAGAGGTACATCTGTCAAATCAAAGCATCTTCAAGAAAAGGCAGCGAGTAAAAGAAAATGTAAGGAAAGAAAACAGGAAATATAGTAAGCAGTTAAAATCTATTGGCAGCTTTAAATATTTCACTTTTTATCTATAATGTCTTAAATGTGAAATAACACATGATCATAATGAGCAACTGTCTCTGTCTGAAAAGGCCTAAAACGTGTCATAATACATATCTGTCACCCAAGACGCCAGATGATTGTGCTTGTGACCACTTTCCTTAAGGCAAGGTGACAAAGTGTGGACGTTGGTGTCACAGATATATATTTTCAGGTGCACCCAAAGTATCTGTGCTGCATGTGATTCAGCACATTTCAATCACATTACCAGGCTAGAAACCACACAACCTAAGTGTCACAGCATACAGACCTTCTTCAGAGCTTAGATGCATAGATCTGGGCATCAATCAAACATGTAAGACAACCGGTATGAGCAATTGTATGAGGAAAAGCACCCACGATATCACATCTGATATGTAGTTTGTTGACAAACAATGCAAATAAGTGGATGCAAACTGATCCTTAGTCAAAGTTCATGTTTAGTCTTGTACAAGTCAATGTGGCGTTTTCCTCACCACAACAAAGCTCATCAATTATGCAAACTGGTTTAAATAATGCAGAGCTTTTATTTACACAAGACTCAATTCAAACAAACTGTTAAGACGCGGGGTAATCTACAGTTGGATTCGTGTAAGAGGCTCATATAATTGCCTTAAACTGTGGATAAACGATACTTTCAGTCAAGCCTCCAGCGATTACAAGGCTGGTGGAGGAGACAATCTCCCGACTCATGCCCCATCACAAACCACGCTCGCCCTTTCACTGTCTTCGCAAACAAGATAATTATACGCCAGGAGGTTTCATTCGCCATACAGGAGCGGTACAGGCAGGGTGGGGCGTTGACCCAAACCAGGCAGGGCACGTGAACCCGATGTTGCCAGTTCCGTGCTGTCAATTTAGACGCTAAATAATACTGCTCAACACCGGAAGGCACGCAATTCTTAAACCTAAGTGCCCTAATAACATAACTTAGAAAGCAGAACATCCACAAACTGGTGTTATTAGCTACCGCGTAGAAAACGTAACGTTAGCTGGCAACAAACGACATTTTTAACTCACTAGCTAGCTAGCGACTGATTTCGGTCAGGTTTTCAACTAATAGTCCATTCTATGGAAGATAAAGATATGTGGCCTTGGCCTTGCCCACTGCTCAAATTGAGCTGTCAAAACCAGGCGAGGCGTTGACAGCGTCACAGGCTGAATAGCAATCTTTCGCTGTTAGCTTTAGCCTTTTGGCCAGTAATTGCTCATCACGTTAACATTTTTGTTTTTTAGGCTAACCATAACACCCGTAATTGCGTAAAAAGCAAGCAGTGGATATATCTAGTCACGTAAGAGAATACCAGAGATGGTTTGCTACTGATAACCATCTCGCTACTGACATGCTATAGCTAATGTTAGCCAGCTAACGCTCCTGTATTACATGATCACTTGCTATCCTACAGAGACTACACCGGAGTCAGGAGACAGCTAGCTAGCATACAGAAATAATATCAGCCCAGTTCCTTACCTGCACGATAGAAAAAAGACACGGCTTGACTGAGGTTTATCCAATTGTACTTGATGTGTTACATAGAGTTCAGTGTGGTTTTAAAGGCATATTTTCAAAGGCAACCCTTCACATTAACGATAACCGTCCCTGTCGCTCAGCGTGGTTGCTAACGTTACAGTTGGCTCCGCCCCTTTCCGGTCTAAAGAACACATAAACCCTCCCCATCCTACTGTAAACGCCACAGTTGATTTTTTTGATGTACGCTTTTTATATTTAAACAGCTTTCGATTTGTATTATATCACAAAGAGCCCAAATATTTTGCAAAAAAATAATTCGTTTTAAATGTCACCGAAAGCAATGACATACGAGCTAGTGTAAATAACAAGTCTAAATAAAGCTGTCAAGATGTGAATGAGATTAAATAGCCCACGGGCTTCTGTAAAAAATATTACTTCATAAATTAAGAATTGGTGGGCTGTGGAAAAAAAGTGGTGATGAAAATAATAAAAGCCACACAGTAAAACCCATCCCAGGCGCCATCTAGCGAGTTCAGTTTATTTTGTGATATTAACAGACAATAAATACTCTCGACAGAAACAAAACATTTCCAATATACTTGTAAAATAAGCTACTTATAATAATGCATCAACTTTAATACATATTCAAGTATAGTGATAGTGATATACATACATTACATGTTAGTGATAGTAAACCTACAAAATCTTCCTTTTTAACATCAAAACGTGTTTTGTTGAGTAGTTAACATAATTTTAAGAGCCCTCTGTGTTTTAGTGATATGTATTTAAATGTGTTTATTTTTTTGGCTGGCATTAGGAAAACACAGGTAAGTAGGTCATCGGGAGGATGACATAAGCCTCGGAAATAGTAAATAGAAATAAACAATACTTCTTAAAAAAAATAACACAGTGATGACAAGAATGATAACAAAAACATTGTTAAGTCACAGTACATCATGATTATAAGTTAATATGTCATCATTTTGACTGTCTGCCTCAAAATCATGACATAAGTACAAATTTTATTTTATATGACTACAGAGTCAAAAGGTTGGCATTTTCAATAGGAATTATGTCAATCACATACATGAGATAATAAGTAAATTATCATACTTTTTAAAATGAAAATGATGGGATACAAAGAACAAAGATATTAGATAAGTAAAAATTATTTAAAATAATAATTATATTAATGAAAAGCCTAAGTCAAAAGTTTGAGCTGATGAGTCAAATTGTTAGTGTTTGAATATGACTTATATCCAGTGAAATATATTGTAATAAGTCAAAATGTTGACTTTTTGAAAAGTATTAATTTTGGGGATGTAAGTCAAAATCCTGACCAATCATTAATCAATTTTGACTTGATTAGCACCTTAAAAGGGACATTACATAAATCGAGGGTCATGGAATGAGTGCATGAATGTTGTTTTTATATTTATATAATAAACAACCACCAGTGTGTACATTACTGTAAAAGCTAAACATAAATAAATATTTGTAATACTGCGAGAAAGCCAAGAGGGGGCGCTGAAACTCCACAAAGACGTCGCGAGCAGTGCTTTTATTTTGAAAGTCACGCTAGATGAGCGCGGTGCCGCTCAAGTCCTTCACTCGGCAGCAGCTGAGGTCAGCTGGAGGACCGTGAGAACTACCTAACTACCGGGACCAGGGTCTGTGGAGGAAACCTCTAAACGTACTGGTGATTTCATTCATACTTTCAGGTTGTCCTATTCAGAAAATAATCCCCCACGTTTACCAGCAGTTTCATTCCAGCTCGTTTAACGAGTTAAGCTAACGCTGTTAGCTGTTATTAGCCTTGTAGAAAAGTTAGCATTAGCTTCTCTGCCAGGCCAATAACAGTAGAGTGTTCTCTTGTTCATACCATATGCTAATGCGATTAATCTGATTCAGAGCTAGGGTGCTACTTGTATTCATGTCCACGTCTGTGTGCCTTAAACATTCTTTGAAACGTGACAATTATTATTATTATTTGGGAAGATGTTTTTCTGCAGTGTTGCTAGTGAATGAAGGCTATAACTTTGGATATTCCAGTCCTATCAATCTCATGATAAAGCAAATGTATTTTTATTAAACGGGTGAATTATAGTGTTTTACACTAGGGAGGGAAAGCAGTAGAACAACATTTAAAACGTGCTGAAAAGGATGCAATGCAATCAATCAAAAATAAAATAGTGATTTAAAATACAATCACATAATTTACAAGTTGACTAAAAAGAATACACTAGAAACAGTGATATTTTTTCTCAAATTGAATAAAGTAAATGCAGTAAAGAATTGATGTAACAGCCATTTGCTCTCTTTTGTAATTGTTATTAAATTAATATAAAATGAATTGTTAATGAGTCAAAATGGATCACTTTAAAATAACTTTGATTTATCAGACCGTACTAGATTGCTGGTGGTCTGCATGCACACAGGTTAGATCCCTCCCTGCCTCTTCAGTATTTTCATTGTTTACTTGTCAGGAGCATATCCACATTTTTAGGCGCTCTGTCTGTTTTTCCACAAAGTCCCATGCAAACTATCCCTCGAAAACTGGAACTGGAACTGGAAATCAATCAGTTTTTGAAGGAACACAAACACTTGCATTACATATTGAGTGTCATTAAATGTTTAAGCCGAAGAATCGTCATTCTATCAGGGCTAGACTCAAACGGGATAATCATCCATGTGATGGGCCACACGAGACTCACGTCTTGTGCAAACTTTAAATGGATGTTGCGTGATGTCTTATCAGCTGGATCCACAGCAGCTTAGAAGGTGTGGTCCTGTGGTGAGAGACGTTATTTAGAAAAAAAGCTATATTATGTTGAAATTCCTTTTGAGGGTGTGCTGATTATCCTTTAAATCAGCGATTGACTCATGTGTAACGGTTCTTTCATGATGGAAGTAACAATGAATAGTGGTTGAACACATATTAGGTTGATTAGCCCTACCCTTCTCCGGTTAGGCAAGCGTTGCTACTTTGCACGTACTGTATGAGAGAGGCTTTATGTAATAACGTCATTATATCCCCTTCTGAGCCTCCAAGGTTAAATCCTTGCATGTCATGTCCCGCAGCTCCAGCAGAATGGTGATGAGGACAACAGCGTCGCCAAGTCATGGATAGATCGCCACAATGACACATGAAACCCTCACAAACTCCCAGCTGTCTGTCAAGGCAGCTGCCCTGCGCATGGTGGACCTGCCGCTCTCCGTGTACGGCTCTCTGGCACAGGTGAGGGTGTGTTAGTTAGTGCTGGGACTTTGTCACCCAGAGCTGTCACTGTTGTCGAGGGTTCCACTGCACTTTGTCTGGTTCTTTCCCCCCTTCCTTATCACTATTTCAAACATTGTCTGTGTCACTTGTTTCTACTTGATTTGTTTGATTTTTATATACAAAGTTGCTCCAAAGTTGGTAAAGCTTTATTTATTAGCTACTAACCTGCTTCTTGCAAAACTTGTGATATGAGAGATATGCATTTTGGTATTTGATGTAAAACTCAACATACCATTTTCCAAAACTCAGTTATTTTCTCATGTTTACAAAAAGTATCTCAGATAGTGTCTAGACTTGTATCATAGCTGTCATTATCCAGTGAAATGTGAATCAGAGGATGTAAACACAAGTTGCTCATTTATAGAAATTGGCAGCACAAGAAATAGAAACACAGGGACCTTTTTTTCTGGGGGAAACTTGTAGTTGGCTTTCTTTTAACCAGTTTAGTCAGATGATGCGTTTTACGTTACTCATGGCGGTGTGATCATAAATGCACGTGCATGAAGCAGATGGAGTTGTCTGATTGAATTTGGCACCAGGCCATTCAGTGCTCCCATTAAGCCGGTTAGGAGAGCCTGTTTATGCGTGCAGTACTACGATGTGTTTGTGGGAAGACGACAGCTGAGCTCGATACTGTCGCTGGTGAAAAGGTGCGAATGGGTTCATGTGATACGTGGCAGCCAAAGATCAGTGCCTGACTTTCTGTGAGCAAGACTATTGACTGTGCTGGAACTTCACATCAGGTCAATATTATACTTGTGTAGTAATGTTTCTTTATGGATATTTTACCAAACTAAAAGCCAAAATGTTTGTATAAAAAGCCACTGAAAGTGAAAGCTAAGTTAAATATATGTTTTTCAGGGAACATTTAAAAATGGGTACTTCTAATTATAGATGAGGACAGGCTTGTTTGTGTGAGCTAGGGGAAAGTGAGAATGAGGTTCACTCTTTTTGTTCTACTGCCCTTTGACAGGAAAAGTTATGTACTTTTTGTAAAATGGCCTCCAATCATGTTGATTTTCTCTTGGCTGGCTGACTATGGAAAAACTTGAGCTTCAGAAAGGCAATCTTTCATAGCAGAATGCATTTGCCAAGCTCGGTAGAGTTAAGTAGTCATTTTGTAATATAATTTAACACATTTAAGTGTTTGACCAGTGCTACTATGTCTTTTAGTGTCTTGCAAAGCCATGAGGGTTGGGCACTTTGTGTGCATGCCACTGGAATAAATGAACTCATTATAATGAAGTGCACAAACAACTAAGACCAAACTGTGCATATGCATTTTTCACCTACAGTAAATGTAGAGCTAATGCAATCTATACATACCTATAAGTGTGTGTGTGTGTGTGTGTGTGTGTGCTCATGTAGCAAATCCTGTAGTTGCAGGTACAGAAACAGCATGGAACTAACTGCCGGCCTGTAACATTCAATAATCCCGTCCCATTAAAAAAATAAGTCAATATTATGGCAGTTGTCATAGCTCCAGACTCGGGAATGTGCGACAGCGGGGTGAGGATGGATGGTCTCCCTAGTCGTTCAGTGTTTCTATCTATAGACAAACAGAGGGGAAGTACGGATGCTATCTGAAAATGATTCTTTAACATTTAGATGACAGGCTAGTCATGACCTCTGATGTTCATTGGATACCCTTTATTGCTGTAAACTCCAACAGTCCCATTTGTGTATCGCTGCTTTGCCTCTTTCTGCCTTCCAACATGTTGTCTGCTTCACTACTTTAACTAGTGAGGTCCCCAAACATGTCTTGCAATCTTTTTGTCTTAATTCAAAGCAGCTATGCAGGTTGTTTAATTGTCTTTGTTCCCAGTCTGTTATCAGTTCACAGAACAGGGTTTTTTTAACTCCCATAGTCAGGAAAAGGTGTTTAATCATTTCGTAGCTTGGTCCAATTTTCTTCTTATTTTTTGACTAACCAAAATCTGCTGCAAAAACGTATGATGAAGATGTATAAACCTCTAACTCGAAGCGTTTCTTCCTCTACTTTTACTCCAGGTGAGCGTCAGCACAGGCACCAAGAAGCTGGTGGCAGCCGCTGCCTTTGGCGCCGTCTCACTCCTCTTCCTCGCTCGCCGCTTCCAGAGGAGGAAGGGCAAAAAGAAGGCCCAGTGGGAGCAGGCTGGCTTCGAGTTCGTCTCGGCAGAGAACGGTAAAGCTTCCTCTCCGCCGATAGGAAGACTGGCCTGGGACCTGCGTTTAGTACGTGAGCCCAGTCGCTGGTTTGTGATGTAATCTCATTGACGTGTCGGGCTCTCCTGTGTTACTTTGAACTGTAAACAGCAAGCTCCAGATAAATGCTTCACCTCTTTCAATCTCCCACAGGAACATGTACCACTGATAAGAGTCCAAGAGAGATTAACAGAAATGCAGGTTCAAGTGGAGTCAAATGAGCAGTTGGAAAAGGAAATTAAAGTTTTTTTGTTCTTCTGATCCGATCCGTGACTCAAAACCGAAATATGATCCGAACCCTGCGTATTTGATTGACAGGAATGTATATTTATCAAGCCAATTCTGCCAGGAAGGCAATGAATTAAAAGAGGTGTAATGCCGCCACATGCTTGTGTTGTGTGATCTCCTGTATTCTGATCTTTCTCTCATCTTTATCTACCCAGATAACACCAGTCAACACATCACTCTCTCCCTCAACTCCAAGAATGGCTACTCCTCCGGTCTGCTGCTCAACGCAGGAGACTACAGGAAGCTGTCCGGGTCTCTGCTGAGCCTGGCCTCGGTAGGACAACCACATCGTTTTAGAGTGTTGTTAATTATTTAAAACGCATAAATATGAACCAATAATGAGGAAAGTGTGTTTCGAAAGAAACTGAATAATATTTGTTTAAAAATGGATGTAAGATTTGCTGACTGAACCGTGTTCTTCTTCTTGTGTCTGCAGGTAAAAAGCATGAACTCGTCCAGCAGCAGCACATGTGCGAATGAATCCACCTGTTGGGACAGAGCAGGAGAAGCCGATATCTGCAGCGTGGTCAACTTACCCGTCACCACGCCTGAAAACCTGTACCTCATGGGTAAGGAAACGTCCACACACAACGCATGACGTCACTGTCCAGTTGACTTTGTATTGAAATGGCGCTTCGGAGTTCTACGATCGTTTTTGGCGAGGCTCAGAAGTTTGTGCGCTTTGCAGGTATGGATTTATTCGAGGAGGCTCTGCGGCGGTGGGAGGAGGCGCTGACGTTCAGGAGCAGGCAGGGCGAGGACGACGATGCCAGCTGTGAGGACGATGCCAGCTGCGAGGACGATGCCAGCTGTGCATCCGTCAAAACGGGAGCCGGAGACGCCGTCGCCGAGCAGAGTATGGAGGTGAGTCAGACGATGCTTTTGAGATGTTATGAAATGGCTTACAGACCGTCCTGTGTACCAGAGGAAGAGAGGAATGTACTGCCCACAGACACTGCACTCCAGATTCCATATAATAACATGAATAACCAGCAACCCACCGGTGTGTCACAGAGCTTGAATTGTGTAACAGCTAACTCACTGGCCCTTTAACCTGGATTAGTGCGGATGGGTAATCTTAGGCACCCAAACATACGTCCAGTCTGCTGTCGAGGATATCCCCGACTCACTTGAGCCTCTTTAGGAAGCTTATTAAGAATTCAGTCACGAGAGATAATCAGGAAACAACCAAAAGAGTGAAATAAGGTTTGGAAAATAAAAACTTGGCTGGCAAACGTTAAGTATGGCTTTTTTTAATGTGATTATGAAGTTAAACCTTTCTGTGTTTTGTTGTTCAGGATGTCATCAGTGCCGAGTTCATCCACAGGCTGAAGTCTCTGCTGCAGAGGGCCTACAGCCTCCAGGAGGAGTTTGAGGGAGTGTTGTGCATGTCGGAGCCCTCGTCCCACAGCAACAGCCAGGGTGAGTCACTCGGACAACGTTATGTGATTTCCACCATCAATGCAGTACAACCCGTTACAATGCGTGTATCTCCTCAGCAGATAAAGTGACCGATATTTTGGCCAGAGAGGAGCTGGATGACGTCTGCCTGCGAGACAGCCTCAGCATCGCCTCCACGGACTCCTTTGTGTCTGCGGCTGAGGTGAGAGACGCTTCCGCCGCCTTTTTTTTTCTAAGAAAACCACAGGATACGTGTAAAAATAATGATTTAGTCATGCTTTTTCTGCTTGACTCACTTTTGTTTTGTTGCCACTTTATTTCATTTTCAAATAACATCTCAAACCTTTTATAGAAAGCATCACAAAGCAAAGCCCACTTTTGTTGGCATCCTAAAAAAAACTATTTAATCATGAACGTACGCTACAGCATGGACTGTAAAATACTGTAAAATGTTCCTTGAGAGTTACTTCGACAAGACACTGAAATAGTAGGTGTGATTGATATGAAAGTGTCCAAGAAAAGAGAAATGAAAACAATAATTCTCTTTTCATTTTTCACCTCATCAACTCAAAGCAGTTATACAGCAACTTCTATAGGTTAAAACAAAAGTAGCACTTTGCAGTTAACAAAACACACTCAGGTGTGGTTACAGCCGACAGGTTAATAGCCGAAGCTATTATCTTTTCATCTTCAGCTCACACGCCATTATTATGCATATTATTGTGGATTCTGAGGCGTATTGTGCGACTCCCAACGAGACTCTTGAAACTCAGCCGTCTGAAGCATCGAATCTCGAACAATTTCACAGCGGGGGGTTTGTTTCAAATAGCTTTGATCTTTCCTGTAAGCGTTTATCTGCACTCAGCTTATCTCCTTAAGTCGCTGTGGGGGCTCGAACCACACATCCGCTGCTGCTGATGCTCTTGACCCATAATGTACAAAAATAACCTGACTGTTAAGAATTACTGAGTTTTTCTACAGAAGCTATTTTCTATGAAATGTTCAGGTGAAGGCCGTCGTCTTCCCTAGCTGCTGATAACTAAAGCTGCTGTATATCTCTGCCGAGATTGGTTATTAATATGTACAGCTCACATCATACATTAAGATAAGAAACACTCTTGTGCGTACACCTAAATTCATATTTTAAAAGGGATAAAATGGAGGTATTTATAACCTCAACGTTGTTGTTGCCATTTACAAACCAGCCAGTGATGGCAGAGCAGTCAAACTGGGTCAATCATAATTATAAATAGTCCTTCAACATTCCTCCGTGTGCGACATACAGCTCTCTGTTACTCCACAGCTGTTTATTCGACAGATCCACACACCGCTACAGCATGGAGGGACGAGTTATGAGCTCATAACGGGAAAGAGGGCAGACGTGGCTTAAGAAGTCACGATCTGTATTTATTTTAGGTTCGACAAGAAACTTCTCCTTGGTTAGAATACAACTTTATTTTATCATTGTCAGTTTAGCTTTAACAGCAAATAAAGGATTATTGTGGGAGCAAAAAACATTTATTTAACAATTACAAATACTTTGCCTCACGTCTGTTTTAACAATTAAACATTAAAAAAAGAAAGAGAATCAAGTGTGTTTAGGAAAGAAACAAAAACATTCAGGTTATAAAAAAAAAAAAGTTTCTATCAAAATATATTGAGTTCATTTCCCAATTGACCATATTTGAATGGCATGAATTTCGTAGGAACAGCAATGTGTCTCACTTTGGCTCACTATTTGTACCTCTGCTGTCTGCCTCTGCTTCAGTTGTCGGAGCACCGAGAACTGAGGAGCGTCTTCGCTCTGGGTCATCACCTTTTCTACGAGGAGGCGCTGCAGATGGCCGAGGATGGGAAGATCTCCTGCAGGGTGCTGCGGTAATAAACCTGTTCATACAGAGAGCCTATATTCCAGGAACATAACGCTGTGTGAAATGCAGTGCTTTGTCCGCCGACAATTTAATCTGATATTCTGTGTTTTTCGTTGTCAGGACTGAGATGCTCGAGTGTCTCGGGGACGCTGACTTCCTGGCCAAGTTGCACTGCGTGCGTCAGGCGTGTCAGGTACAGTGAAACCATTGCCTACATTAACAAAATACTCGTTCATGTCACGGATGGGAACAATTTCACTCATTTAAAAGCCACAGAGTAGAACTGAAATTGCCCTCGTTTTAAGCAAAACAAAGTGTAAAATGTTTTTCTCCTCCAGCTCATTTTGTGCGAGAGAAAGACCCGGATGTTTCTGGCCGACACGGGAAAGAAAGTCCTGTCTTCAATTATAGTAAAAGCCCAGAAGGTGAGACTGAAACCAGTTAGTGAATAATAATATATTCAGTGAGCGCTTCCCGTCCTAAATATTATCATTTGGTTCTCAGAGCCCAAAGAGATTCGAGGAAGTGTTCGAGGAGATGATTTCCTTCCTGGAGCACACGGAGCATTGGGAAAACACCGAGATGGAGCTGGCCACGCGGGGGGTACGACTGCTGCTTCCCTTCATGATTCCTCCACAGCATCATGTCTGACCACAAAACCGGACAAACGCTCTTTCTTTGAAGGTAATAACTCTCTGTTCTCACTCTCACCAGGTGAAGCACTTGAACTTCTACGATATAGTGCTGGACTTCATCCTGATGGACTCATTCGAGGACCTGGAGAATCCACCCGTCTCCATTCAGAACGTCATCAACAACCGCTGGCTTAACAGCTCCTTCAAGGAGACTGTGAGTAGACTCATGCATTACTTATTGGTAAACGATAGATCCACAGCAGCTGGTTGAGGGAACAAACCCTTAAAATGACTTGTAATTCTGGAAATGGAATAGTTTGACATGTTACAGAACAATAATACTCCCGGATAAGACTGCCGATTGTGTTTGTGCATACAGTCTTTGGACTATCCGGGCTTCTAACATGATTTAACCTGCATGTACCTCACAGGCGGTGGCGTCGAGCTGCTGGTCAGTGATGAAGCAGAAGAGACAGCACATGAAGGTACAAGCCCAATAAAGTGTTCAGGACACACACACTAGTCGCCAACAATCCCTACATTTCATTTATTACACAACAACCAAATGCCTTATTTGCAAAATCCCATCATGTCGGTAACCATTGCTGTGTCTCAGGTGTCGGACGGCTTCATCGCTCACTTCTACACCGTGTGTGAACAGATCAGCCCCGTCCTTGCCTGGGGCTTCCTGGGACCCAAGAGCTCCCTGCATGACTTCTGCTGCTTCTTCAAGGTCGGTCTCCGGAACATAACGTGATAATGACGTCATACCTGTTATCACCCTCTTCTCAATAGGATACGTACTTCTGTTGGGGCAATTTTAGCTTTTCATACCTTTTTTAAGTTACAATTACATTAAAAATAAGCACACACTCATTTCGGCTCGTGCAGATTTTCACAGAAAAATAATTTAGATATTTAAGTAGAATTACATTTGTTTTGGAAAATAGATTTGTTCCATGATTTAACATCACAGCACATGAAAACATTTTTGATTGCTGCACCGAGAAGAAACGGGTAGAGCAAAAAGAAATAAACTACATTCTCTTGAGGGAACAACTTAAGACAAAATGTGTTTCTTAAAGAAGACCGAAGAAGTCTGAACTTCCGGTGCTACAAATAGTATTCTATAATAAGCTTTGATTGCAGCCGCACAAGACAGTGTAGGGAAACAAACAAAACAAAAAAAAAGATTTATAAAAAAAAAAAAAAATGTAAATTAAGTATAGGAAAAAAACGGATATTTTATCGGAGCAATTATGAACAAAATTCCATGCTAAAGGTGACATGTGTGGAATGTAATAAAGCAATACAAAACAAAACTAAAGTCCAAAAACAAGGAACAGCAACAGGCTGCCTCCTACTTTAGAGTCTGTAAAGTATCTGTCCAGCTTCCTCAGTGTTCTCTCTTTTACCTCAGGATCAGGTGCTGGACTTCCTAAAGGACATTTTCGACCTGGACAAAGTGCGATACTCTTCTGTGGAGAGTCTAGCCGAGGACATGCTCCACCTGCTGCACCGGCGCTCTGAACTGCTAGTGGCCTACCTGGGAGCCGACTCCCGGCGGCACGTCAACGCCTGCACGGCGCCGCAGGTGCAGCTGCTGTCCGGCGCCCTGCTGGAGGCTCCAGTGCAATGAGAA
Source organism: Eutrigla gurnardus (assembly GCF_963514095.1). NCBI lineage: Eukaryota > Metazoa > Chordata > Actinopteri > Perciformes > Triglidae > Eutrigla > Eutrigla gurnardus. The sequence continues at coordinate 20,918,566 of NC_139918.1, forward strand.
ACGGGGAACCCGTCACACTAAGCGTTTATTCTTGGGTGAGCTCACACCAACCATCAGACTCTGTTGCGTAAAACTACTCAATCAAGGACGATCCATTACTGTAGCTAAACAGTTTCACCGCAGCCCGACATCCACTCATCCCAGCATGCTTTGTGCTCCGTATGATTAATTACCAGCTTTCTTGCCTTCACACATGGATCATCATTAATTCCCTCCAGTGTGGTCCTCCCCTTTTACTGTTGCCATGGCAGTGCACATTAGTTAATATCATAGCAATATTTAAACTCGCTGTGAGACATTTTGCAGTAATTATCTTGAAGTTGTAGGTATTCCACTGTGTAACTAAGGAATATGTGTTTCTGTCCAGAGCAATTTGTGTGAAAGAAAAAGGGTATTTTAGTATTTATTTTTACTATAAAGTTGCAGGATTTATTTTTAGAAGCTGTAGTTGTGCCCGTCTGCATCAGTGGATTTGTGATCAGCTTCAAACGTACGGTAGTATGAAGACCAATGTTGCATAATAAACTATCAGATTAACTAGATGTATTTACGTATCCTACTGATCAGCAATGCAAAGTCGTTAAATGTGCTTCGTTTTTGTTACAAGCACATGTTGCACTGGGGAAGCTATTGAACAAAGGGAATCTGTGTGGTAAATGTAAAACATGTAACATGCTGTTACTTAAAAGCTGTTTTCTTGGCACCAGGACTCATGAACCTTCATGTAATAAACTGTATAAACGAAGGCCAGCTAATGCAGCCTAAAAGGCCCTTAATCCCAACATACTGTCAACTACAGGATATAAAAGATGACATCACTATGACACAATCCTGCGGATCTACATTCTTGAACGTGATGGGAGAACACTCAAGAAGCCTTACTATGCACATATTCAAGCCTCGTCTTCATCACTGAATGTCAGTCTTAAAAGGTGCAATATATTACCGTCTGCTGATCAGTCACTGCCATGTAAAGAACATGCACAACATGAAGGCTTCGAGCAGCAGTCACACACACTACCGTTGCATTAATGTTCCAAAAATGTCAAATAAATATTTTAAGAGTGACGATGTAAGTTGTTTTTGCAGGGTTTTCCTCCTATAGACCTGAAATAAAAGGAATCCATCTTAAAACAAAACCAACAGGCCTGTGTGTTCTTTGAAATGGTTTGTGATCATTCATCCTAATGTGAGGCTACAACAGTCATCATGTGGACATCTGACAGTCAGTCTTTTTAGTTTGGACAGTCATTTTATTTTTATTTATTTTAGTAATTTTAACATCACGATAGGTACCAGTAACTTGTGATTGGTGTTTTTTTTTCATTTATAAACCAAACCTAGTAAAATAAACTTATCAATGAAAACTTAGCCAGTGTCCTTTCTGCAGTGGTGATTGCAACACATGGACCGACACTGACCGATCCCACTTGGTTCGTCTGTAGCCTCATTTTTTTTAAACGACTGGGTCCCTGGCCTTTTTTTTTTATAAATGTTTTTGTTTCAATGTACATAAAACCATGAAAATATTGTTCAACGGATTACTTTAAAAAGAAACTGCGTTAACCCTCAGGGGGCACTAAGGACATTTTTGTCCATTTGGGCAAATTTGTCCTCTTAAACTGGCTATAGTTTTGGCTGTGTTAGTGCATATGGCAAAATTTTTCGTAGAAAAAAAAATTAACTCTAGAAAATTTTGGGAATTTTTTAATTAATTTTTTAAAGGTGAATCTTGTTTCGTCTAAAAACGAAGGAAATTTTTAATTTTTAATTCACTTTGTATAAATTAGGCAAATAAAGACTGATGAGAACATTCGTTTTAATGTCTCCACAGTAAAAAATGAAATGTCACTGAGCCCACTGCGTTTGTTACAACTTTATTAATGAACATGGCAACATTTCAAAAATGAACAGTTGATTAAAAAACCCCAAAAACAATATATTTGATAATATACACAGCACATGAAACCTTTTTTGTTTAATTACCTCTAAAGCATGCTCCTTGTTTAGTCTTCACACCCCCACGAACTCTGTGTTGAAACACTGAGCATCTCACATGTAGAGTGAACAGCTTCAAAAACAAACTGTATAAGTGACCCTTTAACTACAGAGAAAAGTGATATAAAACTGCTAACCCCCAAATTTTTACTGCCAATAAAAACAGTGCATGTCAGTTTAAAGTTAAGTTCCTGTCCTCATCCAACTTTCTAAAGCACATTCCTATTGACTAATGGTTATTGATGAAGGCATTCAAGCGATACAAGAAACCAACAGACAACTCTAAATACACTATGGCATCATGGTTTAAAACAACATTGATCCGAGCTGAAACAACATGTATCTGTCCAACAATTTGCAATCACAGAATTTTAAATTTCATTGCGTTGCCGTTTTTTTACCTTTCACTGGAGCTCTTGAACGGTCTACGTTCAGCAGTGGGGATTGACTCAAAGCATTCCTCCTTTTGGGGACAAACTACGACGGGGCCTGATTCTATGACCTAAGTTTGCAGCGTCCTCCAACACTGTGAGCGAGAAGTGAAGGCAGCAGCGTTTCAATAGTAGATATGCACTGCACTTGAGGGCAGATTCACACCACGACAGGGAAAAAATAATCATGTATTTCACCGTTTTTTTTAACCTAGCGGTTGAACACATTGCTAGACTTCTGGCAACAGATTTGCATGGCATGCAGTTTTGAAATACCAATGTCAAAATAGTCTAAATCATCAATACACCGTCACTGTCAGACTTACCAGGATGCAAAACTAAGGCCGTCAACAAATATTAAGCACATACGACGATAACATTTCCTAAACGAGCCTATGCAACAACTTTTTCTGGGTAAAGTCACTTTATGAAAAGTCAAACTTCATGTAAGAAAAGTCATACAGCTCATATCATGCAGTTCATTCATGAAAGCAGATCTTTAAAAAAGGACTGTTCATACTTTTCGTTACAACTAAGCATAAATGCATGTAAAAAGAGACACAGGTAAGCATTTCTTTGCATGTAAATTGGTCATGTCACTGGACAAAAACACCATTTTCCTTAGGTTTCGCTTACCTGTGTTATTGCAGCAGAACCTAAGGTGCAAGGTCTGGGACGACACTGCAAAGATCAAATATAATTGCACTGTTTGCCATCAGTGAACAACGCTTAGAATTAACAGCCTTTCACAACAGTGCTCATTCAGAAAATGTCATAAATCAATACTGGGCTAGTCAGCAGCACTTCCACTTCTACCATTCCACATGCTCATGGGACATTAAAGTTGTAACAGCAGAAACCTAGGCATGCTAGACAGGAGTTATGCAGTACAGCTGTTCTAAATAAAAAAAGGTTGCAATAAATGGCATTTAAAAAACCAGACAATGACACTTAGCAGGTCAGGTATTCAAAACGCAAAAGAACCACATGGCATCCATAGAACAGTTCCTACCAACAGTGTAACAGAGTGCTGACGTTCAGAAATCCAACTGGCACTGAAACGCTACCTACAACAAATAGTCTAACAATCTAAGTATCAACATACTGTAAAGATTCAAAGTCTGAATGTTGTGGAGTCACAAGGGCAAATAAGTCTCAGAAACATGTGGTACAAGAATCTAGAGTGCTATTCCTCTCCTCAGAACATTTCATATACTTACCCAGAGGCATGGGGAAATGGCAATATTAAACAAAAATACTACATCGTTTGCAGTTTATGAAGCATCAAAAAAATGGCGTTTCTCTCTCAAAGTCACAGTTTTGTACTTACAGTATAGGAGGGCTCAACTGATGGACGAAGACTGCTTAGCCACCCCCGACCCTACAACATCTATGTTCTTATATTGGATAAACACTAACAGAATGGGGACAGCAAAAACGATTTTTGCAATGTTTTTATATTAAAAAAACATTCTTTCAAAAAACAAATTTATACATGAGTTAGTTCGCAATTTAAAAACGGGCAAGACAAACGTTTCAATGCATTTTTGATACAGTGATAATTTACCTGACTGTCCTGGAAAAAGAACATCACAAAAATATATATATAACACTAAAAATATGCAACATTTCCTTGCAACCACATTTTCTGAGGAACATGTTAGAAAAAATACTTGCTTACCACTTGTCTAAACTTGCCTGTGGAGGAGGAAGTGTCTATATCATGGCAATATACAGTGCACACTACCGCAAAAATGTCAGCAAACGAGACAAAATTAAAAAAAGGAGGAGAGCCATAGCAACGCAGTCAATGCATCGATTCATGTATGGATACCAGTCAACTTTCTTATGACAAACATCTGTCTAACGCTGAAGTCAGCCAGTCATGAGAGAGAAGTAAAAAATGTCTATCAACAAGGATCTGAACCACTCGGGATCATAGCACGCACATAACATATCTAAGAGCCTTATAGACAGTTGGAGAGAGACAGGACAGCACAACTTTGCGTTAACCATTTTTGACAATTAAACCCCCACATGGCCTGCGTTTCAACCACCCCCCTCCCCCAGTAAAACAAAAACATACAGAAATTCCTCTAAACCTGTTTGGCTTAAAACCACCCCAACTTACCAACACAGGAGGTTTCAGTTTGTTTTATTGCAAAAACACAACAGGCAATAGCATTTTTAAAACTGAGATGATTTACATGGTAATGTCTACAGTTTAATAAACATGAGTTCTAACCACATTTTATGTAGATACAGGGCTGGAATGACCATATGTATAATTACCTCACTAAAAACAAAGCATTTACAAGAAAAAGGAAAAAAAAAAAAAAAAGGAAGAGGACGTGTTCGCCGGGTAATCTGCCATTTATGTGAAACTTTCAAACCAAGGAAATTTAAGATCTTCATCAAGGCGTCTGCATCCAAACATTTAACAAAGGATTTTGTTTCGACAAGGTAGCATTTACTTTATGTCCACTTCACATTACTGGCCCTGTGCAGAAGAAATACATAGAAGATACATTGCATGTTAACAGCAGAAACAGTGGACTCAGCTTCCCAAAATAAAAAGCTAAAAAACCTGTTTAAGGAGGAAATAGTTTGGGTTAAGTGTGTGAAGCGACTGCAGTCACTGGAGCCTGTGAAACCTGCAGGAGGAAGGCGGGTAAAGCACACAATAATGTATTCAGTGGATGTGGAGGGCAGTTTTTATCGGGGGTGTACCTGGGGGGCTTGTGGTGCTGCACCCATCGCCTGAGGGTTGGCTGTGCCGTAGTACGCAGCCTGCTGGCGGTAGTACTCCGCCCAGGCAGCGCTGTAGTCTGGCTGGCCTCCAGGCTGGGAGGCGGCTGCTGCTGTTGCTGTGGCCTGAGGTGCTGCTTGACCTGGAGGGTAGAACAAGAGGGAACTTGTTGGAACCACAAATAAGCCTCAGCAAAATGGCCAGGTAATTAGATTATGCAAACGCTTTATAGACGATCAAGTCTTTTGAGATAACATTTTATGAGAAGGGGAACGAACCCACCACCACTTACTCTTGGTGGCGGGACAGAATCCTTCTGCTTTTCTGTTGGGCAGCTGGGAGCGCAGCCACTCTATTATAGAGGGCTGCGAGTGGGCCACAGCTGCCCTTCAATATTCATTCATCTCAGAGCTACAGCAGGAATTTTACTCAACTGTTTTCTCTAGTTTGGGACATTTCATACATACACACGACTGTGTTGGTATTCAAGTTTCTATTTATACCTTGTTTCTTGTAATACTCCTCCCAGGCTTTTGTGTAGTCCTGAGGTTGTTGACTCTGTTGACCTGCAAAGAGAAGGGAAAAATGTGTCAATGCATCAAAAGTATTAAATAAAGTCCGACATCTGATCTTAAAGGGCTTATTTTCATAACCCACAAAACAAACATGTTTCATCATTTAACTCTACACACGTTCAGTAGCAGTAACACATTCATGGCACAGCTCTGCCATCAGTGTTGATAAAACCCTATGATCTAGAAAATAAACTACTCTAAGCTCATAAAAGGTGGTTCTGTGTCGACAGCTCAGTCCTGTAGATATTCAAAAAGTGTTGCAGTCTAAACAGCACGGGCGTCAAATGTCAAACCAAGTGGAGGCGCACTGAAAACACCCCACAGCAGGCCAGTAGTACGGTCATATACCCAGACCTGGAAAAGAACCTGATTGAATGCCCGGTCGCTGTTTAGACTGGCTTGTGTTAATAGGTGTACACTGAAACTATTCGTTCGTATACCCGTTTTCTTGTAATATTCCTCCCAGGCCTTGGAGTAATCTGCCTGTCCACTCTGACCTGCAGCCTGTGGGTCACCTGTTAAAAAAAACGCCAACTTGTAATTAGTGGATTATTTTTAGCAGCGTTTCCTCCACCTGCCTGGGTCGGGTCTGTCATCTTAGAGATGGTGGAGGAAAACTATCCTGTCCCTGGGGGTAATGTAAAATATATATTTTTTTTTATTATTATCATTTTTTAAATGGTCTGCAAAAGCAACATCATTTAAAAAGGTGGAACCATACCAACGTGTTTCCTGTTAGTGACACCAGGAAGATCTGAGCACAGAACACTAAGAACTAAAGTAAAGCTTCACTACTCTACTCTTGTCTCAACTTCTGCTACTCCTAAAAAGTAAAGTAAAGCTTCACTACTCTACTCTTGTCTCAACTTCTGCTACTCCTAAAAAGTACACAGCTAAATGACAAACTTCAGTCACCTTGGCCGTTGGTTTGAGTCGTGCCAGGAGCTCCACTAGTTGGGGTCATGGGAGCCTGTGGCTGCTGGCTGTACTGGGCGTAATAGGCTGCCCATGCTGCTGCGTTGGCATCGGCTGCAGCTTTATCTTGACAAAAACAAGTTTTTTGTAGATTTGTTGCAAAATAAAGGCAAAGATAAATCACTATAAACAGTAGGAGCAGTCCACATCAGCTGATACGGATTCAAATTACTGAATAGGTCAGGCTAGAGGATAATCACTAACAGCAGCACTAACAGAATGTCAACTGCGGGTACTCACTGGGGTCAGGTTGTCCCTGCTGCCAGTGTGGGTATCCATTACCCCATCCCTGAGGCTGGTAAGGCGCTGGTGGACCACTGAAGAAAGAAAAAAATAACTCAACATACTCTCACAAAAAGCTTTACAGACGAGACCTCCAAAAGGCAGATGTACTTACTGTGGTCCTGGAGGTCCCTGGTTGTATGGGCCAGGGTTGTATGGACCCATGGGTGCCCCAGGGGGCCCAGGTGGTCCTGGGGGACCATGTGGACCCGGGCCTCCATGTGGACCAGGGGGACCGTGTGGGCCACCCATTGGAGTGACGGGCCCCTGTAAAAAACAAACATCCCGGTCAGTGAACACGGTTATAAAAATACAATGTCTTACAATACAATCTTACTCTTGGGTGTCTCACCCCAATTTTCTCCTCCACCAGCTGCCTGGCATAGTCTATTTGTTGAGGGGAGCCCCGCACTGTGAACATTTTTATGTTGGGATCAGCGTTTGGGGGAGGATTCCTCTGCAGCTCAATCCTGGCTCCGGACTGCTGGCTAATACCTTTGATTGTCTCACCACCTGAAAGGTTGAGAAACAAATATTAACAACAACAACAACTTGACCGCATTATATTGAGGTGGCTAATAAGGTTAGAGCTGTGTAAACTCTCTGGGCTCTCTGCAATATATTTTCTTTATCTAAAAAGGTTAATTATACAGTAAGTGTAATTTATTATGAAAGTAATGCAATTTCAAGCACCGTATTAGAGAGAATACCCCCTAAACTGTTTGCCTCTGGTACAATTTATTTAATTGCTTCCAATCTGTTAAATGTTCTCTTCTTTACCAACTTTGTGCTTGGTGTAGAGTGATAAGCCTGTTGTATATAAGTCTATATATGGGTACTTGCCTTTTCCAATAATGAGGCCAGTCTTCATGGTTGGGACAGTGAAGGTGAACTCCTGTAGACCCCCAGGAGGGCCCATATTCCAGTTCCCCTGGCCACGACCACGACCTCTGCCGCCGCCACCGCCACCATGTCCTGGAGGCCCGCCAGCCTGGACACTCCTCAGCAGATCGGATATGATTTCTGCTGCGTGCTGAGCCTGGTCAGGGGGCCCCATGATCTGTGCTATCCTGTCTGGTGTGCTGCCGTCATCTGCAAGGAGAAAATATACATGACATACTAGAGCAAGGAGCAATAATCAAGCTATACTTGCAGGAATAAAACACTATAGTTTGCCATTGGAACATAGTCTTCAGGTCTCAGATTAATAGGGTTAGGGTTATACATCAGCTTCTCAGCGTGGTGCATGAGTTTTCATCACAGACCATATGCATTTTTGACTTTCCTTTTGGCCATGGTAGTCTTCATCACTCACCTGGTTTAAACTGAATCCTGACACCCGTGTCATTCTGTATTTTCTTGATCATCTCTCCATTTCTGCCAATAACAATTCCCACAGCAAACCGGGGTACGGGAACCTTAATGGTGACAGCAGATGGAGCACACAGTTAAGAAACAAATTCAACCAGTTGTCTCCAAACCAAGATGAGACAAGTTACTACAAATACTCACATCTAAGCTGTCTCCGCCATTGCCTCCTCCCCCGCCATTGCCTCCTCCACCACCTCCTACCCGTGAACCATACTCGCCCCTCTGCTCTCTGAAGCCTTGATCTCTGATCAGCTCCATCACCATCTCTTTGGCTTGCTGAAGGGAAAAGAAAAAAGTAGATCTCATTACAGCACTAATTCACTCTTCTCCTTTGAGACAAATGCATGATTGGCTTATAGAATTGTTTTGTTGCAATTATATAATGGTAGAAGTGCAATGCTCACACGAGCAAACTCACCTGAACTTTAAAAGGTTCTCCTGAAATACGGAGTGGCTTGTCTGCACCTGTATTTTGGGGTCCATCTTGGATCATGACCATCTTAACTCCAGCTCTTTCCTGTGGGTTCGAGAGTAGAATCAGAGGCCGAGTTTGCCATTTTTTTACCCCGTTTGAATGACAGTCCCCGTGGTCACCATTACAAATACTCAAGCCCTGACTGGACATTCACCTGAAGGCTTTTGATGGTTTCACCTCCCTTCCCAATGACGAGTCCGGCTTTAGAGGCAGGGACCATAATCTCCTGGACAGTCATTCCCGGGCCGTCGTTGTGGTTAAATGCTGGAGCAGGCCGCCCCTTCTCAACTATCTCAGTTAGTAGCCTCTTTGCAGCCCTGAGGGATGAGAAATATCTATCATGCTGTCTGAAAAACATGACACGGACCAATCACAAATTATGATACATAATAAAAGTCAACTTACTGGATGGATTCTGGACCTCCTGTTAATGTAACCGACCTGTCTGGCATTCCTCCACTGTCTACAACACAGAGATGAAGCAGTTCATGAAAACATCCCAAAAAGTACATTTTCTTACTATTACTGAGATCCATAATAACAGATCTAAACTTACCAGGTGCAATCTGTATCTTACATCCAGACTCCTGCTGCAGGCGTGATATCTGTTCACCTCCTCTTCCAATAACTAGAAGGGGAGAAATGTGTTACATTAAGATTCAATTCAACAACACCACCACTCATCTGCTTTTGCTGATTAATTGAACTTACTGAATCCAACCATTCCATCTGGAACCTTGAATTCCTCCGATATTGACCTGAAAATAACAGAACAAATCAATGTGAGCTTTGCAATCAATTACAAAAATATAAGAAAAAAAATAATTTCATTTTAAATCCAGTATCCACCTTGGGGGTCCGCCCATTCCTCCCATTCCTGAAAACGCTGCAAAAACAGACAACAATACATTTATAGAAAAAAAATATATAAACACAAGTTTTAACCCATGCAAATTTCCAATTAATGCAAATTTTTGAACCAATTACTTTAGGTTGGGAATCAACAAAATACAGCCACATACATAACTAACTATAGCTATGTTATCAGGTCACTTACCGTCATTTGTAGCCACTTTCTTCGTCTCTGGTTGGTCTGTGACAATATGAAATAATAACCAGTATAAGTATCTATCACTATACCCCCTCATCACATCACTAGCAGTGTTCTTCTGTAAATGGCTGACTGCCTGTAATGTAAGTGGTTATGGTAAACAGCAGAAACCTGCATAGCCACAACCAATGCTGCCCAACTCAACAGTCCTGCAATAAAACATACCTCCCTGAAAATTATGTCTAGTCTTTAGTGAAACTGCTCATTGGGTTGTGTTGATCCACGATTGCCTTTTTGAAAGCTGTAGCTTGTTGTGCTGTGTAATTGCACCACAGCCCTGCAGAATTTCTTGCAGGATAGTCGAATTGTAAAATGCATTAAACATTACCACTGTGTACTCTGTTATCAATTCTGCCGTTTTTTTCATATATAGTTTGAAGTTCTGGCAAAGCAAAACAATGACTAAACCTGCTAGGTATATAATCACTATAAAGATCTCTATTGGCCATTCTTAGCTTTTTAAAGCATGTTAATTACCAAATATTTCACAACAAGTTGCTGAATTGCTTCAGCTGTGAGGACAATTAACTCATTACATGCAATGACTAACATCCTGCATTGGCTACAACTTACAACATTAATAACATGAAAATGAACTGCTTATGTGGTTATTAGTAGTGATGGCCTGGATATTAGACCTAAAAATTAATGTATATTGATATAAAAAAAAACACAGATGTCACGGTGTATTTAGTTGAGGTAGAAACATATCTAGGCAAATGCAATTAAGCAGCTGCTAAAACACACAGGCAGGCATAAACTAGCAAGACTTGCATTAAATCAATTTGAGCCACTGACCGATATTCAGGTTAGGCATGGGAAAATACCCACCAGCGTCCTCCAGGGGCCTTTTCTGGCCCCCGTAGCCAAATTCATTTGTTGGGGGAGCTGCAACGCCATCGCCACCGATCTTCGCTGCAATCTGAAACACAAAGTAAATAAAAGTGGTTAACTTTAGAAGGTTTCTTCGCCGTTTGCGTTTGACGCGTCGTGGTGATCACGCTGGTTGTGGCCTACACTTCTGTCCGGAAGTCTGAGCCAACAAAGAGTTGAAAAGCGCTAAACCAGTTATGTTGCTACACCACACACTTCAGTGCTTCAAATTAACGAGTATATTTATCTAAATACATAAGAACATTCGGCAAGGTCCGCTTCTAGTTTTAACATCAGTTTTGCCGTGTGGCGTAACATCTGCTAATCGTCGTTAGCTAGGCCGCCGTGCAGCCGTATGCAACGTCAGGGAGGGAAAGCGCAAAATCCGCTTTTTTGCTGCTGACTTCAACGTTACTTTTAACACCAACTTGATTCATTAGTGTTCTTACCTGTCTTGCGCGCTGTAAAGCGTCTTTAAAAGCGTCGTTCATTCCGCCACCAGCGTTAGAGGACGGAGGAGCCACGCTGCTGTAGTCCGCCATATCTGCTACTCTTCTCCTCCTCGGCGCGACAAGATGGCCGTTTACATTCACGGGATGTGACCAGAAACGCTCGCGGTCAAACGTCATCTCGCGATAACGGCCGTTTGATTCATATGTAAAACATTTTCTCGCGAGAATGCACGTTTTCCGGTGTGGAGAAATACCATTTAAGAATGATTAAATTATCCGAATGGATTATCATTAATAATGGTTACACGAATGTGTAAATAACTTTAATGTTGCAGCTGGTAAAAAGTAGCAGAAAATGCCTCAAAATTCTACTTTAATAGGCTACTTGAATAAATATAGAACACTGAATCATAATTATAATGCATTTTAAATGAATTAAAATGTGTTGTATTTAGTTGATGAGAATCACTTTTTGTAGCCGTTTCTTTAACAAGACATAGTATGTTGTGGTTAACGTCTATCATTGCGATTATTGAACATTATGCTTTTGTATATTCTTTATTACTTTATGATATTTTATGTTATAATACTGAGCATTAACAATTTCCCATAGTCCCATGAGCTCATGGTTTTCAAAAATTGTGTCCATAAGTTAGCAATAGTTGTCATAACACTTTGAAATCTACCTTACACATTCAGTTGAAACTCATTACAAAGAAACATATAAACTCATAACACTGTTAAATGAATGGAAAAGAAGATGTCTGACCCTTGTTATGAAAGAACATTTTATTGTACAGCTCCCACTTCAACACATTTTCACAGCCCAGAAATTATCACGCGGTAAATCTCAATTATGTATTTCAAAACTTATGTAGTTCAAATGCTTATGCTCACAGTCAGTGTTAAACCATTCACTTAACTCAACCTTTTTAAAAAAAGCTACAGAGGTATTGAACTGCATCATAATTGCATGTCTTCATCCAAGTTTTTCCAGGATTCCAGTTTTTGGATACTCAGTTAGAATTACCCTTTGCTAAACCTCAACACCTCAAGTTGGAGAAACCAGATTTTCAAATTTTCTAGTTAAAATGTAGTTTATCAGAGCACATGGAATAGCCCTGACGAAGCTGGCTCCCATTCCATTATAATATCCTCTGACTCCATGTCTTTCATATATCCCTATAAGTCCTTGTAATACACCTGAAGCTGGACGTGAATCTGAGCTGAAAGCTGCGAAACAGGACAAATGGCAATGAGTAAAACATCTCAAATTGTTTCAAATAATCTCAAAATGCCGGGGTTTACCTTGTGCTTGCTGCTGAGTCCGGATCACTGCCAGTGGGTAACTGGTCATTTGTCCAGAAGCAAAGGCCACAAAACTGAAGAAAAACAGTTTGGAGTCACTGTTGTAGGCTGGATCGCTCCTTGCCCAGTTCATGATTGACTAGAAGAAGAAGCAAATAGTTAAAGAAAAAAATGTTTCAGAAGACCGTTTGTTTGATCTTTGAGTGCTGTCTCACCTGATGAACTGCACACTCCACGCCAGCATAGGGGATCATGCAGAGGATGCTCGGCTTGAATCCTCTATAAAAGGAAGACAATGACTCATGCGTGTAAATAGATCGAGCGCACGCCACGACACCATGGTAGGTGCCAGCTTGCTGCAGGTTCAGCCTCACCTTCAGGACCTGTAGAGGAGAACAGAGGAGGGAGATTACTAAAATAAACCTCCATTTTCTGATGTACAATAACAAATGCTATAGGTAATGATGCTACAGTAAAGGGAAACTCACTGCAGCTTTTCCAAATATTTCTTACAAAATAAAAGTCCCAATCTTTCTCACTTCGTGGGGTCAAAGGTCAAACACCTGGAATGCGACTAGTTCACGAAGCATCATAATCGTGAATAACACAGAAATCTTTACAGCCTCATTTATCATAATGGCGAATGGGACACTCCCTACCTCTAAAGGGTAGAAGGCAGCATGAGCAGCGGCACCGGACACGCAACCCAAACCGAAACGCTGCGGCACCGTCAGAGCCTCCCGTTTGCTGTTCTGGGTGTACACCTTCATCTGGACAAAGCATGAGAAGCTGTGAGTGACCATGTCAATTAGAAACAGGACACCAGCGCATAAATAATTCACACTAGAGAGCTGGTGTGCTACGGTATGCCTCACCTGGGCGTATATGAGACACTGTAGCGTTGACTGTGGTGTCCCTTTCAGCACGTTGACGGTGTTGCCTTGCCACATGGATCGCAGACCGCCTGCCCTCATCTCCTGAAAGCCTTGGGAGAAGGCTTTGGATCCGTGAACCTACAGAGCACACGGGGAAATAGTTTCACATGAATCCCTTTCATAGGTTGCAATGAATGTACAGCAATGTAATGCCTCCTGAAAAAACTAGAAATACTGTAGCAAATGCTACAAAAGTTATCATGTAGCTGTCATTCTCTTGTCAGCTACGGAGAAACATTACCAGATGTCATGCAGACTGAGCTCTTTCTCAAGGATACTTCAGCATAAAGTGGATGAGGTTGTAAGGTGCAAAACAAATGATCTTTCTCATGTATGTCAACAAATGTTCCACTATCAGGAAAAGGCTTACTGTGCTTGTTTTTGTTAAGTATGTAAGATGACCCCAGGCCTTTACTCCCAGACACATTTTCACATTTTCACTTTCATTCTTTGCCATTTGAGTTATGCTTGTTTGGCTTGGCAAACCACACACACACACACACACACACAATCACACAGTGGATTGTATCGCTCTGGAAAGACTCACACATTGAAAACGGTAAGCAAGCTCTAGGAAACATACTTGAACATCATGAAAGTTTGAAAAGTATGCTTTACTACCAACAATGTAGCACCTGAAAGTGGAGCTGACCTGGAGTTGGGTCTTGAGGCGGTCAATGGGTGCCGTCACGGTTCGGGATACAGCATCTGCCAGACCCGCTGACACAACAAACGTCCTCCACGCGCCAAAACCAGACGCCTCTTCCGGGAACTCGATGGGCAACGAACGACTCTCGCCCACATCGAAAACCTACGGACGGAGCAAATGAGCAATTCCATTCATCATCCGTTAATCATCCTGTTATTAGTCATGCTTAAGTGTCACAATTTGTGCACCCCATCATCAAAAGTAACACGATCGTGATGCTGCCACAATGTCCGTACCAGATTGTGTTTCCACGACGACACCAGCTCCCCGATGTTGTCCACGGGGTTGAGGATGACGTGATGCAGGAACTCATCCCAGTCCACTGTCATCGAACTGTCCTTATCCATCCTGATGGATAAACACTTGATTGTTTTCATCACATACTGTAATGAAAGAAGCTGTGTGGCATCATCCTATCAATTTACAAAAAACAAGGCAAACAAGTCAACGTTTTCAAGGTTGATGGTAATGACTTAAAGCATTGGCAATAAGTTACTGGTTTGTGACAATGCAACAATGAATCCATGAGGTAGTGGGCAAAAAAATCTTACATTTGAATAATTTTTTTTGCATTCGGCTTTGATATGACCACTCCTAACTCCTTAAACAAACATATGATGTCCTCTTGGTCAATCACCCCTGATCAGAGAAGAAACGCACACAATTACTAACAGGTACTGATACTGCCCGTCCAGTTATCATATTTCTGGGTAGTGATAGTGTAAACTCTGTGAGCAGAGACAAGCCTGCAGGGCTGGGGAGTGTATTGTCCCATAAACAAGTCATACACATGTCTGTCTTTCCTGTCTGACCTTGAACATACAGTCATATAATTCATATTTATGGTAGTGTACAATGAATATGGCCAATCTAGCAGTGTTGTTTAAGGGAGATGAATATAGGAGGTTTAAAATAGCATTAAATAGTGTTTATTGTATGTATTTAACAAGACTATTGTGTTCTGTAGCATATTATATCTCCTTAAGGAATTTTTGAAGAGGCAAGCCTGTGATCACTCACCACACTTGTTCTTGTCAAGATCATGGAAGTAGATTTTCCATTTCCGCTCTCTATCGGTCATGTAGCCGAGGAACTCTTGATAATCCAACAGGCCATCTTTGTCTTTGTCATAAGAATCAATGATGTTCTAGGAGAAAATAAGCAGGTTTGTGGTGATTAATGAATGTGTGAATTAATTAATTCATCACAGCAAGCTATAGAGGGATAATAATTACAGTACATTACCAGGACTTTTTCATCTGCTGAGAGGATACCATGCTTCCTCATTTCGTCCTGGAGCTCCGACACCGATATTAATCCATCCTTGTTTTGATCCAGTTTAGCAAATAAAGCACGGAATTGATCCATGATGCATTCAGAAACAAATGAGCCCCAGATCTTTTAAAAATCAAGATGTTTGAAAAATAAAATGCAGCATATAAATGCAAGGACAATTCTAAAAGAGTATTGACCTGCAGCTCTGCTCAGACGCTGACTCATCGGCAGGGCTTCAGTGCCAATGCTGCATGCACAACGCTTTTATCATTTGCTCGAACAGAAAACATCACGTTGGTGCAGCAGGTGGCGCTGTGGCTGCAAGAGAGACATCTTTAATCCGCAGTGTGTACCCTCCATATGTGGGCCTGCTCAGAAGAGACAGACAAGTGATTATATTAATAAAAGAAAAGTAATGTATGTTATTTTAAAACGGAGCAAAAAAAAAAAAAAAATCATATTTAAGGAAATAAAAAACAAAACACGTAAATTGGGAAATAATTAAATATAAAATGAACACGATGTGTATAATAGTACCCACATTTATAGAGCAATAGGCCACTCTCCGAGAGATACTTCCTATCCGAGCCGGTTTTCAAAATAAAACGCCCCCTGCTGGTTCAATGAGGAATTATTTAGCAGAAGAGTCGCTGAGTTGCGGTTCCGGTCTCCGCTGACCGGAACCAGATTTATTTCTCGCGTTCAACTTGACGCTGGCGCTGTGGATGCAGGGGAGGAGGGAGCTGTGGTTATTTAAAGAGGGGCATCCAGTCACGGATACATAGCGGGAGGTCCACGGCGTTGACTAACCGCCTCTAAATGGTTTTCATCCCGCACTGTGCCTTCGTCTGCGGCTACTTATCGTTTATTAACCCGGACTGAGGCCGCTCCACTGCTGTGACAACCACCCGTCGACCATCAGTCCGGTCTGCCAGCTCCTCTCCAAGGGCTATTCTCCTCCTCCTTCCTTTTTTTTAATATATTATATTTTATTATTAGGGGAGAGGTGACAATGGGCAAAGATTACTATAAAACGTTGGGTATCTCCAAAGGAGCCACAGACGAGGACATTAAAAAAGCGTACAAAAAACAAGCGCTGAAATGGCACCCGGACAAAAACAAGTCTGCAGCCGCCGAGGAGAAATTTAAGGAGATCGCTGAAGCATACGAAGTCATCAGTGACCCGAAAAAAAGAGAAGTTTATGATCAGTATGGAGAAGAGGGTAATGTGTTTTCATTGATTTCAATGTCATTGCATAACCTTGTGTGGCGGGTTTTCAATTTACCTTCGATATGCCGTTATAAAGCCGTAATAAAGCCCGGGTGGTTGGATGGAAAACACCACTGGCTTTACTTCAAGTCTCAGACTGCGACTCAGAGGAGGTCGAGAAAACAGCTGTTCAGCGGATTAAAGGCCCGCTCTGTGTTTATTATTATGGTTAATTAGCTATTACACGACATACGCCTCTGATAAGAGAAATAAAGGCCTGTCATCCTTTCAACCTCAGATTTTTCTTACAAACGTGGGTATTGTAAGAAAAAATGTTTTATTACATCAAAGTATTGTCGTACCTATAATGTAGTATCTGAAAAAGAAAATGGTTATGGGTGGGAAACATGTTTTATGTGAGGAAGGCCAAAAATGAGTCTCATTTAAGACTTGCTCAAGGCTTGGAATAATCATGGCATCTGTGTGTGTGCTTAATGGTGATAAAATGCAAGTTCCTTAATTTTGGACAAACCCCTGAGTAGATTATCGACTGTGATATCCCCAAAAATGGAAGATGTTGAGCATGTGTAGGCTCAGAATTTGTCCTACAAAGATTTGTCCTAAAAAGAACCACAATTTGATCCACTTGTGTCTAGTATTTTGTCAAACAGAGCTACAGTCTCCCAATACAGATTCCCATATCTTACCTCGGCCAATGTACCAGTTCAATAACAGTGCTCTTTTTTGACAAATTTGTATATAATAAATAACAGTAATAAACTGTGAGGCTTCAATTAATTTTTCTAAATTGATTAACCTGCTGTTCATTTTTGGTTAAATTGTGTATCTGGTGGATTGGAATGTCAAAATAGCACAATTTGTGGTGTAAAGCTCACATTCTTCTGGGTGTTAGCGTGAGGATGTCTGACGGGTCATTTCTGTCACCCATCAGGTCTCAAGGGAGGAAGTGTTCCCAGCGGCGATGGACCAGGCAACAACTTCACCTACACCTTCCATGGGGACCCTCACGCCACTTTCGCCACTTTCTTCGGGGGCTCCAACCCCTTCGAGATGTTCTTTGGCCGTAAAGCCAACGGCCGGGACGACGACGACATGGAGGTGGACGGAAACGACCCCTTCGGCTCCTTCACCAACTTCAACATGAACGGATTCCCTCGGGACGGGCACGCTGGCCCCGGGGGGCAGCACCGCCGCAAGCAGGACCCGGCCATCATCCACGAACTCAGGGTCTCCCTGGAGGAGGTCTTCCACGGCTGCACCAAGAGGATGAAAATCTCTCGCAAGAGGCTAAATCCAGATGGCAGGACCATGCGCAATGAGGATAAGATTCTCACTATCGAGATCAAGCGGGGCTGGAAAGAGGGAACCAAGATCACGTTCCCGCGGGAGGGAGACGAGTCCTCCAATACTATTCCTGCTGACATTATTTTCGTCATCAAGGACAAGCCTCACCCTCACTTTCGGCGGGAGGGCTCGAACATTGTGTATCCTGTGCGCGTGAGCTTACGACAGGTGAGGCGTTCTTCTATTTTGGCACCCACTTATGACTGAGTGTAGTATTAATACAGTCTGATACATGGATTAGTCACATACAGGGGAGATTCAGAACAAGCTGATATTTACTTTAGATCGCTGCTTTAAACTCCCGATGCTCAAAAAATAGCTCGCTCGCCATCAGCAAGCCGTAGGTAGTCTGACTCAGAAGTACAGGCGTCCTGAATGAGCATAGTACCGAACTACACATACACCATGGCTGAGCACTTATGCAATCTAGATCAACAATAAGAAGAAGGAGCTGTATCACAGGGAGGGCAGAGAGGCGGTGGCCGCCCACGTGCACACATTGCAAGATGTACTTACACGGTTCCTCCTACTCTCTTCAACACCCTGAGATGTCCCCGCTTCGTCTATGAACGTGTACACAAACAGCAGCAGCCAGCTGAACATGTCTATAATCAGATGGATAATAGTTTTATAGCAGCACGAAAGTTGCTTTCTCGACTGACGGAGCTTTCCTTCTCAGTCTTTATCTGAAAGACAAGAAAAGGGAAAACGCGGTGGTCGTTAAGGTTCAGCTCTGAGGACGATCTTTGAGTGGAGAGATTACGACCAGTTATCATGTGACAGCCAAGCAAACTTCATCCTCTAATTATCTCTGGGATTGGGTATTTAATTGCTCTTAAAATGAGACTATTATGTGAAAATAGTTGCTCACTTTTCAACTGTCTGGGGTCCTGTGCAGGTCTTTAAATCAAAAAAGAGCAAACGCCGTCCCTCATAATGGTGCAGGATTGTCAATTCAATGTTAACGTTCCACTGAGTAGCGTGAATGTCAAGGCTATTTTAAGCTGAAGAACTGTAGATATTCAGAAGGCCAATCTGTGAGTAACAGCTCATCAGGCAGGCAGAGCAACCTGCCCACTGTCTACGGATATCAGCTCATCGCAGATATATATTGTGTCGACTTATAAATTGTTAGAAAATGCAACTTAGAAATGCCAAAGATATGTTTGAGGGAATTTAGAAACTGACACCATTATATAGTTTGTCCAACAGAGAAATCCAGGGATTCCTGTGAAAAATGTTTAAGCTGTATTTATGCAAAATAAGTTATAGTTGGTCAATATGTTATTTTGTCATTTCGTAATGTGAATTGGCTTAAAAAATCCATATTGGTCATACAATACAGTGTGTTATGCTTTCTATCGTTTATTAACTTTCAGCTGACATGAACATCCCCCGTTTTCGTACAAAAACAGATTTTTTTATTTAACACATTGATGACTTTGGTCGGCTATTGTGCAGTATAATGACATCACAACATATCCTTGCCAATATCATGTTTCAACAATATTACACAGCACTATTTTACATGTGTATTTAGTCTCAGCCAATGAACAGATTGTTATTTTTTTTTTGTGTGGGATGCAGTTCTCCTGATTCTCACTCTGACTTTCACGCTCCCATCTTTTTCAGTCGTTGTGCGGATGCTCGGTTACCGTGTCGACGATAGACGGGACGACGTGCAACATGAAGATCACGGATGTCATCAAGCCTGGCATGAGAAAGACTGTCGCTGGACAGGGTCTCCCCGTACCCAAAAACCCCGAGCAGAGAGGAGACCTGGTGGTGGAGTTCGACGTTAACTTTCCTGAGGCGTTGCCTGGCAACGCCAAGGACGTCCTGAAGCGGCATTTACCTGCTTAGGACACAGGACACGGACTGAACAAAGGGAAGATGACCGCATGACAGCGTTAGCCTTTGTTAGCGAACATACACACACAAGGACAGGACACAGCTGGATCTCCTAATGAATGTGCAATTTCCAGTTTTGAGCTATATGGTGTTTTTTTAATAAATACCATGCATGCTGCCAGGTTGATATAAGTGCAAGTGAAGGACTGTTTGGGTTGTTGATATCTGAAAGAAACACATTTCATGTATGTGGGTCTTTACCACAATCACTATCTTTTTGTTTGTTGGAAATAGTTAGCAGTGAGTCAGTTGCCAAAAACAATCCCAGCATTGCAGTGCCAAACATTTGTTTTTGTCAGATACAAACCTCAATTTGGAGGCCGTTTTAAAAGCGGTTGAATGAACTGGATTGTCACTTGTGCATTTTCTAAATTTACATGTGAAGGAGTTGAACTTGAATTTTAAAATAAATATTTCCACAGTGATCTTGTGCTATTCAGTCAGTTTTGGAGAGGCATGTGATGCATCCTCCTCCGTGAAATAAACAGTGTATTGAAAATAATCACTTTAAAAACGTTAACGTAGCTTAGCCCTATTTTTAGTCCGTGAACAGTCTGCAAAAGCAATAGTGCACAAAGAGAACACCAGGAAATGGTTCTTCAGACTTATATTTTAGTACTCAAATGTGAATATTTTGTTGTTGTAAAACTTATACAGTAACATTTCTGATGTGCAATTAAAATATGTTGACTGAATTTAATGCTTACTAATGGCAAAACTATGAGTGTGTAAATATAGCTGCCTGGTCTCAGCTGCTGCCGATCAGCTGCCAACACAGAAACCTTTGCTGTACATTTTCCCACCAGGGGACGCCACATCACTCATCATGGCGGATCATGGCCCCAAAAGGGGGGGCCTTGTTGGACAGAGAGGGCCACTTGGCTGCTGACATCTGTGCTCAATTTTAAAAGCTCAAATCCAAATATAAGCTGTTAGTACATGGCTGTAACATGCATTTACTCCATCCATCTTCCATCCATCCGTAGCTTGATTTAAAACAAAAGTCAGATTATGTTTTTAGAAGAAAAAAAAAAAAGGGACACCTCTGGGTGCACAAACGGTTCCTTTGGCTTGCAAAGATTTGTACTAAATGGCACCACCTCCCCTAAAATCATTTGCATGCATCCGCATGTGTGTGAGAGATTTGTGCAAGTGATGAGTCACCGTTATCCAGGGTGTGCAGAGGGTAAACACATCTGCTCCTCTTCAACGTGAGCCTCACGCGAATCTTGACGACATGAAATTATGGTATCTAAAATGAAAGGAAGGGGATTTTTAAAGTGAGAAAAACATCAATTTCAGTGAATATCTGAAGTGACTGAATATCGGTTTACACACCTTTCTGTTTACAGTAATTCAGTAATTCAGTGCTTCATCATCTATTATGCCTAGTCACAGCATATTCACTATTAAGAAATATCATTAAAGGATGAGTACTCTTTATACTGATCTTATATGAAATATAAGACCATTTTCATTCAGCGAGGCACATCTGACTGTGAAATTAGCATTACCATGACCATAAACATCTACAGCAGTAAAATGCAACAATCATGTGAATGCAGCTGCGATATGAATCCAAAAACATCATATATAATAGTAAAATACTGTCAGGAAAATGTTTTGCTGGTAATATACTTTTACTTAAAGATGATTTTGAAAGAACTATTAAGTGAAGTGGAGTATATTACAGTGTGTTATTAGTACTTTTAGTAAAGCATCTGATATTTTCCCATCATCCAATTTGTAACTACTCCCATGGGAAAAAGTATCATCGTTGACATAGAAACCAGTTTTTATCAGCATCAGTCATGGAAGAAGTATTCATATATTTATTACTTAAGTCTAAGCAGTAATAGCGTAAAAATACTCTGTGCTGCATTCAAAATAATACTCAACAAAAAAATACAAAAGCATAAGCATTCAAATAAAGATACGCAATATGCTGAATAGTCCATGTCAGATAAATATATATTATATTACTGTTTATAATTAGTGATTTCTATTATTATTAGCTATTTTTATACGATACTATAATAATAAATCATCATATATTAGTAGATTCTATTTTGTATTAATCTGAATAAAATAATTAAAGCAGTCATGTAAATGTATGGAGTATATTGGCCTGCAAAATGCAGTAGAGAAGTTTAAAGTAGCATGAAATTAATATACTCAAGTAAGTACAAAAACCCATCAAACTTGTACTTGAATAGACGTACTCTGTTATTGTCCAGCAGGGATGACCTCCCTCCCTCGCTGTGATGGAGTACAGGTGCACCGGGACTGAGCCAGCCTCGTCCCACTGCGCCTGCGTCCCGCCGATAAACACACACAGAGTAGCTATTGTTAGCCGCGGACCGGAGCAGCCAGCAGGTTGTGTCAGAGTTTATCCCATACACCACCACCACCTACCTGTTGAATATTCATTCTCAATTCACTATTTACTTATCAGGTGAGGGCTGTCGAAGATTAAACCAAAGCCGCGGTGGGGCAGGTGAGGAAAAAGGAAAAGTGTGTCGCGGAAGGAAGGAAGGAAGACATTGAGGAAAGCTCGGAGGGAAGAAGGAAGTGAGTTACTACGGAGGACGCGACCGTTGGGCTCGGAACTCAACAGGTTAGCGACTTAAATGTTTTAACCGCCGCTCGGACGTTTTTTTTTTTAACACTCCCGACGATACGTATACAGAACAACAAAAAGCAGACGACAACAAACATGCCATTGGGACCATGGAGGAAGAAAACCAAGTCGACGAAGGAGCACTTGGTAGACAACGAGGAGGTCGGCGGCGGACACGCAGGTGCCGCCGGGAGCTTGGCTAAATCCGCCGTGAACGGCGCGGGGCTGCCGCCCCCACCTGCCAACCTGCGGCCCAAACTGGTGTTCCACACGCAGCTGGCGCACGGCAGCCCCACCGGCAGGATCGAGGGGTTCTCAAACGTGAAGGAGCTGTACGCCAAGATCGCAGAAGCGTTCAATATAAGCCCTCCTGAGGTAAGAGCTCACCTGTTGTTAATGGAGGACGGAAAAAGACACCCGTGTGCTTTAGTTGGGAATGAAGTGTTTTAACATGTTTAAGTTAAAGTGCTGAACTCGTGTACCACTTTGAGGTACTTTAATACTACTTTGTACGTGGCTATCTTTTCATATGAACATATTTTACTTTTCGCCCCACTACATTAGATCAGATTAAGGTAAAATCATGATAAATTTATGAAATACCATCCATTGTCAAAGACTGACCTTGCAAACAAACCTCCAATGTGACCCAATAAATACCCTTTTAACCTCACAGAAGGCCTCATATCGATAATTGTTTGTGGCCCTAAGACATCAAATTAACATTTTTTTTTCTAAAAATCAAACAATGAATGCAAGTGTTTGTTTCTTCTTTCCTACACCGTTAACCACATTATGACACCTCAGATTTATCTCGTGACCTAGTGTGGTAAAGCTACCACTACTGCGA
Organism: Eutrigla gurnardus; assembly: GCF_963514095.1. Lineage (NCBI taxonomy): Eukaryota > Metazoa > Chordata > Actinopteri > Perciformes > Triglidae > Eutrigla > Eutrigla gurnardus. Next base: position 20,942,041 of record NC_139918.1, read on the forward strand.
CATAATTGCTTCCAGTAAAAGTGGCTTTTCTTAGAGAGCAACCCGGTGGTGGCCATTAAAAATCAATAGTTGGTGTTTGTTAGAGACAGGTTTCATTCAAAAGCAAAAACTGCATGTCTACGATTTAGGTCCCGAAAAAACAAAAAGCAGGTTCTGTGTCTTCCTCTACGCCCAGACTGCTTAAGCTTCTCTTTTCAAAGGAAAGTGTGAGTGGCATGTTTGGCTTTTGTCAGCCTGAAATGTGACTAGATAGTCCGGCGGAGCAGCCTGTTATCAGCCTGGTGTGCTTTACGGGCTGCAGATGTGAACTTCCTTCCCCCTCTTGAAGCTCGGAGATATCAGTCACTTCATTCAACAAGTGCAATAATTGTAAAGGAATGTGTCTCAATGACCACAGTAAAAAGCGAAGCACAAACTTCACGTACAGGTGTACATATGATATATGGAGGTCTGCCTGCCTGAAACTAGCCACAGTCTTTCCGTGATGTTAGATGTTATAAAATATTGTCAATGGGACTAAAACTCTGCTGTTGTTCTCTCTGTGTTGGAAACCAGTGTGTTTTTTTTTCTATGGGTAGTTGTTCCATCATGTCTATCAATAACACTCATCTGGACTGTTTTGCATCTGTCTAGACTTGTTGCAGTTCAGACACTGCCTACAGTGCGTTCTTTCCTAATAACATGCAAAGTACTACAGAGGAGCTAAAGAGATTTGGGATTTTCAGCAGCTTGTTTTTTTTTTAAAAAACAGCATGATTCAAACTTCATGTCTCAAAGCTTCTTAAGTGGCGCTGGACAAGACATTGGTCTTGTACCAGCTGCAGGGGTACTGCTCTGTCAGCTGACCTTGACCTCTGACCACTCTGTAAAGGGGGACAAGTGAGGATCAGTACATCATCACATCAGGGTTTTTTTTCTAGTTGCCACATCAGGATAAAAACAATTTGCTGCTGAAATAATGTCACAAACTTGCCAAGCAGGTAGCAAAACAAAAGCAAAACCCCAAATTTGATCACATCCGTCTGTCCCCTCAAGCAGTTATGTCACACTGCATGGCATTCTTTGGTGAAGAAAGTATGTGTGTCGCTGAGGATACTGGTCTGTTCAGAAATTTGGCATAGATGGTTACACAGAGACAAAGACCGATGCAGGCAGACAGACAGACAGACAGACAGATGGTGTGTGAGTTGTTGAACTCTACAGTTTCTACAACAGGAAGTCCCTTACGTCCGGCTCAGTGGGCATCGCCTCTGATCCGACCAGATAAATTGTCCTGTGCCACAGCCCGAGGCATCCCAGAGGACACATGGGAGCGACTCTGCCCAGGGCCTCCTCCCTCCATAAACACCGCCAAACCTCACTCTGCTGCCCATGTTGACCGGACATGACCTCTGCCTTACAGGACCAAATTTACCAGCACTGACGGATAAAATCTTTGTTATATCTAACAAAAGTTTAATGTTAATTGATACCTGTAAGTACGGCTTGGTGCTTGCACCACTGGTATGCTACGATACTCAAAGGATACTTTCCCCCCTCCTTCTGCTGAAAGATGTTACTAATATTTTGTCCACCCATTTTATATCGTTGAGTGTAGAACGTTGGAAACGCGTAACGCCATACAGTTCAACAGCAGCTCAAACTACAACTTCCAGATTACCATGAAGTTCAACTCTTCTCTTAAACAATAACAAAAACTGAACATTATAAATGCCCGAAAGGTAGGATTTTATGCAGCGCTGTCATAACATTAGGTTAAACTGAATTTTTTACAACAAAACACAGCTTTTAAATTACTTGAATTAGTGATATAATCTCTTATTGATACTTGTAGGGCAGAAAAAGATTAGTCGATTAATCATTCAAGTAATTTTTTCTGCTTTTCTAAGTGGAGGATTTGCTTTTTTCCCCTATTTTATCATTGGAAATTAATTTCTTTTGGACTGTTAGTCGGTCAAAAGAAGCAATTTGAAGACATAAACTTAGACTTTTGAAAAACATCCTTATTTTTCCAGACATTTTTAAAAAAGCAAACTGTTAATTAAGAAAATAATATGGAGGTTAATTGATAATGGAAATAATTGTAGAACTTTCCCAAATACACTTAGGACATAAGAAAGATGAGCAAATAAGTAAACAAGCCTAAGAAACTGGCTAAGCATCGGATGTTAACTTCACTTTATTATACATGATAGTTTTTCATGGTATTGAGGGTGAAGAGCAAGTACAGAGGGTCCAGTGCTCGACATTTTATTCATTATAAAACTGTCAAATGCAGTGTGCACTCAAAATGTGCTGAAAAGACAACATTTCCCACTGAGCGTCAGGCATATTTTGAATGTGCCATCTGAAAACGTATGTAAATTAAATTAGATTCAATATGAACCAGAGATCATACTTTTGGCACATCACAGAGAAGTTATAGGCTAAGATGACCTCCAACTCAAATTTCACATTTTCTTTAACAATTTATGAAAAACACCCGCTTTAGGCTTTACAATGTGGTTATTTCATCTAGACTATTTATTGAACTTCCAGAAAACATATTGTGATCATATTGCCCAGCCCTTCTTATTGGTTGCTAAATTAAAACATTTGTGCACGGAGTCAATTCGGTGGCATTTTCATTCAAATATACTAAAGTTAGTGAAATAAATTGACAGCTGTTGCTTTAATAATAATAATAATAGAAAATGGCTACTCTTAATATATAAGATCGCTGCTGTGAAAAGACATTAACACTAAAGTGAAGGAGGAGGAGGAGACGCCAGAAGCATAGCTTGTGGTTGTTTGTAAGTGTGGCTCTCAGCTTACAAGAATGCTCGGCTGAGCCTGATATGAATTATGTAATGAACAATTGTACTCATGCCTCTAATAGCTGAAACATTTAATTCCAAACAGACATCACGTTGCATTAAAACATGTCTGGGTTCACTGAGCGTCTATTGTTGTGCCGTTAGCTAGACCCAAGTCCTCATATTGGAATAAATAACAGGCCAAACTTTATAACGCTGTGCAAGGCTGTGCAGAGTTTGTGTTGTAAACTTGGTTCAGTCTCTATGTTATCCCAGCCAGTGAGACATGAATGTAATAACACCTTTTTATGTGCTCCTTCGGCTCGGGGCAAAGTCCGGTTATTGGCTCTACAGCTGTAGAGTTTGGGGTGTGGTTCTCTCTGTGACTTTGCTTTTAGTCCACCTGTTCACCAGAAATGCAGCCATTTGCCTGCAGTTTGAATATCTGGGCTATGGCCACGTGATCGAAACGTCTCTCCTGTGTGTGTATCACTATAGCAGGTGTTTGCACAACGGCATCATTAAATTCATGTTGAGCTGTTAAGCATTACATTGGGCAAAATTCTTCACAAGTGATAAAGTAGAAAGATAGAAGAACAAATGCTTGTTTGGTCCTCCAAACAGAGAAAAGCAGCTAATCCTCACATTTGAAAAACTGAAACCATTTTTGGAAATCTGCTGGTTTTCATACAGTATTGAAATGAATGTGAACTAAAGACTTTACTTGAAAGAGCAGACCACTGGTTTGCATTTTTTTTATATCTTATGTTCTGCAAATTACTTAACACAGATTAGCCTGCAAGATTATTCAGATGGTAATACATGTTTATATTTTAAAGTGTATGAATAATGAACAAATTATTTGAAATGTCTTTTTGACCTGTTAAAATCACTGTTGGTTCCTTGCGTAGTAAAACTGCCCAGTTATGTCGTATTAGTGGCTAATAACGCATTCTTCTGAAATGATCCTTCAACATGATTCCAGTGAACATGTTTTTATTGGTAACCAGTCTCAGGACTGGACTGGATCTGGTTTTATAGCGATTTAGAAGAAGGTGCTGAGCTCACAGAACAATAATAGCAGATTCTTTTCCGGGTTTCCATCGTTCAATGCTGCAGTGGAGACAAAACTACCGCAGATAAAAACAATATTTGTTATTACATGCCTGAGATGGGTGTAGTGATGCATCAGAGAAAGTTTGACCTGTGGTTGCCACACAGCCCTTTCCCTCCCTTCATAGTTGGAAATAGTCTTTCCGAGAGCTGCAGTAGCTGAATTATTTCAGCAACACATTCAGTTATCTGTAGTTTGACTCTCATGGACTTTGGTGCATTCAGGCAAACTTCTGTAATTCTACCTTATTTTTAGGAAATTAAGAGAAGTTTGATAAACCTGTTTGTTAACATGCTCTGGTTTTCACTTCAGGCTGAACCGGTATTAAAATCAATCTGCAGAGTAAAGCAGATTTCTCCCAACGTGCAGTACATCTGACATTTATCACAGTTTTGACATAAGCTATACTTATTACATACCTCTAGGATCATACCTTTTCAGGCTGTACACAGTATTCCAGACAATGTACATATTTTTAATCATTTGCTATTAGAATAAAGGTAATGAAAAATCTCAATTAGTAGCATTTCCCCAATTTGTTCTCCTTTTTAAATGGCTTTTTTTATTGTGAGCTCTTTTTTTTTCATTGATTCACCTTCACGAAACAAACCCTCAGTTGTCATTATGAAGAATCTCACATCCGCAGTGAGGTAAATGATTACACTGGCTTAAATGCTGATGAATGTGATATCCTGTTGAAAGCACAGCCACGCCACAGTACACACAGCTCACATCAGCATTCCCTGTTAACTACTAAAAACAGAAGAAAGGAAACGGGATGAACAATATTCCACTGCAAGCATGACACACCCTGGTTCATCGTTCTAATCCTCTTATCTGCCATTAAAGGATCTGTTGAAGAGGCTGTAAGTGGACAGCAGTCGAGTTGCCAAAGAAACGGGTTTCCCATGTCAACACCATTTTAATGCAGGACATAATTCAGAGGGATATCCAAGGCTGTATGTCTTACCTTTCTTCAAACATGCACAAGTGATCTCTGTAGAGAATACACATAGGTGGAGATTGTGGAAGTGTCCTTTTTTTTTGTATATAATTGAACAATCTGCGTGACAAATCTCTCATGCCCGTTCCAAGTGAAATATAAAACAAAAGTTGTATATTTTAGCACAGTTATCAATCAAGTAGTTGTGTTGCAGTGTGAACTGGTACAGTCAAATACTTAAAATGCTGTTGCGTATTTAAAGGTATAAAATGCAGGAATTTCCTGAAACACAATGTAGCGCTGCCGTGTCAGGCCGCCCAGCGTGTGATACCGAGGGACAAGCCCCCCTTTAGCTCTGTCAAATACAAAGCAGCCTTAGTTGACGGATGAGAATGGGTTGCTACATCAGTGTGTTTTGCCCTGCTCCTCTCTCTCTCCTCTGCTGTGTGCAGAGTGGCTGTTTACCGAGGCCACACACACACACACACACACACACACCCACACACACACGAACAGGGCCAACAGGGAGAAGCCCATCATGCCATATTCATTAAAAATCCCGCTACGTGGCACCTTCCCCGCAGGCTTGTGCACAGGTGTAGGTGTTCATGTGTGCTTTATTTATACAGCCCAATATTATAAATTTGCCTCAATTTGTACAGCCTGGCTTTCGGAAATGTAATATTATTCTTGTCGGCTACTCTGCTTAAAGAAATAAGCAACTTTGAATATGAAGCTTTTGCTGTGTGACACCATTGCTCATTCCCCCCATTCCACTGAGAATGGGCATTGTAGTGAAGTAGGGGGCATCTTGTGTCCACCAGTAAGAGATTTGAAATGAAAATATTTATACAAGCTGCAGTGCTGTAGTTCACTGTGCCCTGAATTAAGTGTTCATGACAGATTGAAGTGATGTGTCACAATTTGTATTGGCCCAAAGCTAATGTGGGTGGGTGGGAATAATGGACACAATATGCTTGTACATATTTACAGATGGGGACCATTTGCACAAATAAAACATTTAATGATGCAGCACATTTTTTTTAACTTATGGCAAATAATTTGCGCACCCCAAGGCAGAACCTTGTTTTGTAGAATCGCTGTCATAAAACATAACTGAAGCTGATCTCTGAAACACCTATTATTAAAACGTGATCGTTTTAATAACATGTAATTAAAATAAGGTAATGGTTTAATAGCTATGTTGATGATGCGAGTGGAGGTAGTCTTCGTTTCAGGCGAGGCGTTTGTCCTCTTTGGAAATAATTGACCCACGAGCAGTTCTGTCTTGGGTGATGCTGGACAGACTGCACTGCCCCTTCTTTCACTTGCCCTTTTCCATGTGGCTTTAAAGGTTCTGGCCCATGTGGCACAGGCAGCGGCAGGTGTAGCATCTGTTGTAGGGAGTCAGATCGTCAGGGGAGAGGCAGTCACTCTGCATCCTAGCGCCACCCGGCAGTGTGAACATGCTGTGGCTGTGAGTGCTGAGAGCGGCTTAATGTGGTCGGCAGCCTTGGTAACCGGGAGTAGGCGTCCACTCTGTTCCTCCCACCCGCTCTTGGGTAATGCCCCGGTCGAACGGTGGGTGGGGGGGGACTATTATGGAAAAGAGGCATCAATTAAACTACAGTGCACCCCTCCCTTGCTTCAGACATTGCCTCCTCTTCTCCATACTCCCTTTCTCTTTTTTCCCCGTCTCCTCTAGCGGCCTCCCTCCATTATGATCCCATTCTTTTATAGTCTGGTACCCAAGGCAACGCACGAGGCCATATTGGCTAATGTGTGTGTGAACAGCGCCTGTTGGTACACAGCAGAAAAAAAAAAAGAAAAGCCCAAACAAGGCTGGCCTTGCTGCCAGTGCCTTATTGGTGCACAAAGGTCAACCTCCTGATGAACTAGTATGAATAAAATCCCTTTTCTACTGTGCAACCCGGAAGTCAGACACTAAATCCTGGCGGGGTATTTCTCAAAGCCCTACTAGGACACCAATCCCACAATAGAAGTTGCATATGAGCATAGCCGAGTATGTTATTCTGAATAAATAGAAATTAAAGTAGATCTTATTAATAGTTTCTGTCTAAGTGTGTTACAGTCTTATAAATGATTCACTTCCACTCGCCTCCTGGGTTCGCTGTCCAGTCTCCGTTTAGAGTGCTGTTAAATCAGACAACTCGTGTATCGCCTTCCTGGTGATCACATTTCCCTCGCTCTGTGGCGGCCACAAGGTGTGAAGCCAGATTTCAACATTTCTGGTGCAGGAAAGATCCCCCCATCAGACACACACCACACACACTGATGACACTGTGGGGTGGTAGAGGGCATGACTGCATAACTTGGCCTCTGCAACAGAGATGGAGCTTGCTGTTGATTCCTGTATTTAGCATACTGAGGCAGTGATCTGTCATTTACGCTCTTTATTTTTTAATCTGGCTCAGTTTTCAGGCTCTGACTAAAACAGGGTTTTCCTTCACTCCTTTATTGTTTTTGGTAAAAGACAAATGACCAACAGTCCATTTTAACTGTATTGGATGCCTATCAGAAAGCATTTATATAGTCAAGTATTTTTAAAATGTGCTATCAAATGTGTCATTGTCTTTTGTAATGTGCGATAACTGCCTTCTACATGTCTGTGTGTGCACAGATCCTGTTCTGCACCCTCAACACCCACAAGATTGACATGGACAAGCTGCTGGGGGGCCAGATTGGCCTTGAGGATTTTATCTTCGCCCACATTAAAGGGATCAAGAAGGAGGTGGAGGTTTTTAAATCCGAAGACGCCCTGGGTCTCACCATCACCGACAATGGAGCAGGATATGCTTTCATAAAGGTAAGGAGAAACTGAGCGTCTCATCCTGAACAATAAGGTTGTCTATTCACAGTGGTGTCAGTTATGTAACATACAAGGGTTGGCATAGAGTGAAACAAGTTGAGGCACATAAGAGATGAGATGAGGGAATTAATTGAAGAAAATGGATTTGTCGTATTTTACTTCTTTGGTAAACTTACCTTACTAATCTGTAGTAAACTAGGTTACTGTTTCAAAAACAGACAAATGGCCATATCAAGGGGTAGGATTAAACAGTAACCTTTCTTTATTGGTTCAAAACAAGTCATTACAATTATGGTTTGCTTTTGGCAGCAAAAAAGAAAATCAGGTCAGATTGTTTTGGTACGTCCCGTATGAGGATGCAACAACCATTTTTTATTGTGAATCTATCAATTTGTGTTTCAGTTAATTAAGTAATTGTTTAGTTTAAATATGTAATAAACTAATGAATGACTGCTTCAAACTTGTTTTTGTAGCTGAAATAATAATTCAACTTGGTGTTTTTGCTCTGTTGATGGAGACGGGTCTAATGAGCTTATTTGGTCTCAAGTCATCTAATGCCACCGTAAAAATGCGCTCACATGTGCCATCATGTGATGCAGAAACAGCACTACATCTGACATTGTATGACATGCTAAAGCCTTGTGATGCTTGTGTGAACAACTCGTTGACTCTTAGAGCAATAATAGAGCAGCGTGATGCCGCTTTTCTGTCATATCTGTGTTACAGTTGTTTTTTGTTGAGAGGTTTAACTTCCTAAACATGTAAAGCATATATTTGCACCACAAACGTTTTTTTCCTCTTTTTTATTTTCTTATTTTTTTTACAGAAATATCTTTAGCTTTCCATGGAAGCATAACTATTTTTGTGAGTCAAGTGGTTTTGCATCAGTGGTCTCAAAAACAAGAGAAGTCATTATCTGGAATAACACAATGAAAGAGCAAATACAGTAGAGTCCTTATGTCTTTTCCAGGAAACACTCTTGGTTTGTTACCTTTCTCGTTTTGATCTGTATTTCTGTCTTGCGTTTCTTCAAACGAACCCCTTTCTGTGTGATGCTTCATAAATTTACGACGAAATATTGCGTGCATTTTAATTATGTTTGTCACCGACTTCTTCTATGGCAGCGTATCAAAGAGGGCAGTGTCGTGGACAAGGTGAAGGTGATCTGCGTGGGTGACCATGTAGAGTGTATTAATGGACGGAACATCGTGGGGACACGGCATTATGAGGTCGCCCGCATGCTTAAAGAGCTGCCCAGAGACAAGTCTTTCACCCTGAAACTGGTCGAGTCGATGAAGGCCTTTGGTGAGTGAGAAACAAGATACACAACACATTACAAGTGACCCACAACACGAAACCCGTCCAGACAGAAAGTCGTGCTGCATTTTTTCTCAGTATGTGGGCCGAGACACATGAGATGATTGGTGCATTTAAAGGAACGTTTTCATGATAAAAAAAACATCAGAATGCGTGTTTTAAAAAGGCCAAATTATACCTTAGCAGATCATTGTGGTGAGACAGACAACAGTACTTTCCTTTTGAGGACTACAAATAGCTTAAAGGAACCATAACTTGTCATTTCTTTAATGTTCTCTTGTGGTTAGCCTTGGCTGGAAACCACAATGTGTCGATGCAGCAACGAAACAAACTTTCTGTAATATTGCTTCCTTTCTGACTGACAGAAATGCTCGAGCCCAGGTCAAAGGGCACCAAACCTGCCGGTGACAACAAGATTGGCACAGGGAGAGGGACCCTGAGACTTCGCTCCAAGGGTCCAGCTACTGTAGAGGATGAGGTGAGTTTCTTTAGGTAATTCTGCTGAGACTTGGGTGTGACAGCTCGAGTGTGAAAATCGCTGTGGATGACCTGTACTTCCCTCTATAGACATGGAACTGTTGACACTTTTATGAAGACTGTCTCGGCTCTCTCTATTAAATCTACAAATATGACTAACAGAACAACAACAAAAAACCCACAAAAGATGGCATCTGCTCATTATATATTATTATTATTATATATTTATCTTTGTTGTAGACAATAAACCAAGACCTAGTCATGACCAAGACCTGAGTGTGTCGAGACCAAGACTTTGAGGGGTTGAGGCCACTGAGGCAGAGACGAGGCAGAGGTCAAATTCGGCCAATTCCCAGACCTTCAAAAAGTGGGGACCAATCTTGAGTACTACAACACTGCTATCTGTCCCCTCGCATCCAAGGAATCTAGAATAATACATCGCTTTCAGACTGATCTCCTAAGTGGCAACTTCCTGTGAAGAACAACACCACAGCAACGAAATACAGTCAACCTGAGGAACTGAAAATTATTTATTTGTTGTTTTCCAGCCAACAGAATTTGAGGAGAAGGCAGTAAAGAAGGTGGATGACCTCCTGGAGAGCTATATGGGCATCAGAGACACTGAACTTGGTGAGTGTAATTAATACCTCCGAGCATTTATTGTGAAGTTGCTGATGATGACCCATAATTAATAGGGGATTGGTACATTTTTGTCAAACGTAAGTTAGATTAATAAGATTACCTGCAGTACATCTTTTCTAGAATACTTTTGAGTTAAGTGAGAGTTTTGTCAGAGGTCATCAAGACATCTGCAAGATCATGAATATACTGTTAAGATTCAAAATTAAAAAAAAAGGTTTTTGTATACGGAACCAAATCAGAGAGTACAATGTCAAGTGTGGATGTCACAGATGGGGCTAGATTTAAATTAAGAGGTAGGAAATCCTGAAAGGTGTCCTGCTCTTCACTCTTCAGCCGCTACGATGGTCGAGGTTGGCCGTGACAAAAAGAACCCGGATGAATTTGCCACGGCGTTAGACGAAAGTCTCGGAGACTTCGCCTTCCCGGACGAGTTTGTCTTCGACGTCTGGGGGGCCATCGGAGACGCCAAGCAGGGAAGATTTTAAGTTTGCTCCTGCCCCCACCCACCAAACACACACACACACACACACACATTCCACGACTCACTTCTTAATATCGTCAGAAGCGAACTGGACAAACTTCCACCAGCCATCACTTTGCTCTTAGGTGTAGCTTTGCCCGTGGATGGAGCGTCTTAAAGCATCGACTTCCGTCAAGTCGGTCTGTCATCCTTTTAAGATATCCATGAAATGCAATGCTATCAATGCTGGACCTGCGTGCTGAACAGCTGACATGCTCGCTCCATCTCACAGTGGTCTATTGCACTCGTTATAGAAGGGTATGTGCACAATTTGAAATTTTAAACCATTCACTCAGTTTTAATCACACTTTTATAGCTGTGGTATTTTGAATATACAGAGGTATCACACAGCTTTTTAGACTTTTTTTTTTTTATACGTGAAGATGTTGCTGATTTTATAGCAGCAGCATTATGTAATAAGTGTAATTATAGTGATTGTAGCAATATTTCTCTTAAATTACCATTTTTTTAAAAATTTCCCTCCCGTCTTTTAAATGACCTCACAGTGAAGAAATGTTGGCGCTTCGGAGACACTTTCACTTGTTTACTTTGTGTTTTTCTATCAACTCTCCTCTGTGACCTTACACATCTCAGCTTCAGCCCTTCGACCCTCCGTCAAGAGACTGAGCGATACAGGAGGTTTTATCTTTAAATGCCTTTAGCCTAGTTTGATGACACATTCCTCATGTTTCTCATGTTGTTTAGTCTGCTGGCACTGTTGAACATATCTCAAGGCTTATTTAGAGATGCACTCATTTTCCCCCCTGTAATTTATTTCATCATGAAAAATCATATGCTACAACATACAGAGTTTTATCTCAGTATGAAAGACAAGTTATTATCCTATATAAGCCATTTTGAAGGCTGCGTCTGGAATGGGATCAATTGCAATCCAATGTCTTAAATAAATGCACTCGCATTAATGTAACTGGACTATTTAAATCACTGTCAAACTGATTTTAAATAGTGTGTTGATTAGTGTCATCTCCTGATGTTAACTGTTTGTTTGCAGCAGTTGCATATTGTTTGACAAACCATAAGGGATAACTATTGTTGGATAGACAATAAAATCTGATATACTGTTATTAAAGCGGTGTCATGAATGCATCTGGCTCACAAACAACTCCGTACAACAAACTTTATTTGCACACCTGACTGTGTACATGTATAAAATACATCAAGATACATAACCAATGTTTTCATCCTTTTTAAAAGAGTTAAACAAGGCAAAAAAAATAATAATAATGGTGTCACGTCACGAGCAGCAAAACAAATCCAGAAACAAATATGTAGATCTAGCTAAATAAGCATAAACATAAATTGGCAGGTATAGAAGAATGTATTATTTAAAAAGATGGAACCCAGAAACACAGCCCATGTTGTAGTGCATGGGAAATACTGTCGGATAGAATGAATGTACTGTAGAGGATCTCTGGAAGCACATCACAGTAGGTGTTAGACTATTGATCTATTGACTTATAAGAGGTGCCGTACCGTTGCTGTTGGGTGAAAACAATCCTACTGTTTAAAGTGAATTACAAGGTTGTGTATGCAAGGTGTCTGAAAAATCTCAAAACCAAAGAGACTAAAGCAGAGCTGCAAACTTGTCGCTTTTCGGCGATAATCGCCGTTTTCTTGGTCAATTTGGTCATTCACGTGGATCGTGTAGAACCGGAGAGTTTTCTTTTGGGGGGGGGGGGGTCCAGAATTGCGAACAATTATTGGATCATTCTTATTGTTGTGTTTTCTGTGCAGTTATGTCATTTGTGTAGTTTATTTTTTATTTTTGTGTATGTTAATCCAGAGCTAAAATCCCGCAAGTAATATTCATTGAGAACCGTTCGAGGTTCAGCAGCCCAATGGTGTAGTTCCTCTTTAAAGGGGCGTTCACACCGAACGCGATAGACGCGAATTGAGCGGCGACTCTACATTGAAAACCAATGTAAATGGCGCGATGACACGCGATTCAGGCGGAGGCGGCGCGAATGGAGCGTCTGGCGCGATGAGACGCGGCGCGAATAAAGTTGAAAATATCGAACTTTTCAGGCGGCATCGCGCCGCGACATCCAATCAGCGACGAGTTCAAGCCGACAGACAGATGAGCTGAGATGGACGGGCTGCATTACCAAACCCGACTCGGGAAGACCGGACCCCGGCGCGACGGGGGCCGTACCGGCCTCACACCGTCCACGGGCTGAGCCTCAATCAGAAGGACTCAGGCCCCCGCGCGACACCGGGCAATCGGTCTTCCGTACGCCACATTTCCCACGTCCGTCCGCCCGTCGGACGGGGATTCGGCGCTGGGCTCTTCCCTCTTCGCTCGCCGCTACTGAGGGAATCCTAGATAGTTTATTATCCTCCGCTTAGTAATATGCTTAAATTCAGCGGGTTGTCTCATCTGATCTGAGGTCGAATGTGGCCCCGACTCTGGGGAGAGGTGCGAGGGACGTGGCTCCCGGAGGAGGCTCACGGACTCTGGCATCGGGTACCCCGAGGCGGAGGAGGAGGGTCCGCCGACGTGACCCACCGGCTCCCCTCAAAAATGAGCGTCATGCGCGAATGAAGCGAATGACGCGAAAGACGCGAATGAAGCGAATGACGCGAATGACGCGAATAGTCCAAAATGATCAAGCGGCGCGATACACGCGTCTCACGCGATTGTATTCGCGTCTATCGCGTCCGGTGTGAACGCCGCATTAAGTTCTTATTTTCTTGTGTGCTTTCATGTTGTACGCTTCATGTTGTCTGCTAACGCTATGCTGTATCGTCGCTCTGTGTTTTGTCCGCTCCCATGTATTGTACGTTAAAGCAAACGCGATAACGCTATGCTCCGGTAGATCCAAGCAGTTAAGTTACTGACAATAGAAGTTAAAAGTTAATGAAATGGTGAAGCTGTGGCACATAAAGATAATATTTGGATTTATAACGTTGTTGTTCCATCCGTGTTTATCCATACTTGTTTGTTTAGTTTTGATAAGCGAATCACAGGGACCGGCACTTGACGTGGGGGCTGCACTTCCTGGTTTGCCGCGGGGCATCATGGGAGCTGTAGTTTTTGTTCACGGAGAAAGGTTGAATGCACTTTTGCATGGTTTTTCGTTATTGAACAATAATAATTGACATTTCTCTGGGCCAATCGGAATCTCAGCACTTGCTTCAGAATCTTTCTTATAATTGACATTTCAGCACACAGCGCCAACTGAGCTCGCCATTGGATGAGACGGTCGCCTGGCTACCGCGCAAATCCCTCAATGACAATGATTTTTGAGAAAGTATGCTGAGTTTTGTTAAGTCACGCTCAGACTAGTGTCATTTGCATAGTACCATCAAAAAAAAAATCCCCCCGTGACACTGTCACCTTTTTTCCTCTGAGGAGTTTGCAGGTCTGTAAAGAGAAATTTGGTCAATTTCCTTAAACGTGGCATTTTCCAGATGTAAAGTTTCCATCCAGCAACAGTGTATGCAAGTGAGAGTTAATAATGGTTAACTTGGCTAGCTTGAGTGGGTTACATCCTCTACAGACAGTACGTACATTGGCATTCAATTAACAGTAAAATATGTGCTTAAAATCAAAGAAAACAAGCAGTCATGTGGGGAATACACATACAGGGCAGATGGAAATACTCGAGCACCGATTGTAATCGTCAGCTTGGTTTGGTTCAGTGAGATGGCCCCCGCCGTCTAAAGTATAATCAGTAAAGGTTGGAGGGTGGTGTGACCTACGGGCTCAGGTAGAGGAGGTGTAGCCCTTACAGCCCGATGCCCGTCTCTGCCTCCTCACAGCTCGTCTCCAGTGTGACCCTGCTTGAAGGCGTCGCCCGTCAGCTTCTCCTGCGCCTCTTTCATACCGGACACAACTGAACAGGGAATACGCACCGTGTTTAGCAATTGGACATGCAATCATTATTTTCTAGTAATAAATGATAACATTCTGCATTGTTACCTTGTTCTGCGTTGCTGTAGAAGTACTTGTAGTTCGGATTCCCGTTTTTGTTGGTGATTTCAGGATGGACTTTGCCACTGGGATCTGTGAGCAGTCAAATAAATGTCAAAAAAATATGTCATGGAAAAAAAAAGTTACAATTTATGGGATGCGACTAACCATTTTTTCTTTAACAAATTATCTGATCATTATTTTCCTAACTTTTTTTTTTTTTTAAACAGATAATTGTGGTAAAGTTCTTCCCTAAAGCCCAATTTAACGCCTTCAAATGGCTTCTTTTGTCCAGTTATTTAGAAACTGTCTATAATTTAAGTTAATTAATTATATATTTAGAAGAAAACCAGCAAATATTAGCATTTGAGAATCTGGGACCAGTACATGTTTGACACTTTGTTAAAGATTTTGTGATTTCCTCACTAATTTTCTGTCAAGTATTGATTAATCTACTAATCATTTCATCTTTAAAATTGTATATTCATTGTATTAATTTAAGCTCAACTATGACATGGAAATATTTCAAAATGTTTTTATTTTTTTTTACATTAATGTGATTTGTTGATTTAAGCTTTACTGTTTTTTCAACACCACATACAGATGATTTTCTTTTAACCACTTGGCTTTTCCTTCAACCTGTTATTTATTCTTCCGTCAAATGTCTGAACACATTTAGGGTGCGGCTGTTTCATGATTTTTCTCCGTGGTGCCATTAAGCATTGCAGTTAATTTACCAGTACACTGTAACTGGAAGAGCATGCTACTGTCAGCCTAGAGAAACTTCAAACACTGTGCTACTCGGAAAGAAAAACTGTGCATCTCTAAAGGAATCCCACAAAGTATTGACGGTTTGACTCAACCCCTCCTTACCAAGGAAAAGAATCCGAGGAATGTATCCACCGTCGGGGCTGAAGGCGTCATCCTTTGGCTCCTCCTCATCCTGTTCAAACGAGAGATGACTAATCATTTACAAGCCTGCGAACAAAGCTCAACCACCCAATAATAAACGTTAACGTTAAGAACAAACACACCGCGTGCCCTCACCTCCAGGTTGATCATAACAAAGTTGTGTGCGAGTTCAGAGATTTCCTTCGACTCAGCAAATTTGGGTTTCAGTGCTGATGAAAAAGCAAGAAAAAAATACAATTAATCGTCATCTTGTATATCAAAACCCAGTGTTAATAATAATTACCCGTTAAAAGGATTTGTCCACATAAACTTCCTAATGTTTCTTCATCTGCATTAAGTATGATATGCTTGTTTCTGTCTAACAGAGGAATGACTCACATTAAACTTTTAAAAGTAGATGTGAAGCTTAAATATGATTTTCCCCCCCGAGTAGCATGTTGTATTGTTTTATCATTAGGGTTACTCAAAAAAATAAACTCATAAATTGTGCCTTTTAAATAACAACTGAACCTAATACCTCAAAAACTACATTCCCCTCGAGCCCATAAGTCAGAGGTAGTCACCATGACAACATAAATACTGTAGATGAGTGGAAATCTTGCCCTTGATTGGTCACACAGTCCAGGCAATGCCTTGACCTATTCTGAAGGTCACTAAAGACATTTTGACATGTCGCAGCAGGTGTAAATAATCAAAATAAAGCGTGACTTACACTGCACTTCCTGCTATGTCTAATCAAACATTTGTGTGGAAATTATGGCTCCAAGGAAATGTTTTGGCAACCACACGCCTACTACGTTTACTCGTTTATATTTAGGTCACAACAAAGCAAAGACAGACCTAATCGAGCCCTTTTCAGACAGGGAACATGTCACATCTCAGGCTACATTTACTTGTAAGTAATCGCTTTTTGTCATGTTGGCGTCCTGCATGTAAATCTTCTATATTATTCAGCCACTGACAGGACGGAATGACTCGACGCTTTCATGTTGAAACAGACAGGATGTGGTTTTACCTTTGCATGCTCCACACCAAGTCTTGTGGATGATGAGCATGACTGGCAGCCCACTGTCGGTGCAAACATATGAAGACAAGATCAGAACTAAACACTGGGATGGTGAAAACTAGTAACTGTGACTTCAGTTGATCGAGCCTGCAAATGTAGTAACTAAAAAAACAAAATACACCTATTGAGTAAAAGCTATATCAGTCTGCTCCAGTAAGGTGGAAATGTAGACCTGGAGGATTTCTTTAAAACCTGTTTCAGGCCTCTGGGCTAAAGGTTGGTGTACAAAAGGCGGGTTTCAGGAAGTGTTTGTGATGTTTGAGCTCTCAGGGTGAATTCACCTGGCCTCAGCCTCTTTCTTGCCATCATCCAGCGTCCTCCAGTGGATGTTATCTCCGAACCCTGTGGGGCAAAACCAATCTGTGAGCACACCCGCATTGTGTAACTGGTATAATATTTCTGCAACAGGGCGGGTCTGACTTAGATACACGTATCAACAGAAAAAAGCAAGATGGAAACAAATGAATGGTTGTAATCTAATATGACGCTGCATGGAAATTTAGCAAAGTCGATTTCTGTATAAAATTACACATTCATGTGAAGCATATGTTCTTAACTAATATTATGATATGGGTAATAAGAAAAGTTTGCTTTAAGTTCAAGGAAATTAAAACTCTTGTTCACCGAGTCTGAGAAATATACCATTAGCATTTCATATTTTATCCTACCCAGACTTCATTCAGATTTAAAAAATGTTGACTAATCACAGCTGTACGCCTTTTAGCAAACACAAAGTTGTTAAACATCTTAACATCTCATGGTTTTTTTTGGTGCAATCCAGAGAATATCAAACTTGTTTTAGTTCAATCATTTTAAACATGGCATTTGTCTGTATTTACAAATGAACTCGTGTTCATATATATAACAATATGTACATATTTGTTATAAATACTATATTTATTTCGTATAAAAATGTAATGCAATGTTTTGGAAGAATAAAGTTGTCTCATCTCAATGGAATAACCGTAACATTAAATACTATGTAGAGTCGGTTAACCTGGAAAAACTGCAAATGAGGAGTTCGTGTGTCACAATAAAGCACACCCTCGTTCAACGAGCTATCCAGGACGCAGACTTTATGATCCAGGATACTCATACAAAGAGAGATAGCTCTGCCCTGGCTGTAGTAACTATCAATGACCAGAGATCCTGCTCGCTTCAGTTTGTATATTAACTCAAATATATATGAACGCACCTTTTCCGCTGGCTGCTTCGACAACCTCTTGAAAGCACGTCAAAGACAACAACATCTGCAGAGAGGAAAATAAAACGATGTTCACAAGAGACGTTTGCATTTTGACTGGCCTTTTTTTTTTCACCCCTCACAACTACGAATGGAAGCTAATGGCAGTGTGGCTGTTCGTGAACCAGAGACCCGGACGTTCTACCATTACGTTTCACAATAAAAGTCTGTCCAAAAAAGGTGTTAAGTGTTGTGAGTGTACGTGCGCGCGCATGAGCACGAGTTGCCTCAACCTCCTATTGGTCAGGGGTGACTCATTTTTCCATGTTCACGCGACGTCACATCCTCACAACCGCGTGCTCCTGCTTGCGGCTTCCAACTGGTCAAGTTAGACAACGAAAAGTCGGGAGAAGATCGGAAATGGCTGCGAAAACAAAAATTTAAAAACCGCCAAATATCACCAAAAAATAATATACTCAGGGATTTAACATATTAAATTATCCTAATATATGATTTCTTATATATATTCACCATTTGCTATTGACATATTCTCTGCATACATAGAAAATAAACGGTTGTGTGGGCCATGCTAATTTTATTGTGAAAATATGAATAGGAAGTACTCTATAATGCTCGAGTATTGACGCGAGTTTAAGCCGCAACGCTTCAGCCCTGGTAGCGTGCCGTGATCAGTTCAACTGACTGTTATTTAATTCCATTAAAAGGTAAACCCTTTCATTTTGTGGTTAACACCTGAGCCAGTTTGTTTTATCGTTTAATTTTAAGTTAACGTTGGTTGTTTGCCATGTCAGAAACAAAAAGCTAGTTCGTTTATCTTGTTTGGCCCCTATGCTAATATTAGCTAAATTAGCCGTCCAGCTAGTTAGCAAGCGAA
Source organism: Eutrigla gurnardus (assembly GCF_963514095.1). Taxonomy (NCBI): domain Eukaryota; kingdom Metazoa; phylum Chordata; class Actinopteri; order Perciformes; family Triglidae; genus Eutrigla; species Eutrigla gurnardus. The sequence goes on from NC_139918.1 coordinate 20,960,669, forward strand.
CTAGCCACAATTACGTTAGACTTGAATGTCATTTTTCATCTGTAACCAGTTACCTTTCTTTTTGCTGTTCCAATTTATGTTGGTTAATGGCTGCCAACGTGCCCTCAGTATAACTGTCAGCTGATTTGTTTGCAGTATGCTAGCTCCGTGCTAAAAGGCGTGGATGCAAATGTGGGGAGGATTATTGTAACGTTAGCTCTGGTTGCCTAACTCAAGCTTGTTGGACTGCAACAAGTAACTTAATCACATGTGCTCCCTTACACGGCTTGCTTTATTGCTGGGCTAAACTGTAAACTGTAAACTGCTTTGTATGCTGTAATAACTTATAGTAGCTGTATTTTTCTGACGTTAATAACATAATGTTTACATTTATTATTTTTTGATTCACACAGAACACTATGAATCAAGAAAAGCTTGCGAAACTCCAGGCACAAGTGCGGATAGGTGGAAAGGTACGGTTTACTATTTTTTTGGGGGGGGGGGGGGGGCATACAGCACTATTGCATCTGTTGTAATGTTGAAATCAGGGATATGAGATTTGTCTGAGCATTTTAAGGAGTATGATAGCATTCAGCACCTGCCAGGTCCATTACTCCTGACCTCAGCATTCTCTTTATGGGGGAGAGCATTAGCCATTTCATCTGTGGCCCGTCTTTGTTCAGATGCATCGCGAACTCTTCGGCTGCACACTAGGTGGCGTTATTGCTTTCTTTTTTTTTTTTGATGTGACAGAGGCCATGTGCCCTTTTAACAGATTACTAAATATTGACATTCTCACATGCAAATAACTTTATTTGCATCTTACCTGAAGTAACGAGAAGATCCCACACGCTGTCAATCACTTTTATTTTATTTTCAGTTGGGAATTTTTTATCTTGGGTCACAGCTGGAGTAGTGAAATCCAAGGTTTAGTTAGTAAACGGAGGTGTTTAATTGGATTGACTAATAAAACATGTTCAAACTATTTGAAATTAAGGGGAACAATAGGTAAAATAAAGTAATTTGCTACTTTTCTTTTGCCACAAATAACCTTCCAGTTTTCCAAGTCCCTTTGACTTATAGGGTTTTATTTCTAATCATGTAGCTGTCATAAATATATTTTTTTTTACTTTTTGTACTTAAACAAGACAGTGTTCGACTTTTGGGAAATCAGTTCTCAGCAGTATTTAAGGGTATGAAGAACTTTTTATTTCTTCACTTTCATATCCAAGTAGTGCTTCCTTTTTTAATAATCCTAGTCTTGTATTTGAAAATGTCTGTTTTACTCCAGAAATAAGTAAATAATGTGTACCATACATGCATTTTAAAAGCTTGCCGTAACCCAGTGGTATTAAACTATATTGACATTTCAGTTAGTTGTCTGATCCTTTTTTGGCATCCACACCTGTTCTTTCCTCAGGGAACAGCCCGCAGGAAGAAAAAGGTTGTTCACAAAACAGCAACAGCTGATGACAAAAAACTCCAGGGCTCGCTGAAGAAACTGGCAGTGAACAACATTGCAGGGATCGAAGAGGTGAGCTATCAAAGGAAAACTAATGTCAGTGTTGTACTGGAGCTGCACTGTAGTGACTTGTTTTGTTTTTTGAGAGTCCTGATATGGAGAGTTAAAAGAGAAGGAAAGCCTTGCCAAAGCACGCCCCAATTATGCTATCTAGTTTATTTTTAGAGTGTTGTATCCAACTCGCTTATACAAAGTGTTTTGAGATGAATCGAAGCACAAAAAATCGGATACAACTTGAGGCTGAGACACTAACCTGATGCACACTTGTCATTTAGTCTCATGCAATCATGTTGTGGCTTTTTCAAGTTGCTCATTTGTGATTTGTCACTTAATGCATCACATTTCTGTCTAAAACAAACAAACAAAAAAAGAAATGATATAAAGCACTGCTGACAGAATATCTCAACAATGCAGAGTCTTGAGTTGGGTTTTATTTTCTCAAAGTCTGACTGGGTGGTTTTTGTATCCTCAGGTGAATATGATTAAAGATGATGGGACCGTGATCCACTTCAACAATCCCAAAGTGCAGGCGTCTCTGTCTGCCAACACCTTTGCCATCACGGGCCACGCTGAGACCAAGCAGTTGACAGAGATGCTGCCAGGCATCCTGAGCCAGCTTGGAGCGGACAGCCTCAGCAGCCTGCGCAAGCTGGCCGAGCAGTTCCCACGGCAATGTGAGTACATGCACACTTCAACAGTAGATCAGTGTCGAGGTTCTCCTACTATCGGGGATACTGTACTAGTTTTAGAGGTGTCAGAAAAGTCATTAGTGTTTAAGGGATGATAATCAAGGATTCTATATCTTATCAACCGCGTGACACTGTTTGCAAACTGCTGACTTTGTTGAGAATCATTGGTGAGCAAGCAGAGATCTGCAAATGTCACCTAGAGAAACTGGTTATGGCAGAAACAAAACCTGGAAGACGACTATGAGGAAAGAGCAGAAAGTAGAAGACAATGAAAGTGCTGTCAAGGACTGATTATTAATAAAAGTGCAGATATCCAGCTCACTGAGCTTTTATTAAATGTATTTTGAGGTCAGGGAACACAAGCTGTAAGAACAGAAATGTTTAAAGCAATGCCAGTTTCATGGAATTTTACAATAAGCTTTTGGAGGAAATACTTCTGCAGTAAATATTGCACAATATACGTTTTTGCCAATTAGCAGCTACTTAATTCGTTCAATCTTTTTTTTTTTTTTTCATATATTTTTCAGCGATGGACATGAAAGCAGTCAAGGAGGAAATTGCAGAAGAAGAGGATGATGACGTACCAGGTATGCAGATAATTCTTGTCATAAGTTATGTTTGCTTATGCTAAACAGTGCAACTCCACCTTTTTGTTGATTATATACGTTTGTTTCCAAAATGAAAATCTGTTAGGTGTTTCCATTTTATTAGCCAAGAATATAAGGATTTGCATTGAGTTTACATCCTTGTTTTCATATGGTTTATATCAATGGTTAAACTCCCTATCATTTCACAGATTCTTGTATTACAAAATCCTTAAGAACATGTGTTTCTTCCTGTCTTACAGATCTTGTGGAGAACTTTGACGAAGCCTCAAAGAATGAAGCAAACTGATGAAACCTTCTCCCCCTCCATCAACCGTTTTGTTAAGGATCCACAGAGGGAATCTCCACTCAAACGGTTGTTAAAGGTGCAACGCATCATCACCTCCGGAGACGCGAACCACTGCGGTTTAGCCTGCCACAACAGCACAACGACAACATGCAAATACAGTAGGTTTTGATTTCAGTAGGCTGTGATATTGTGGACACGCCAAGAAAGGAGGATCCGCACGACTCTCGGCACCCAAAGGACACCAACTACTTTAGAAATAAGCTTTCTACATGGTCAAACGTGGCTAGTATTTAAGAGATTGTTTATGAATTTACAAGTAAAGTGAACACTTAATTCACTTTACATTATAGCAGTGATTATGAATTTAATAAAAACATTTTTGGGCTATTGATGCATCTCTTTATTACTTGACTTCTCCGATCGTTTTTGCACTCTGGAAGAATCAATGTCAGAAGTACGAAACGTCAGCAGCATTGCATGTCTGCTTTGATGAGCCCATATGAAGTAGTGGTCTTAACTTATAAGTACATTTGTAATTGATCATTATTGTATACATGTAAGAAACCCAAAATAGCAGAAAACTAATACTCAAGTATGGTACTTTTAAAGGACACTACTTGTACTCCAATACAACCCCACTAAGGGGATGGATTTCATAATATTGTTTTATCTTTGACTTAATTTATTTGCTTTATCTCTTGGGTCACAGATACTTAAAGGTTTTTTTTTTTAAGCTGTCTTATTTAATAATAATTATGCATCCATAACTACCTTAATGTTCATCACTATAATTATGTTTTGGTATAACTTATGGGCTGTGTAAAGAAGGAAGGGTTAAAAGACTCATTGATCATGCTCCTCTGCTGCATTGTGCTGCTCAACGAGCCGCTGCTGTCAGTCTCTGCAGTGGGGAGAGGTCTGACAAGGTTACTGGTGATGAGTGTGCCATTTTGGCTCTGGTGTGTCTTGCCGTGAGGGAGGGAGGGAGGAAGGGATGGGGGGCACGGAGCTACGGACCCGCCCCGGGGCTCACCACACCACCTCCTGCCCGGTTTGAGCCAAAATGTCCCTGCTGCTGCTGCTGCTGCGGCGGCTGGACCACGGTGCGGGAGCTGAACGGCTTTAGAAATGCGTCAAGATACATAGCGACAGCGGGGTCACACCCGGAAAATGTGCGTTGTTGCCTTCAAAATAAGAGCTTCAAGTATTTAGATCAGGGTTGTTTAAGTAAAGGACAAGGAATTGGTCATATCAGATAAGTATACAAATTAAGTTTTCTAATTGCTGGTTGTGGAATGATTGAAATTACTACGGTTTTGAACCAGCCTTCATGTACTCAATTCCATGCTAGTTTATATTCTATATCAAAACATGTTGGAGGCAAATAGTGTTGGTGCTTTGAACATCTTACACATTGATGCATCAATAATAATAAAAAATCAAATAATTAAATATATAGAACACTGCAAAATTGCTGATTTTACTTTTAATATTTGAAGTAAATTTTACTTTCAGTTCTCTAGACATTTTAAAAGGTTTAAAAGTACTTTGATCTCAATAAAACATTTCTGTCTGATATATTCTTTTGCAAACATAGTAGGTGCAAGATGTCTCTTACTTCACTGACTAGTACATTTTCAATGTACTGTATGTACACTGGAGGCTCTACAAGTTCCCATTTCCATATAACACTTTGCATACTGGCAAATGGCTTCCAAATTAACTATTGCTATGTCAGAAGCATCTTGTGTGTGCACATCTTTAAACTTGGTTTAGCTCAGGATATTTTCAAATCTAAGCAGTAAAGCAGCAAAAAAACAAACGAACAAAAAAACAACTGCACATATTGCGTATTTACGGAAGAGGATTAGGGCCATGTGAATTTCTTTTTAGTTCTGACTTTAAATTAATCTCAGAATTCTGACTTTAGTCTCAGAATTCTGACTTTTTTTCTCAGAATTCTGACTTTAAAGTCAGAACTCAAAAACAAAATTCACATGTGGCCCTAATCCTCTTCCGTACCACATTTGACAGATTTCTTAAGCAATAAGCAAAATACATTTAATATTTGGCATAGAGGACTTTTACTTCCCTGATACCTTACCTTAATACTTACAATACACTTTTACAAGTTGGACTTTTATTTTGAGATATAAAACAGGAAGTGGTGCAACCCCATGCAGGTCGTCTCGACGTTGCTCCTTATTTTTCCCCAGTAATAAACCTTGGGGGAGGGATCCTTGAGTGCCTGAGTGCTATCGTACAGCTACAGTACACTACAGGCTCCAACGTTACTTTCCGACTTGCGCTGTTTAAGTTAGGCGGGCGACGGAGGGTCTACACAAGGCTACTCAAAAATAGCCTTCAAAGGCGATTAGCTATGACGGATACTGACGGAGGGGCTCCGCGGGACTGCACGTAAGGATGAGGATTCCTCCGGTGAGTAACTGGAATTGTTTTCATGACATTTCACATGTCTGTTGCAGCCCTGACGTTACAACCCGCCATTGCAACGACAAGTGTGAGATGAACTAAACCCAAAGTCAGCGCGGAGCCGTGCTGTCGTGGTGTTTTACGGTGTGTTTAGCTAGCAAACGTTATACGCACAGTGCAAACCGGGGAAAGGTGGTGTCACGTTAACACTGTTTACGTACAATTACACAACACGTTAACGTTGCTTCGCGAGCTCTAACGTTAGCTTTACATACACTTAAAAAAACCGACAGAAGGGAAGGCGGGAGGTAACGCACTTCCAGTGACTGTGAGAAATGGACCGAGTTAACCAGAGGACGAAGGCTTTTTCAAAAATAACCGTTCAAACTGACCGTTAGCCGCAAAGCCAACCGAGTCAGCGGCGACGTGAGTGTCCGTCACAGCAGCACGTCGCTGCCCTTACTCGTCGAACGAGTACCCGCCGAACAGTTGACGCTCTCACCAGCTAGTTCATGCCCCTGCCACATCTATACACGGGTGTAATTAAAAACATTGCACCACCTTCTTCAATCGGCTTAGTGACAACTGTTTTGGAAACTTAGTCGTGGCCTTTTGGCGTGGACGTGAAATCCAGCTAGCAGCCCGGCTAATGCAACTAACTAGCCTAAGTTCCCTGTGCGAAACAAAGTCTCAACTTTTGTGATTTTGTAGCTGTTCAGTCTAATTTGTTTGTCTAATGACAAAGCGTGGGTTTACCTAGTCTACCTGTGAATAGTATTGGCAGTCCGAGGCGGTGTTTGGCCTGTAGGCATCGGGCACAGCCACGGTGCCACTTTGTTTGCATGACCTAAACTAATGGTCATCTATATTGCTGTTGACAGTTGCTTTGGTGATGTTTGTCTTTTTGCACCGACCTAAGCACATGCTCTTGGGGCCTTTAGTCCAGCTCTGGAGGTGGGTTCACGAAGAAGGAGTGGGCCCATCCCACCTTGAATAGTCATCACCAGTGAGGAATTCAAAAAGAAAAAAACAAAGAATTTGCAACTAAAGAGAAAGCCAGACCAGATTATATCAAATCATGAAGGTTTAGACTTTATGACACCCATAATATTCTTGGCACCTCACCGGCCTCGACCGACTGTCCTTGCTGGATGTGAAACACACAGGATCATAATATCACTACATCCACAATCAGTATTAAATCCCAGGTGGCGGGGTTGATTGAGTAGACTGATCCAACAGGCTCCCCCAAGCAAATACCAGCTCTCCTGTGTGCAGAGACATCCCAGATGTAGGTTACTGTATGCTTTCAGAAAGGATAACAAGTCTCTCCCTGATGGCAGCCCAGCAGCCTGTCAACTCTTGCAGTTTTTTTTCTGGTTTGTGGTGGTAAATGTAGATCAAAACATAAGGGAGAAAAGAAGATGATAATAGCTTTTGACACTTGCTGTGAAGCAGCGCGGCTCTTTGTAAGAGGAGGACAGCTACTCTCTTTACTTTTACTGTCTTCAGTAATACAGTTCAACCTCTCTTGTCAAAGAAATTATCTTTTTTTTTCCCTATTGAGGGGAGCGTGGCCTTTTGTAGGAGACAAACCTGTGGCATGTTTTGCTTTTATTTCCTTAAATGTCTAGCAGTACTTAAGAATTCCTATAAAAAATAAACCTACAGGAGAGGGACGACTCCCAGTCTACTCCCAGTCAGGGCGTTAAGCATTACATAATAATGTGTCACTCAGTCATGCGATCGTGTTGCTAGAAGGTGATGTCAGTCCATTCTTAAAGAGAGGAAGTGATCATTTGAGGTTTCCTGTGTTCACCCTGAGTAGACGGCATTTAGAGCATGTCTGTGTCTGGTATGGATCCTAATATGCTGTTTATCAGGATGTGAGTTTGCATTCCTGGCAAGTTCGCCACACCGGGGTAGAAGAAGAAGAAGAAGAAACTTGGTTCAGTTTTCTTGGAGAACAATATACAACCATTATCCCTTTCTCAACTTGCAAATAGAAAGGGTTTTCCCCAAGTGCAGTACCATGCTTCTTCTGGGGTTGGCCTACAAAAATACGTCATCCCTGCAGCACTCTATACCTGGAGGTACTAAATCATCCAATCGCAGGCCTCTAAAGCTTATCCGTCAGAGCCGCATCACTCCATTCATCATGGTTTAACGCACAGCCTGACATGATCTCATTGAAAGCCTCCTCAAATCTGCTTCAATACGTTAAAGCACGCAAGATAGAATATGTAATGAGATGTAGTGGCCCATAATACTAATTATTTCATTTTCTTTTGTGTTGTTTATGTACAGTATGTGTTAGGTAATAACTGTACAGTTGTATTTACAATGGAGCTTGATGACTTCAACTTCGTGTTATGGTTTACATCATCATTTCTATATAATCTTTTCTTTGCTGTGTGAACTTCTCTGTATGGCACCTGCTGGTGACTCTTAACTGGTTATGATTCCTCATGAGCTTTCTTAAATACATTAGCAACTGAGACCAAGTTTGAACAATTAGGAACATTTATACAGGACATTTATTTTGAATTTGAAGAAGAAATCTCAGGTCACTCACAGACTTGTGCTGTCTTTGTTGCTGGAATGTTTGGCCCAGGTTTAAAAAATGTTTTTTTAATTGACACATCAATCAAGCACAGGTGGAATTCATAGAAATAATGTTGGGTAATGGGTAAATTATATATAAGGAGCCCCAGTAAGGCAGTATCTACACTACCAGAATCCTGCAAGTGGTGCACCCAAATGCATTACACCTCTCGTTTTCTTTATGTGGCATATCAAACTGTACCTACCAAACATTGTGCAATAATGTATTGACTATACTCTATAAATAAGTAAATTAAAAGATCGACGTCAATGATTATTTGTAAGGGAATTCCAACGGTTAGGTGAGGTGAAGTGAATGCAGCTTCCCCACAGGAAACAACAGCAGGAAAGAGACTCTTGTCCTGACAGCGTGGACTTAATGAACTGTTGTAGCATTCTAGTTTGTCCGAGCTTCCTCGCTGTTTATGTCCTTGTCTTATTTAATTTGCCTGCCATGCTTGGATGTCCAGTCGGGCATGGTTTATTGTGTTAGTGGTCTGTTAGGCCGTTTTATTATTAGCATGTCTGACTTACACTGGAGGCTGGAGCATGGCTGTTCTGAATGGGGTATCAACAGCAGTTTGCTTGATTTAAAAATAGAATAGAGACCCTGGTCCTGTTTTCAGTCTGTAGAAAATGAGGTAGGTTAATTCATTATCCGTGCAGTGACTTTGAACAAATCAAACACCAAACATTCCCTGGATCCAGCTGCTCTGGTGTGAGCATTTGCAACGTTTCTCTCTTTTGTAGCATTTTCAAATTGTATATCTTTTGAGTATTGGAATGTTGGTTGGATAAAAGTAATTTCAAGATGTCCCCTTTCACTTTGGAAACATTGGTTTGGCATTGTTTACTATTTCCAATCAATTGCTTAATCGCCAACGAAAATAATGGTAAGATATTGGGGTGTGAATCTTTGGCTTCACTTCGATTAACGATTAGGTAGTTGGTGATTCGATTCAAGGCCAATTTTCTTTGGAACTATTCGATTCAGTAACTTTTAACCAAAATTCTAAAGGTGAAAAAATAAATAAACAACAGAATTACTTATTAAACATATTTATTCTATAAAAAAAGTAGTCCTGCATAATATTTTATGCTGAAAACAAAGCTATGAGCTATAATATGTTCACCTTCTAAACACGTGTCAGCATGATCATTTGTTAATTGTTACAAACACAAAGTACAGCTGAATTGAACAGATGAAACATTTTTCGCCTGATGATGGCGCTACATGAAAAATGAGAGGATGTCCAAAATGTTGACAAAATTATCCTGAGGGGGATATTAATTAATAATGTGTGTACCGAATTTCATGGCAATCCATCTAGTAGCTGGGATATTTGAGTCCAGACCAAAGTGGCGGCTTGACCGACATTAGCGTCCCTAGAGCTTTGTCACTAGCATGGCTAAAAATATTAAACCTTTTACTACAGCTTCACAAATGTAAAGAACTGCCCTTTTCACAATATTTTATATTATGAGAAATGTGACTAGTTTGGTTGTTTTGGGCTCTTTTTAAGTTGTGATGGGCATTTTTTTAGTCTATAAAATTGTTTATAAGTCAATTACAACTGTCTGGTCGGGTGAGGTCCACTGTCTTGAAATTCCTGCTTTACTTCAGGCCACGCCATATTTAATCGTTTTGGATTGGTCATTAGTTGAGGAGTTGGAGCGTGTTTTAACCCATTATCTTAATATCATACAGTTGTACCGTTTTGCTTTAAGTCCTACAGGCTCTCTGACTCACCCTCTCTCATGCACATATGTCTCCTTTAAAGTATCTACCCAAGTTTACATGTCTAAAAATACAACTCCTTCACGCACTTTGACTAAAGATGCATTATTCAATGCTGCCTCTGCAGAGTAATTAAATCTTAATCAGGGATGGGCTCCTGTCGTCACGGAGGTGTGTTTGTGTGTCTGTGTGTGTCAGTGTATGTGTGTCTGTGTGTGTGTGTGCACTGTCCTACAGTCGACTAGAGTGTGTTTTTAGGCTCTTATGCTGCTAGACAAGTCTTTCGTTCAGTATAGATTCACTGCTGAAGTAAAAGGTGCAGAGGTTGGACGGGGTTGAGGCTTAGAAGTTGTTCCCATTCAGTGATCAGTTCAGGTGATGTGAAGGTCATTTGTTCTACGCAAACTAGATCATCTGGCACTCTGATGTGCTGACAATGATGACGCCAACGTGCTCACTATTACTCATTTATAACCAGTTTGAGTCCAGCTGGGGACCTGCCTGTCTTTTCCCATAACCGTCTCTTGTTTTCTGTCATCTCTCTACTTGGTAGTAAAGGCCTAAAATAACCCACAAAATATTTTTGCTATAAACTAAACAGATTTGTAGTTTCAAAAAGTATCAGAAAGGTCTGTGCCAAAATGTAGTATATGGTCCCACCGGCACCTAGTATTGCTAAAGTTAAACTGTGTATTTATCAAAGTGTCATTGTGTTGAGTAACCTGAAGGCATAGAAGGTAAAAAACTGACTGGGGGTGTTGAATTGTAGAGTGGAGAAAAAAAGAAATCCTTTATCTGAAGTAAGATTGGCATTGGCATTTCAATTTTGTGTTGGAGTTTCAAAGGTTATACAACATGTATACAAAGGTTTCATTCATAGAGTGTGTGTGTTAAATCACTGCGATCTGTGGTAGATAAATAAAAGGCAATCATATTAAAAGGTTATTAACATTTCTGTTTATATTTGAGCTGTGACGTGTCAAAGCATGTGGTGTGCCTAATCTGAGTCATCATACTACGTTTTGGACTGTGTTTGCCTAAGGGTTTTAAACGTGCTGTAATTAAAGCACTGTTGGATTATTTATTTTGTAGATATTCTTAAATTAAAGAAGCCTTTTTAGCTCTGAGCACCATGTTTTTTTTCAGCCTTGTTCCTGGTGTGGCAGAAATAATTTGACCTGCTGTACACACTACATGGAAAGCCTCCTGTCCTCAACCTTCACTGTTTTGTGCTGACATTGTGTCCATGCTTGCACCTTAAACTAAGTGGAAAACGTGTTGACTCTGCACCTTTTTCTGAAGTCTTTTCATCTGTGGAATATCTGGTCTCCGGTGTAATCCTGTGTTGCTCTTGTCCTTTTATGAGAATGACCCTGAAGCCTGGCTGGTACTCATCTGCAGACATGCACATATATAGAAGGTGGTATGGAAGGTTGAGAGGCTCACGGTGGACAGCTATACGTACCTATACGCGTGTTATACACTACAAGTCCCACATGTGTGAGTCGTGCGTCTGCATGTAGGGGTGCAAGCGCATGTGGCTTTGCTGAGACTGTACTTCAGTACCCAGGACAGTGCCAATCAACACATGCAGCCTCTACACACAATAAACAGCGCCATCAATCTATATATTTATCTCCATATTCTGCTTTAATTTAATCTGATTGATCACTTTTTTTGATGTAAGGATATTGCTGAGGTTGGTACGTGTATGCCCACTGGATTAGAATGGCAGAATTCCTCTTTTAATGTTGATGCATAATAAATAATCTGGGATTAGTATTCCTTAGGTCATGTGCCATTTAAGATTTTGTGGTAATGCATATACAGTTTAATCAGACGGTGATTACCATGGTGACAGTCGAAGCTTCGGGTCAGTCTAATTAAGAGTCGCATGTCACACGCATGTGTGTCTGCATTGCTGAGTTGTACATATCACAGATAATATTGCTCATACATGCAGACAAATGTGACTTTTAGTAAATAATCACTCACACAGATACATAAATACAAACATACATACATATAATATTATAATATATATATATATATATATATATATATATATATATATATATATATATATACACGCACGCACGCACGCACGCAATTGCACATCCTCACTCTAAGGTTTTCTCATCAGAAAGGACGGAGTGGGCAGGCAGTGCACTGATTCAGGCTTGAGCTGTTTTCCATTCATGACTCTGATTGCCTTGTCGAGCGTGGATGGGTAATGGCTCACTATTTATACTACATTTTTATTACACACGATAAGCTGGATGTATTATCAATTGAGGCATGTTGTTGTTCATAAGTGCCTCGCGCCTATCTAAGATTGTCAGATCAGTGTGGAGAGATTAGCTTGAGCTGTCGGATGTGATTCTATTCTTTATTTCTACATAAATGTGTGTCCTAGGTTTGAAAGTAGCTCCACAACTTATGCCTGTTTTCATTATCCATGATTCATCATAGGTATAAAATATCCTAGAATAGTGAAAGTGACCATTATCAAGTCCCAGTTTAAGCCAACCAACAGTCCAAAACCCAAAAGATATTCAGTTTAGTATCATGACAAAGAAAAACATAAACTCCTTTGCAAAGCTGGAAATCAGTAAATGTTTCACATTTTTGCTTGAACATTTCTTTTTTGATTTACTGCCAATTTATCAATTGTTTGATAATTTCAGGTCATTTAGCAGATATACAAACTTTGTTTCATTTCTAAATGAATTACGTGTTTTACTGAACAGTGTTCCCCTCCTCGTCTAAGGTGTTGGCGCTGGGCGCTTGCCAGACTAGGTGGCGCGAGAACTGAGAAGGAAACCCGCTGAGAAAAAACACCACCTGGGACTGCTGAGGAGGACCTCTGTGCAGGTGAGCACTGAGTGGAGAGATTGGTCGATTGACAGAAATGTATCAATAACTATTTTGATTATTTATTTATTTTTATTGTTTGTTAGGTCCGGGTGATATCGAAGAAAATAGAATATCACTATATTTTTTACCAAATACTGTTGGGTTGCCTATAGGTGCTTTTACAAAAAATCTACACGATGAGGTTTTTGATTAAATAATCATCAGTAATGAGGATACAATGACTTGTATATTGTACCTTAATTTGACAAAAATATTCAGCGGATTCATTGACAGTGAAATTATGTTGCTGAAACAAATGTTGCATGACCGAATCTCTCTCTTTATTTTTATTTTTTTTTTTTAAAAGGATGGACCCATGCACTTTAGGCAACGAAGATGCAATTTAAGAAAACCTTTCCTTAGTATTGTAAGGGTTTGTATCGGAATATTGGATCCGATGTCACATTGTTATTATCTGCATATTATTATCTCATATAATGCACACATAATCTTCCTAATCCAACCATAGCCATACATCGATTTCATTATTTGGTTGGTCCCAGAGCAATAACAAAAGAGAAGGCATGGTAGAGAAATGAGAAATGACAATGAAAGGGAGTTAGAGGAGCTTTTTCTACTTGAACAAATTATATTCAAGTGAGATATGAAGAGGGAGATGTGATACGGGCCACAAGGGGCATCTGCATACAGTATGGAAATGTGAACGGACTAGATATTAAGAACATGCTCTTTGTGTGTCTAGGTTCACACAGCCGTCGGCAGGGTGGAGCTTCCTGACCAATGGAGAATTACTTCCAGGCCGAGGCCTTCAACCTGGATAAGGTGCTTGACGAGTTTGAGCAGAACGAAGGTGAGAAACCCCCCTTTTTTTTTAAATTGATGTGGAGATGAAATGCAGACAAACAACAAGTCATTGTGCTTGAGAAAATACAGATGGGACAAGATGTAGCTGTGGGATTAAAGTTAAATCAGCCACCACCCAATACATTTGAGTAACATTACAGGTTGTGATTGGGGGTGTGCAGAGAGGGAATTGGACTAATTGGATTATCAATTTCCCTTAGGCTTTTGTGAAACTGTGTAAGTGGTGCTTTTTTTTTTTTTAATTCACACTTAATGCCCACAATAATTAAAGAAATTGTTGGGGCTTATTTAGTCTATTTATGTTTACCAAGTGAAGACACATTACAGAGCTGTATATCTGCAGACTCCCAGCTCTCTAGTGCAAATAGTCTGCTTGTTATAGAGGAAAGACTGCTATTTTGTCTGGATTTATGGCCAGTGATGACCCCAGGAAAATGCCAACCCTCCACACGCAGCATATTTTGATGGTACTGTGAGCTCAGTGTGTATTTTGGCTGTGAGTGATCGTCTGTGTGTCCTGCGCCAGAGATCCAGCTTGGTAGATTAACTCTGCGTGAGTTAATGTGTGTGTGCTTGAACCTGGTACGGCACTATACTAAAACAGCTTAGCATGAATTCCAGTGGAGGGAGGAGAGCACTATACGGTAGCTGACACTGCTGTTTAGAGAAAGTCCTTTTGGATAAATATTATAAGAATGTCCGCTCGTGTTACACAGCATTCATGTGCCAGCTTGACAGACGTTTGGCTCACATTCTCAGACCTTCCCATCCATCCACACACTAATTTCCTGTTCCCTGCCAACCTCATTTCTTAATTTGTCCTCATGTTCCATTCATTTTTAGCTCTCTTGAACACCTGGGATTTTGTAGTGGTTCCCTGTGGCGTTTCATTTAAAGCGTTCTGTCTTCTGATCTCTGTGCCTTGGTAGCCACTTCTTGTTTTCTGTTTCTTCAACGTGACAAGAAACCTTGCAAGCTATCCAACTGTTAGTCAAAGGTGACCTATACGATAGATCAAATTATACGCATAGTGCAACAAAGCCAGTGTTGATCGATAACTGACACCACTTTAGTAATAACTCTCAAGGCGATATGAGATAAGGCAATAATCATATAATAGTCTGTTTTCCTGTCTTCGTTCTCTGCCAGATGAGACAGACAATCCCATTCTCTCGGATGCAAAGTGGACCCAGATCCTGGCACCGCCGGCCCACTTGCTCTCTCTGAACCCCGCCCTGGCCCACGCAGACCTCAGCCCCCGGGAGAGTCCGCTGCCCTTCAAATCCCTCCCCGACTCCTCCTCGACCGCCTCCCCGGGGGTCGACCCTAAAAGAAATCCCGGTCCTGAACCTCCGTCCTGGGTAGAGGAGAGGCCGGCAGACATCCACAGTCCACCCCTCCCCCAGCCAAACATCGGCAAACTGGTGGGCACAGACGACCTCTCGCCGCCCCCTGTGACGGCCTGTACTGCTGTGGAGAATGGCTGCCCTGTCAGCCCTGCAAGCCCACAACTGGATGGGCTCGGCAAAGAAACAAATTCTCCTCCAGACAACCAGCCTGGTGCTTCTGAACAGAAGACCGAATCTCATCACAAGGAGAGAGCTGCTTCAGCGGGAGGAAGAGGATCTGCTGTCAGTCACACTCATTTTACCTTCGAGGTTGGATTAGGACACGAAAATGAAACCCTGTCTCTGAGAATTCCTCCAAATGTGGAACCAACAACACAAAATGGGGAAGATGTCAAGGAGGAGGTTTTACAGGAGAACGGTCAGGAAATACAGACTGCAAACTTAAAAGAGGAGCAGGTAGAAAGTCTTTTGAATAGGGGGATAGACATTCAGGTTGGCTGTGAGGTGGAGGAGAATGGTGTTTCTCCTCCTGACAGGGTTGGAGTGGAGGAAGATGGACAGGTGGATGAACTCCTCAACATGACATGCCTTCCCAATGGTTTGGAGGACAGCAGTAACCATTCCACACTCAAGGAGACAGAGGATGAGGAGGAGGGTTTTTCTCCCTCTCCTGTCCCCTCCAAAGAGGACTCTGTCACCGAGGAGAAAGAAATGGAGGAAAGCAAGCAAGAGAGTGGCGATGGAGGAGCAGTGGTGTCAGGTAGCGTCCAACCAAAACTCAACAACAATCGGCTGCAGCCCGTCAGTGTACCCTACGGAGGGGCACGACCAAAGCAGCCGGTCAGCCTCAAGCTTCAAATCCCACAGCCGCTGTTGGGCCAGGTCCAAAATCAGCTCGGCCCGCCCGGCGTCAGCAGGAACAAAAACCAGGAGAACCAGTGTCGGAGAAGCACGCCCTCTGAAACTACGCCGGGCGGGACTGATCAGAGTGCAGTCGGGGTGAACGGAGATGGTGTTGTCCACTCTCCTCCCCTGATGCCCTCGGAAAGCCCAGACAATGACCTCCAAGCAGGCCAACAGGGCAGGAAACATGCCGGCTCTCTGGGGGAGGTTGCCCCTGTGTGGGTGCCTGACTCACAGGCTCCCGTCTGTATGAAATGTGATGTCAAGTTCACCTTCACCAAGAGGAGGCACCACTGCAGGGCCTGCGGCAAGGTCAGTGGCACGCTTTTATGTGAACATGTAAAATAAAACACTGTATCACACTTAAAAAAAATGCTGCGCCAGTTTTGTGGTTTGGTGATTTATTGGTTGTGTATTTATACTCTTATAATAATTACTTTGAAAATGTTCATTTTGGGGATCAGTCCCCCAGGATTAAAGAGGAAATATTATAATTATTGCTTTTAAGCCATAGATCTTCCAGGTATAATAAAATGTACGTAAATAAAAGAACACAACTGCAAACAAATATATAAGAGAAATAAGTGCTTCTTAACAAAAGATGGGCATCATGTGAACAAGGAGAAATGCATTTCCACTTTTACAGTGCCTCAGAGTCATATTACAGGGAGTATTATTGAAGGAGCTCGGCTGGACTCTGTTTAGTAGAGAAGTATATCAAATTAGGTGCTTTGACAGATGAGTTCCTTGTTTTTAGGCCTTTCTTTGCAGATAAACGCAGCGGTTGTTCAGGTAGCTTCCTAGCATTATGGCCACCCACACATGCAGCAGGATGTCCGCCCAGTGCTTTAAAGTGGAGATGCGGTCGCTGACACTGCACTGGAAAATCTCCGAGCTGCTACTTAATTTCCCATGCTGGTAAACAAACACGCTGTCTGCCACTTGAGCAGGGAGGAACTGGCACTGCAGTAATCCCGACACCAGCTCTGGGGCCGCAAACAATAGACGCATCGGGATCCTCAGTGCCCCCGCTACCAGACGTAGACCCACAAACCGGTTTATGATGGTGCTGTGAGGATCGGAACGTTGCTGGATAACGATGTGTAATGAGGTGCATTTGATGTAAAGTGCTCTGTACACAGCTGCAGCTCATTGAAGCCGCGGGAAATACAGGGAATCAATATCCATAAAACGGTACATTTACTGCAAACTTACAGTATATCACAACTTTTTTTTAATTGTTCACCCGTTTAAAAATCCATCCTCACATTTAAAGTAAAATGAACTGTTTTTCATCCATTGTTCTCATCCTTTTGTAGGAATGTGGTACAAATCTTTCTCTTTTGTGTTTTTAAGGTGTTCTGTGCGACGTGTTGCAGCCGAAAGTGCAGACTGGTGTACATGGACAGGAAAGAGGCTCGCGTCTGTGTCACCTGTCATTCTGATCTGACGAGTGGTGAGCATCATTTTACATTTACATTTACATTTAGGTCATTTAGCAGACGCTTTTGTCCAAAGCGACTTACAATAAGTACATTTGTCAAAAGAAGGAAACAAAGAAACCACAACATATCATTGCCGATAAAGTAAGAGCTAAAAATAGAACAAGTGTTAGATCGTTGTCTGAGTAAAGTAATAGCTGTTCAGCGAAACATACCTTCGGAGCAACAGTGCTATGATCAAAGTGCTATAGGTAAGGGTTTTTTTGTTGTTTTTTTAGTATTTTAAGTAAAAAGTTAGTTCTTTCCAACATATATGTTGCATTCAGTATGTACGCTTTGTATATACAAATGCAACTGAAGATGCTGCCCAATTATAAAAGACTTAAATACTTCAAAATGTAATGGATAATGTTAATGTTTATAATAATGTCCCACAAATAAATACCTTTTTTGTCCCCCTCAGATTAAAAACAATACTGAAAACTATAGTAAACTTACCTTGCATTATGACTGGTAGTTCAGGTGCAGCATTGTTATGATTATTCATATATAGGGTTACATGTAGTATTTGGTATGGTAATGGGTCAACGCTACCTTATAAGTCACGGCATAGCAGGAAAAGCACAGGTGCAATGAATTAAGTGGATATGACACCTGCATATGTACGATTTCACGTGTTGCTCCACTCTGTGTAGATTTTAAACTAAACACACGCACATTTTCTTCATGATTTTTTTTTACTGTCTCTGTCAGCTCAATCATGGGAGACGCCGCCCACTGCAAGCAACCAGAGTCCGAACCCCAACAACCCAGCAGAGTACTGCTCCACCATCCCCCCTCTGCAACAGGCCCAGGCTTCTGGGGTGCTCAGCTCCCCTCCTCCTACCGTCATGGTGCCCGTGGGAGTCCTGAAACAGACTGGCAACGAGGGTATAACCTTTACAAAGAATATAATTGCTCAGAGTACTTTATTTTTCACTTTTCACAGTGAGATTCTGTCCCAACTCCTTTTTGTTTTTCGCTCGATACTGTTTAGGGTTTGCTTCTGTACAGTTTTCATTCACGTTACCTTGTGGTGTTTCACTGTGGGTCTCTCACCTTTTTAGGGTCCCTGACACGGGAGCAGAGGAGGGTATGGTTCGCTGATGGGTTGCTACCTAACGGAGACACAGCAGAGTCCCCCAAACTTCCGACCTCCAGCCCAGCCCCCTCCCAGTCACTGGCCATCTCCACGTGTTCAAACAAATCTTCCACTTCTGAATCCTCAGAGGTAGGCTCGGCACATTCAGAACATTCACCCACAGCTAATGCTATTAGGTGAGCTTGTTATGGTCGTATTAGTTACCCTGAGCCCACAAAGAACTCTTTCTGTGGGTTTCTTGGTGGTTCACCGGCTGGGTCACAGACTGCAGTAAGTTTAAAGGAAACATTCCTAGTTTACTTAATCAGAATTAGACTGAAATGCTTTAAGGAAAATATGTTAACGTTTGCCTCACAACTAAAATCAGAAGAGCCAGTTGAATCTGGTTGTTTCCGTGGTCTTGCTGCTTGTACACTGATTGGACTTGAATGCCACCAGGATTGTTCATGGCCTGTTGAACAGAATGTTGGAAGATTTCAAAAAGCTCCATCTCAGATGGACTGGTGATGCCAACAGAACTTTAGTGTAAACTCAGACTTTTCTAGTTCATTAGAAATGTTGGCAAAGTGCTGAACCATTGATGTACAGGGGCTAACCTCTAACAGGTCAACATGAGTGGTAGAGGCCTGCCAGTTTGAAAGAAGCCCAACGGGAGGGGGTGTCTAGAAAATAAGCCAGGATAAATTTGGCCTCTGCAGTATTCATCTTGACCTTTTTTGGGGTCTCAAGAAAAAAAATCCCTTTTGGATCCTGCATTTTACTGTGTATTATTACCTACATCTCGCCCAACACCCCGCTCCTCCTTTCCACCCCCAGGCAGCCCATACGCCTGTTGCCCCAGTGGGCAGCCCCGTGGGCAGCTCCCTCAGTCTGATCCCGGAGGACGGGCTCCCTCCCATCCTCATCTCCACCGGAGTCAAAGGAGGTACGGGAGGCCACATCACAGGTGCTTGCCCTCATCCTCACCATTCTGCTGCCTCCTCATTGCTCCATCTGCTGCTGTGTTTGTGCTTGTTTTACATGTGCTCTGTATTGCGGCTCATGTTTCAACCAGTCATTGCAAACGGGGGAGGGAAGAGAGGATTTGTTCATGGGAATGCACAAATGATGTGATCAAGACTTTGGACGGTTATATAGAGCTGGTCATCATTTCTTTCTTTTACCTCACATGTGACTCCTTTTTTATCATCCTCACTCTGACATCTCCACTACTCTATCTCATCTTCGGTTCTTCCTGTCCGTTTATCTCTCTTTACCTCGCCCTCCACCCTCCTGTCCTTGTGCTCCACCCAACCTGCAGACTATGCAGTGGAGGAGAGGCCGTCGGAGATCGTCCTCATGCAGCAGCTGGAGGAGGGAAGCTTCGACCCTCTGGTCTTCGTGCTCAACGCTAACCTGCTAGCCATGGTTAAACTTGTCAACTGTGAGTTACCCAGCCACTGTCTCTCTACCATTTAAAGCAGTGATATATTTCCTGTAATGTCTGACTAGTTTTCTATTCTATCAATCCACAGATGTAAACAGGAAGTGTTGGTACGTGACGACTAAGGGCATGCACGCCGTCGGCCAGGCAGAGGTGGTCATTCTGCTCCAGTGTCTACCCGATGAGAAGACCATCCCAAAAGACATCTTTACCCACTTTGTGCAGCTCTACCAGGAGGCCCTCGGTGGTAAGAAGACAACCATCTGCTCCGCCATGAGGCACACTGTAAAATTAGTCCACGTCCAATATAACTAACTACTATTAGTAGTTCTGTCAGCAGTAGGTGCTGCCCAGTTAAAAACAAGCCCACCCTAAAATAATGAAGTGTAATGTGAGGGGGAAATGTTCATGCTCTACTTCTTTGTTCCGTGGAGATCACAAGTGCACCTGTCGTCCTCTGTTTGGAAACAAGGTTAATGTCCGCTGCTGCTAAACCGTGTCTCTGCCTCTTTCATGAAAACTGGTCCAAACATTAGCGTCCTGCTGTCAGGTTGCGTCCCTCCAGGCATGACACCTCACCAACGCTTGTCCTGCACTTTTAACTCCGTATGCTGCGGAGCAAAATAGGCTAATATCGGGTGACTTTGACGATTCCCTCCCCTCAGGCCGATTCCTTTTTTCATATTCACACTGGAGCAGTTTCAGGCTGGTGAAAGGGAGCCATATTGTGTGTGTCGGTCCTGATTAATGTGCTATCAGTCAAGTTTCGGGGCTCAGGATGTTCAAGCCACTAAGCTTTGTCATGCCATTACTGCGTCATGTGGCATCTTAAGTCAGCGATCCTTCTTGCAGATAATTAGTAACGTGAAACTCTTGTAGTTGTATACAGCTGTCGGGTTTGCAGGCAAGATACATTTGTATTCAGTGTTGTAGAGTTGAATACAGACAAAGCAAGGCTCTGTGTCCACACAGCAATCCCAGGTAAACACTGAGCGCTGCCGTCTTTCATATTTACCTCCCTTTCAGAGGATGAGAATTTTTTTTGTCTCTTTTTACCTCCTTTGCTTTTAATTTGTGATCATTCTTATCCTTTTCTTAATATTTACGACTTCATGTCATCCCCTGCTTTTTATACCCCTCCAACTCCTACATTACTTTTCTTCCCCCCCACCGTTACCCTGCTGTATCTCCTCTCTCCTATTCCTCCCCCTCCTCCTCCTCACATCTCCTTTATCGCTAACTTCTGTCTGCTCTTCTCGTCTCCCCTTCTTCCTCGTCTCCCAAAGGCAACGTGCTGAGCCACCTGAGTCACTCATTCTTCACGCAGAGCTTCCTGGGCAGTAAGGAGCATGGCGGCTTCCTCTACATCAGCCCCTCCTTCCAGTCGCTGCAGGACCTGCTGCTGCCCAACCCGCCTTACCTCTTTGGCATCCTGATACAGAAGTGGGAAACGCCCTGGGCCAAGGTCTTCCCAATCCGCCTCATGCTGCGGCTGGGAGCAGAGTACCGATGTGAGTTAGGACTACTGGGATCCGCACTGCATCACAATAGTTATAGGGGAATCAGTATGATTGTATGATTTCATGTAATTTTAAAGTGTTAAAGTAAATTTTTTAATTTCATTATCCATAAATGCACTTTATTTGCTCACAAGTGCAAATAATCTCCAACACAGCAATAATAAAATCTGTGTTTTTATTAGCTGATTCTGCACAACCACTAAACTTTGATGTGCCAGTTTATCAGAGCTTGAGAAGAAAACAGGAAATGCATGCTTGAATTATGGGCATCATCTAAAGTATTTCAAATAACAAAAAATTACATGCTTCTGTCACATTTTGGGACCAAACGTCAAAATTAGATTTGGCGAAAGGGAGAGCAAAGATTGTGAGTATCCTCCAACGGTTTGATTAAGACCCAGCTTGATCTAGAGAGCTTAGTATGTCAGTTATAAGAAGAAGCCTGTAGACATCAAACCAGCCTGCTCTCATATGGCCTGATCTCACAGCTTTTCACATGAACCAGGAAGTCTTGTGAGAGGTTTTATCGGGAGAGCCTCCTCTCCACCAAATCCCCCCTTTTCTCACAGAAAGACCTGCTAGCACGGAGTGCCGCCTGGCTCCGCTAAGCCTCTTCCAGTGAGCTTGGATAGAATATATTAACAAAGCCACAGACAGCTGAGGCTCTTAAACACAAAATGCTACCATCACCATGAAATGTATCCATCGGTTCTCCACACCTCTTACCTAAAGCGGTGGCCAGCGGGACTTCAAGCGGTTCGTCAGCGAAAGGATCCTCACTGAATTGCAGATTGAGGTCGAGATTTTTTTTATTTTTTATTTTTTTATTGCTAATGAGAGTTTGTGGCGAGATCTTACTTCCAGCTGTTTACTGAGATAAGGCTAAAAATAGTCTTGTAAGGAGCTTTGGATGCGGGAGAAAAGGCAGCCTTATTTTTCACTTGTGGATTAAGAGCGTTCCTTCTGACTGCAGGCACAGTTCACTATTTGATGTGTGTGTGGGGGGTCTGTCGTTTTAGCTCATTTGCATTTATGAGTGAAGAGGTTAGAAAACACAGGAATCACAAATGCATTTAATAAAAACACCTGTAAACGCCTACAACACATAAATTAACACACATTTCTACATTTCTGTAACTTCTTAGAGGATGAATCCAAAATGTGTCTTATTTAAACTGGCATCGTGTTGCTGAGGAACTGAATGAGACCGTCGATGAATGAGAAATAAGTAACCTTGACATTTAAAACTGTTTTTGCAGTTTATCCATGTCCGCTGTTCAGTGTTCGCTTCAGAAAACCCCTGTTCGGAGAAACCGGTCACACTATCATGAATTTGCTCGCAGTAAGTTGCTTTTGTTGTTCTCTTCCTGTGCTCTGACATTGTTTATTTTCAAGGTTGAAGATCTCTGGTTCATGCTGTTGAAAAGTAGTATAGGCCATGAATACATTTTTCAGAAGGTTGTGCGTTCTCTGTGTAGTCAAACAGGGATGTCACTCATGTCATCTCTCAGACACGTTATTAATAATTCAGGTTTATAATATAATTATCTCCGTCTGTCCCCTTCGTAGGACTTCCGTAACTACCAGTACACGCTGCCGGTGGTGAAGGGTCTGGTAGTGGACATGGAGGTGAGGAAGACGAGCATTAAGATCCCGAGCAATCGTTACAATGAGGTGAGTGTCCTTCATCTGATTGCAATCACTATGGCAACAGCACACACCAGTTGGGAAAATAAGGGCCAAAAACGAACTTTCCCCAGCTGGTAATTCCTTCCATAAACAGTTTCTTAATATAACTTCTTTCTATATCATGAGATGAATTTACTTACTGTGCTCCATAAAATGTCCTAAAATTGTAAAAAAAACATACAAACAGTGTCGTGGTTTGGCCTATTGTTTTAGGTTTGACAGATAGAGGGCTTCCTGGCTCCAAAAGAGCTGATTATACGAAGAAAGTAGAAAGATTCTTTTTTTTTTTTTTTTCTCACAAAAATGCTAAAATGAACCCCTCCACCAAACTGCTGGCATCAGTGGAGGAGGCTCCTATTAAGCACCCTGGACATCAACACACATGTTCATTCTGTGTAGGTGATGTGTGACCAACTAAAGTCCCTGCAGCTGAACATTAGGTGTGGGCCGCCGGCTTGTTCTAACGCTGCTGCCTCCAGGGTGTGAATGAACGTCCAGCCAGTAGAAGTGATACACACAGTGCAGCATTTGGCTGAGGGAGACACTCCCAGCGGAGAGAGAGCGGTGCTGGTTGTAGCGTTTGGCTGCTGACGCAGTAACAGATGGGAACCCAGGAATGTGAACTGGGGGACCGTTTCTCAACAGCTTGCAGGCGCGCCTTTAGCGCAGCAAGTGGTTAAAGCCCTCCAGATTTTCAGTTTTATTTCTGATTTACAAAGGACGGCTTCAAAGATATGCGGAGGCTGGGGATTTAGCAGAACTAATATGTGGGGATCTTTCAAGTATTGATTCGCACTCATGTCACTGTCTTTATTCACAATCTGTCATCTCAACGCCATTCCAGTTAACTCCAGGACTTTACCCACTAGCCCACTGCAATTAGGCTTAACAAGACGGTCTGTGCTAAGCCCTTTTTCCTCAACACACACACACACACACACACCCAAAGGGCATCTTAATTAGACATGGATATCATTTGTCCTTGCAGCTGATGAAGGCTATGAACAAGTCTAACGAGCATGTGCTAGCCATGGGGGCATGTTTCAACGACCGGGCCGACTCCCACCTCGTGTGTGTCCAGAACGACGACGGGAACTACCAGACGCAGGCCATCAGCATCCATCACCAGCCACGCAAAGGTGCTGACACACACGGATTCCAGCACATTTCAGCTGGTTTTTATGTCTGTTTGCCTGAAAATCCTCCTCCTGACAGCCTGCTATTTTTTTCTCTCTGTCCTGTCTGTTTGCCTGAAAATAATCAGATCACGATCAAGTTGAACTGGAGTTGTGATTTTTTTTCTTCTTCCCTTGTGTATTTTTTCCCACAGTTACAGGAGCCTGCTTTTTTGTGTTCAGTGGTGCTTTGAAAGCCTCGTCAGGTTTCTTAGCCAAAACCAGCATTGTGGAAGGTGAGAAATGTGACAAACGACACGTTGGCTGTTAAAATGCTGAAATATTGGTTGAGAACGTTTGTATGAAGCTACCTCGCTGATATAAAGGTCTCGATACACACAAAGAATAAGGCCCACGTTGGCACACTTTCATGGTTCGTGCTGCAAATAGGGAGTTGGAATTATGAGGATATAAACATCAAAGATTTAGCTATACAGTTATGTTTTATAGCTATGTGGGTGTGAAACCTTGCAAGAGACTGTTTAATGTCAGTACTTAATTATTTGGTGATTTTTGCACCAGTATGCTGAAGTACTGTGATTTGCCAGGTATTTGATACAATGGCTCTTTTCCTTTCTCCACACTTAGACGGTGTGATGATCCAGATCACAGCCGACACCATGGACTCTCTCCGTCAAGCCCTGAGGGACATGAAGGACTTGACCATCACGTGCGGTAAAGTCGACCAGGAGGAGAACCAGGAGCTCGTCCACATCCAGTGGACGGAGGACGACCACAACTTCAACAAGGGGTGAGGCGTTTTGGGATTGCTGCCTTGTTGCTTTGGTTCATCTCGTTTTTTCTTTAGTATTTTCTTGTAATGTTCTTCTGTTCTATATGTTAAATTAAATTATGCACCAGCACACCAAAGCAAATACCTCTTACATGGAACCTAGGTGGACTTAAACGGGATTTTTGATTCGGGAACAGCAAAGAGGATAGACGAGGAGAGGGAGCTGGAAGAGGTGCATTTATGTCACGGACAATTGAATTCATAGCTTCCCGACCGCCGCTTTTACGACTTTGCTGTAAAAACTCATTATGCATGCTCAGAGAAGCCCTCTGGAGGGTAATCTCATCCAGGTGGAATGATGTGGTTTGACGTGGCTTCGAGATGAGACCAACGCAATCAATTTTACAGCAGCCTTGATACAATCTGCACGTTTTAAATGTGACTTTTCGCCATTAGATATAATTGATGCCTTTCAGCATATACTTTATCACTTCATTGGCAGAATAATTGTTCAAGTTCCTTCTCACACATGCAGTCGATCCCAGAAATATCCATCCATCCGCCCATTCTCGTGAAGGAGACATCCTGGAGAGAAATCCCTCACATTTGGCACAAACATCCACTTCATCCACACATCTTGGTGATCAAAGGTCAAGGTCACTATGACCTTGTGTCTGTCCTATTCTCATGAATAAATTTTTACAGGGACAGCAGTTAAAAAAATATTCTGGTTTACACTGGCACATTCACAGTGATGTTGGTCCCTGTGTGCTGTCCTGAAATATAAAATTAAAGTTGGCAAAATGATCTCCAACTGAGCAGCTTGCATCTCGGAAAGGAAGGAAATCATCCCGCCAAATTTTAAACATGTCCGAAGTCCTAATCAGCTGCATTTCATTCTTACTTCTGCTTTCCATGTGCTTGATGCTCCGTTTTGTTAATGAAACGCTCCTGTTCTGTGCGTTGTTGTTATTTAGTGTCATCAGTCCGATCGATGGGAAGTCCATGGAGTCCATCATCAGCGTCAAGATCTTCCACGGCTCGGAATTCAAAGCCAACGGCAAAGTCATACGCTGGACGGAGGTACAATAGAGTGGACACTCGTACGGCTCGATTTACTCGAGTATTATTAAGAGATTCAAACTACCCCAGAAGTCTGAAATGTAAAAGCTCTTTCTGTTTTTCAGGTGTTTTTTCTCCGGAGCGAAGATCAACCAAACGGCCTGAGCGACCCCGCCGACCACAGCCGACTGACTGAGAACGTGGCGAGAGCTTTCTGCGTGGCGCTTTGTCCGCACCTGAAGCTGCTGAAGGAGGACGGCATGGCCAAACTGGGACTGAGGGTCACACTCGACTCTGACCAGGTGGGACGGTTCAGGTGTTACACACATAAACTTGTTCTGATTGACACATTGCCTTTAGTTTTAAAATGTTCTGCAGATAAATGGTGGTCAATAATTAAATGCACATTCTTTGCGTCTTGGTCATTATAGGTGGGTTACCTGGCAGGAAGTAACGGCCAGCCACTCCTGCCTCAGTACCTGAGCGACCTGGACAGCGCACTGATCCCCGTCATCCACGGAGGGGCGTGTCAGCTGAGCGAGGGCCCGGTGGTCATGGAGCTGGTCTTCTACATCCTGGAGATCATCTCCTAGGAGTCTTCGGAGCTTTGCCTACAAACAAATGTTACTCTTTTGGCGTCATCTCACAGCCCGATCCTCTATCATCCCCCTTCAGCCAACAGCCAGGGCAAAATCAACTGGCGGGGCACGCAGAGTAGCACTCCTCAAGTCAAACCTATGCATCCGACCTCCGTCCGTTCACCTCCACAGGATCATCTACGCGTCCTGTGTACCTGGACCTCACCTGATAGGTACTCCGGATCTCTGCTGTTCATATGAGGTGCTCCGAGCAGGAACTGACCAGTGATGATACTGTCTGACCCCAGTGTGGCGTTACAGTGCCTATAAAAAGTAATCACCCCCTGGAAAGTTTGTTTTATTGTTTTTTTACAACATTGAATCAAAGTAAATTGATGTGGATAGACCACCTCTATTCTATCCTTTTAATAGGACACACTTAATTTCCCACGGCTGTAACCCCTTGAGTTTATACAGCAGTGAATGGGGATTTCATGCTGCTCAAAGATTTTCTTTGTGTTTTTACACTCTTAGTACATGCCGAAATTTCCCGGGAAATTATCCTTGTAATAGTTTTATTTATTTTCTGACTGAGTGGTCTCACATGGGTTTACTGGTCGGATGTCTTTTTTTAAGTTTGAATAAAACATGGCAAATCCCAACAAAGGTGCAGCTATTGATTACTGACCTAGAGGGGGCAAATAGTTAGCAATCATGTATTTTACATTATGAACAACTGTCACCTTTGATTCAATGATGTAAAACTAAAAACTAAAACAGGAAGTGAGTGCTTTTCATAGGTATTGTATGTAGCTTAATGTCACTGTGGCAGCCGGCGGGGTCCTGAAGCGCTGAACTCTGACCTCTGTAGCACGGATGCTCTCAACAACGGAGACGTATCCACCGCTGGAAAGTCTGGACTTTTCCTCTAAAGTTACATTCCAAAAGGAAATCTACAAATCATCAGACGGAGGAGGTGGAGGGTAAAGTGAATGGGCTCAGTACCTGCAGCAGCAATTCGAGCATAACTTCATCAATCAGCAGATGGTTTACTTCATGGATAATATATGTACATATTTTTGTACAACTCCTCCTCCTCCATTCTAAGTGCATCAGTAGCCACCAGAGATCCTAGATACTACTGAAGTGACCGTCATTAACTCCTTTGACTTGACGCTCTGTGAAATATCGTTACACAAAAGGCCCTTTTTTGTCCTGCAGTAGAAAAAGGTTCCAATGCTTTATTGATGGACTGGATCTGTACATAAAACTGAAGGGGGGAAATCAGTTTTTAACTCATCAATCAACTCATCAGCTTCAATATCATCAGCATTTGTTGGACAAGCTATTCAAGTCATCTTAAAGAGAATAACTGAACTAAATAAGAACTGTATTAAATTGCAGAAGCAGTGCACTGGATTCTAAGCCATTAACAGGAGAGTGAAAGAGTGCCGGGGGTCGCCGCCGTGTCCTGGGAGAAGTTGTTTTTTTTGTTTGTTTGTTTTCACCGGCAGAAAAGTTTAGTATTTGAAAAGATTTGGGGTTCCTGCAGAAACGAGAGTTTGATTTGACCTGAAGCTGAATGTATTTCATCTCACATTTCCTTTCAACTTTATCAGCCTTCCAAAGCCCTGAAATCATGAACATCCTGCTCCAGACTTTTCAAAACTTTTCAGACGTACGTAGGAACCCCGGAGATGGGAAAATGTCTTAGTGGATTTACGAACGGGTCGCTGCATCCCGTCTTTCTGCTCTGGACTGCGCTCTCCTTCAGCAACATGGACCTGGAAAAATATAAGAATGTATTCCTGCTGTTTCTGTTTAAAATCTGCAAAACGTGTTTTGTTTCTGGCTAAACTAATCACCAAAAACCACCCTGTCGTGTCAAAAAGCTCTGTACAGTAATCATTATGGCAATTTCTCCATCTTAAATCATGCTAATATAAAACCAGAAGGGGCTATACAACAACAACAACAACAACAAAAGTACTGTTAATACAGTACAAGAGGTTTTGTTGAAGCTGTTTAAAAAAAACAATCTCGTCATCACAAGTGAAAATCAGACAATCACATAAAAATCTGCAGACGAGCCGATGCTTCTAAATTAGACCTGTAGCCGTTCTGTATTAGTTGATTAATCAATTTGAAGTATTTTTAGGAGCTACTGTAGCAAAGTAATGTTAGTGAAGCGGATTTAAAATGTTCAGTAATGACTGAATGAGAGGTCAAAGGTCACCAGTTCTGGGTTTATTACTGTGATCATACCAGAGTTGGTGTATCTCAATCACTGTGTCTTCACCGTTTGACGTCGATCAGCCGCCGCCGGCCGTTCTGTTTTTCTATAATATAGCATTAACGAAGAGGAGACACGAGGATTTATTTTTCTGACTTTCTGTTACGTTTTTATTTCGGCATTATCTGACGTGTGCAATATGTCCTAAATCCAAAAGAAAAAGGTGCAATTTGTTGGACTGAAAAAGTAGCATTTTTTTTTTTTTTATTAATTTGTAAGCTGTTACTATCCGACTTATAACACTGCATGCAAACGAGCTCGAAGCGGCGAAGAGAGGAAATCAACTTTGCATTTTAACAGTTTTACATTCTAGTTTGTGGATTAAACTTAAAACACAAATCCACTCGTTCAGTTCAGTCGTTGACTGGGTTCTGTTAAAATAATTCTCATTTTCCTTTTTTTACTTACAGTCAAAAGTTTGAAAAGCCAAAAACCCTGTACATTCTTTTTTCATTTACACTACAAATGTCAAGAAAAGTTGTCTATATCAAAAAACTGTAGTATATGTAAAATAAAAACTTATAGAAAATTTAAATGAATTTTGTTCAGGTTCTTCAAAGGTTTCGTTCCTAAATCCTTTATTTTTTCACTGAAAGAAAAGACTTTAAATTATTTAGATAAGGTTATTATTAAAGAGATGATCATTTTAGTAAATACAAACAACTTGACATCATCGATCTTTGTAAACAAGTATGTTTCAACAGAAAATAAATGATGGGTAATGGTATGCTTTAATTATTCAGGCAATTATATAAAACTTAATGTTACATTGATTCATGATGTTTTCCTAAAAAGGAGAAACGGGGAAATGTGACCACGATAGTGTTGAAAATGTAGCAGACATTTTTGATGTAAACCTGTTGGCTCAGTGTTTTTGTTGTGGTTCCTGTGTAGCACATATCACAATGCTGCAGTAAAGGGTCAGTTCACTCAAATTATTCACAAAAAAAGTTGCTCCAATAAAACTACTTGTGGTTGAAGTTCAATCCAATTGGTTTCCCAGGCACTTTAAATGTTATTTAAATGTCCATGGTAGTTTAAGGTTAAGATTTGAATTTCATTGTCCTCCTTCTACTGTTTTCCATGTTGCAAATTCAAAGGTTCAACTTTAAACAAATTAAATCTGCATGGGTGTGGGATATCACAACGGGTCATTAAGAAACTAGAAATCCTTCCTGTAATTTGAGTGAACTGGCCCTTTTTAAAAAAATAAATAAAAATGAAGTGTCCATCCCAATATTCTACCTGTTGCATAGTTGTAAAAAGTAGTTCCATACATTTACAAAGTAATAGTTTGACATTTTGGGAAATTTTTATATTAATTTTTATTGAGAGGTCAACGATAACATTGATGCCACTCTTGTTTAAATCAGGAGGTGATAGGTTAGCTTAGCACAAAGACTGGAAGTAGGGCTAACAAATAGCCTAGCTGTGTCCAAACTGTAAAATAAAAGACCTGCCAGCACCTCCAACCCACACTGATGCGAGTCTTGTTAAATATATAGCTTTGAAAGTGTATTTATTTTAACTTTGGAGACAGACTGCCTGTTCCCCCCTGCTTCAAGTATTTATGCTAAGCCAGTTGTGTCCTGACTCAATGCAAGAAAGCAAATAAGCGCATTCCCAAAAGGTTAAACTATTATATGAGCAACTCAAATATGAACCGGGCGCCATCAAAGTTAAGTCAACCAAACATGTTTACTGAAACATGAACCATCTTATCAGCTCTGTTATAATGGATGTCTGCCTTAAGGTAAAATTAATATTTAGCTTTTTAGACGTTGACAATTAAAGCTGAACACGTGTCCTATTGAGTGTAAACGAGGGAAATATAAATCTAAGACAGCTAAAGCCAGATACATAAGTGCATTTTAGTCACCACATTAAAGTACTTACTAATCAAGTCAAAGGTACCCAAAATAAGAGTGTGTAATGTGTGTATATATATATGTATATATATATATAATATAATACATATATATATAATATATATATTTATAACCGTACCTTTTATATGGCTTACTCCTTTAAAACATCTATGCATCTGCCTGCATTTTCATACTGAAAACCAGATAAAAAATGTGTGGGGAGGAAAAATAACACATTAAACTCGGTCTGCGTCATCGGAACAGGTTTGGCAGCTACAGTTCAAATATGCAGGATTTTACAGCAACAGTGATTACTTTGGTATTAGTGCATAGGTGCAGTTCTAGATACCAGAGCTGTAATAATATGAGAAATATGTACACATTCTCCGATATATGAACTCAAGACATGTTGGGCAGCAGGATCAGGTTATAGCTCGACACTGAGCCCCTTTAGCAGAGGACGTACTGCCTCCAGGAGGTGGAGTGATGCATAAGGTGACCGTTTTCGGGAGGCTGTGTTGCCAGAAGAGGTTTCTGATTTAGGGAGGTGTCACCTTTTTTGCCCTCAAGTCTGCCCTGATGCATCACAAGCTGTATATCTGCATCCAATCTGCGTGAATCACCAGCGACGACACAAACAAGAGAACAAGTAATCGTCCGTCAGCTGGTACGAGACCAAAGACAAACCCGCTGACCTACGGTGAACAAGATCCATGTCTCTTCCTGGTGGACTGCAGTGTGAAAAGGAGCTCTCGTGTCAAAATGTGCAAAAGTTTTAACAAGTCAAAGACCCGCGGAGGTCCGAGTCAAATCCGAACAACTGACCGTCCTCATCACATCCCAAATTCTGTCCTCCTCAGTGTAAATCTGCAAGATTAAACAAGACAAAGAAAGACATTTTTGTTTTTTGACATTTTTTGGTAAGCTATGACTTGAGCTTTTAACAAAAACAAAAAGGAAGACAATTACCTTTATCTTGTGAATCATCTTGCAGCAGCATCTAAACCAAAACCTTGGAGAGAAAAAGAACGTCAGACTTTTTACATTTTAAAGTCCCCAGGTTCGTCGTTTCAGAAAGCATGTTTCCTGTTACCTGTGAGTGGTCGATCACCAGCCAGCGCTCGGTGCTCGTCTGCAGGTCCTGCCCACTCAGAGGCTCCCGCAGGCGGATCTTCACCTCAACATGACCTCCTGTGGCTTTACGACCGTCCATCACCTGACATGAGGGTCCAAGTTACGGATGTTTACTGCTCAGTGAACTGGTCAGCCACCATCTCTCTCTCTCAGCTTTGTTTCGTGGTCTTGTTTTTCCACCTTACTCACCTCTACGATCTCCCTGATTTCACTCTGCGACTCCAGCTTTTCCAGCTTGATGAGGGCCGCCCCGATCGGTTTGTCGCTCCGCAAGAAACCACTGTGAGACGACGCAGAGCAGCAGTGTTACTCCGACTAACATCCGTTTACTTGTTTCAACGATTCAAGATGCTCTGCTGACCAATCTGGACATTAAACTGGAAGTAAAACTCAAATGTTTTCCCCTTTCCAAGGAGAGCCTCCGGGGATTTACGTTCAACTAAAATGATTACTGCTGACTATATTACTATGTCGGGGATTTGAAGACACATATTTGATGAGAACATGACATTCAGTGCCAGCGACCTGCTGTCACGTGACTCACCCTTTGTGCAGAAGCTCCAGTTTGAGGCCTTTAGACGTCACCACTCGCCTGAAGCTGCGGTGGTTTCGGTTGATTGAGAGGGTGAAGCTCTGGTTGAATTCTGCTTCAGAAGAGATCACATATGAAGACTTTATCAAGTCATTTAGACGCATATTTTATTTTATTTGACCTGAAATTCTTAAGTCATTAAATATCAAAACAATAATTTCTGTATCTGGTAAGAAATGTCACGGTAGCAGGTCTGAATAGAAGAAGCAGGTAAATCTACAGCGAGGTCGTTCACCTGGGGAGTTAGTGTTCTTGATGACGGCCGTTCTGTGTTTCTGCGGCTGCTCCTGGAAGAGAAACACAGAAGACAAACTCAACACTTTAAGCAGACAATAGTCTCTGCAGCCTGCAGCGGCAGTGAGAGCTAAAAACGAGCTGTAGTCTGAGTCTCTTACTGTGCTGGGGTAGGGGAAGTCGAACTTCACGTATGCATCCAAATCGTTTGCTTGGATTCCTGAAGGAGAAAGAGAACGTTGATCACAGTTTTCAGGTCTTCTAGATGCCATGTGGACTTGTACTGTATTTAAGGCCTGATAGATGAAGATATTGGTTTTTACCACTTGGAGCAGGAAGATTAATCCCTTTGACGATGACGACAACCATGTCGGTGCTGCTCAGGTCTGGAAATATCCTGAAAGGAGGGAGGAAGGTCAGCAGTGGTGAAATGGACACTAGCACTCGCTACCAGCTCAATAATAAACATATAGTTGAGTCGACACCTCTGAACTGAACATCGGAATCTTCCTAAATGTAGAATTAGTGGCAAATCAGTTGCAATGGTTTATTTAATAAAGTGTCAAGGGAGCGTACATATTTAAACAGTTTAAATATTTAGAAAAACATTGACTTTACCCCGGGCTCTGCAAGCTTCTGTTTGTTTTATATCTTCACTAATGAATCAGAGCCGTTTTGAGGATGAAAGACTTGTCGTTGAGTGAACTTTTGCAGCACACGTCCTACCTGACGGTGTGAAACGATCTCTCCTCGAAGTGATGCTTCGGCGGCGGCAGACCTCTGGACTGGGCCAGCTTCAGGACCTCCAGACTCTTCTTACAGCTCTCCGCCATCTTCTCAAACCTGGAACGCACAGACATCATCAGCCATTTATAACACCATACTGTTGTTGGTCGCTGTGTGTTTTACTTACTTTATTGTTTCCGTGACGTTCCCCAGGTGTGTGAACTGCTTGCAGTGAGTCATGCATTTCTGAAGAAGAAGAAGAAGAAGAAGAAGAAGAGGGATGTAATTGTACAATGTGTATATTTATAGAATGCTCATTTAAATAAAATCTTGTTTTATGTTTCCTTTTACTGCCAGTTCATGCACTAACCGAATAGATGCTCCCCAATATATTTTGCACTTTGATCATGATACATGATGACAAGTCAATGAGGTATGAATTTGGTGATAAGAGTAATACAAGTCTATCTGATTTCAAACATAAGCCTATCTGCCATTTTTACCTCGTGCTGCTCTTTGAGGATCTTGGCCAGCTGTGTGTAAAGCTGCTCTGCTTTCTCGGAGATCTGCACGTCACTGTGATGAACCAGGATGAAGTCTTCGTCTTCGTCACCAGGGGGCGACGGCACCTACGGGTTACAGCATAGCCGTGAATTCACATCGGACATAAAATCATGTTTGTATTTTGAGGAAGAGCAGAAATAAAACCCCTCATCTCCACCATTGTCCAAAAAAGTGCACCTTTGCTCAGATCACCAAAGTTATGTTTCCTTGGGGATTTTTTTTTTCTAATCTAGAAATCTAATTTCTAACACCAAGCTGGGTTTAGGTAAATCCTGAAAGGATTCAGTAGCAGAGTACATTTCCCCATCTGCTCACCTTGCTGATGTCCACGGTCTTGCCGCTGCGTGCGACCTCGATCATGGGGTCGAAGCCCTTGGCGGTGCGGAGGAAGATCTTGGCCTGCTCCATGTCATTCTTCTGCTTCGCCTGCAGAGCCGCCTTCATGTACTGCTTCTTCCTGCCCTCCAGGAACTCGAGCTGCTGACCCGCTGCAGGACGAAGAAACACAGACAGTAAACAGTGGGGATCAGGTTCATCTCTGCAGGAATGCTTCATATGAACAGTTATGGCGTGTGCGTTTATATCTTCTAATATTTTAATTGTCACAGGAATTAAAAAGACCTCTGTGCTTCAGGAAAAGTCTCTATTTTGGGGGACTGACCTGATGGTGGGAGTCCTTCTCTGGCAGCTGCTGTTCTCTCAGGGGAAGCGGACGGAGACCTTCCCCGTCCTTGCCCCGGGGTGGGGACGTCTAACATGGGCTTCTTTGGCTTCTCGGGAACAGCAGGCTTACACTGAGAGACCACCGCTCCTTCCTCCTCTTCTTCATCATCATCTGCTACTTCGGCAGCATCCGTGGAGGCGAGCTTATCGGCCGCCTCCAGAGCAGCAATGAATCCCTGCTCTGCTCCCGTCGCCTTCTGGCCCGGGATCGGAGGAAAACCTGAAAGATAAAAGTGATTTATAGCGCGTTACCGTTCTTAAACACCACATTCCGTGTCGTGTCGTTGGTTCGAGTACAAAAACACGTCTTAAATCACTGATACAGAGACGACAGAAACAGAAGCACAATTCAAATAGATTTGGAAAATGACAAAAGAATCTCACCAGGAGGAACCGGCAGTTCATCAAAGTCCACCGCTTTTCCTGCTTTGTGAGCTCGGATGGCACTCTGGTATTGCTGTAGGAGGAGAGAGGACATTGTTATTATTTTATTTTGTCCATTCCTGGAATTTACTGAATGCATCTGAAATCTCTGATGCATATTTTGTTATAAAATGCTAGTTTCATTCTATTTATTATTATTAAAGGCACTTTTGACATGATTCTTTCTGGTAGATTCAGAAATCAGACATCTACCTTGGCGATGCGGTCGTGCATCCGGGATTTGCGGTCGTCTCCGCTGGCTTTGGCCTGATTGGACGCCTCCACATACTTGGCTCGTCTCTGCTCCAGAGCCTCCAGCACGTCATTGGCAGCTGCAGGGGCTGACGGGGGGGCAGCGGCTGAGGGCAACAATGTTGTTTCTCAATATGTGTTTATTGTTTCCTTCTCTCTGAAGTGACTTCTAGTGTTGACCTCAAGCTCACATTAGCTGGCTGATACAAACTATTGTTAAGAGAAGTAAGCAAATATTCCAGCAAAGCAAATACATATGATGCTAAATGTTGATATTTTTACTACCAGCTGGAGCTGCTGTAACCAGTTGGGTGACATCGATGTTTCGTCCGGAGGGAGGTTCCTTCATTGGAGCCGAGCCTCCTCCTGCAGCTGAAACACAGTAACACCAGGCAAATGGAAACATAAGAGAAGCAGATACAACACTAGTTTGTCTTACTTATTTTAAAACACGACTAATTTCTTCGTTTACATTCCCTTCCTGGATGACACTTGTGACCTCTGTTTGTTTTTTTAGTGTAATTTATTCTCATTTCTTTACTTCTTTAAAATGATTAGGGCTTCTGTTAAAAATGAAACATTTCACATAGTTATTGTTGTGCAGTTTCCCAACGTGTTGCTCCCGTTGTTATTCAGGAATGCTCTGTTTTTTCTCCTCCTGTGTATCATCTTAAAACTTCAGTTTTTTTAAGAGGGTTAGATATTGTGCTCCCTTGGTTGTGTTTCACTTAATTCACATTCCTCACCCTGTCCTGGAGACGGAGGAAGGCCACTCAGGTCGACCGCTTGTCCTTTCTCCAAAGCCTCAATCACCACATCGAACCTCTGCACCAAAACAAACACGACAAACGCAAACTCTGTCAAACATAACGATGGTCTTTGTTTTTGGCATGTTGCACATACTAGAGAGGGAAATCCTGCAGTCATCATATCTCACTTCCTTAGACATTAAAAAAAACATGTAAATATGTTTAATTTAATGACCGATGTCTGGTTTATTAAGTTTGACAAGATAATAATATAGGAAATCATTTTTAAGAAGAAATGAGAAAA
Organism: Eutrigla gurnardus; assembly: GCF_963514095.1. Taxonomy (NCBI): domain Eukaryota; kingdom Metazoa; phylum Chordata; class Actinopteri; order Perciformes; family Triglidae; genus Eutrigla; species Eutrigla gurnardus. Next base: position 20,997,146 of record NC_139918.1, read on the forward strand.
AAGAAAAAACATTTTTTGCAGTAAACCTGCGAGTCATCCGGTCACGTAGACAAGTGCTTATTGTCACGAATGCAGCTGTGGCCACATTCCTACAAGAGAAACTTGCTTTGCTTAGCAAAATAGTCTGAATGTTTGCTTCCAGCACAAACAAGGCTTTATTATGGCCATCCAGCTTGCAGTGAAATATAGGTAGATAAGAATCCAGACATTTGTTTTACTTTAAAAACAGCTCTGCCTCAGTAACTATATATACATCTTATTTATTGCTAATAGAAAGATAATATTGCTTTAGCCTGTTGATATTTAATCTTTTTAATAATGCCTGCATCCGTTTGTAAAAAAGCATTGAAACTATTTTGCTCAAAATAAATAAATATGCAATCTTGAAATTTCCAAAACATCCTTGAGATTCTACAAGGAAGCTGTCAGGTTAAACACAAGATTTCTTGCCATTTTTAAGCACATTTCCCCCCACAGTTATCCATTACACCATGTTAGAACAACATTATTCACTGACAGCGTTAACACAATGCAGGCACACATAAAACCTATTTTAAGGAAATTCAAATTTCAACGATACAGTGCAGTGATAAAAAGTCTGCACAGGAGACACAGTCGTGGATTTAAAGCTGTCAGTCAGGGTTGTGGTCTCTCTACTCACCTTGCTGGTCTTAAAGTAACGCTTAGCTTGCTCCACGTCTCCCTGCTTCTTGGCTCTCAGTGCTGCCATCTTGTATTCTTTCTGCCTCTCCAAAAGCAACGTTTTTGTCGCCTCGCTCGCTGTGGATTCACGAGGACAGAAACGCAGAGCAAATACCTCAGTGAAAGCCCACATTCATCCCAGATCCAGAAGCTAACAATGTGTGTGTGAACTGTAGAAAATGTGCTGGCATACAGAATGAGCATCAAATATATCAAAATAAAATATTACTTGTGGATTATTTTATCTAATGCACGGATATTTAATCAACTGGTCTCAAATTGGGGGCAAAATTAATGAAACCACCTACATGTCTAGCTTTTTACCGCTTTAGTGTTTTTACAGTTACGTTTACTGTATCTAACTTTGTATAATCCATCTCACACTGACCGTCTGTCAGACTGGTCTGAGGCTGGTCAGCAGGATCCTCCGTCTGCTCCTCTGGAGATGGGACGGTGCTCAGCGTGGGCAGGGTGGCCAAGGACAACTGCTCCTCTTCACTGCTGGGGGTGATGATCTCCGGGAGAGCGGCCGCCGCCGTCTCCGACTCCCCCTGCTGACCTGTAGGTGCGGGTTCAGGAGGCAGGGGCACGGGGGGAGCAGGTCGATGGGGAACAGCGGGGCGAGAGGCGGCGCTCGGAGCTCCGGTGGCAACGGGCGGAGGGACCTCCGCCTCGTCCACGGGTCGCCCTTTTTTAACAGCAGCTAGCATCGACTGCAGAGTCTGTAGAGATCAGCGCTCACAATCAGTATCGTCTGCAATAGTACAGGATGTCTGAAATCATTGTTTTCCCCATTCTATTAAGTATTACATTGTGGGGCTTTTCAACATTTGTAAGTACAGAATCAACAAGTATTTCTTAATGGACTATACACATTTATAAACTTATTTAAAAATATACAAACTTTAAGATTTTACACCTGTTAATGGACTATAACGTACCTATAAAGCAATGGTTCATTGATTATTTACCATAATAAAGCCTTTAGTTACAACCAATAAGCCCTCATAACGTGACATTTTAATCCCATGATAATGCAATGTTTTTTTTGTGTGCATTAATTCATAAGACAATGCTGTAATTCACCTTAATCATATATACCTTGTCATGAGAGAGCAGTTTTACTCACCTTCAGGCCGCGATCGTATCTTCTGGCTTTCGAGGTCTCTCCTGCAGTCTTGGCGTTTTGCAAGGCCGCCTTGTACATGACAATTCTCTCCATCAGGGTGTACTCCAGGCTGCTGGGAACTGCTGCCGGGATCTTCACGCCATCCTGCTTCATCAAAACAAAAAGGCGGGTCAACGCTTTCTGAGCGGCTGTTAAATCTATGCTCGAGGTCAATGCTGACCTGTGTCAGCGGCGACTCCGGTGTTTCAGCTTGAGGAGACTCAGCGGTGGCAGAGGATGTGGAAACGGGCTCATCATCGGCTTCCCCATCACCCACCACTTCCTGTAGTTCTGCCTGATGGGGGGGAAAATACAGCAACTGATCAAAGGCAGACTTTGATCGTTCATATGCAAAAGCTGGATTTCATAAGTGTGAGACAAGTTTCCAGTTTCAGTAAGAGATGCGCAGGTTGGACAAAACATCTGCACGTTTCGGCTCTGTGAACCAAAATGTGCAGATGAAAAGAATAAATCAGTTGAAGGTTTAATTACACCGGAATTCTGACACAGATCATTATCATAGTTACTGGGACATTTGCACAGGCATCATTTTACATACATGCCTACCGGGTGAGATTGAGTTTTGCATAGTCTTCAGTTTATTGGTCATGAGCATGCCAGTAATCAGGTGAACCTCTGATCGTCATCATAGCCAATTATTGCATGTAAACTTCTCAACTCAACTATCTTTGTAGGAATATCATCATTATGAAAATAATTAAAGGACTTTTTCTTGGGTTGGCTAGACTATATTTCATACTGTCTTTGCAGTGAAAATGAGATCAAACAGTGGCAGCTTATTCAGGAGGAAAGACAAGAGTCCTCACTAAGATTAAGAAAGTGGAAACACCAGCTTCCTGGTGATAAATGTAAAATGTTGACACTGGGATTGCTGTGGGGTTTATTATAATTATACTGCATCCATGAATGAGCCAATGAAGTGCCAAATTCATTAAACAGGAAAGTGTTTTGAAAAACAAAGACTACTGAAACTTGTTGTCTGAAACTTATTGGTTTCGTGCATTTGAAACAATTTGTTTATTTCCGGCCTGTGTGTGTGTTAATATATAAGAACTCCCAAAATTCCCCTCGAGTGATGAATAAATTATCCTTCTACTTCCTTAAACCAATCAAACACCCGTTGGAAATACTAATACATTTGATTTGAAGTACAGCTACTTGAATTAATTTCAGTGTATTTAAAATCATGTGTCTGGTAAAAGCCAGCCACAAAGCCAGGCATGAGAGCAGAGATGATATATGACACCAACCAATAGATCTTCATCGTCTTCCAAGTTATTGTCATCGTCATCCTCATCCACATCTCTCATACACTCATCGGCCATTCTAGCGATGTCTTCCATGGGCAGCGGGCCTACGACACAAACATCATTCCATGTTTTTCCACTGTGTTTGACTGGGAGATCAACACCACATATGACATGATCATGTAGTAATAATGCAAATGGCAAAAGCCTAAAGTAACATTTCTTGTTCACATTGCAGCAGGAGGTGTTCAGCAACTTGGATGGATCACATTATATTACATTATCAAAATAAGATGGACACAAAGAATATGTCCACACATGTCCTGTGGATCTTCTTTTTAATAAAGAAATAAAGAAAATGAACATTTGGCTTCACCATTCTATAGCTTGTCCACCACTACTTACATATTTATGTCTTAATGTATAATATGCTAGTGACTCAAATCACAAGGACAACACAACTGCAAGAGAGGGACTGTTTCTAGGACTTTTAGCACTCACTTTTCCCCTTATGCTTGGCTCTTCCTCCAGCTGCATCTTTATTCCCAGTGATGGCGGCAAGTTCAGCCTCCAAGTCCGGGTCGTCCAAATCCCCATCCATACCCATCATCATCTCCTCGGGGTCCAGCTCTACAAACAGACCCATCTGGAAAAACCCCACGAAGTAAGAGATGCATTTCTGCTAAAGTCAAGAGACCTATCTCCATCGGTGTTGTTGTGCTCACCTGTTTGGCTGCAGCAGCGCCCTGGCCTCTGGGCTGCGGAGCTCGCTTCTTTTTACCAAACATGTTGTTGTTGTTGTTGTTGTAGTTGTGACTTGCAGTTTGACAAGCCCTAAGCGACACCAGCGAAACCTGCAAACACAAACACATGGAAATAATCTGCTTCCTGTCGCGCAGTGTCATCAGTGTGGTCCCAGTAGTTAAAGTCATGTGAACGGTTGTCAGGTGGCTCCCAAACAGACCAGTTACTGGCTCATACAAGCCCAACTGACGGCTGTTAGCCGAGCGGCTAGCTGGTAGCTAACCATGTTTTTCGCCTGTAACTCGAAAAGTTTGTTTACGAGGAAAGGAAGACTGCTGTCGCTGTTCGCAAACCTCGAGGAGAGTTTGTTCCAGCTTTAACGGCACGAGTGTCTTTACCTGCTCGCTCAGCACGTCATCAGGTAGCTTTCAGAGGAACAGTTTCATTACTGCGGTTGTTGGACCAGGGTTTGACATGAGCGGGTTGAGTGCGCATGCGCAAAGCGAGGGAGCGTCTAAGGCTAGTTTTAAAGCTACATTCCTCGTTTATATCTGCGAGGCAATGAAAGTAAAAAATAACAAAAAAAATAACAGTGGAATAAATTCATAGCTGTCTAATAAGTTCCATCGTTTTGGTTGAACATCATCACACAATGTGCTTTTTTGCCATATACATAGGAAACAGCAGAAATCAAATAATTAAATTAAATAAACAATAGACAAACATGTGGCATTTATATACAGTATAGACACATAACTGTATATATCATATACAATGTGAGTACTGAACATTAGGTACAATTAATAAACAAATAAACAATTTAAAAAAATGTTTTTCAGTAATATAGATTGATTTTGACTTCTGAAATTATCAGAATAAACTAAGAATAGTCAGATAAATATATTCAGAGAATATTCAGAGAATATAAAAAGGAAAAAAATACATTTTATTTGAATCTTGGAGATTGGGAGAATCCAACAATGCATGACTTCTTGCTCAGATCCCTGCCTTTATTATTATTATATTAACATATTATTCTATATTTTTAAAGTCAAGATTCTGAAAAAAAAAGTTCTTACAACCATCTTAAATAATGCTGCATCAATTACTTTTTTCTTCCTTTGACAAAGTCATTGTTAGTCAGTTGATAGGGGAACCGGCTAGGCAGTGCTGCCAATTAGTTGTTTCTGTACTTAAATGTTAAACTTTATATCTAGACAGACATTAAAAACAGTACAAATGTTTTTTTTTTTTTTTGTCTTGTCTTTCAAAATGTCTGACCTAATTTCACCAACAGGGGAAGATACAAAATGCCACAACTACTGTGTAGACAAAGACACTTTTATTTACTCCATAATAGAATACAGAATAAGACAAACAAAAGATTACAACAAGATATCAATCCAGATCAGAAGCTTTAGACTGAAAACTGACAGTTAGTGCAAAGAGAACCTGATCCAGATTTGTCTTCGGTATTTATGTATAGAAATTAAAATTGTCACACAAACTGTTAAAAGTGTAAATGTTTACACGACAGATGACAGCTTTGCTGGAGTGATATTACAAATCCTTGTGGTTGCTGCTGAGCAGTTTGGGGAAGGATGTGCCGATGGATTGCCCGTGCCGATAGACAACCAGCTCCAGCACGTACTCGTCCACTTTCACCACCACAGAAGTCATCCTCTCGGTCGACATGAGGAAGATGATGGTGAAGACGGCCACCTCAAACTCTGGACTCACGCCGATGAAGCAGCCACCAATCGGCTTCACCAAGCCTTTCCAACTGAACTGCAGGTTCAGGACATGGTCATCTTCATCAGGCTGTAAAACAATGACGGAATAAACTAATGTATCTTCTGTTCTGTTTCTTCATAATCTACACAATGACAGAAAAAAGGAACGTTTTTTTTTCTTACTGTATTTTTTTTCTCTCTTGCTTTGTAGCCTTTGTAGTCAACATGGCCGTGTTTCTCCTGCAGGTAGAACTGGACCCAGTTGTGAAGACCCAATATCTCCCGGCCGTACTTGGTTTCTCCCACAAACACATGTTCGAATCCACAGGAATCCTCTCTATAATGACATTTTTTTTTATAAAATGTCCATGTATTCGGTCTATGTTTTTGCTACATTGCAGGAGCTCCCCCTGCTGTTTTTGTGAAACTCACCTCGCTCTCCTGGACCTGTGGTAGAGGCGGAACCACATGTCATACAGCTGTCTCTTGAACTGCCCAGGATCTGACGGCGACTGTCCCCTCCTGACCAGATATTTGTGAGCACACTATAAAAAAACAGAAACAAATACCATGATGAAATGTCAAGTTTCACAGTGAAAAACAGGAACAAGGAAGAACTTTTTCATTGTTATGCTTAAAGTCGCAGTGTTTGCCACTAAATTATTCTTTATATGGGAACTCCGTTAAGAAACACTCCTGCCCAGGGCCGGCTCTTGGCATAGGCGATATAGGCGGTCGCCTAGAGCGCCATCTGCTGGAGGCGCCCCTCCAGCAAAAAAAAAAAAAAAAAAGTTTTTTTAAAACAATTAAAATAAAAATGATTTTCTATTCCCAGTCGCCAAATTAAACATGTGTGATTGTTCATTTGGCTGGTGTAATTCGTGTGTGTGTGTGTGTGTGTGTGTGTGTGGGGGGGGGGCACCAGAGAGCAATCTCGCCTAGGGCACAAAATTAGGTAGAGCCGGCCCTGCTCCTGCCTGTCACTAAATAACTATAAAAAAGTGTCAGGAGTGGAAGTCATTAAACTGCTCAGTAAAACAAGCAGCTTAAAACTCTTTCTGGAGGTAACCAGGAGTGCAAAAAGCTGCTGTGGATCACCTTCATGACATCCGTCTCCATCATGGCATCGATAAAGAGCCTGTTCTCTTGAAGCTCCTGTGATGTCACCCTCTCTGATACACCTGTGGATGCCTCATAGTTGTCCAGCAAGTTGATGAAATCTGCATTTTTTTTTTAAAAAAGAAGAAGAAAAAAAGACACATGCTTGTTAAATAATGTTGGTGGCAACAAAAGAAGAAGTGTAATAGGACGAACGAAAGAACAGCTTCTTACGTAAATACGTCTCGATACCCTTGAGTTTGTCTTCGTCGACATATTTGAAGAGCGGAGCTCTGGCCCGGTCTCTGGCATAGTTGCTGCCCCGAGACACATAACCTGCCTTCCCCTGGACAAAAACAATATATATATATATTTATATAAAATACACAGACACACGTCAGCATGTATGTCAGACTCATGGTACTTACCTGGAGGGAAACAATGTAATCAGTCCCTGGCCTGAGACGGTTGGTGTCTAGGCTCCAGAGCTGGTTGAACAACTCGGTGAGCTCCTGGCTGGCCTGTTGACTGTGCAAACGCACAGAGAGCAAATGCAGTGGATTAAAGAATAGTAACGGAAGGCAACACAGAAGAACTAGCACAGTAGAATTAGATTTCTGTTTTGTTCTTGAAGGAGAAAAAACATTTTTGCCAGTAATTACATTCACGACGGCTCAGCTCTATTCAAGCCTTCAGCTATTCCAGTCACGACAGCGCACGTTACACGCTGGGACATGAGGAATTAATGATGAAAGTGAGGTTTGTGATTTTATTTGTTTTTTTCACAGCCAGGAGGAGTTTGAAAGGGGTCTCTTGTTCCACCACGGCTGACGAATTCAGCAGTTAAACCAATCAGATGGTGCTGTTGAGGAAACCTCCTACTCATCAGTTCCATTTAATCAGAATGCTTGAGTAATTCCTCAGATAACAGAAGTATAAAGGAAGCGGCTGATCGTTGTTTTAATGTTGTTTTTACTCCCAGGGACCCTGTCTTGATGTTTTCTAATATGAGACAACACAATGCCAGTAAAACCGCAAAAAATAATAAGTTAACTGCGTGGCTAGACTGAAGAACGCCCCGATGCTGTTTTATGGTGCCATTAAAACAAATATAATTCAGGATGTGATGTGAGATAAGTCGCTTCCTTTTGCATCTATGGCAAGTGACAGTAGTGATAACTGGCATGTCCTCCCTGCCATACAAACAGAGCAGCAGATGTTTTGACACATTGGGGAGGGGGATGAGTAAAAAGCAAATGACAGGAAGTGCTAAAACAGAAATGTCCCTGTTCTTAATTTAGTCAGGCTTCAGTTATGAATATCACAAGGGAGAACAGCTACATTTTTTTGCAGCAGTCTGTTTCTAGTTATGTCCTGTTTGTGCATGTTGTATAATTGAATCCTCGAATACCAACCAGAACCTGCAGCACTTACAACTTACACACACAAACTCACAGCATCCAGGAATCTACTGTGCAAACCTGCAAACTGCTCTGAGATCAGCTGTTTGTCTGACCCAGTCGGACATTTGTGTTTCAGGAAGAAAACATGACAAAGTTTAGTAACTACCATCAAGAGAAGCGCTTGGAGGTATCGGGTTACAGTTTGGTGTTTACATCAAATATCTATCTGGGATGAAAACAACGCGTCGAAAAAATGTCACCAGTCAGATGATAACAAACATGCGCATCATTTTAAAGATGATTTTCAGGCGTGTATGCGTGGTGTGTCTGTTATCAAACTTACCCCCTTGCCATGATTCCGTTCAGTGGAAGAACGATGGCTTCTAATGTTTCACGAAGACAGTTATGAGACGTCAATCATGACGTTTCTACGCGGGACCAGCCCATTACAAGACCCGCCACTCCCCTCCGTACACAACCCCGTAGGCTATTATTACGTATTAATATATAGTGGACTTACTTTCATAAAAAAATATATTATAACTCTACACCCCAACCATTAATCTTCACATATTTAATTATTTGAAAACAGACGAGGAAATATGAACTAATAACAAAAATATTGTATTTTCATGTTTTTCACGTTACACATGCTGGATAGCAGAGGTATCAAAAGTACAGACATGCTCTACTCAAGTAGAAGTTCAGATACTTGTGTTCAAAAAGTAGAAGTATTGATTCAACTTCTTTGCTAAAAGTGAAGAAGTACACGCTCTGAAATGTACTTAAAATCTAAAGTAAAATTATCCATATGAAGGGCATTTCTACTGTTTTTTATGCACCGCTAACTGAATATTGTGTCATATTAATAAGAAAAAATAATCGATAACTCTGCTCAAATGCATTTAACTAAAGTATGTTTCGAAATTGTATTTTTCAAATAAATAAATACTCAAGTAAAGTACAGGTACCTTATAATTCTACTTACGAACAGTAACTAAGTATTTGTACTTTGTTACTTATCACATCTGCTGAGCTTTATATAAAAACGATCATTCACAGCATCGACTTTTATTTTTTAAACCACTTCCTACCAGGAAGGAAGTCGACTTTGCGCAAGCGCAACAGTCGCACACGTTGTTTTGGCAAAATAGCTAGTAGACAGTCATTATAAAAACTAAAATTAAACTTCACCACGTTGTTTACGTTGCATATTATCGCGGCGTTCCAATCTAGGGCTCTGCTTGGATTGTTAGTAGCAGTTAGTAACTGTTGCTCAAACCAGGCACAAGAGAAAAGGGACATTTAAAGAAAGTTAGCTAGCCGGCTAGGTTAGTCCTCTGGAGCTACAAGGCGCAGCATGGCAGCTGTGCTCGGGCTGATCGCTGGGAGCTACGAGCAGATCGCCTTTGGTTACCGAGTGAAAACCGATGAGAAAGTATGTTGGAGTGTCCTGTGTTGTAGTCTTGAATAATAGTTGTTGCCCGACATTGTTCTGCCTTGTAATAACTGCTATGTGTTTAACTGCTACTCTCATAACCTAAATCCTATCGGATGCTTTATTAAAATAAGTTCCCAGTCATCTAATATGTTTTTGGCCATGCAGGAGTGGACAGCCACGGCAGATTTCACACATCACGCCCACACGGCCTCCATATCAGCCGCGGCAGCCAGTGAGAGGTTTGTTGTCACAGGAAGCAAAGATGAGACCATACAGCTGTACGACATGAGGAAGAGGGTCGAACATGGAGTTCTGCTGCATCATGACGGTGAGTGTCGTCGGTGCGTCTTCTGTTTGACATCAAGGTGCTGAGGCTGAGTGGCACTACGGTTTCTGGAGTTCTTCTTACCGGGGCTTCCTAGAGATGGCTGGAGCATTCACAGGAAATCACCTAACTGTCTTCAGGAAATTAAGGATATTTTAAATATTATTAAGGATGCAACAGAGATGGGGATGTATTCATATTTGGAAAGCAAAGGCAATTCGTTTTTCTTTTGATCACAACAAAATATATTTGGATTTTCACATAGGATTATTTTCTTAAGTATAATAACAAACACTTGCAAGATCTTGAGAAAACTGCTGCATTCTGTTGTGAACTTGAAATACCGATTTGTTCATGCCATGATCTTCTGACTTACTTTTAATTTGCATTATGAAATGGCTGTTGAAAAAGTGTAAAATATCATTGAAGAATCGACATTGCTAGATTTTACTCAAGATGTAAACGAATATAAAGACACTAGCTTGCGATCTGCACACCTGATCCTAACTCACCTGTATTACACAGGCACCATCACCTGCCTGGAGTTTCATGGGACGTCTCATTTACTGAGCGGAGGAGAGGACGGGCTCATATGTGTGTGGGGCACAAAGAAGTGGGAGTGTCTGAAATCCATCAAAGCTCACCAGTAAGCACACATAGAGAGAGATGCTGCAAAAGCACTGAAATGGTTGTTTGTGTGGTTTTTACCTTGTAGTTTGTTGGTGTGATAACTTTTCTTTATCCTCTTGTGTTCCTCAGAGGTCATGTCACATCGCTGTCCGTCCATCCATCTGGAAAACTTGCGCTTTCAGTCGGGACAGATAAGACTCTCAGGTAAAATTTGTGGCTCTGTGAAGCAGACGATTCACTCAACAGAGAATCCAAAATGACTGTTCATTTTTTTTTTTTTTATCCATTTAGAACATGGAATCTAACAAATGGGAGATCAGCCTTCATAAAAAACATAAAACAGAGTAAGCCTCCCCTTGGATTCAGAAGTTAAGGAATGTTTAATTTATTTTAGTATAATAGTAATACGTTTGAAATGACTTCACTTTTAACAGATGCACACATTGTCAGATGGTCTCCAGATGGGGATAAATATGTGTGTGTGGTGAACGACACGGTGAACGTCTACGACCTGGAGACGGCCTCTGTGACGGGAACGGTCACAAACCCCAAGAGGATCTCATCTGTTAAGTTTTTAAATGTGAGTTATCTGACTAAATATACGCACTTTTATATATGATATAGAGAATACTGTGTTGAAGAGGATTGGTATCTGAGGAACATTAGAATATTTTTAAGTCGATCTTCGATTCCTGCTCGTTTTTCAGAACTCTGTGCTGGCAATCGCAGGAGATGATGAAATTGTAAGGTTACATGACCTGGAAAAAGACAAATGTGTGTGTGAGTTTAAGGCTCATGAAACCAGGTAAATCAATACGACTTTTTATTAGACAGATCCATGTATTTAGAGCTGCATTTCTAAAATCCCATTTCTGACGATGACTTGTATTTGTAAGAATGAAAGGACATGAAATCTCACACGTTTATTTAACATCTCATGTCATACTGGTGAAAAAGTAAGTGAACAAACTTGCATCCTTTTGTGATTTCAGAGTGAAAGCGGTTGACAGTTTCGTGATGGAGGATTACTGCGTGCTGGTGACGGCTTCAAACGACGGATTCATCCGAATGTGGAAACTCTCCAATCTAAACGAGGCACGTGTCTAGTGTTCATTATGAACATTTGAGCCATTTATTTGATACTTCAACGAAATTCCTAAAACATTTACATTTGCAGCTACAGTCTATGTTTAAAAATACCTATTGACACACTCTAATTTGCAAAGAAGAAGAATAAAGTTATTTTAAACCAATAATAACTCAAATGAGATATTTATATATAATAGACAAATGGTATAAAATAAAATTGGTGTTACCTGATGAGCTGCTGTTGATCTAGCAATATTCTCCTGCTGTCTAACAGGAGCTGGAGTCTCCCACTCTCCTCGGGGAAGTGAACACAACGGCCAGATTGACGTGCCTGGCTGTGTGGAAACCCTCCTCAGTGCAGCAGACCATTGAGGAACCGGCAGCACTGGCAACAACATCTAAAGGTAGTCGTCCCGCAAACACAGACCTTTGTTGTACTTCTGCATCTTGAGCCATAGATATTAGAGGGTATACCGAGGCTGGTGATTTTGGTCTTTTAAAAAAAAAAAGTTTTCGTCTTGATGGTTCAGCTTTCTCGTACTGAAATCTAGATAAATATGTTACCATCCACAGAATTGACTAAGGAGCTTTCGAAGACAAAGAGAGTCCGAATTGCAGCAGAAGAGGTCATTCTAGAAGATGAGAGCAAACCCAAAAAGAAGAAAAAGGGTGGTGGAAAAAAATAATGCTGTTTTTTTTATTTGTCGACTGTTTGATTATCTGGACTCATTTGGTCAAATATTCATGTGCTTTTGGTGGTTGCCAAAGGGAGTTTATATATAAATAAAAAAACATATATTTTGTTATCAACACCGAAAAAAGGACATCACAATGGAAAATGAGACGGGCAACAATAAAAATGTTTTAAAATCCATGGATTGCTTTTTTTTAATATGTTGAGCCATGTTGTTAAACAGGCATTTACTCACTGTTACCACGGGGAGGCGATGCACCAAACGTTACGTACTTTTATTTTGAAATGACACGGGAAGTGCCAAAATCAGGTAAACATAAGTGGCTACGTATCAAACTGATGCTAGCTTAAACTTGTTGAAAAACTTTAGGTAAGAGTTGAGATTGGGTTATTTTTCAGAATGTTTGATGTGATATCTTGATATTGTTGTCGTTATTACCAACTCGGTTGTGGTAAGGAGCTGGTAACTTCCTTTATCTGATTTAACGTTGGCCCAGCAGCCTGAAGTTTAGTGGTTTCCCGACATGGCTGTGGACTGGATCGGGTTCAGCTACGCTCTACTGGTCTCAGCCGGAGGACTCATTGGATATGTGAAAGCAGGTCGGTGAAAACACCCCCGCTTTATTCTTTCCTTTATTCAGATTCTGTGGAATCATATCTGAATCTCTCTCAACGTCTATCGGTACAGCTGGCTCAACTACACGGTTGTAGAGGAAGTGACGTCATTTAGACCTGTAAAACGTTAAGTAAAGGTATAAAGTAACGTTGATATATGTATTTACGTTATATCATTTGGTTATTACGCTGCCTTGTTTGGTTCAAGTAATTTCCAACTATTTTATTTATTTATTTATTTATATCATTGATTAATCTTATTTGATAAATCAGTTGATTGTTTGGTATGTATACTACCAGGGAAATATAATTCAAACGTATTAACCATACATTCAAATAATTTAAAGGTAAAGCAGTGTATCTTCACATTTGTAAATAAAAATGACATCATTGGCAAAGTAGTTGCCAATTAATATTGTCAATTGGCAATAACCCCTACCTTTTTACAGGCAATAATGTTCAGTTTTTGTTGAAACTGTTTAAGTTTGTGGTGCTTTTGTTGCGTTGTCATATTGAGTGGCCTTTCTAATTTTGTGTGATCTCCTTGATGTAAATGAGATGGACCAATCCATCATATTTAATTAAACCTGTTTCCTCCACAGGCAGCGTCACCTCTCTGGCTGCGGGGCTCCTGTTCGGCCTGCTGGCTGCAGTCGGTGCCTATCTGGCATCTCAAAATCCCAAGAATGTCTGGCTTTCACTAGGTGAGCAAGTTTAGTTTCTTAACCTGTGACAGTCCAAAGGCAGCTTTCATAAACGTGTCAACACCTGTTCCCCTGCAGGCACCGCTGGAACTCTGGCTGTGGTGATGGGACTGAGGTTTCTTAGCTCCTGGAAGTTCATGCCAGCTGGTTTAATGACTCTAGCAAGGTAATCTTTTCTGGTTTTATTTTCCCTCTGACTGTTTCTGGGATATTTACAATATTCTGCACCATGTAGACCACTACTGTCAAACATACAGCCCGTAGGCCAGATCAGACCCGTAAAAGGTCCCACCCGGCCAACTGGATAACTTTTCAAGTGGGAAAATTGCAAAACATTGTCCACTGGAGGTTGCACAGTCCGGATAAGAGTAGCAGGTGGTCCTATGATGGTTACACTATTATAGATCCCACATGCTAAAGTACAGGCTACGTGACACAAAACTAGGTGGAGAAAAGTCCCTTTTCAATTGGTTCCTCAAACAAATTTCCCTTTTCAGTGGGCTGATGCTGGTAAAGATCATCGCTGGAATGCGAAAGACACCACATAAATCTTGAAGATATGTAAATATGCCTTTTCTGTGTGTCTGTACGTATTTTTGACATATTACTGTGCATCTAAAAATATTGAATGCATTTTTTTTATTACATTCTGGATCTGTAAAGAGGAAAGGGTACAAGAAAAAAAAGGGTACATTTTCAAATAATTGGGTGATGGTGACTAGTGTGTTTATGTATCTGCTACTATAAAATAAAAATCACACACTTTCATTAAATTAAAATGACTACTTTATTGCTACTACTGACTGTAGAAGAACAATATTAAATGTGGCAAAATAGACGGGCAGGAAACGCTTGTTCTCTGAAGTCCGTATGTCCTGGTTTAAGTGCAGTGGGATTTCCCATGAGTCACTGGTGGAGCAGAGGGTATTTCTGTGCTAATGGTGACCTCCGTATTTGGCGTTCCAGTCGACCCGTCCGTGTACTGGCTGGACGCTTGTGCTCCTTGGAAAGGTGTTCTTCCCTGCAGCGCTGGATCCGGGGATTTGAGGATTCAGAGATCTGTTCCTCCACCCTTCGGATTCTGGGAGATCATCCAGAAAAGGAAAATGCGTTTAGGCTAAAACTCTGAAAGCGTCATTAAGCTGCATTTCTTTTGCTATTTTTTTTTACCTTCATTTGAGAGTTTATTTGAGGAGGTCTTGCTCTTGGATGATTTGATTTTTGACTCAATTCTTAGATCCACTGCAAGATTCATAAAAAAGAAAGTGGCTAAAAGTTCAGGTAGAGCCATCAGGGTCTGATAGTCTGGTGAAATAGACAATCCTTCAAAGCTCCAAAGCAGCAACCCTCTCTAGACTCTCCTTTATTTAAGGATGATGCTAATCTAACTCCAGGGCAGTTTTTGCTAAAGTATAGAATACAGGTTATATAAATGTACAGAAAAACTTCACTCAAAAACACAAATAATTAGTCTCCAGTACCTGGCTGGTACCAAGCCACACTGTACCTAGAAACGTTGGATTCATCTATAATTCTGTCTGAGAAAATAAACAGTTCTCGGTTGTGACTCACTAGCAGAGGTGCCTCCTATCGGTGCCAGTGCAATCCTCTGTCTCGCTGCTCCGGTTTCAGTCTTCTGAAAAGGGGACATGCGTGTCTTGTTCATGAAGGATTCTGGGAAAAGACGATGAAAAATGACACGTAGACCTGATATCATTACGTTTTTTAAATTGCCTCAACTTGAGAGTTCAGTAATGTCAACACGCTCCGAGTGGCAGCAACGAAGAGACATCATAGAGAGAGATACCTTGGGGAAGATCAAGATCCTCCAGAGTCTTTTCCTTTAGAGACTGCTGATCTGTTAGTTTAGGAGAGGAGGAAAACAACACAATTAAGGAGAAATATGATGTATAACGTGTTTTTTTGTTGTTGTTGTTTCATGTGTGTCCTCAAGTTGTTCTTACCATTATTTAAAGGAAACTCCAGCATCTGTCCTCTGGTTAAACACGAGCTGACCTGCAGGTTCGTGTCGACAACCTGGCCTCCTGCAGAGGAGTTGTTTTTTGGATTAATGCCTGAAAAGAACAAACGGCTCAGAATAAATTCACTTTCGCTGAGCCCACACACCTGATCTAATGGTGACTTTTGTCTGTTGGTCTTTTATCTTCATTCATTGCTTTTAGGTCACTTTTTAATTTCAATTTATTTCTTCGTTCTTCACATCTGCTTCATTCTATAGAACATTGTTTTTGGCTTTACTATGAAACTAAACCTAAATGAAGTAATATATATGTTGATGTGATTTTTTTGAGTGGGTAAATAATTGTTTCTCACCCGGCAAATACCTCGACTGGCGGAGGTAGTGCTGCTTGGCAGACAAGGTGGTGGAGTCAGCTCTGTTCAGCCTGCTGTTGCTCTGCAGCTTTCCTCCTGTGTTGCTCTTTGACTCTGGAAATCTAGACAAAAATGTGTGATTGATTGATTTAAAACATTTTTCTTTTACATCACTGTGATGAAAATGCATCTTGAAAATGAAAAGGTCTAACCGACAGCTGAGCCCGACCGGCGCCCTGTCCTTCAGAGAGCTGATTGTGGGTTTTTTGGAGATGGAGACTCCAGCGTCTGAGTCGTCGCTGTCGTCCCAACTGGAGACTGACTTGAAGGACGTCTGGCCCCATCGGCGACGCCCTGTCCTCACCCCAGACATGCTGTTCTCTGCTCCTATGGGAGCTGCTCTTGTATGCTTAAAACAGGAAACACAGGAAGCAGAAAAACATGAAGCCCCAAGGAGGTCTCATTGTGATATTTAGAAGCTGAGTGATACCTACAGCCTGGCAGCTTATCAGTTGCCTGTTTTTCACGAGGCTGAGAGGTTCCTGCTGCCCCTCCGTCAGCGTGGGGGAACACATTGCTCGTTTCATGCTTGGCTCCATGTTGTGCTGAGGTAGGAGTATCTGGTGAAGCGGCTGGTGCAGAGATTGGCTGAAGGTCTGTGTCCTGTTTGCTTCGCCGGACTCTGAGTCGGCCTTATGGAGGGACGGAGGCTTTGTCTGTGCAGCCCCCTCGGACATCTGTGCCTGAGCCTTGTACTGCTCCGAGTACTTCTGAGGAGCGCTGAGAGCCTGGCCGACACGGAAGTATGGAAACCGTAGAGCCTGGAACATAAACGGTACAAACCAAAAGGGAAAATAGCTTCAATAACATCTTTTTAGCTAAAAATACATGAAATAAAAAAAATGAAGCCATATCAAAATCAAAGTGCAGACATAAAAATATGGCAATGGGTTCTTGTTTATAGAATATGGATTATGATGCAAAGTATATCTCTTAAAGGACTAATGAGACAAACCACCAATGCATATTTCTGCCACAGGCTGAATGTATAATCCATCCATCCATCCATTTTCTACCGCTTATCCTGTATTTAGGGTCACGGGGTGAATGTATAATACATTCACAAATATGTGGATTCACTTTTTTTCAAGTTTCAGCACTAGATGAAAAGTTTTCATAATGATATCTGTGTCACAGTTTTAATGGAGTCGGTGGACATGCATCGCCTCAGCACTGTAAAGGTAATCTGATTGATTCCCATTTGGGCCATGCTAAATAAAGATGCACTCAAGGTACTCAAAGGTGCTCAGGATAAAAGCATTCACCAAAGGACAAACACTGCCTAATCAACAGTGTCTATTCTATGTTTTTTTTTTAATCGTACCTGAGCAGCACTTGGTCTTTTCTCAGGGTCCCACTGCAGCATGCCTTTCAACAGTGCGATCGCCTCGCTGCTGGCGTTGGGGATAAGAGATCTGAGGCAGGTGGGGACACACTTTGGGAAGCGGAAGTTCATCAAGGTGGCCAGGTTGAAGCCCTCGGGCCAGTCTGACTGAGGCGGCGAGACACGAGAGAAAGCAACGACTCAGGAAAACTTCACAACGGAAGAAAACGGATGGTTCCGTGTGGGCATCATAGAATGGCATCAGCATCATCGGGATGGTTCACCTTCTTCAGCGTTCCCAGCACCTGACAGATCTTAAAGATCTCGTCCACCTCGCTGTTGCCAGGGAACAGGGGTCTGAGTGTGTAGAGCTCCGCCATGATGCATCCCACGGCCCAGATGTCGATGGGTGAGCTATAGGAGGTCGACTTTAGCAGAACCTCCGGGGCTCGGTACCTGTCAGGATGTTTCCATACAGTTATTTAACTCTCGTTTAAATGCATTCAGCTTATCTTAAGCAGAATAAATGTTTGTCTCTCACTTGCAACTAATGAGATTGCATTGATTATTAAAGGGTTGGTTCAATCAAATTACAAAAGAGCATATTTCTCACTTAACCCTCGTGGTATCAAGCCGAGTAGATTGGTTGATTACTCCAATCTGTCTCTGAGGTATCTGCTTTCACTCAACACAATGAACGGAATGTTTTCTTTGTGGGTTTCGCTCCATTAAGGAGTGTCATTTAAAGAATTTAACGGTTATTATTGGTAATTTAATGTTATTATTATAGTAGGATACCAGCTGACTGTGCCCCACTAATCTCAACAGTGATTATCCTCTGTCTAGTCAGTTCATCCTCCTGAACAGGTTTACCATTTACTACATGTTAAAGTTAAGCTAAGTGACCTAAGGTCAGGCCGCAGGTCAACAACATCTCTTTATCAGGAATCACTGATCTTGTAGATGAATGAGTCTCACCATCTTGTGGACACATAATCAGTGTAAGGCGGCTTTGAGCGGATTTCTCTGGCTAGTCCAAAATCAGCGATCTTGACCAGTTCTGGGCCCATGCAAAGCAAGTTCTCCGGTTTCATGTCACGATGGAAATAACCTGAAAAACACAAGACTGTCAAGCAAACGTGCGCTGGTCCTGATGTTCGTCATCATTTTGTCAAACAAAATAGCTATCGCCTCTACGTTTCCACCGCTACCACATCCACTATCACTTTACATGTGAAAAAAAGATGGTTTAATCTGACTAAAAACCCCAGCAGCAGTCTCTTACCGTGCTTATGCACAAACGCTAAGCCAGACAATACTTGGAACAGAATGTTCCTTATCTCATTTTCAGAAAACATCTTATCTTCCCTGGCAGCAGCAAAGTGGTGAAAGACAAAGGAAAGAAAGAGGGGATAAAGAAAAGGACACCATCAACAAACAATCATGGCAAATTGAAGCGGTAATGACACTAGCACCCACGAGCACTAAAACCAGTGCTGACAGAGGAGAGAAATAGTTGTTGGGTTCAGCTTTGGTAGCACTCACACCTCCTCTGCTCCTCTTTCAGGAGAAGTGAGTCATTTTTGGCTGGAGGAAATATTGTGACGCCTGATGCCATTTTTGATATGTTGTTTTCTTCTCAATTAGGAACTATTTATACCAGGACAGTGCTGACAGCTTGATAACACAGCATTTTATAAGATAGTCTGTTTGTAATGAAGGCCATCGCTGTAAATCACCTACCATGTTTGTGAATAAAGGACAGTCCGTGTAATATCTGAAATGTCACGTTTCTGACAACTGACTCAGGGAACAACTTGTTTCTGCAAAAAGCAAGACAGGCGCTTAATGACTCAATCTGACCCGAATGATTATCACATTCCCCGTAAAGTCATAGTCATAAAAAACACACTGCAGAATTATATTTATATGGCAAACATTTTGGATTTTGCTGTTACCTTTCTTTCATGAGCTGATAGAGGTTTTCTTTCATATACTCAAAGACAAAGTAGAGGTAGTCGTTTTCTCTGATGACTTCCCTCAGTTTCACCACGTTGGCGTGGTTCAGCTTCTTCAGTGACTGACAACACAAAGTATTCAGGAGACACACCAAACGGGGCCATTAAGAATCAAATGCAATGCTTTTTTTTGTCATCTCCAAAAGGCTGCTGTACAAAAAAAACATTACATGCCAAGAATTGTTTGATTGTCAGTGCAAAGAATTAAAATGACAGGAGAACATTTTGAAGAGGACATCTTCCTCATTTACTGTAGACCTTGGTTCTAATGACTTTGTTTGATTATTCAACATATTAATCCTTCAAAAACAAGCAGAACTAGTGGTTTAATGATAATATTGCCAATAGCAGTTATCGCTTACATGCATGTACCTAAAAGCTACTACATCAGAGATTTCTTACTAACGATTCTCACCTTCACTTCTCTCAGTTTCAAGCACTCATCCCAAGAATAAAATTTCCTCTTCATCCTGTTAAAAACAAATGCAATGTAAAAGCTGTAACATCTCAGACTGTCATTGTTTTAGCATGTGTTTGGTCTGTTTCCTGTTTTATTTTGAAGTTTCCCTATTCTACCAACAGTCAGCCTGCCCTCATGATTTCTTGACGTGTGGTTACTTCTCATGTATGTATTGATTTCATCCTGGGCAACATTGTTATATTCAAATGTAGCCTAGTTACTAGATTTGTTTTTTTGCATGTAAAACCTTTTTAACCTTTCTTCTTTCTTGTTCCAAACTCCAGGGAAAACACTAGGCCGTGTACTTTCACTCTGTTCACTGTCATCAGTAGTATCACCTTACCGCTATAACCTTACATTTACAAACAGTGCCTGAAGGAGCCTTGTGAAACATTCATTATTAATTTCTTGCCAGAGATCTTAAAAAGCTCATTCTTAAAATGTGGTCAGGCACTACATTATGTTATGGCCATATACAGTAGCAATATTACTCCTACTACGTATAAAAATAAACATTTCTCTGTGTATCTTCAAAATTATCTTAAATGTTATTTACTCTAAATGCATACATGATGCAAAAACTTTCAGCTCAAATATTGATGCAACATGTTTGAGTCTGGAGCCCTGAAGCACCTTGCAGCGTCCCTCAGGGTTTAATCAGCTTAATGCTTCAAGACTAAACAGCACAGTAAGTCCCTGGCGTGTTATCAGGAGCCACACGTACCTCTTTATGGCTACGAACTCCCCAGTATCATTGCTCCTTCCCAGGACCACACTGCCATAGGTGCCGTCCCCCAGCTGCTTCAGCGTGGTGTAGCGGTTCATCGTCCACAGAGAGGCCCGCCTCTCCTGCACGGAGGAGCCTTGACAATCCAACACAGTCCAATGGTTGGTGACAGTATCATCCCTCCACAGATCACCAGCCCACCTATACGCTGCTCTACCCTGCTGCTACTAGAGGCTTTTACTCTAGAAACAAAGGGATAAAACATGTGCGCTCATCCTTTACCTTGCTCTCTGCAGATTGGTGACAAAGGAAGGTGGAGGTTCACCTGGTGAGGGAGAGTGGAAAAGTGACACTCTCTCAATCCTCCTGACTGTTGCTCTGTCTCACCTGGCCTGAGCTAAGATCCGACTGTGGACAGAAGAAGGCAGATCCCTTGGTAGGGGGAAGTGGATTAAAGTTCACACGTGATAACCAGGAAATGGGCTCACCGGGAACCTGGAGACATGGTTTTTACAAGATACATCAAGTCCACCTGAAAAAGGGACACAAGCTGACCCATTTAGTAAGGGATGATGATTTCTAACGTTTGTGAATTTAACTGGAATCATAGTACTTTATATGCCTTTGTGTCACACTGATCCCAGATAGGTGAGCTGGTGGTCTTGACCAAAGCCCTATCCATAACTTAGGTGGAGCAATAACTACAATTTCCCCGTCTGAAATGTAGTGGAATTACGTTGGAGGTAATGGAAATACTCAGGTAAAGTACAAGTACTGTTACCTACCACTACTGGTTACACTTTCTAAACCCTTAATAAAGGGTGGATTATAAGTGGTAGCTTTAGATTAGTGTTTTGGAATATATATCATATCAACTGCTTGACTATATCCTGATTATATTGTAAGAACCTAAAAGTCTCTCTCCTTTCATTAAAAAAGAAAAAAGATTTGGGTGTTGAGTAACATAAAGCAGAACAACACAACCTGTTACACTGTTAAACTATTTCATCATGGCGTCTAAAACTTTATAGCTAATTTGGCTAGTTAGCAAACAACAAGCCAGCTACTAATAAAAATAAAAATAGCTAAAGAGTAAAATAAGCTAACATTAGCCGCAAATCAGACGATCTAACTCTCTAAGACTTTAAATTATTTATTTATGTAATTATTTTGTGTCTTAAGTCTTTCCATTCCTGTAAAGTATACGTACCGTGAGGACATTTCGGTGCTGATGAATATAAACGGTGATGGAGGGATGCTGCTGCTAGCTCTGTGCGTTTCTAAGGGTGGCTTCCTGTCTCCTAGACAACGCAGCACTTACAAAATAAAATAACTAATGTACTAATAATAATACACCACATTATGCACTTTGACGTAAAATTAATATCAGGAAAGCACATAAATCACAATGAATCATTTACAATGTTCTGTGTCTTTACCGTAATGTTCTGAAATCATAATGGTGTGACAAAAATATTTAGGTTGTCTGAGGGCAAGTTGTCAATCCAGCCTTATATATGGGTTATTTTTTGTGATTTTGTGCTCATCAACAAGTGTTGCAGAAATATAGCTGACTGAAAAGTCTAATTTTGCCTGAAATATTGTATTGTATTATGTTACAAGTCCTCCATCTAGTGGTTAATTTCCGACCCTACATCTGATGTGACTTTGGCCCCTACAACCCAAGTAAACCCACCTTTTCCTGACCCTTAAAGTAATGTCACAAAGGTCCCCAATCAGTAAATACTTACGTCAAGTGATTCCCCCCCTAAATCAACAACAGTGTGCTGTTGTAAAACACGGTTCAGAGTCTGCTATCGGGGGACTAAACAAACCAAACCAAATATTCGTATATCTTATGTGTAGGTTTTACAATATTTGGACTGCAAAATTAAAAAATATCACGTATTTTCCATGTGAAACATCCTGAGACCAACCCAAGGACCCTTGAAAGGTCCTGGGACCCCACTTAGAAGACCGGATATTTCTCGACAAAATATTTACACTTGAAGTGCTTTGGGTTGTATTTAGATTTCTTATAAAAGACACTGGGATTATGGGAATTTAGAAAAAACTGATATAGAGCAATCATGTCGATAACATGAAATTATATAAGGAATACATAAAAAATACTGTCTTAATGTTTGTAATTATCTGTGTGTATCAATTAAAAAACTGTTCAAAGTTTAAATAATATTTGGAATATTTTTTAATTTCCAAAAGAATTATGTCTTGTGTAATTGTGTTCGACATGCTTGTTATAGAAAGAAGGATAATGTATTCGTATTGATCCGATATTAAGAGCAGGTTCACTATCTCCAGTGCGGTAGGTGTCTTAAGGCATGCAGGCATGAAATGTGAGGAATGAAAGTCATGACCAGCATTCTCGAAATGGCCATACTGTAGTAACGTGACGTGCCGTGCATTGCACCTAACAACTGTGCAGTCAGATTGTTGACTGTCTGCGCGGCCGACAGTCGCGTTTTTCCTTTCCAAGGGTCGCGCTTTTTGGTTACTTACGGTAAGATGGACCCGCAGTGTCCACTAAAGGATCAGGTGATCCACTAACTACGACGCGAAGGCTGACTGGGGAAAATGCAAAATGACATATAGCAAATGTCGGAGCATAATTCATTCACGTTTTCGGCTCAGTTTTGGACTTAAATCGCACCGCTGGAGCTCCAACGTGACGATGGCTCGCTAGGGCTGGCGGCGAGACTGCGATTTTTTTTGATATTTTAATTTATGAGAAATCACATTCACGGACAAATATTGGTTTCAACATGGGGCTGTGCTACAGTTTGCGTCCCCGGCTCTTCGGGGACCTGAGCGGGTCTATCTCCAACGCCACCTCGGACTCGGACCAGCCTCCGGACGCCGCCGTGCCGACCCGCGCCGCGGGAGCTCGCCAGGAGGACACCGGGGGATGCGGGGAGACTTCGTCGCTACGCGGCGGCCCGGCGCGCCCGGGGGACCCTGCCAGGCTCCCGGCCGGGGAGCACCGCCGCGGAGACACCGGCACCGACGGTGTGCTCATACAAAACGGAGGCGGTGGAGGCGGAGGAGGCGGCGGCGGCGGTGGTGGAGGCAGCGGTAAGGGCACGGGGAAGGACCGCGGTCGACGCTTGCCGCTGCTGCAAAAGACCAGCACCCAAAAGCAGAAAAACTGGGACAAATTACTGGTGGAGGAGAAGGAGGCCGAGAAGGAGGCGAAGAAAGTCAGTAAGAATATTGACAGGGCGCTGAAGGAGCTCAAACGGGAGTACAAACAGACGCATCGGCTGCTGCTGCTCGGTAGGTCGAGTCCCTCTCTGTTGTTGTTGTCGGACTAGGAAGCCGTTTTATTATTAGAAACCAAAAACGTTACCGGTCCTTTCCAGAAAATTATGTCACCACTCTGGCGAGGCCTGTTGCCACATCTGTTTGGCTTGGTTGGGAAGACGACCGCCCGCGGCTGACAACGATGAAGATAGACGTGTAGCCTCACCGGGGATGCTGTCCTCCCTTACCGCTTATATTGGGGCTTGTAATGAGGGGGAAAGCCAGTTAAACATGATGCAGGCCACCAAAGTGACCAGTACACACAGGCTTACAGAGACCAGGTAGCTTGTGGCTAATGGGCCATGCTTACTCCAGTACAGTAGAATACAGTACAATATAGTATAGTAACTACAGATATATATACTACAGGTTTAACTGTGGCATATTAACAGTATTTTTTTCTCATAAAGATATTAGAGTATAGTGGTTTGTAGAATAGTATAGCAGTTATAAAGAGTAATGTAGTTTGCTTCAGCATACAAACACAGAGAGACCTCTTAGCTTTTTGCTCTTGGACCATGGCTTCTCTGACAGCATAGTATATTTAGTTGACTTGAGTATACAAAGACATACAGACACCCCTTAACTTTTGTCTATCAGGCCATTTTTCTCTGGAAAAAAT
Organism: Eutrigla gurnardus; assembly: GCF_963514095.1. Lineage (NCBI taxonomy): Eukaryota > Metazoa > Chordata > Actinopteri > Perciformes > Triglidae > Eutrigla > Eutrigla gurnardus. The sequence continues at coordinate 21,021,626 of NC_139918.1, forward strand.
AGCTTAATATAATGTAAGGGCCTATTTGTCCAGGACTTCTGACTAAAGTTTACAAATGAATCACCAATACATCTTGGTCGAGTGTAGTGTACTGTAGAGCACACAACTTTAAGGCTGCGGGGCCACGTTTGCTCTGAATACCAAACATACTAGCAGTATAATGTGCTACAGCATAGAACAGGGGAGAGGAGTAGTGGTCTCAACCTGGGGGTCGGGGTCCTCCAAGGAGGGTTGCAAGATCATCTCTAGGGGGTTTCGCCAGATGGTTGTGTGGATAATGAAAAGAAAACCACCTATTTTATATTGGGGAATGGTTTTTGCATTGTATCACCTGTACCAGTGATATAATTAGCCTCGGAATAGATTTTATTGAGCGTGTCTTTGAGAGTGAAAGTGTACAGAGTTTGTGACAGAGTATTTCCGGCCCCACCTACATGCTAGCTGTTGGGTTGAACACCAGTCTGATTATTCTGGGGGGGTCGTGACTTGAAAAGGTGTTGTAGATTATATTATAGTATATTATTGTGAGACAGAGACAACACATGAGAACCAGCTATTTACTAACACATTTATAAATGTTTTCAATAATACAAAAAATAGTGTTGTATGACAGAGTACAGTGCAGTATAGTAGAATGTTCTATAGTTAATAGCATAAAGTGTAGTAGGCTTGGTGTACTTATGGAGAACATTTAGCTTTTGGCTACAGGGCTATTTGTTCTGAATATGATGTAGTAGTGTATAGTATATCTGTATCTGTATATCTGTCTAGGGGCTATAGATAAAACATAAGCACATTACAGCATATTTACACTTAAGTATAATATCCTGAAGTGCAGGGCCGACAGTTTAAAGGTTGGAAAAGGACACACAGTTATTAAAAGCAGTAGAAGCAGTAACTGACATGTATACATGTAGAAGGACATTGAAAGCAGGATATATACATAACAGCAGCAAAAAGCTGCATAAGCTGTGCTAACACGTGTGTGTATAGTATTCATCCATTGTTTACTGTAGTATAGTATAGCATAGTATAATTTTCTATAACATAGTATTGTTCACTATAGTATAGTATAGCATCGTTTACTATAGCATAGCATAGTTTACTATAGTAATATCCTTTACTATAGTATAGCATAATTTACTACATAGCATCCTTTACTGAAGCATAGCATCCTTTACTATAGCATAGCATTGTTTGCTATAGTATAGCATCCTTTGCTATAGCATAGCATCCTTTCCTGAAGCATAGCATCCTTTATTATAGCATGGCATCGTTTACTATAGTATAGTGTCCTTTACTGCATAGGATCGTTTGTTGAAGCATAACATCTTTTACTGAAATATAGCATCCTTTACTATAGCATAGCATCCTTTACTATAGTATAGCATTGTTTGCTGTAGCAAAGCATTCTTTACTGCATAGCATTGCTTACTGTAGCATAGCATCATTTACTAAAGCATTGCATTGTTTACTACAGTATAGCATTGTTTACTGAAGCATAGCATCCTTTACTATAGCATAGCATCCTTTACTATAGCATAGCATTGTTTGCTATAGTATAGCATCCTTTGCTATAGCATAGCATCCTTTCCTGAAGCATAGCATCCTTTATTATAGCATGGCATTGTTTACTATAGTATAGTATCCTTTACTGCATAGCATCGTTTACTGAAGCATAGCATAGCATCTATAAAATTGTAAAACACAGAACTTAGAAAATTAAAACGGAAAACACGGACTTTTGGAAAAAATGAAATTTCGGATTTCATAGGGCCCTATGTACAGTACAGTTGTGTGGTTGTTGTATGGATTATAGTTTATAGAGTAAAAGTGTAGGTGCCCATGTCCAAATCCAGATCCAAATCTGATCATCAATTTGATGAAGATACCTAACAGCTTTAAAATGCAAATTATATTTTGCTTTAGTATTTTCGTGCAAATAGATTTCCTCCCCCTCATCTGCTATCTGCTCATACTGCTATAAATAATCAATGTCAAGGTATCAGTTATAAAGTAATTCACATTAGTTGAAGCACTTATCTTTTTAATTGTGTTCATATAGATTTCAGGGCTTATATCAGTATTAGGTCATACAGTTTATTACCACACTGGAATCCCATGATTGATGGTTTATGTAATTCTTTGGAGACTTTCCAAATATCGGTAAGCAGCTTTCCAGACAATTCTGAGTTATTATTTATTTTTATTTTTTCTAGATGAAGGTGTTATATTATACGTTATGTTATATTGTTCACTTTGGTTTAGATTGTAAGTTGTGTTATTTTACCACATGTACAGTAACCATCTTCATGTAGGCTAACTCGGTACTTGAGTTTTCATAAAGGTCAACCCTTCATTTTCAACAGAGAAAGTCTTGATTGGGAACAGGAGCTTTACATTTCATTACAGTTACTCTGATGAGTTAAACAAAGTTCAACACAATAAATCACTGAACTCATCCATTTTCAGTATTGAAACACATGCTTAATCCCATATTGCGTGCATTTGCTTCCCTTTAAACGGTGTAATGCCTCGTTACTCCATATAATAAATGGCTACCAGTTTAATTTCCTCAGTAAACAGCTCCCACTAATTACACACAGGAAGAACTGGCTCATCCTAATGAAGTCACGTAGGAAAGTGTCATACATTCCTTCCACGAGCCACATGAGCTATACGGTGAAGTAGCCTGTCTCACTGTGTCATTTCAGCTCGTTATCATGGCTTTCTTTACCACGTCCTGGTGCACAGAGGAGCTTCAGACACCGGGTCACCAGGCCACCTCTGGGTTTTCCTTGAGAGGCCTTTGGGGACTTTATGTCTTCCAGGTCTCCAGTAGGACTCTAGTTGCATGCCAGAGGACTGAGGTGGTTTGTGTTCCTCTGAAAGTGGACACCTTTCAAATAGTGTTGCATTTCAAGTCAACGTATGCTAGCTAATCTGGGTCACTTTATCTGTTTGTATTTGCTGCAGGTATTTAGTTGAATAACGATAGCCATAAGGAGCTAATGTTTATCCTCAGCAGGCTGCCATGTTCAGCTTGAGCTGGAGCTGGAGTCCATCAGTCATATTTATTCATTACATTTCTACGGTTTAGCTCATACAGAGTTATGTTGTTGGTATCTTGCATTATACTTTGAGACATAGTTCAACTTAAAAAATACTTGTTTAAACATTTAAAAAATATTGACCATCAGTGACTCATTGCATAAGGTATTGTTTTCAGTTACAGTTCAGGCTCAGAAATGTTTTTCCTTGATGATTTGGAAATATACACAATTAAATAAAAGTGTAGTTATTAGCTGAATATGTATACGTATTTATCATTTCTGACGGACAGGAATAAATTAAATTACTCCTCAATTGGAGCTTTAACGTTAAAGTTAAAGACCTTATTTTGTAAGGCATGATGTGACAGTACAACAAACAATATATGGCTGCAACAGTGTTTTTTTTTTTGTTCTTCGAACTGAAACAACAGGACGATTAAACAATTAGTCTATCTGTAGGAAATTGATCAGCCGTTAAGTATTCTGATGATCAGTTAATTGTTTAAGTCAATTTAAAGCAAAAATAAATAAATAAATAACAATTTCTGATTCCAGCTTCTCAAATATAAATATATTTGCTAGATGTATTTGTCTTTGAGGGGACATTATGATAGGCATCTATTTTCATATTTACTGATATTTTCTTGGTCAAACACCGCTGATAAAGAGAGAACAAGAAAGAAAATAAATACATATTTGGGTACATCCCCAAATCCAGTAAAATGTTTCTGACCATGTGCCGGTGTCTCCCATAAAAGTCTTGAAGAAGCATCTCAACATTAAATATATCATCACAGTCCAACCGTCTATTAAAGCAAAGAAAGATGGTTTATGTTAATCAAAACAAGGCAGAGTTGTGATGTGACCACCGGAGTCTGGTCGCCTTCAGACGCAGAGTTTGCGTAAGGTCAAGAACATGATATATTTTGTGTCATGAAAGGTGTCACGAGATTTCTACTTAATACAGACTACCTCTTGTGAAACACTGTCCCATTTCAAGGCACATTAATCTCCAAAACCGCTTGTAAAAATGCAATAGAAAAGTTTGACCAGGGGACAATTCAGAAAATCTAAATTCACTTTAATAGACTTCTTTATGCGTTGTTGCAGGAATACAGCGATGGGAACTGGAAGGCAAGTTCCGATTCTGTGTTGTAAAGGAAGTTAGTTTATTGTTAAATCTCTTGGATCAGATTCTGTACTGTGATAATATCTGTTACAGCTCTCCTAGATGTCCTTAACTGGCTGGTTCATATCTCAACCTTATCACCTTTCATGAGCCTGAACAACATGGCTGCTAGCTATGTAGTACACAATAGAAACGATGTCTACACTCAGGCAGGCAAGCCAATGAGTAGCCTGTTGGAAGATTTTTCTATTTCCTTATTTTTTAATATTTGTTTTTTCAGCATGTGTGTGCGAGAGTGTGCATGCAAATGCATATTTTGGAAGAGCTCCCTCTGTGGTCAGGTGAACTTTGCTTTGGTCTAAATGGGTTTTTATCACTGACCATTGCTGAACTTTGCTACTGAGTTCCCGGTTAATGTCGTGGCCGACATGTCATACTAGTATAAATTACTGTCATGTTTATGATGCTGATAGCAGATACTTGTATCAGCTGAATCAAAGCAAACCGCGCCACAGCAAATGGACATTGGACTGTGATTGTACTCCAGGTTTTGCTTACTGTATAATTTAGACTTTATCAAGAGCCTTTGACCGTTAAGAGAGTGCTATAAAGTTATTTCCAGCGTTGGGGGGAATTCAGGGAGGCTAATTTTAGCTTGATATCATTTGGAGGTGTGCCTTGTTTTTACAGTACATGTTTCAATTACAGACAGGGCCCTGGTGAATCAGTGTACACGATTTATATGTCGAAAATAACTCCTTTAAATGTTTTAACGGTTTGCTTTCCTCAGCCAGAATAAATTTAACATTTTTATTTAAGTGCAATAATTTCTCCAAAATGAAACGTCATTGTCAAGAGTTGGTCAGTGATTAGCAGCTACTTTTAAGGGCCTTTGTGGTTGCCATGTTGCGGTACGAGTCCACTATCAGTCTGAAAATAGTAAAAACATCTTTGTCAGAATTTACTAGCAATGGAGTATTTTTAGATTGTTGTACCGCTGCGTTTACTTCAGCAAAGGATCTGAAAAGGTCTTCCAACACTGCACATGCACGTGTGCTGACAGAGACATTAATTATGAAAGGTAACTGCAACTATTATTACAAATATCGTAATGATAGATTAAAGCTCCCCTCTAGACATGTCGGAAGATATATAAGAATACTCTGCGTTGAATAAGATTTTGTATCTGCTATGTTTTTACCAAAAAGAAAGGTCACCTTTAAATCACCTTATTTAGAATGTAGAAACTACTTTCTTTTAATTGAAGAATCTATGAATATTTAAACATCATCAAAAATGTCCTCTTCTTCACATCAGTATATGTGAACTGGATGCTCCAAGTTTAGACATAACGCTTGCGTAAGTTGCTTACTGATTGGCTTCCAAACTGGTTGTACAGTAATGTCACAAAGTCCTCTCAAACGTCCACATCTTAAACTTAGATTGAAGGTTTTTGCACAGATTAACTTTCCCCCTCTTCAGCAGATGAATTTGAAATAGGATAAACCTTAACAATCCTTACAGCAAGCAGAACACAAAGATCAGTCAGCACTTCCTAAAAAGGACAATAATTTATGCAACAAAACCTTATTCTGTACCATTCAGAGGGAGCTGCATGCAGTGTTGCGTCCGACCACTAGAGGGAGGTGTGGGCCACTCACTTGTTTTGACCTTGCTTTCTGAGGTGGGGAGACAGGATTTTTTTTATTTTTGATGAGGGTGTAGGGTTGGAGGGTTGAATGTTATATTCTCACAGCACTACGGGTGAAGTGAGCGTTCCAGTTGTGATTTGCATGCCGTAAAACTTTGTTACACTCATTTCACTACATAAAGCTAGTATTTGCATTCTGTTTGCTTAATGGAGACAATAACAGCACACTCCTTGTTACACCACAAATAATCATTCACGGTTGCCTCATGCTTTTGAGTGATCTATGAGTATTTTTTAATGCAAGCAGCACATTTTTAATCTTTTCTTCCTGACCTGAATACAACAGTTTAGTATTGCACATTAGCCTAGCGTTAGCTTAAAGTTAAGGCCCCGCCTGCCAACTTTTACAAGTTGCTCTTGAATAAAAAGACTTTGTTTTCTGTCTGACACATACTGACAGAGAAATTAACAATGAAAGTGTGTCTGCTGCCCTTTTCGTGCAAATAACACAATAGTAGTGTGCGTGTAAAGTTCAGTTGTTGGTTACTGTCAACCGTACAAGCCAGAACCGGTCTAGTTTAGAGGGAGCCACATCAACATGTCAGATAATTCTCGCACCAATCTGCCAGAGTTAAGTTGTTGTGGTGCGTGACCTTTAAAAAAATATTTGGAGATGAATCTTTAATATTCATTATTTAAAATAAAGATCATTCATTTGTCTAGAGAAATAACAGACACTAGGGGCCCCTGGGACAAAGCCTTTGTTCTGTCCTGTGGTGGTGTCTAGTTAAGCGTCAACATATTTCATAGTCTTTGGCAGGTAAACATTTACGAAAAAAGTTGGCATGAAATATTTCGGAACTAAGGAATTATTTCTTTTATCGACAAAATTGGGACAAGTAAAGTATATTAATTGTTTCCCCGGGAAAACATCACTATAAGATTGATGTGATGGTTTTTATCGTCTTAGGTATTACTACGATACTCTTGCACTACCCATTGGGACTTGCAGTACTTTTGATAATGACTTTATGGTGACCTAATCGAGCTGAATGTCATTTTTATGTCCTATGGTATTACTACAATTTTACAGGAAGATGATAAACTGCATATAGCTTATGCTTATTTTGCTATAATATTTTAAATTATTTGGGGGGAAATTATCTTTTCATGCGATGGCCAGTGAATGCAGCTGGCCAGCAAAGCTTGGTGGGAGCTCTGCATCTAATTTTCTTGATATCTTTTTTTGTTGTTCCTGATCTTGTTAATAATTTTGTGACTTTATAAAATGTTCTCACAGCCCTTCAGGAGACGCCCCAACCCCCATGTACAGAGTTGCTGGTCTATAGGATAGTTTAATGGTTATCAAAGGAGCTTAAAATAGAGACAAATTCAGTTAAAGGCCCCATTTGAGCAGACTCTTAAAATAAAATATGTGAGATAAGTACTCAGTACTTGACAAATGTACTTATTGTAAGTCGCTTTGGACAAATGCGTCTGCTAAATGACCTAAATGTAAATGTAAATGTAAGTATTAACAAAATGAACTACTTAAAAGTATTCATGTATCAGAGTGACCCTGGTTAGTTATATTATTGTATAATATTGATTTACTTTTTCAGAAAAAGCATAAACACGTAAGAAGTAATTTTCTTCTGTTGCTGATCAAGGTGGAGCTGATTTCAACTAATTAGGATGGGTAGTTAAATATTACAATGCATCAGATTTTATGAACTGATCGTGTTTTGTTTGTAAAAATCTTAGTCTCCACTAAGATAAATGGAGTGGTCTATTTCCTTCTGAAATCTATAAAAAAGTATAAACTACCATAAAATCAAACCCCAAATGCTCAAGTACCTCAGAATACATGAATAAATGCTGGAAAGTTTAATTGAGTATTTACATTTTTCGCTACTGTCTACGTCTTCTCCGCGACAGTTTGGAAGCCAATAATGTACTTTTATTCCACTACATTGATTTGATGGATTTATGTATTAGTTATTTTGCAGATTCAAATCATAAATACAAAGTAGAATTATGCCAATACATTGTTATGGATTATTATGGATTATGAAGTAGTTGACATTAGCATCACAGTTACCAGCTGCAGCACTCATATTACCGGTATATATCAATAATTCTGAATGGCCCATTTTAAGTACTTTACATATATTTTGATGACAATATATTTGTACTTGTAATACAGTATTTTTACACTGTGGTACTTATTCTTAAATAAAAGATCTGGGCTCTTCCACCACTGTGTATTACTACTTTTATTTAAGTAAAGTCTCTGTACGTACCCCCACTACGTACTAGTAGGCCAAGGACTTCCGCGATGGCTTGTAATCAGTGGGGGGAGATATACTTTGATCATTTACTTATGTAAAAGTAACAGTAACACAGTGTAGAAATAGGTTGTTGCAAGTAAAAGTACTGCATTTAAAATGTTACATAACTAAAAGTACTACATCAAAATATACATGCAGTAGCAAAAGTAAGTACATTGTGCAGTATAATGTACTTGTATTCTAATCATTGATAGATAAATGTATGCATTTAGTGTTGCAGCTGGCAAAGGTAGAGCTAGTTTGACCCACGTTCTATACTACTGAGTAGTTTAAACTATAATAAAAAAATCAACATTTATTTTTGTGATTATATTGCTTATTGATCTGCATAGTAACTAATATGCATGACTAAGGCTTTAAAATGAGACTAGAGTATGTCCTTCTGAAATTTAGTGAAGTTTAAGTATAAAGTTGCATCAGATAGAATTAATCAAGTAAATAACAAGTACATCAAAACTGCACTTCAGTACAGTACTTGATTTAATGCTCTTAGTTGCTTTCCACCACTGTATAATAATAATACTACAGTATATTATACTTGTGATACTTTTAACAACGTTTTGCTGATAATAATTCTGTACTTTAACTTGAGAAAGTCAGAGTATTTTTTACACTTTGGTATTATTACTTATACTTAAATAAAAGTGTATCACTAACTTTAGGTGTTGTAAAGGATCCGAGTGAGTACTTCCTCGACCGTGTACTACTAGTCCTCTCAAGGACCACCATGGCCTCAAAATGGCACTCAAGTACAGTGAATGCACTTAATTAATTTCCACCACTGTATAAACTTTATAATAATACAATTACCTCTGAAATGCCCTTCTACACAATGCATACTTTTACTTATAATACTTCGGGTTTACTTTGTTATACTTTCACTTCCCTACTACTTTTACGTTTAGAAAAGGATCTGAGTACTTCCTCCACCACGTACTAGTAGTCCTCATTCTCTCAAGGACTACAATGATGGCCTTCGGGCCTGTAATGTATAAACTACAGAGATAGGTAAAGCCAAGTGCGCGCGCGCGCGCATACACACACACACACACACACACACACACACACACACACACACACACACACACACACACACACACACACACACACACAGCGCGCGCACACAGACACTGTAAACGGGTTGCCAGTTTGGGTCAGGGCCACCTCGCTGACTGGAAGCCAAGAAGAAGAAGAGACCCAGCCCCTCTGTAAACCAGCACAGAGAGGCGTCCGGGTTTCCACCCCTTTTTGTCGATTAATTCGATAGCAGGACAGCGACGGACTAAATCGGGAATGGCTCCTCTCCCTTTTCCACACAAGTTATAAAATGCTATATCGGCGCGGGTTGTTAATGTTACAGTTTAACGTAGGTTTGTTTTCCACCTCCATGGTCCGCGGCTACTTCCTGGTGCCACAGAGAGAGGCAGTGCTGAGTTAAAGAGACAGAAATACTGATAGAAATTCAGATAGAAAAAAATACTGAGAGAAGAGAGGGGTTGGAGACGCGATAGGAACACTTGACTGGATTCCCAGAAACTGAAAACCCTCTCCCTCTCTTCTTATTTATATGTATTTTTGATACTTCTCCGTTGAACCGAGTCGTTATTCCTCGTTGGTTTGTAAACTAACAAAACGGTTTGGATGACGGTTGGCTGCGGCTAAAGCGGAATTGTAACGGGGGAACATATTCCTCCCTCCGACGGAGAAGGCTCGCAGAGATTTTTTCCTTTTTTATTTTACAGTAGACTCATTCCTGGGTTATTTTTTTAAAACCACAGACTCATCCCGGGTGTTATTTTAGATATATTTACGATTCCACAAGGAAGGGTTAGGGCGACGGAAGATGGGTTGTTTGGGCAACAGCAAGACTGAAGATCAACGCATCGACGAAAAGGCACAACGAGAGGCTAATAAAAAGATAGAGAAACAGCTGCAGAAGGAAAGACAAGCGTACAAAGCCACACACAGGCTCTTATTACTGGGTAAGGCTGATTTCCTACGCGGTGGCTATCTGAAATGTAAGCTAACCGTAATCCCTTTCGTTTACCGAACACGTAGCCCCATTTGACAGCGCTTGCAATAATATGTCATGGGGGTGGATATTGATGGAAGCGAAGCTCCGGAGAGCCTACGATTAACTGGCTTGATTTAAAACAAAAACAACCAAAACGGACAGACATGTACGATCCTCACGCTAACCCGGACGTCCCCCCTGTTCGCGTTCGTTATGGTGGGATTTTGATGTGTGTTTTTTTTTGGTCTTATTTTCGAAGGTGCGGGAGAGTCCGGAAAAAGCACCATTGTGAAGCAGATGAAGATTCTACACGTCAACGGCTTCAACGCGGAGTGAGTGCTCGTTCAACACAGTTATTAAATAGCTGCATTAACGGCTCAAAAGCCACACGAACGTCTATTCTTTACGGCTTTCTCTCTCTTAATGAACAACACTGTCGAGGCCAGAGTATATAGCCTGTGAATGGATTTTCCCCAGGCACTGCAGCGCCTGTTGGGCCCAGTATCCCATGCAAAGCAGCTAATATCTCCCCCCTCCCCTTCTCTCTCCCTCTCGTTCTCCCCCTTTTCCTCCTTTTTTTCGTGTGCATGTACAGTTATCATACATATGTGATGATCTCAGTGTCACACAGATGCCAAATAATTAAACGTTTCCTGTTTCATGTGAGAGGGTGAAAGGTTGGGATCGACACAGGCCTATTGATGATTTGTTTTGCTGCAAGGCCTTGCATGGCATTGATCTTACCAGTGGTCTATTTAAAACAGGCCCAGTAGATGTCAAGAGTTCTGTAACTGTATGAAAATACCCCGGATGTGGATATATATAATATATATATAAAAAATTGAGAACAACCATGATTACAACCCATCATACCCCTTTTACTTTTTGCATCCTGCATTTCACTGTTACACAGCGTCCACACCTGTACTGTACGTATAATTGCATTAACAATACAGTCCACCCTGGCTGTAAACCCCCCTATCTTACACATAACCACCTTGATGATAAATCTTTTGTGGTCTGCTGTGGCTGATGTTTTCGTAACCGCTGCCTCACACATCCATTCTGTTGCAGAGAAAAGAAACAGAAAATCCAAGATATTCGGAAAAACGTGAAGGATGCCATAGTGGTGAGTTGCATCTGTGCCACTTCCCAAATGTGCTCAATCTCTCTGCTGCTACACATACACTGCAATCCCATTTTTACTGATTATTATTATAATACAGGTTGCGATTACATTTCTTCCTGTGTTCATCCTGCCTAATGCTTTTTGTTTTTGTTTTTTCCTCCCACAACTTCTACTTTGTAGACTATAGTGTCTGCGATGAGCACTTTAATACCCCCAGTCCCGCTAGCCAACCCAGAGGACCAATTCAGAATCGAATACATCAAAAGCATAGCACCTCTCTCTGACTTCGACTATTCGCAGGTAAGACGTTCATGAAGTATGTGTTGAAACTGGCATAGTACTTGCTTTTGTCTTTCTTAATGTGCATTTGTCGTTGGGTGATTATCAAGAGCTTTTACTGTTTTCATGTAGATATCTTGCTGATATAGCTCAGGGGTGTCAGATGTAATTTTGCTACAACAGACCTAATGTTTTTTAACAAATCAAAGCTAGGAATGTTGTTTTTCCCCCCTATAAAGTGATTAATGGAAATGTTAGCTAACTTGTATAAAACATTAGTTGATTTAGGGGATTCAGGTCAATGGTTTGCTCTTTGTAGCTGGACCAGATGTACTATACGTGGTTCTGAATGCAAGTTGGAGCACATGGGATTCTTTTCAGTGTGTGATCAACCATTCGATAGCGCGAGGTCATGTGTTGGAAATGTAGATAATGTTTTACATAATTTTGAAAGTGTTCCTTGTTTGACACCGACTGTGTAGCAACGCAAAAGTTGTAGATAAACTCTTAGAGGTCTGAATTTAATTTGTTTTTTGTTTTTTTGTTGTTGATACACTTTGGGCTTTTATGGTAACCAAATGAAAGTATTAACATGCTATTATGTATGAAACAAGTACAGAGTTGGTCTCCTTTTGGTGTATTGATCTGCACTTTCGCTGTCAGTTGTACTGGAGTTGACAGTCATCCCTATTTTCATCATGTTGAGCTACTGAACAATTTAAAAGTGTCAACTGTTGTTTCTTTTAATGTACAATTATTATAATACATGATATATATATATATATATATATATATATATATATATATATATATATATATATATATATAATATATACAATATCTGATTTTCAGAAGTAAACATTTAAGTTGGTCAAACAATTAGTCAATGGAAAGAGCAGTAATGCAACTGTTTTGATAGTCGATTAATCCATTAAGTTTTTCAAGCAAAAATACCAAACATTGTCAAGTTCCAGTTTCTCCAGTTTGAGATTTGCAGCATATCTTTGCTTCATGTCTTCGTTAACAGAATATATTTGAGCTTTGGACCATTGGTCAGACAGAACACATTTGAAGATTTAAATTTTTTTTAATTTTGACATCAATCGACGATGAAAATAATTGTAGGTCGGGGAAATATTTGATCAAGTTTGCAGTCCTTTACCTTTTTATATAAAACACGATTTTAGGGAATTCATTTCACAAGTGTGTTTTTATCTCCTAGCCCCAATATGGCATATGACTTTCACAACAAGGCCTCAAAATCTAACTAATATTCAGGCTTTGTGGTCTCTGTGTTTTTGTTTCTGTCAGTTCTTATCCATATCACTTGACTCCTCCCAGCTTCCTCCTCAGCAGATGTATTTAATGCTACATCACGGGAATATCCATTAAAAGGATTTGGGTGTTAATTTCCTGACATGGCCCACAGTGAGAGTGTTAACAGGGCAGCAGTAGTGTGTGCTGCTGTGATGTTGTGTTGTGTGAGGGCCGGGGCCATGGGGAGTGCCGGCGTTGAGTTCCCAGGCCCGGTCAGGCCAAAGGGAACAACATGGCTCTGTTTGGAGTGTCTGTGCTTGTCATCAGTCTCAGGCTTCACTTGTGCCATCAGTGTCACCACTACATTGTCACTTAGTGCTACCAGGCATGATATCCAATACAGCAGCGGCAGGAACACGGCCAATCAGTAACTTGTGGCTTTCACCTGTTGGCTCCTTTGTGAAACGTGGAAGTATATTTTACCTGGAATCTTTTTGGAGAGATGATGTCATGGTGAACCAAGTTCATTCGTCTTAAAGGGAAACTTTCTCTTGAGAAACATTCAGTGCACTTCAATCAGTTTTAGAAGTTATTTTGTGATAAGTTATTGCTGTGGACATGGAAGAAGAAGTAGACGGCGATCTTTTACTTCCTAAATTTTTATGAATGACTTGCTGTATATGTACAGGAGGAGAGACTGTTCGTGATAGCATTGGTTGTGCCATTTTGAAAGTTTTTATTGGGGCTGCAACTAAAGATTGGTTTTATTATGAGCGGAGCTGCCAAAGGTTTTCTCAGTTATATAATTTTTTATCTAAAACAAGAAAGAAAATTGCAAGACATTTCCATCTCACGGCCCAAGGTGATATCTTCAACTGTCTTGTTATTTCTTGACTAATCAATTATTCAACTAATCATTTTTGTGCTAAATTTCACAGTAAAATCATCACGCTCACTATATGACAATCTTTACGCGTCACTAAAATCCTTTACTACATAGTGGTTAGCATTGAGATGAGTCACTTAAAAAAAAAAAGAAAATCCCAGAATCTTTCTTCCTACTAGGAATATTTTCTGAAACCGATTTTAATCAAAGCGTCTCTGTATTTTGGAGTAAGAAAAGAAAAGTTCTTCAGGCATTCTGAGGTAGATCATGCCTTCATTTACTTGGGGATATTATAGGTTATAATTTTAGAAAAAATCTTTTCCATCTCTGCTCTGTTCTCTAACTTATTTCATGAAGGTTGGACTCACCCTTATGTTGTGCATACATTTGTTGTATTTGCTCTAGGGATTTGAAATAAAAGTGTAGCTTAGCAAACGATATATGTTTGTTGGGGAATTATAATTTGATGTGATAGCATAGTTGGGTTTTTCCAGCGGAGAAAAGTGTGCCCGAGAACAGTGTTGTGTTGTGGTGTGCTGTGTCTGGTTAGTCAAGTAGAAAGGGGACAAGTAACAGAACTATGGCTGCATAGCGTCATGGTCTTTTGAAGGTACTGCTGGTGGAGACATTGGTGTCTACGTGACTAAAGAATGGATCTCTTCCTGTATGGTTCTTGTATGTTCAAGAACCATAAATCATGACATTAACTGTTAATGTTGTTGTTTTTTTTTGCTGTCAAACTTGCATTAAATATCTCCCTGTCACACATAGAAATATTGAGAATATATTCCTCCAACGCTACAAAATACTTTTGAAAGTGTTAGCTACATTTCAGTAGTAAATTACGGAGTAGATTTTTCGTTGCATCCACCATGACTGGGAACTACTGTACTCTTTATCATCAAAGCATCCTTTTTTTTTTTTTGTAAAACCTTACCCTGCTGTAGCTTGGGATAACAGTAGGCCCATGGAAAAGAAAGCTCCGACACAAACGGTCGTCTATGCAAATGGAAACAAATGCCACTGTGGTAGCTATGCTAGCCACCCGACAGTGTTGGTCGACAGAAGTGGAACAAATTCAAATGAGCGCCTGTTTTTTCTTCTTTTTTTTACACCATGTCGCTTTCACTCTGTCAGACACGTGCAAGCCGAAATGTAATCCTGTCTATTTGATACGAAGAGAACCAGGTCACTGTAACTATTGAGGAGCATTTGAGACCTGTTAATGTTATTTCTTGACACTCCCAACAAAACGACAAGGATTAGGTCCATACAAGGTTGCTCTTGAGTTTTGTGTTTTTTTTCTTCAAGGTGTGAATTACAGTCATCGGTCGAAGGTGTGCTTCATATTATCTTCAGCCCCACCCAATGTTAAACTGATCTTTTTTTGTGCTACGGTGCAGAATTACTGTACTTACTTAACTCGGACATCAGCGACTGTCAGTGAGTGTGTGACTTTATTTAATGTTGATGTAGTTTACAGGCCTACCCATAATAATGACTTTCTAAGAAGGAAAGAGGCGTGATTTGTGCTGCTTTTGTTCTGCATGGCATGGCATTACCATGTTGTTAGCTTCTTGGAAGTTTGTTTTTTACTTGATTACCCGAGGATCCTCAATGTGTGGATTTCTGGAACCCTGTTATGAAAGATGAACAGTCGTTCATTCTCGAAATAGCTTTTTTTTCTTTTGTTAAATTTGTCTGGAGATCCTCTAAATGTGCTGTTGATAGTTTACTGAGGAGCGAGCTGGTTGGCTGGCTGGCTATGTATAGAGGGATTTGAGATTAGTGGCTGTACATTTTGCTTTAAGACCAAAGGTCTCTTTAAAACTACCCAAAGGAATTCTAGTGTCCCCTCGCGACAGAAGATGCAAGCCGTTTGCTCCACAACTTTTGTGTTGCAAAGTCGAATCAGATTCTGGCCATTTTTGTTCCCTGTGTCAGAATGACCTATGCGATTTCAAGTGAAATATTACATCACACACAAAAACTTGATTAACATTGAAGCTAAGGCTGAGCTGAGAGTTGGTCCTAGCAGAGCCACCAGAGAATCAGCATCTCATGTCTGGTGATGGAGGGGGAGTGGAAGTGGCCGGGGAAGAGTTAAAAAAGCTTGTGTTAAAGCAAATTCCCTCCTGGTCTCTTTCTGTGTTATCAGTTCCTCTGTAGGGCACTGCAGCACACACTGCATTTATTCAAAGGCCCAGTGTCACACGCCTCTGTGGAAAAGAGCCCTGAGGACCATACTCTGCTTTTTTCCCCTCTCTGCCCCTTCCACCCTCTACCCCTCGTCCTCCCTTCATCCATTCCGAATGCTTGCGAGCTTTGTCGGTCCCTTTTTGGGTTTTCAAGCCCCTTGATGTCTGCTAGTGTGAAAATGTGTCCAGACCTGCAGAACTAATAGCAGAAGAATGTAATCAGAGCTGTTGAATAGTATTGATATTAGTTGAGGTGGGTGTTAAAGTTTGACTGAAACACAAGTCGAAGCAAATATAGGCAAGAAAGCAAATATGGCCTAGTTTTCTTTTTTTTTCTAATCAAGAGTTAAGGATAGCAGATAAATGCTAAACTGAACCATGATTGTAAAAGTAAAAATAATGGGTTAATGTTTCACACTTTGGTATAATGTATGTGAAAGCCATGACATGATAGCATCCGTGTTTAGCTTATTTCTGTCTTGTGCCTGTATATAAGTCTATATTCATCCGTAGCAAAAAAAAGCCAATATCAACTTCACTCTTTGTGAGACTTCAGTGGATTTCCTCCATGTTGAACTTAATCACCGGATCTGCCGAGAGGAGATCTCCCGGAGCATGTGATCATTTATCAGGCTCCTTCTCCCTCGCTCTCTCTGGTTAGGGGCTACTTTCACCCTCTCTCCCCAGTCAGAGCGCAGAGCCAGTGCTGAGTGCAGAGAGTCATGTGGTGGTTCCAGGCTAGAGGAGGAGCCCATCTCAAAGACATGTGCACAGGAGGCGACGAGGGATATTAGCCCAATCATCTTTGTTTAGGGCACACAGATAGTCCTGGGAAATGTTTCAAAGTCATTGATAAGATAATATCCCCTCATAATCGTCCGACTGAGACATGTGTCGTCATTTAGAGCACCATGCCTATGGATGGAGTTCGCACAGCAAGAGTGGAGGAGTCCTATTTGTATATTTTAGGAGATTGGGAGAACCGTTTCTGTGGTGCTGTCTGAATTTGATCACAATTCACTTATGGCATCCAAGTGTGCCACCTTTTTGTTGCTTTGGGTTATAGTTTAGGTAAGAGAGCATTGAAAAAGTAATGAGCTTAAACTGAATTCTGCCTTGAGTTTTGTAAATATAAAATCCTTATTTCTGCTTTTACATTCACATTATGAATGTTATGCTGTTATGACATAATGAGAAGGATATTACTTAAAGGTTGAAAGGTGACTCTCTTTTCTTTAGAAAGGCAATATGAGTGAAGCTGTGAAATTAAGAAATAGTGGCCTGCACTTTGAAGAGCATTCACATGACCATTTGTGACCGAGTTTCTGTAGTCTTGCTGTTTTGTACTTGAGTAGATTTCAGAACAAATAATCCTGCTTATACTATTAATATGACTTGTAAATGTTAAAGGAATGATTCACTTTACCAATGAATAGCTGTGCATTAAGTAGGTTGCTGGTGATTGTATCTGGTTCGTTTAATCTTTTCACAACAGAACCAAACTGGTTTTAGTTTGATTGCATGGTGGAGCTATTTCTTCAGCTTACATTATACAGTTTATAAAATCGCCAGCATGCTTGTGTGGCATCTGAAGCACCGATTGCTAGATTGGGACTCTCTTTTACCCGCACTGTTGTTATTGTAAAGAGCTGCAGTAGCGGCGAAACAACGCGAGACGGCCTTTTTGTGAATGGAGCAGAAGGCGAAGTTTTCATGACGTATTACGTGCGCAACCCGTCACCGGAGGATTTAACAAGTTCAGAACGTTGATTCCAAGAATATAGAAAGCCACCTAGTCGCTCGCGTGAGGCCGCCATTGTATCATCAACATGTTTATGATGCACAGCAACTTCGCTTGCGGTTGAAGAGTTTTGAAAATATGCACGACGAGCAAAAGTTCACCTTCCATTATTGTTTTGGTGTCCTCAAGCTAATTGCATTTCCGGCGCTTACTGAATACGTCGCGTGGCCGTCGGGGCTTTTGTGTTACACGTCACAGCCTCTCGGGTCCTGCAAAGCTGGGATGCTTTGTTGTGGCGTTACGCTGCAAAGCAATGTTCTTTCTAAACGGTGCGATCGCGGCGTATCGAAGGCTCGCTCTTCCGTGATTACGGTGGAATCTCTGTGTAAAAACACCTATAGACTCTGGGAAGTTGCTGAGTCAGCCTAGCTATTTAGCTAGTTAGGCTAATCATATCCCTATTCTAGCTCCATATGTATTCTACAGACATGAAGGTCTCCTGTTGAAAACAAATAAGCATGTTTCCAAAAATGCTGACCTTTGCCTTTAAGTAAAATACGGTACCAATACTTGTTGAGTAAGAGATTCTACTATCTTTGCTACTACTAATGAACGACAATTGTTGGCACCTCAGCGACGGACAGTAGAAGATGGTTGTTGTTCTCTTTTGTGTTTTGTTTATTTAGCTATCCAGTTGTCATGGCAGCACGAGTTTCAACAACATTAAGTCACATTTTTAAAGCACAAGTTCCGATTTTCCAAATGGCTGCAGTTACTAAACACATGGTATTCTTACCATTTAATGTACCTGTATTTTCAACGGTATGCATGCAAAAAAGTTTGCTTTTACATAATATTGGCTTTTGTGTGTAGTTTGTTTTTATACTCTCAACAATATATTTTTTTACATAATTAAAAGAGGAATATAAAGCAACTTTAGACGGGTTTACCCTGTGTGGTGTGCTTCAACAGTATCAATATGAATTAATTTAAAGCCCCTGCCTTTCGCATCATTACATTGTACTTTATTAAGTTGTTTTTTTGTTCAACTTATGTTATTGTCTGTTGTCTCTTTCATAAAGTTTTTCTCCCCCCCCCCCCCCTCAGGAGTTCTTTGATCACGCAAAGAAGCTGTGGGACGACGAAGGAGTGAAGGCATGCTTTGAGAGGTCCAATGAGTACCAGCTCATCGACTGTGCACAATAGTGAGTTCAAACATTTCATGATATTTTGTGGTGTGATTTTTTTTTTTTTTTTTTTTTTTTTGAGCTTTGGATACTTGCAAGCTTACAAAAGATTGTTTATCTGCATACATTATGCAATCAGTTATTTGTGCAGCTTTAGTGCAGTGAGAACAAGACAAGTGGGCTGTTTTTTTAAATATATTTTTTTTACAACCTGTAAACTGTTGTTACGCCCCTGCTCTGTACGTCCTCTTTGTGTCATGTTTGAGGTGGATGCTCTGCGGAGTATGCTGGTGTCATGTCGTATATAAATATGGCTGAGATATGTCTACTCTGGGTGTGGCTAGGCAAGCAGCAGTTGTGTTCGTCCTTTGGAATAATACACATTTATTTCCTCATGTGATTGTGTTAGACATCTCACTATGGTAATATGCAAAGCCTGATCTGGCCCGTATTTAAATACTCAGTTCATTGATGTTGTGTTAATGTAAAACGCGTCTGTATACGATACAATATACTTCATTGAAACATGTAAGAAGGCTGTAATTCAATTTTGGATTTCCATTTTAGTGTTGGTGATTGTAACAACCTACCCATGGAGCTGATAGACAAAATGTCAGTGTCTCTAAGGCTGGACGAAAGCTATGTGGGTCATGATTTGATTTTGGCTACAATCTGTGTCGAGTTTTTCCTAACACAATTGTACTCCAGATAGTGTAGTTAGGAAATACTGATAACTGCAGTGTGGCAAGGCGCAGAAACCGATGCCTCTTTGCACGGTGCCCCAGATTGTTCGGAAGGCTCCCACTTTACCTTGGGCCACCATAGGGTGCTGCTGGTTGTACACAACGGAGGCCCCCTGTCTTGCCTGTGAAAAGGAAGCTTAGATATGCAAAGTGACTCACAGATTACAGTGCTCTTCTTCTGCTTCCTCTCTGACTCACCTCTGGATTCACATGTCAATATGAGGACATATACATGGTACAGACACAGGAGTGTGTGGCCCACTGGAAGTTGTTCCCTCCCGTCCCAAATATTGGCTACCGTTATCTCTCAGGGTTCGGTCAAAGGCACACGTTTATCAGTGACCGGAGATATTGTCTTGTTGTCAGCCATCTGTGAGCCCTGTGTTACATGCATGTCGCGTTGAGTTGTTTTAAACATGCAGCACGTAGACAAACAGTCTCTGTACTCCCTTCCTGAATATCTTCTGTTCCCTGAACATAAATTTGACTTCGGGTCAAGTCTTCCCTTGGTTGCCCTGCCTGAAAGCAGCTTCCATAGAAAGGAGAGAGATAGTCAGGTGATGGTTGGAGGAGTCACATGAATCTGTAAGGTGGAGCTGTTACAGTCCAAGGCCTGTGTTTGTCTTTTCTGCTCTGAGTCAATCCGTGTCTGTGTGCAGTGCAACTGCATAATATGTAAAAGAGCATCTTGTGTTTATTTTAGTCAGTATTCCAGTATCCATGATACCACATAATATTGTGGCATTATCAACATTTGACATCTTACTTCTCAATGTCCTTGCAACACTGCAAATGCAGTGGTCTTCTGAATGTCGAAATCAGAAGGAATATTATATATTGTGAGTGTTATTGTAAGTGAAACCACTGAGGCTTGCAACTAGCTGAAACACTGAAACAGCTGTCCCGTGACACGAGTAAACATTAACAGAGCGAAATGAAAAGTCAGTGAAAAGCATACAGTATTTAAATGGTGGTTTATATTGGACCTTTCTGGTGTTGGACTGCATTTATTGGTTTTGAACTTGGTCGCTTTGCTTTCTGTCCGCATGTTGTAAGTAGCCAATATTCTTTATTTGCATCCTCTGATGCTTAATTGTTTATTTTAAGTCACAAATGTCCTCCCTGTTTCCAACCTCCTCCTCTTCAATAGCATCGTTTTTTCGTTTCGCTCTCTCCTGTCACCTCCTCTCTGGCTGTTGTGTCGCTGCTCCTGATTGGTTAACAGCTGACAAGCAAGTTGCATGCCTGGCCAATAGATCATCATCAAGCTGAAACAAATATTTTACTGGTGTTTAAAGGGGATACAAAAAGTAAGTTAGGGTTTCATGTTGTTTAGTGCACAAATTAACAATCTGAGATTTCAGTTTTGATGCAGTTAATAATCATGCGGCCCTGGCATGGTGGCTCTTACATTACATATAAGTAGTTTTGTGTTTTTCCTTGTTGAATGGCAGTTCAGTTGAGTGCCAGTTGTTGTGTTTTGGGGCTTTTCCTTGTCTGTAGGAAAGTGTTAAGTGCTGTGAATGTACGACTAATAAATCAATCTCAATACCTACCATGCTTTTTTTGGTGCAGGGAAGACTGTTTTCACGTTTTGCAATTAATTTTGAAATATCACTGTTCAGTAGAAACACTACAATATGCCTCTATTGTCATTGTGTTTGATTGATGTCTGGAATTTGTCAGACTGCATAGCCTCTCACCTACTTCCTGTCTCAGTTTTTAACCTCTGCATGAACCATGTGAACTGAGGGCATTCTAAGATGCTCTGTCCTACATGGCAGTAGGCCTGACCGTGTGTCACACGCACACACACACACACACACCTATTGTTGTTATGACCACTTAACTACACTGTTCTCAGCGACTATCCTGAATGTGGTGGAACACTGGCAGACAGCATCAGCAGCCAACTGGGTTGAGAGGAAGGGAGAAGAGGTCATAACTTTGGTCTCAGGCTGTATTTAAAAAAACTTTATATTGTTTGGGGAATGTTTCCCCAAACAACAGTTTAAAACTGTAAAGGTCTGTTTGTTAGCATGTCCCGTCTTCTCACTGCAAGTTTTTCTTTTAGTTTAGCACTGACCCATCTCAGTATCTTATAGTCAGCCCAGGAAGCTTTCATTTCCTCTGCTCTACACCTGCTCTCTTGTAGTTTGTACCGAACATCCACAGAAGTGTGTTGTTTGAGTTGTACGCTACGTCTTGGATCACGAATGTTATAATATCGCTTTGAGTCACTCAAGAGTAAATTAAAGAGGAAGTGAGCCGACATGTGGCTTTTTTTGTGGGACAAGCAGATTGGCAGGCAGCAACCTTACATGCTAACAGTCCAGATATATTGTCGTTAAACAACCAAACAAGAACACAGCGGAAGAAAATGTGTTTGGATGTAGCTATATGCCATATTTAGATTATTTGAAGGCAGATTATCTACCTTTGCCGTTTCATCCGTGTTGTCCTTCACAGACCTTGCAACAATGGCAGATATTTTTCCAGCACTCTGGACGGCCCATTGGACAGAGGCACAGGAAATAAGTATGGGCCGATGGCGAGCGCTTGTTATGCCAAAGAGCATGTCCATATCGATGCTTGTGGAATTCTGTCACCCATTGATCCGCCCTCTGCATTGCACATTTATACGTTTTAAGAGCACAGATATGTGTCTGCCAGTTAATTGATTATGAGCTATTTTCAGCTGCAGCGGGCTGGTTCCATTGCAATGCATTGGTTGTGTCAATGGCAAAATCAAACACTTTTTCACATGCAAAATTCAACTCCCAGGCCTCCTGTTTTTTGTTGTTGTTTTTTTTTAATGTTGCAGTCCCCCAGCAAATATGACAGAATTTCTGACATAATTCATACACTGAGGTACTTCTTATTGTAATGGATGATTGTTATCCAGTGTTTGATGCGGTCTGGAGCTCTCTCTGTGTCGGTGTTCTCGGTGGCTGCGAAGCCAGGCTGCAGCAGCAGGTACTGGGCCAGAGGACAACTGAGTTGGAGTCTGGCATTGTAACTGAAGAAATGAGGCTATGAAACAGCTGAGCGATACAGCAGGGGTTTATTCCTGCAGTGAGAATGAGGCCTGGGACAGAGATGGCACTCATGCTGGGTTAGGTACAGGAGCGTGATGAGGCTTTGGATGCTGTTAAGTTATTTTTTTTTTCATGAATAATTGTTGTGATTTAAAATGATATACCTCCAAAACATATTAATTGGCTGTATTCCTGCATATTGGCCTCATGAAATAAGTGATGCAGATTTCATGTGTCCTCCTGAATTTATTTAATAGCTATTGATCCATGTGGACGTGCTGCTTTATAATATTAGAGCTGAAACATTATTGAACTAATTGATTAGGCATTTGGCAAAAAATGATCTGCAACTATTTAGTTTTTGTAGTTCCAGGATCTCAGTCTTGAAGATGTTATGCTTTTCTTTGATATATGTGATGCTGCACTGGTTAGAAAAAACAAACATTTGAAGATGTTACCTTGAGCTTTTGACAATTGTGTTGGGCAATGTTCACAATTTTCTGGTATTTAATAGACCAGATGATTCATAAATGAATCAACAAAAGAAGTGGTAGATTAATTGATAATTTAATCATTGCTGGCTGCAGCCCTACTTGCCTTACCTTCTGTAAAACTCATACTTGTGTATGTCCAAATGATCATCTCTCTAGAGTTATTAATCCCCACAATCCCATCTAGATTTCATGGTAATCTCCCACACGCACGCACACACACACACACACAAGCGCACACACATATGTAAATGCACACATGAATTCAAAACATACAGGCAGAAGAGACTTGGCCCTGTCCCACTCTTCATACTGAGACAAATATCAGATTGTTCTTGCTTCAGCCATTGATCCTAAAGAGGATTAATAGAAGGGGGAGAGATTAAATACTGAGGAAAGGTGGGGGCTTTTCAGGGTGGATTGGAAAATGGGTATCATCATCATACACTTTGGAAAGACGTTAATCCCAAATGATGCTTAAATGTTGAGTGACAGCTGAATCTAATGGTTATCATAATTATCGATTACTCTGCTGGTGGTTTTCTTAATTAATAGATTGATGTTTTAGTATATAAAATGTCAGAAAATAGTGCAAATAATCACAATTTCTCACGAAGACATCTTCACATTTGAGAAGCTTGAATCGAGTTCAAACCCAGTGTTTGGAGTTAAAAATGTACTGAAACTTTTAACTGATTATCAAAACAGGTGCCAATTACATTTCTATTTATTGACTAATTAACTTATTGAATAAATACAAGTTGTATTTCCCAAACCTTCCAAATTCTTCTTCCTTCCTCCGTCCTTCAAGGGACAGTTTACCCCATAATTACAACACTCGTAGTGCTTTTTATTATTCTAGATTGTTTTGGTGTGAGTTGCCTAGTTTAAGATAGATTAGCCACAGAGATGTCTGCCTTCTCTCCAATATAATGGGACTTTCATGTAGGAACTATAGTTCTAACAGCTCACAACACGGTCTGTGGATGATCTAGAGTTGCCGGGTCATAATTTCAAGTGTTTAAATTCACAAGGCTCATCATAAGCCAGGATGTTATGTGGTTTAGTTGATCCAGGATAGGGAGGTACGGTTGGGACAAGACAGATCTCCAGGGGTCCCGGAGATGGGACTGTGGATAGACATATCCGAGGCTGAGTCTGGTTCTTGGCTTAGGCTGGGGCTGGGGCTTGGATAGGGGCTGGGGTGTAGTGCTGGTCACGGGACTCTGTCACCAGCCTGGGGGCCACTGACACAGTCATCTGGGGCAGTAAAGTGCTAAGAATGGTTGGCATTGTCAGCCAGCCCCGGCCCCTGAAGGGCCTACAGAAACAGAGGGGCTACGCTTCGCAAACAGTGGATCTCCTCAATAAGGAGCCTTCTGTTCACGGAAGAGCCCGAGAAAGAGATATTTATACACCGGCTGCATGTCACTGCTGCTTTTTCCTGTCACCAATAAGTTGCTTCACTGCTTAATGTTTCAACTGCTTTGATGTTACACAGTATAATACCAACAGACAGAGGCTTATTGTGACAGGGTCCGGGCTCTCCTTACATGTCTGAACTGATCTGTGTGTTTCTATTTCAATGTAATTACTTATGTCATATTGGTTATCTTCATTGGTTATCACAAGTTATTTTTAAAACATTGGAAATGGCGTTGCACTTTCATACGCCATATCGTTTAAGGTTAGCATAGTTTAAGAATGAAATCTGAAGACACAGTTTGAAGTGATGCATCTAAAACGCATGAAGCAGAGGGTCTGTAGGGACAATCAGAAGACCCCATACCTGTCAACAACTAAACTGAACTAAACAGAAAGACAGTGCCGGCCAGGTATGGAGTAGAGGAAGAAAATGAGAGAAAGAAAAGTGCTTTTTAATGCATTTTACTACATTAACTATTAATGTTTACATCTATTTTCTGGTCTCATCATAAGTTTTTAGTAGTTGAAAGCTTTAGTTATGTCCGGGAACCATACAGATGGTTTCAGTTCGGTTAAGTTCACTTCTTTTTTTTTTTCTTTTTTTTTTTTGTTTGGCTTTTTAACAAGTTTACCACAGCACAGTTCAAACCATAATGGTAACTACACTAAGCTTGAAGAATCTTCATAAAATTATAAAATGCCTTAATCCAGATTAACAAAAACCTTTGCAGTTTGCTAAAATCAGATGACCCTGCTGTCAGCTGACTGAGGAATAATCAAAGAGGGCACTATGGAAGTGTGTGTGTGTGTGTGTGTGTGTGTGTGTGTGTGTGTGTGTGTGTGTGTGTGTGTGTGTGTGTGTGTGTGTGTGTGTGTGTGTGTGTGTGTGTGTGTGTGTGTGTGTGTGTGTGTGTGTGTGTGTGTGTGTGTGTGTGTGTGTGTGTGTGTGTGTGTGTGTGTGTGTGTGTGTGTGTGTGTGTGTGTGGTTTTGAGCTGAACTGTAGAATCTGATCCACTGGAAGCTCAGTGGGACTCCGTCTACATAAACCACTGTCCTTAAGGTTGTTAGAGCCCCCTGTGGGACTGTCTATCTCTCTCTCTGTCTCTGTCTCTCGATCTGTCTCTCCCACTTTCCCACTTGCTCTTTCGCTCTCTCCCTCTCGCTCTCTCTCTCTCTCTCTCTCTCTCTCTGTATCTATTCAGTCCCCTCTTGAGGCCAGAAAGCAACAGCAGAGAGGATGTTGCAGAACACATGTTTTTCCCTATATGAAGCGTTTTCCAAAAATGTGTGTGCACCGACATTAAACATCTCCAAGTTTAACAGTACAGCCTGAGATTTAGTGTAACTGTAATTGTGAATGGCCTTTTCTGTCCATTAGCTAAGTGTTTTAAAGTACTGTGGTTGTCGTTTGAAGTTGTAGATGTCGGTTTTTAGAAAGCTCTCGGTCTGCCTGGGCGTTTGGAAATAGCTAAGAGAGCCCAAAGCTGCCTAGCATAGCATGCTACATGTCACAAGATTAGCTACACTGCCAGTGTGTTTTTATTTTGTTTCTAGAGACCAGAGGCTCTCACAGCCTGTATTTATTTAAGTCAATGAGTTGGATCACATTTGAAAGCAGACACTGCTCCAATTGAAAAATTATACACGTTTTGAATAGCATGTCTAAAATTGACATATTTTATCAAAATGTGTGAAAAACTCAACTAAATCACCACAATTGTAACTTTTGCTCTATCAAATTAGCAAAATTGTGTCTTGTTTAGATTTTTAGTTTCTTGCTAATTGTTAGTTTTGTCTCTCTGAATGTTTAATATGAACATTGCTGCTGAGAGAAATGGGAATTTATGTTCCACTTAAAGAAGGGGAACTGTATCTATAAATAGATTTTTATTTTTGGGTTAAAATGTGCGTCCATTTTAAAGGACAGACAGAGACACAGAGCGAGGCTGGTGAATGGCGGATATCTGAGAGTCTGTTACTGTGTGCCGACAACACACAAACGTACGTATGGCGCGCACAAACACGCACGCACACACACACACACACACACACACACACACACCTTTCTCTCTCACACTCATACACACCCTGCTGTTGACCAGGAGTGTAAAGGCACAGACTGCTGGAGGACAGCAGTGGCGCTGCAGGTTCCCTGCTCAGAGATTGTGGAATGGTTGTCCATAGTCCCCCTCCTTCTCCTCCTCTTCCTCCTCTCTCACTTGCTCTCTCTCTCTCTCTCTCTCCCCCTCCCTCCACTGAGCCCCCCACCCCTCCCCACCCACCCCGTCGCTCCCTTTTCTCCCCCTCCTCTTCCACCCCCCTTAGAGCTTATGTAAACTAGCTGTGGAGCCAGGGCAAGCTGAGGCTATTTTTAGCTGCAGCACTGCAGAGCAGAAACTGGCGGAGGGTCACGTGTGCGCAGCCGAATCAAAGGGAGTATCCCGGCAATGCGCTGTAAACAAAGGGAAGGTCAGTAGCAGAAGGTGAGACACAAAACGCCTCTGTGTTGGTTTTGTGTGTGTGAGCGACTTCGCACTGCCTGGCCATACCTTCTCTTCTCTTAATGCCCTGACATAAAACAAATCATCGCGAGTGTATGAATGCACCCATATGCTTTCCTGCTCGCTCTGTCTCCCCCTACTACACACACACACACACACACACACACACACACACACACACACACACACACACACACACACTCTCAACCATTTCTGCCACTGCTAGAGACCGCAAGGGGGGGGTGGGGGGTGTGCTGGGCTGAATTGATCAAAGCGGGGTTTGACACGCGAGGAGACATTTTGCTGTCTAATCATGACAGGGGCTCCCAGCTCCACACTCTCCTGCTCCCTGTTGCTGCTAAGTCGGCCTATCGGAGTGAGCAGCAGCAGACTAGGAACCATGAAATCCATCAAAAAGCACATGACCATGTGTGTTTAGCATTGACATTAGTATGTTTTGTATCACATGGGGGCTTTCAAACCCTCAGCGCCTGCTCTAAGTTTGGCCTGCTTGTGTGCTGTAAGTCAGGTTATGTAGCCTGTGGGCTTTGCTAGCAGTGAGGCTAGCAGTTAGCGGCGTCCAGCCACACCCAGGCAAAAGGTTTCCCTCCACCTCGGTCACTAGTCAAACAAGCCTCAACTTTCACCTCCTGTGGAATGTGGGCAGATGGGGGCACAAAGCTATTTATAGGAACCTTTTATATTTTTCTGTCACAGCGGTTTGTTTGCCTAGACAGTTTGAGCTGTTGGCAGTTTCATTAGGCCCGGCTGAAGGAGGCTAACTTAAGTAAACATTTGGCTCCAGTGCAAGCCATGGTTGGACGGTTTGGTTGGATGATTTATTGTTGCAGGCATTCTTAACCTGAGATTCTGCAGCTTCTCCTCACTGACCAGATAGATAAGGAGACCATCTTCAATTGTCCTGAGAAAACAATATGCAATGTCAGAGGAACATCCGGTTCCTCTTGCGGTTGTGGTACTTCAGAATGATAATGTACTCTGAAACAATATTTATTTGGAAATGTAATTCCAGTCCACACCTATTGTGTTTTTACAGCTGCTATTGGTTAAACAAAGGTGTCATTTACTTGCATGTTCCTTTGTGTTACTTGCTAATTTGTCTTTCTGTGTCTGTTGGAGCATAAACATCCCCAGGAACTTAATAAATTAGAAATAAATTAGATTAGGCCATAAACAAATTTAATCTTTAACTATTTTGTTAATGAACAAATCATTCAAGTTATTTCTCAAACAAAAGTGCCAACCATTCCCTTTTTCCCATTGTCTAGGTTGTCTGGATTTTTGTGGTTTGCGATTGTAGACAAAATATGAGTGTTGGTAAGACAAAACATGGACTTTGACCTTGGGTGTTAGCAACCTGTGATGGGTTTTTGCCTATATTTTACATCTGTGAGACCACACGAGAGAAATTGTCAGATTGATTAATAATGAAATAATGGAAACTGTGTGTTTTTTGATTTAAAAAAAAAATTGACCGTAGACAATGACTGATTTTGAGTTTTTGGTGTGGTTGACATTATCTTTAAAATATTTAAGAGCTGTGTAGAAGCAGATTGAGGGTGGTATATCAGTGGTGTTTGGCTAGTTGGATAGGGATAACTAAATAGCAAGTTGACCAAGATTCCTGTTGTGGGTCGTCTGACGCTGCTGTTCTCACCTGTTCATTGGCAAAGTAATGACACTCTAGACTCATTACACGCACATATATCCCACTAATCACCAACACATCAAATCAGTCCAAATCCATTTCCCCACATCTGCTGGTGTAACAAAAATGACAGAAGAAACTGCCTTGATAATTTGTTGACTAGCTGAATTCCTGTGGGGTTGTTGCTACAAAGCCGTCACAACATCACCACAGTTTGCAGTTACCACTTGACCATAAAGAGTCATTTTCCAGTGTGCCTTACTGTAACCGGGCCCATCTCATGGGACTCCTATTGACTGCTCCGTGACTTGTAACATCCTTATCAATCCCCACGGTTCAGCTCTCAACTCGTATAACCCTGTGCGTCTAATTTATCAACACTAACACTGCTCCATGTCACCATGTTGTGACAGACTTTGTGTCTCTTTACATACTACAGAGGACTACACATTACATTTCCCCCCCTTACTGAAATGTGGCTTATTTTTGGTTGTGTGCTTGAGACGGTGGGACTCTAAAATAATCTGTCTTCATAAGCCTAAATTTGCTGTGCCCTCCCACCAAACACACACACACAGTGACACACACACACACACACACACACACACACACACACACACACACACACACACACACACACACACAGAGTGACACACGTACCATGTAGAAAGCTAGCACAGAGCATGGTTCTGCTTTGTGTTGATGTGTGTTAGAGACTGGGAATGGAAGGATACAAGTGTGGCCTGAGAGAGAGAGAGAGAGAGAGAGAGAGAGAGAGAGAGAGAGAGGGAGAGGGAGAGGGAGAGGGAGGGAGAGGGAGAGAGAGAGAGAGAGAGAGAATCGGGTTGCCATGGGAACCCAGCTGCTAAAAGCAGGCAGGGTCAGTGTGGAAGAGAGGCTGTGTGCAGCAGGAGCGAAGGGATGCCACCCAGAGGCCAGTTTGTGAACTACACAAACAGCACACAGGCCTTGACAGCTCGAGTTCTGGCAGAGAATCTGCATGTTTTAAAGGAAAAGGAATCAAATCTGTTTTTTTAAATGGAGAATTTCTTTCCTTCTGTGTGGATTAAGTTAATTTCTTATCAGCACTCCTCAGTTCAGGCTTATTCAACCTGCACATATACTGTAGACTCCACTATCTGATATTATTAGTCATTGGTTATTGACTTTTAATTAGGAGAAAAGAGGAAAAGCTCATTGTCACTGCGTCACCGGTCTATTTCCAAGTGTAAATACGAATTTGACGTGGAGGGCTGTGGTTGTTTACATGCGAGAGAATTGAAACCTACTCGATATTTTTGATTAGCCTATTTTTATTTTGTTTTCTATTTCTGGCACAGGCTAATTCAGAAGCTAACAGATAGAGTATCAGTGCTGGACCTCAATATTATTTGCAAAAAACCTCACATTCACCGTAACAACTGTAGCCGAGAGCTCCACGGACATGGTTCAGAACCGACAGAATCCCATTGTTACCACTGTAACTTGAATTTGGGGGACAAGTTTATTTTAAGCAGAGGTAATGTAATGGTCCACATAGACACTGAGCAGACACAAAAGGGCATTACAATGTAGTTCACATTTTTATACAACACCTTTCAAAACCATGACTTGATGCGGCCCTGGAAAGGCGAATTGGCGGCCTTGAGATAAAGCAGGCACTTTTGTTTACACAAGATTTGGTTTGACTTTCAGGAGTGTCTCCGTTCTTGCTCCTATATTTAGGAAGTACCCACTGAGCCGTTGATGGATTTGTCTAGTTTCAGATCCATCTCCCAAACTGCACAGTGTTCCTGTTTGGATGGATGAGTTGAACCCAGGGCTCAGATCTTTCCACCAGGTGACCAGGATCCTGCACAGCTCCACCTTCACTTTGTCCTGCTCTTTCTCTCTGTCTCTCTGTCTCTCTCTCTCCCCCTCTCTCTCTCTCTCTCTCTCTCTGTGTGTGTGTGTGTGTGTGTGTGTCTGTATGTTACAAGCCCCATACCTCTACAGCTGTAGACAGTGCTGTGTGATGTGTAGTTTATTATGATACTGGGTGTGTTTTGTGAGACAAGTAGGATGAAAGATGAAAAGTTCTCAAGTTGAAATAGTAGTTTGCAGTTTGACAGAATTTTAAGAACGATCCGAGTAATCCAGTCATTTATTTATATATAAAGGTACAACATCTCCAGTGTGAGGATTTGGTCATGCTCTGTGTTCTATATCTCTCTTTACACTGAATATATTTGGGTTCTGGATTGTTGAACAAGACATGTGATCACCTTGTGAGTATTGAAGAAAGTGCAGAGGAAAATAATTGGCTGGATTAATTGATCATGAAAGTAATTGTTAGTTGCAGCCTTAGGTCGAAGCAACTTTATCTGTTTATTTAGTGTCCTGTTTAATAATGAGCCGCCGTCGTCACCGTCATGCTTCTGCTTTTGAACTTCCCGGAGATAATTTCTTTGTCAAACACCGGTTGGTAGGGTGATGCCATTTGTCGTCAGTTTGCCATCAATTAATTTTGACTTACGGAAAGTGCTGCTCTTTTTGTTTTCATTCAGCATTCATTAATTGGTGGTAATACTCGTTTTAGTTTACTTTTCATTCCAACTGAGTGTTGTGGATTGTTATTTTAGGCCAGTCTCTTTGGTCATGGCGAAAGAGATTTAAATACAAGTTTACTTGCTGGAAACAGTGGTGGTGGTGCTGCTGCCGTATCCAGCAATGAGTGTTAAAGCACTGTCACCAGTCAGTTGGATACTGAAGTGAAAGTCCATTATGCTGGCCCGAGCGCTGGCCTGAGCGGCTCAAAATATGGAAACTATTGATCGCATTCTCTGCACTGCTAATTAAAGAAGGTCCACTATTTGTAAAAAGTCAACCCAATTATCAAATGAGCACATGAGGCCGGGAGCTGTTGGTCGGTGTGAAGGTTGCTGATCCGTTGGAGGGGACATGTTTCCAGTCTTTGTTCCAGCATTGTCAACTTTTCACTGTCTTTAAACTCCTGGCTCTTTGTTCTTACACAAGTGTCGTCGTGATGCCTACACACACAACAATTGGCAATTAAATTGTTGCCAGTTTGCTACTTTATTCTGGTTGTGGCTTTATTTGAATTTAGGCCTGTTTGTCTATTTGTTTGTTGTGACTCTTTCAAAGCGACCCAGTTGTAGGATAGCTTGTACCAGTGTTCTGGTTCAGGAAGAAGCCCCCGTGGAGCTGGGTGACCCATGTCCCCGAGCCCCAGTGGGAAGCGTTGTAAGGCCCCCTCACATCTCCAGTACCACCACCATCTTACCTCTACTCCCTTTTCTGCTCAATGGGCAGCAACATGTGACCTGGACCACGTGGGGCTGAGACCCGAGGCCCCTGAGGTGTATATTCATGCCTATGTCTGTGTTTTATGGAAAGATGGAGCCAACAACACAAAAAAGACCAGGCTAAGTCAAGTGATACTGTCCCCAACAAAGCCTATACATAGCACCACAGATTGGCCTGCAGAACAAGTACAGTTTGCTTTGGCTAAATACAGAGACAACCCGGCCGCGCAGACAGAAACAGAGTGCCTGTAATAGGCAAGATAGTAGTGCAGTTTTCCTTTTTTTTTAATTCAACCTGCCAATTAAGAACAAACTAGCATGGACTAGTAAAAGATGAATGGGAAGTTACAGCTGGATAAATGTTGTTTTATTGATTTTGAACAGAAATTCAAGTAGAAAAGAAAAAAAAAACAAGCGACAAATTCCTAACAAATAAGAGACAGTTATATGTATTCGACCATACAAAGAGCAAAGTGGAAAAAACGATGGCCTGTTTTCCCTCACATCCACAAATTTGACAAAACGACCACATCACATAACAATCCTTGATGCCAGTGGAGAACAGTTCAGGGAGGAAATTGAAGAAACCAACACCAACCGCGAGTTTCACCGGACCCGAAACCCAGCTCGTCTATTTGTAGCGCTGGTCCAGAACAGCCGTAGCCTCTGAAAACTGCACTCAAACCTTTTTGATAAGGCATTATCTAGACGGCCACTCGGTGATCAATGTTATATTTTTCTGCATATTTTCCTGCTCCAGGACCTTCGTTCTTTTTTCCTACTGGGTATGAGAACTATATTTGGCTCTTCAGTGCTCTACCAATAGTACATCTGTCACATGGCAGTCACAAAGCACTCAGTAATTATAACCTAGCTAGGTTTGTGGAAGGAAGGCTGACTAAAAATACTCCCACATTGTTGCAGAGATGGGGCGAAAAGCTGGAGATTTTTGGAGGTTTTGCTTGCGTCTTTGTGTGTGAATCAGTGTCTGTGTCTGCTCAGGCGAGATGAACGTTTGTGATACTCTGCTGTATATCGTGTCTTCTTGTCAAATTCGGTGCAGTTTGATGGGTTTACCGGTTGTGTTGGCCTTGGTTCCAGGGCAGCACTAATTGAAAAATGGATACAATTAATCGTGTGATTTACTAAATGTGGGTCTTGAGTGATGCCGACATGCATCCTCTGCATGCTGCTTAGTTTGATGACAGAGTTGTGTTTCTATTTAAAGGAGATGTTTGTCAATTTTCTTTCTTTGTGAGTAGTTCCAGCTTCTCAATTGTTAGAATTCTTTTCTCTGTTTTATCTCATGATAAGCTCAAAAGTTTTAGTTGTTGTCCAATCATAATAAGCAAGTTGATGATACGGGAAACATGAGTTTAGAGAAAAAATTTCTATTTTTTGAAATATTTCAGATGAAATGATTAATTAATGAACAATCATCTGACTAAATCAGTGATGATCTCGGGAAGTTAGATACAGCCTTAGGGCCTGTGTTCACATAGCATTGTTTTCTGAGTACCAGTACGGCCACTTGAGCGCTTCCAGTGGAAAATCTCTGAACTTTTCAGAAAAGCACTCGTGACGTCACTGTAGAATTCTATTCTGAACTTTATATGTCAGACAGACACGATCATAAGAGAGTCCAGAAAACCAATTTGTGGGAGTAGATCGGCCCGGCGGACACTGACTGTTGCTGTTGAGTCTTGAAACATTCCTCTGCAGGGCTACTAGTTAAGGCTGCACAATAAATAATACGAATCTGACCCTTCTCACCCAGATGATGCCCTCTAGGAGGCGCTATAGGTCGCTGCCTGCCAAATCACCCCCTTTTGTGGGTTTTGTTCCAATGCAATATGGACTCTGAACACTTCTCACTAATCCTGACAGATGTACTGCATCTTAAATGATCTTGTAAATACTGTCTCTGAATTTAATGTGAATAATGTCTGTAAGTCATGTTTCTAATGTGGGTTTATGTTTGTGATTTGATGTTTTGAATTCATGAATAACAAATTGGAGGAGGCACAATACCTAAAATCACAATTTCAATATCTGTTGCAATTGGAAATCTTTTCCAAATTGTTCCGTCCTACCACTAGTTGACATCTGGTTTCAGGTTTAGGTATTAAAAGTAATTTCAGAAAGACAGTTGCAACCGTCCCAAGGTTAAGTTGTAAGTTAAAGACAAGGTGTGGAGGATTGTGGGAGTTTTTCATTCTGGATTAGACTTCTGATCAGCATGGGGAGATGACTTGGCACATACCTCATCTAGTTAATAAGTACATAGTGTAGCATGCACTAAAATAATAAATAAGTGATCTTTAGATGCCACTCCAGTCGGTGGTATCGCGTGGCATGCATGGGTCATTTTGTGACACTGTAAAAACTGAATCAGAGAGTCAATAAAAACAACTAAGTGATATGCTTGCATCACATTTTCCTCATGGAAACACAGTTTAAATGCTCCCTTTCTTTCCTCAACACTGCTATGTCTGGTGGTGATGCAGAAGATGCATCTACTCCATGTGAGAAAGTCTATTGCTCTTTCACAAATTATCTTTGTCATCCAATAGTTCATAATGGAGCAGGCGTCCTCCACTTATTTCATTCCACACGGGTGTGTTCACTGTACTACTCTTAGGGGTTGAATGGAAAATGAACCGACGACCATCCCCAGCTAAAACCATACAAAAAACAACAAAAAACTGACCTACTAATCTGCATCAGGTTTCTCATAGCCATGTCAACTTTCTTGTGACATCCTGAAGCTACAGACAGTTTGGGTGAAAAATGAAGTATGATGAGATGGGCTGTTTAGTCCACATCTGTGTCCTACATACTGGATTCACAGCAACGTCAGCTCTAGGGTGGAAAGCCTTCTCCTCCAGAAATACCTGATGTACTCTTATCTCCTTTAACTTACCAGTCTCCCCATAGCAGTTTAATTTATTGTTCTTTGATGTCAAAATCATCTCTGCGGCCTGCACTACACCTGACTACTCCAAATTTTATCACCATCAGTTAATCTATGATTATTTTCTTTGTTGATCAATGAATTGTTCAGTTTATTCAAAGATAATCCATTTCTATACATTATGATTTTCATAAATGAATGCTGGGACCATCAAACCTTTGGCATTTTTGGCATCGAGCATTTAAACAGTTGTTAAATGTTGCTGTTGTAATCAATTAATCAAATGATAAACTATACAGAGAGCAAAAGAGGTTATGCCTACTTTCTGTGACTTATATATATATATATATATATATATATATATATATATATACACACACACACACACACACACACATATTTTGGCCCCTTCGATCAGCATTGTTGGAGCCCTTTAAATTGTGTGATCTGGACCATCCAGGGGCCCGTGTGACTATGTGTCCCCAGCCTCAGTGTCCTGAGCCTGCTGTGCTGCAGAGAGGCCCAGCTGCTGCTGCTGCTGCTGCTGCCGCTGCTGCTGCTGCTGCACATCCTCTCTGAGTAGTGAAAAGACAGCAACAGCAAACTGTCTAACCTCCACAATAGCCGCCTTATGTAATCACTCTGGCTAGAGACAGACCAAAATAGCCCAGACTGAGCAGCCCTGCCCTCTTGTGGCAACCAGCTGCCTTAACATTGGCCTACCAAGCCTCTACACACAGTCAGACATGGCGGCCTCCTTTTGCAGAGTCCAGTGTAGCTCACATGAACGTCTAAATAACAGTACGTGCTGAAGCAGCACAAGAGATATGTCAAATGAATGCTGTAACGGTTGTGATGTGTGATCAGGTTAGTTAAAATGCAGTTAAATAGGTTGGTTGAAAAGGATGAGATTGTGTTGGGATTGGTGGAATTAACCTTGGTTTTCTCTCTGAGTGGAGCTCTGGTTCCCTTTAGAAAACAATATTGATGGAATTTGATGAATATCCAAGTTTTCATATGCATTCAATTGTTTTATGTAGTTGATTCGTAATAACTTTCATGTAGAAATGGATGGACCATAGTACAAAAGGCTAACTCTTTTCTGTTTCTCTCTCTTTGCAGTTTCCTGGACAGAATTGACTCTGTAAGACAGAACGACTACACACCAACGGACCAGGTCAGTCCTCCCATTAACCTCCACACATTATAGTTTGGAAACCACCTCCAACAGCTTGCTTGTCTTAAATGTAACTGAATTGGATCCGTCTTTATTTCCGTGTTCTACAGGACCTGCTACGCTGCAGAGTGTTAACTTCAGGGATTTTCGAGACAAGGTTCCAAGTAGACAAAGTGAACTTTCAGTAAGTGTTGAAGACATGTTTTCCCTTTGCTGGTGTATCGCCGTGTAGTTTACTTTATATTGCATTTCCAAAATCCAGCTAGGTCAAAGAGCTGCTCCATCCTTACTGATAATTCTCTCACGAGAAAAGCAAATCACATTTAATTTTTCATTTGCCAACTAGCTTGTTTGCAACTTATATGCATTTATTCATTTGAGAAAAGGACTGCCTAAATACATTTGTAATCATGTAAGCGCCCGATGAAACTTCCCCAGTCGATTACTTACATTAAGGCATTTTTTTGTATTACAATTTTCAGAGAATGTGGATGTTTAAAGGTGCTATACATGAGATTGGGAATTATTCTATTGCCCACACAGCTCTCAACGTGCCGACCGCTGAGCCCGTGGCTCGCAACTAATCGTGCTAACCGTACAAACAATGTAAAAAAAAAAATGGCGTGCTACGCTTCCACAATAAACATCAGTAGGGGCGGCATTACCAGCTGTAACCGCTGTATGAGTACAGTGTAGATCAGCCACCTTGAGCTAGCCATTGTGGCACACTCACATACAATAACATGCACTAACATGCACTAAAAGCCTGCACAGCCTGCCCACCTGAACAGAGAAGCTCAGATTACAACACACACAGAGGGAGAGAGACTTAATTCTCTGCTCAGGTAGACATTACTCCACTATATCTTTACATCACAAATAGCGGTTTGCTGCTATATTTATGCTCTGAATGTCGTAAAAAGGAAATTTAAATATGTAAATGAGACATTTTCCTATTAAATATGTGCTCATTTGCATACATTTCCACAAATCTGAGCTTTAGATGAAGCCAGGTTATAAATTATTGTTTCATTTTGTTGATATATTAGAGTCAAAAGTGTTAAGTAAAGGACATTTGTATATTCCTTTTTGTATCACTCCATAAATAAGAAAATACTGTCAATGGCCATTAAAAAAATTGGCATGTTTTTAGGAATAAGGTGTTCTATAAATCAGACTATGAACTGATATATTAACAAACCCCTCCTTTAAAAAGATAGATAAGAATAAACATTAAAGTATTGTTATTCCATTCGTTTGACTATTGGTGAACACTTCCCCACCCATGGTGACTACTTACATTAAGATAATTGTTTTTTTGATTATACAGATTATATTTCAGAAATTGTATGTTTAAATATGAAAATGAGGTATTATCTCATGTTAAACTTCTGCAAATTAAGGATAAACTGGATTACTGATGCAAATAGTCTGAAAGATGTTATGAATGCAAAAATCTGAAAATTGACCGTGCATGCGTGTAAAATAAATTACGAAATCACGTTTTTCTCCTCAAAACTCCATAACGCATTCCTGAAAGGCTGGCTCTCCGGGTGTTTCTGTGAATTATTTGTCGAGATGACGCTCTTCAAAAAAACATTTTGACTCCTTTTTGCATCACTGGTTCACCACTAATTGCAGTTAAGAATTTAAATCCCGTTACCAATAAAAGTAAAAGTAAATGTTTCGTAACTGTTCTGATGATGTCAGATGAGATGACCCATTTCCATCGCCGTAGACACAACAGACTTATTCTCCCATCTGAAACAGGCCTTTGTATGAAATTATATCATCTTGAATGATTGATATGAAAGCCCTGGGGCGTGACTTCCCTTTTTCATTATTCAGCTTTGATGACTTCCAAACATTCAGCCAGGGTCACGCAGGGTACTGAGTGTGTGCAAATATTGCTCCTCATATTATTTATTCATTAATTGATTATTCATGTATCCAGACTTGTCCCGTTAGGATCTGTGATCTCATTTTGCAAACCAGGCGCAGATTTAACTCGAGACAAAAAAAATGTGATTGTGTAAAAAAAAAAATATATATATCTTTATATGAATAATCCTTAAAAATCAAGCTTGCATGTTAACGCTGTCAGGCCAGTACAGTGTGTACCTGACATCCTGCTAGAAATATGAAGTCTTTGATTAAAGAGGGCAGTGGCGAGTGTGCTGCTATGAGCCTGACCCTGTATTCTGTCTCCTCCATAGCATGTTTGATGTTGGAGGCCAGAGAGATGAAAGGAGAAAATGGATCCAGTGCTTTAACGGTGAGACTTTCAGCCCTTTTTTTTTGTTTTTTTTGTCCTTGTCATTCTCCTCCTATCACATCTTCTCCGTCTTAAAGTATTTTGTGCCCGCTGCAGCATCACGGTACCTCTTATTGTTTGGCTTATCCCTCCACATATGTGTTAGTAATTCCTCTCCTCTCCTTCTAGACGTCACTGCTATCATCTTTGTGGTGGCCAGCAGCAGCTACAACATGGTAATAAGGGAAGACAATAACACCAACAGGCTACGGGAAGCCCTGGACCTCTTCCGCAGTATTTGGAACAACAGGTAAGTCATGAATCAAGGGTGAGCAGAGTGGTCAGTTTGCATGTCGGGTCCATCGCTTTCTCGTCTCGCTTATTGTTGTTCTTGCGCTTCTATCGAGAATATTAGTTTGGTGAATTGAAACGGTGCTTTATGAATTTAAATCAACCAAACATACACATTTAATCTGTAAAGTAGAGTTTAATCTCCGATACTCTGCTTTGTCAACCTCGGTGTTGTTGTCTTGTCCCTTTTTAACTACTGTTCTTTGCAACATTTACACTGCAAGAAGCCTCCTACAGCAGAAATCTGTCTTTGAGAACTTGTCTTTGAGTCCAACCAAAAGTAATTGAAGAAAATAGTCCTTAAATCTCTGTAGCATCCCAGGTCCACAACAGCAGATATTCTCAACATCTGGGCTCATAGGTGGGCTGCAGAGCGCCATCTAGTGGGTCATGGTGGTACTGTCAAATGGTAAGATTAGGAAAGGGTTTTATTTTTGGTAATCTAAATGTGCTAAAAAAAAATCCCAAATAAAAAGATAAATAATTCAAACAATGCATAATTTCAATGACCTGTCGTCAATCACAATGCACCACTGTTGGTCAGCTAACGGTCACTCAAACACAAACCGGATCAGTTCTCGAAACACAAACAGTGATGTGGGACGCAGCCCTGAGCCAGTAAAGGCTCCCTGTGAGCAAATTAAATGAAGAGGGTCTAATTGTTTTTATATATATATAAATATTCTGTGCAACATAATTGTAGTGTTGTTAATTGAAATAAGAGCCGACATCATTCCCCTCATGTATTCATAACAAACGTGTTTTTTTTTTGTTATTGTTGGAATGAACCAGTGCTTTATTGGGTGCCACGCTGACTCTGCATTTATTGCTAATGCAGTTTCTTAAATGCTATTTTGTCATTGCTTTTCAGATGGTTACGCACTATTTCGGTCATATTATTCCTGAACAAGCAGGACATGCTGGCTGAGAAAGTATTAGCTGGAAAATCCAAAATCGAAGACTACTTTCCCGAATATGCTCGCTACACCATACCAAATGAAGGTTTGTGACGCCGCTGACGTACCCAAAGTACCAACAGAGTTCCTCTTTACATCAGTCAGTGTTCAACTCTGAATGTGTGCTTTCTTTTAGCAACACCTGAACCCGGTGAAGATCCAAGAGTGACGAGAGCTAAGTTCTTCATCCGAGACGAGTTTCTTGTAAGTATATCACTTTATGTCTGGACTGTTTTTAGCGCCAGCCGTAGTTAATTAATGTCCAGCTGTGGATAGCCCCGTCGTGTTGCTGAACTCTGCCAACTGGTACGGGGGTCAGGTCAGAGAAATAGAAATCCACAAATATATGTATTTTAAAGGATTTGAAATCAATCATCAAAACATATTTGGATGTTGTTGCATTTTATACAAACTGTTGAACCTGCATTTACAAACTGCTTGTCATGTGTGAACATTGGCGGTGCTTGATTCGCAAATGCATTATTTTCAATCCATAGCCAATCAGAGGTCTCCTCCATTTTCAACCAATCACAATTTTGACTTTGCTAGATTGGAGACTAGTTGAATGTCTAAAGTGGCCAAAATAGGAGCTTGATCCTCGTCTCAGGGTCTGTTTGTCTTCTCTCCTCCTCAGCGGATCAGCACTGCGAGTGGCGACGGCAGACATTATTGCTACCCCCACTTCACCTGCGCCGTGGACACAGAGAACATCCGGCGGGTGTTCAACGACTGCCGGGACATCATCCAGAGAATGCACCTGCGGCAGTACGAACTCTTGTGATGGGAGACCTCCTCCGTCATCCCTCTGTGTTTTTCTCCACCATTCTGCATCCTTGATGAATCCTTCCTCCTCCTCCTCCTCCTCTTCATCCTTACTCTTCACCCCTCCTCCCCCAAAGAAACCCTCAACAACCCCCTGACCACCCCTCCTGTCGAGGACTATGAAGTACTACTGAAGTGTGTCAAATCCTCTTCCTCTTCTTAACTTCTTAGCTTTTTGTACTTCTTTTTTTTTTTTCTCTCTGAGACCGATTCATCCCCATTTCACCGACGTGAAAGGAAGGTTGGGGAACAAAAATTGTTGCGTGCCGCTTTCTTCATTTTTTTTTGAATTTTTTTTTTTGAATGCCTTGATTTTTGTCATTCCACTAAGCCTTGGGCTACCTCCTTTTTTTGGCCCTTTTGTGTCCTTCTTTTTTTGGCTTTGTCATTGGACCTGGACTGGTGGGTGTGGATACATAAAAACACACCTACAGGACCTCAGTGTAGAGGCAGTGTGTGTTCGTGTGCGTGTGTGTTTGTGTGTGTGAGAGAGTGTGTGTGTGTGTGTGTGTGTGTGTGTGTGTGTGTGTGTGTAATGAAGAGAAGGAGGAATGCCATGTGAGCGAGCGCATGTGTGTTTTTATGTTTGTGT
This sequence comes from Eutrigla gurnardus, assembly GCF_963514095.1. NCBI lineage: Eukaryota > Metazoa > Chordata > Actinopteri > Perciformes > Triglidae > Eutrigla > Eutrigla gurnardus. The sequence continues at coordinate 21,062,740 of NC_139918.1, forward strand.
GTCACCTGCCGGTTAAAGCTGGCATCTCCACCTTGACCTTTGCCTCCCCTACCCCCCCCCCCCCCCCTTTTTTTTTTTTTGCCCCATCAACCCTTCTGACCTGCTTCTTCTCTCCGCGAGGAAGACGACTGGACAACACCGGAGAGGAACGGGAGTGGATAGAGGGGAACCAAGTCGATGAAGAGATAAATGCACTTTGCATCAGGTTCCTTAACTTTTTTTTTTTTGTTGTTGTTTTTTCTCCAGAGGAAGCATACACACAATGTAGCATCACAATATTTATTACCCTGTCACGATGTTAGCTTGCCGAGCTCCAGGGTGCACCGAGCAGCCGAGAGACATGTGGAGCAAAAGATTAAAGTGGGAGGGGGGGCAGGAAAATACGACGACACGAAGAAGGATTTAAATGAAGGAAAAGGGACTGAGCTCTCTGCACCTTAGCCCTGCTGCCTCCACGGACTCGGACCTGCCTCCTTTTTCCACACAAACCATCCTTTTAGCTTAGAGATACTGATGGTAGGGGAGGGTGGGAGGGGGACGGGAGAGAAAAATGTATTGTTCTCTTTTTTTATTTTTTTTTTTTTTGTTAACTTGTACACTGTGCAAGGTTGAATTATCCTGTACAGACTGTAAAATGTAATATTATTTTGTACAACTTAATTGAAAGAAAAACAAATCTACTTGTAGATCTTTGTGCCTTGATTATGGCTGTACCTGTAAATGAGCTCAGATGTAAGTATGTTTTCGACTGCGCTGTACAGCTTGATGTCAATCTCTATCAGCAGCGGAAGACTGCGGGTAGGGGACTTTCTCTGTAGAGTTTAGTTTTTTCTGGTTTATAAAAAAAAGGAAATGCTGTTTAGTAAAAAATAAAAAAATAGGGAAAAAAATCCTAAAAACCTGTATACATTATGCAAATTAACCACTTACCTGCAGTGAAGACCAGATGTTGCAGCGCCATGCCTTTTTTTTTTTTTTTTTTTCGTTTTGTTTTTTCCTCCTTTTTATTTTCATTTCTTTTGAATTTCACAGCTTTAAACAAACATTGGAAATCCATTGAAAGTGTCCAAATTGCAACCTGGTGTTGTTTTAATAGGAACCAACGTTTTTTCGATATGAAGTGTGACTGAGATCTGTACTGATGTGCGTGCCTGTGCGCATGTGTACATAAAACAAACATAGACTCACAGACGCATTGTGTGTGTGTGTGTGTGTGCGTGCGCGCGTGCGTGCGTGTGTGTGTGAGGGCGAGTGTGCGTTGTGTGTAAAATTTTATAAATGTATGTACATGTAAATTTATAGGTCTATATAAATATATATGTACAATTATACATGTTTAATTATGTGTGTGCCTAGGTGTACATACCTATGTATGTATACAGTAAATATGAATACATACACACATAGGAAAGCATGTTTAGAATGGAGATGAATAAATGAGAGTGTGCAATATTAGTAATTCTTTGGTCCTTTGGAGCCATACCCAATGGCACAGGCACTATGAATGTGTGAGCAGCACCCAACAAGACAAGCTCTTCTCCTTGTACAAACAGCATCAGCCTTTTCTTCTGCTACAGTACACGTCTATCCCCAAAAGAGAGTGAACTGACTGGAGGTGCAAAAACCTTGTTTGGCCTGGGAGGATGATTAAATGACATTTTTATTTTCTTTAAATAAAGAGGCACATTAGAGGACTTTGCTTTATTTCCATCTTGGTGTCCAGTTGTGTCCAGATTTGTTTACCACTGAGTTGTTTGGCTTTTTTCATGTGTGTGTGGATGCCGCGGTGGGGCTGATGCGAGTACGTGGGTGAGAAGGGGCCGTGTACATTCAGTAGCTTTACTGTGTTTCAGCAGAGTTTGTTTTGGTATAAATATACAGGCCTTTCTCACGGGTGACATTTTGACTTGTCATAGCAGGAAAAAGCACAGTTACCAATAACATTAAAGGTGGCTCCGTTGTGTTCCCTGAAAGCAATGACAGTGAGCCAGCATGCATGATAGCAGGACCCTCAAATTGAAGCCGCAAATTGGAATTCGAAAATCATTTATTTTAGTATTTACACCTGTGCTTTTCCTACTGCGACAAGCGTCTGCTGTGGGAAAAAAGGCCTATTTGGATATCCTGCTATATCGGGATGTAAACAATTAGCTTCTTTTAATCTAAAGGCCGCGTACAGAGGTTTTCAGGTTCTTTCTGATGCGACGTCTCAGGATAAAGGTAGAGCTACTGCATGCTGGGGATTTAATCCAGGACTGCTCCATGATAAGTCTAGTTTTATAAAGCTAACTTAATAAGAGTTCTAACTAATCAAGTAAAATAATTGACATCGTTAGCGTCAGTGTACTGCTAGGGTTCAGGGCCTTTGTACAAAATATGGTCTGATTTATTTAATTTTTTTAAAGGAGTCATCACCTGGTTTTATACGTATCCAGCCCCCCTTGGATCGCTTTGGATCAATTCGTAAAACTTATTAGAAAAAAAAAAAAAAATTTTAATCAAACATTGAGCTTGTTCTGACCCTTTTTCGTACCGCGATTTTATCACGCGAGATTACGCGCGAGGTTTTGACTGGTCCGGATGTGCATTGTATAATATGTAATGAGGCGCGCGTTGATTCGCCGCAGGAAGGACAGAGCCGGGGGGGCTTGCCTGCATGCAGACTCCAAAACATAATGGCGGCGCTTCGGCGATTTCAGGTAGCGGACGGGGCGGGGTTGGGTGGTGAAAGAGGGGTGGGCTTATGCAAGTAGCCGCCACGGTGACGTCACCGAAGGCGCAGAATCAAAATCTCGTGCTTTAGGAATGCACACCCTTGTGTGCTATTCCTGTTCGAAAAAAGAGCAGAAGCGAAAAAACGGCGCCACTTTCAAACTCCAGCCTTTCAGGCAAGTTTCAACTGAGGTCAAACACAGATATGCATGTTTTAACAAGAGAAATTGCGATTTCCAGGTGATGACTCCTTTAAAACTAAGAATTCTATTTGAAAAATAATTATATTGCTTAGTTTATATTACTTTACTGCTGATACAGTGAATTACAGATAACATGAAACCAGGTTAATATCGTTTTTTACCGATAAATGAAGTCTCCAATTGCAAGGTATGTCATTTTATATTGCTATATGTATCAATAATTTTCTGAAAATGAATTGATTAGACCTAAGACACTTATTTGATTAATAGATTAGTTTACTGATGGCAAATTATTTGGGGACAACTTTATTAATGGAGGTTGTCAAATGTCAGGATCCTGTTTTATATCACTAAGAATTAAGTATCTTTTTTCCCCCTTTTGGACAGTTGCTCAAACACTTAGAAATTGTGACTTGTGGATATTGTATAGACTAGTTTTTTTTCAAAATTGATGATGAAAATATTTGTTAATTGCAGCCCTATTTTTGAAGAATCCTGTTATTCTATATTGCTGCTCGTTTATTTGTAACATTAATAAATATGACCTCAGAGACGGAGATATTACAGTGAGTGCCACCACATTATGAAAAATCTGACCGCCAACACATTTAGTCTCACTGTAAACATTTTCATCTTGTCCAGCCCTGAAGAAAAATGTAATGGACCAAAAACAAAAAGAAACAGACTCAAATGTGAACTGTATCTCAGTATCAGGATGATGTCCTCAATATTTTCTACTTATTTTACTTTTTTATTTGACATGATTTTGTGTCCGAAAACACACATTTGTGTTTCTGTGACTTTTATATCTTGTACCGTGACGTTTTCTCCATCTCTGCTGCCAATTCCCAGGTTTTGTGAAGTCAACGGTGCATGTGGAGAACATCCCATGGTATTTAATATTTCATTGACAGACAAACGTGGCTTCAGGTGATGGATCATACCTATAAATATTGATTACCAATCTCTAGCTTTAACCACAACTCTCTAAAAACACAGCTTAAGATTCTGATTTATTATTTACAGTTCAAACAGTTTGGCAAAAAACTCCTCACAAACATCTGGCACAGAAAATGAGCAATAAATATATTCAGATATGTATCATAAAAACAATGAGGGGACCCGGATGAATGATCAGACTTTAACAAGGTAAACGGTGTGAAGAGTGTGAGATGATCTGTGTGTCAGCTAACATCGGAGTGAAGAGACATAAATCTGACTTTACCACCTTCAATCAGACGGGGGACATTTAGTATTTACATATATACTGTATATACTTACTTAATGTCACATGTGTGATACTAATTCAGTCACTCACAGGAAATCTATGGTGAAGTCAGTGACGGTTATTTTTCTGTGATTGAAAACCGTTGATTCGTGACGCCGAGAGCTCCACCTGTCTGGCGCTCCCGAGGAAGGTAAGACAAACACCAGTGATGATTTTCAATATAGTCATAGCATCAACATCGGAAGTGACATCCCTTTGCATCCTTTTGAGACATTTAAAAGATGAAACACTCGAGTCCCTCGCAGTGCCGTGAAACGTGTGGACAAACAAGTCAAAGTTGTACGAACAGATGTTCTACCCGCTCGGAGGACTCCTCACATCAAATATTTACCAAGTCCAATGAACTCTACTATTGTGGCGCTGTCCAGGTGAACTCTGGGTGACGTGGTTCACAGATACTTGTGCTTCCCCAGCAGGCAGAGGCTGAGGCACTGCAGCAGGCCTTTCATCCACAGACAGTGGGCCAGGAACAGCACCAGCAGGCAAGCACCAGCAGAGCAGTAAACGCCGATCACCGTGCTCTCTTCTGGCAGGAAACACTTGGACAGGGCGTAGTTGCCAGGTGACACTGTCGCCTGAGAGGGGGGATAAAGGAGTCAGGGGTGATGAGGGTAAGAACCAGTGTAAAAAATTAGTACAAGTAGCTGCTTACAACCCTACGGCCACTAGGGGGCCTCCAAGTATTTAACATAACTGATTTGGTTCTTCACTGCACATTTTTATGTTACTATTTAAAGGTTTTAATCCCTGATTGTTATAGTCTCATTAACATAGTTTAATTGTGATTTATAAAACCAACTAACAGACCTTGTGGTGAGATCAGGAAAATATATTGACTCTTGCTGTTAAATGGTCCCCTATGTTTGCCAGCTAACTGTCTGTGTTTAGTACTGAACAGGTAATGTACAGTGAGTTTAACAGATTGTTTTACTGAAACCAGCAAAGCTATGAGAGCAGTGAGCGTGAACCAAAAGATGAATTATTATCAATTTTAAAACATATTTATTATAGCTGCTTTAAAAACTCAACTTGAAAATGAAAAGTGGCATATTTCTACACTCACATCCGCCATCCGTTGTTCACATCATCTCTTAACAGCAGAGGCGGTGCTTTTACTCACCATGATGAAGCTGGGGTTGTTCCGGTTCCTCCAGCTGAAGGACGGCACGCTGACTTCTGGGTACTTGTTGTCATGGAGAACCTCACATCCGCTGTGGGTGTGTCCGCTCAGGATGAGGCGGGGCTTAAACCACTGCAGCAGCTGAGGAGACAAAACCCACATCTACCTCAGAGGCTGGTTGCTGCACACTTACATCACCAGTTTCATCATCGTCGTCGTCATCATCATCTGCCGTTTCTACACAAGACTATTTCTGACAGCAGACTGTTGCACTGTATTTTAATTGGATGAAACTCCGAGAGAACCCCCCCCCCCCCCCCCCCCCCCCCCCCCCCCCCCAAACACACACACACACACACACACACACACGAAAGAGATGGTGTGATGAGACTGCAGAGTACTCACCCTCTGTGAGGCCTCCTTCGACAACACGTCATACTTCTCTCTAAACAGGAGGTGTCGCTCTTCAGGCGGTGCAGCATCCAGTCCTGTGCAGCCAGCATCACTCACTCTGTACAGAGGATAGTGCTGGAGGATGGAGAGAACAAGCTTAGAATCTCCTCTTCACTTATTTAATATTACTTTTATTCTTCATCTCAAATTAAAAAAAAAAAATGTATGTGCAGCAAAGATCCTGGGATAGTTCACTCCAAATGTCATGTAACGACAGACAGAAACTATGTTAACGCTTGCTGCTAGAAAGAATTAAATCCAATGATAAATGTGTTGAAAGTGAAAATAAATCATCACTAATCAATGTGCTGAGTTATTGTTTCAGTGATTCATCAAGGAAAATAAATGTTTCCTGGTTCAAGCTTCTCAAATGTGAGGATTTGCGAAAAAAGATAACAAAAATGTAATTTGATTTGTTATTTTATGCTCTGTTGAATTGCCTCGCTCTCACTATTTTCTGACATTTGAAACACCAAATGATCAATCAACTGAATGAAATTGTTCTCATTGTTTTAAGACAAAAACAATGGGAAGCTTCAGAGTACATCTGCATGAGTACCTGTAACATGATTGGAGGTGTGGGAGGATAGATCTGTGAGCCCTCACAGCTGTCCGCCACTCCGCTGGTTGACTGCCCGTTCTGCAGAAAGGGAGACACAGAATTTCTCAGCTGACATCATTCTTATTTCATATCTCTCCAATCGTTCTGTTTCAGGTTTTGTGCCGTTTGAGGAAGAAAGAAAAGCAGCTGGACGCCACTTCCCTACAAACAGTTTAAAAACTACTTTGCATACCAGCGTGTTTTCTCCTCTCTCGACTTGAGTCTTTCACACTACAGAGCGTGAAAATGCGTGTGAACGACTGAAATGTTCTCCTCACCTGAAGAGAACAGGTGAGGTCTCTGGAGAGTTTGATCAGCTCCTTCTCCACGGACTGGCAGATGGGGCACCCGTCGCCGTGCAGAGCCACACTGTTAACCAATAGAAAACTGAAGAGAGAGAGAAAGAGAGAGGAAATAAACAAAGATATGTTAGTTACATCATATCATAATGATCCTATTCTAGGCATTTTCAGGTAATTCAAATACCTTCACACTGAATATAGTGTGGAGGACCAGCATGGCTGCTCTGATCTCTTTGGGTTTTGAGTTCAAGTAGCTTTTTTTTGAGTAAATCAGTCATTTTACTTATACTTAAGTAAGTTTTAACAGAATTAAAGTAATTCATTTGTACACCCAGCCCTTAAAGAAACTGAAACTCACTTGACCAGACGACACGCAAACGCATCAATCAAAAACCGACCAATCAGATGTAAAGGTCACGCACCGCGGAGAAACAGCGGTGAATGCCGGTTATAATGTCAGGGTCTCCCCTAAAGGAGAACCAGCCTGCCGGACCGTAGTGAACCATTGACGGGGTAGAAGAGGAAACACCACCAGAAGAGAAACTGATATTAGGGTCAATTCTTTCGGACATATATAAAGACAGAAACGTGTAAACTTTGCCTCCTGCTTTATGGACGTCGCTGCATCGAACTTGGGGAAACGCGCAAAGGTAAGACGTCTTTTAGCAGCATTAGCCGCTAACGTTAGCTAAAACATGAAGAGGCTGGTGCAATGGCTAACACCAAGATGTGTGGGACACGTAATGTTTTAAAATGTTTAATTAGTTACGTTATCTGTTAAGTGGGGCAGTTTGTTTTTCTACGAAAATTACACAGCGACAAGAAAGAGTCGTTAAATAGTTAGCTTTCTTCACAGCCACCAGACTCCATTAGAAAAACGGTAATTTTAGCCGTCTGAATCACCGGTTTTACACAACATGAATGATCCCATCGACCTAGAAACACATTTTTAATCATATTTTACTTTTAACTCAGTTAATGTGTTTATATTATATTCCTCAACCCCCCCTATATATTCTATATATAAATATCCAATCAATTTTCTTTGACTTTGAGGACTCAAATAGCAACCTAAAATGACTTGATAAGAAGCTTTCTGTTCATCAGCACACAATGTGAAAAGAGGAATGTTATTTGTGCCTATTAGCAGATATTTAGGTTCTCTGGAACAGGTTACGTCCTGATGTCCTGTTTTAAAGGACTTTTTGTGTCAGAGGCTGACTCTGGGGGATTAAACCTGTGACCTTTCTCCCGAGTCGCCACGTGTGTTGCATCCTCCCGTTACTCACTTGACTCCTTTTTTGGTGACGATCCTGGTGGAGGAAGCGTTGAAGACCTTCTCGAAGCGCTGAAGCTTGAACCAGTCCATCCTGCGGGCGGACGGAAAACGCACTCATCACACTGCAACAAAAATAACCAACCTGCCACTCAGTCTGTCACGTCTGTCTGTCATAGGCTGTTACATAAGGGCTATCTCCCTTCCTGCTGCACATGTAAGCCGCTGTGTGTAATCTCAGATTTTTTTTTTTTTTTAATCAAACGGGCATCAAATAGTGAACTGTAGGATGATTTCATGCATCTTGTTGCGTTTGCTTTCACTGCTTCCTCCCCTGAGATATTAAGAACAAGAGTTCAAAACAAAACAAAAAAAAGAGTCACGTGCACAATAAATGCAACATCTCTGCAATAAAATGCAATCCATTACAAACAGGCAGGCTCAAAAATAAACATGATGTTGAATCAGGACCTCTGTGAGACGAGTAATGCATTAGATTGTGAATCTCCGGTCTACAGTGGTTATTTCCACTGGACTGGAGTCTTTCGTCTTTTGATTTGTTGACAACATCATAAAAACAAGACATCAGACATGACCTCACTGCCTGCTTTGACTGTGTCCAACCCTTGTACAGAACATCTCAATAAAATTTGCCCTAATAGGCTCATAATCAAATATTTCCTCTAAAGGTTGTGCAACCTGGGCAAAGTCCTTTTTTTATTTATTTACTGGCTCTGTCCACTGACCGTATTCACTAGTTATAAAAACTTTGATAGTCAAAGTCTGTTAACAAATGTATGTGCAATTGAATGATAACACTAAAACATCATACTGAGGTATTCTAAGGTCTGACAAGTGACGCATTGTGAACTCAAAGTCCTCATTTCATTGAACAAACACACACACACACACACACACAGCTTTATCGGCGGTAACCTGAACCTGATCGGGCAGTATAAGGACTACAGGTTGAGCAATTAAAAACAGTCACGCTGTTAAGCCGGTCCTTACTCATAATGGAAACCGATGTCGTGATTGCCAACCAGCACAACCAGTTCGGTGTCAGTGGAGTGTCTGAACATCCTGTGGAAGCGGCGCACGTCGTCCTCCCAGTGCTGCCGAGAGAGAGAGAGAGAAAACAACACAAACTCAGAGCTGAGGCAGGTTTCAATGCAGGGCCTTTAATAAGACTAAACTACCCTGGGAAGCCCGTGAGAGTTAATGGGATCTCAGAGGGTCACCCAGCAGCCCCCATGGGTGGCTCAATGTGCCTGTTGGCTTTGATTCAGACTCCAAATTCAATTTTGCACCTGCAGGGGTTGAAGCTGCACACAGGAAGCCTTGAATTACAACAGCGCTGTGCCCTGACGTGATGTTTTTCATACGGATGCGTCTCTAAATGACTCCCTCATGCTACTTCTAATTAAAACTGATTGCGCAAATGACAGCCATTTGCTGGTTTTCAGTTATAAAAAAATATGCTAATGTTCCATGTTTTATATCATTTTTAATTAAAACGAATTATTAGTTGCAACACTACTTTGTGTTATTATTTCTCCTGCAAATGCAAAGCTTTGAATTATCCAAGGAGAAGACTGTTTCATTTCCTGTGTTCTATATGTGTTTTGGAGCGTTATTAACGTTAAAGTCTAAACATTTTTCACTATTTTATGACGTATAGACCTCATGGGTCATTAATCATTTAACCAGGAAAACAACTGACAGATTAATCAACAACGAAGATAATAATCAGTGCAGGCTATAATTAATACATAATGAAAACATCACTAGCTGCAGACACACTTCCAGTATTTTTCTCTGCAGATCCAAAACTCGAGTCCTGCCTCTTTCGCAAAGCATTCTACAAAATACAGAAGAGAAAGCAGCCAAGTGTGGAAATGAACGAGGAAGCTGACGGGAGGAACAACAGTGGATTCGTGGAGATTTTACAGTCTGCAAGCTCGATTTCCTGTTTTAATGAGGCTTTCCTCGGCGCTGCACTCGCTCAACACTTGATCTTTCTTCAATCTGACTTGACAGATCTCATTTAACGATCCAGTAATAGACAGTGTGAGAATTCCCTGGGGATTTCCCCCCCTTCTTCCTAAATCAGGATGGATGTACCATGGAGGGCTGAGAGGCTGCAGATGTGCTGTTGCTGCTGTTTTGTGTTTTCTTCAAAAAAAAAAAAAAAAAAAAACCTGCAGCCTCTCAGGCCTGGATGGTACAATATGATGATGATGATGGTGACCGACAAAGCAATCAGGGAAATCCGAGCTTTACCTTTTGCGAGCTCCACTTGCCTTCGTCGAAGATGTCCCCGAGAATAAACACTATTTCGGGCCTGAGCAGCCACAGAGCGGTCTGGAAAGCCCTCTCCATCTGCCATTCTCTGTGCGTTTGGAGACAACAAGTAAGCGTTAATTGTTGTTGTTTACACTCCCGCAGAGCCCGGAGCATAGCCGGATGGACAGAGGAAGGGTGATGGATTTGTTTAAAAAAAATATAAAAAATGACATTACCTCCTCAGCTTGTCGAACCAATGTCCTCCGACGGCTCCGAGGAGGTGGGTATCCGACAGCACCATAGCGCGGACCGTGGAGTCCATCGGCCGGCCGTCGATGCCCTCTCCGCCCCGTGCATGGCTGATCTTCGGCCAGGCGCACTTGAGGATGGTCGGGAAGTAGATGAGATACTCGCAGAAGAAGAACGCGCCGCAGACCAGGAGAATCAGCACCACCGCAGCCAACCATCTGACGCTAAACCTCGGCATTTCTTTGTTATTCGGCGTTTGGGAAGCCCTGAACTGGCGCACTGGCGGTGATGGAGCGGTCCATGAGGCATCTTCCCCTCTTCCAGATCCGACCGTTTAGCTCTCCAGCCGTGTGATGCTCATGGCAAGTTGCTCTGAGGCTCCGCCGGATACGAAGCAGGAGCTCCGCGTCGAGTCCCGGTGATTCAAAATATCAGATCAAAAGTTAAAAACGTCCTCCGCTCGCCAAAAGAACTGCCGCTGTTTCGCAACCAAATCGCCTCTCGGCTTTTAACTGTCAAGCTAGAAACAACACTTCCGGTGACCGCATTTCAAAATAAAACTAAACCAAATCGTTTACAATAAGGATCACATGTATTGGTAAGATTGACTTTTTTGAGCAGTGATGCAAGAAGTATTCGCATATATGTTACCTAAAGGGAGCAACACAACAGTGTAAAACATTGGTGATCTAAGTACGTTTTTTAAAGGCACACGTTTAGTAATTCTTTTATCACTAGATGGGGCACATTTAATAGGCTATAAAACTACTGACGACTATAAGAGCAAGGTGTAAAGCATTTTAAAATAATCAAAACCGCAAAAATACTATTCATTATGCAGAATGGCACGTTAATAATATATTTCAGAGTAACATAAATATACAGCTGGTAGCTGATTTGAGCTACTTTATATACTGGTAGCTTAATTCACAATAAAACATCATAAGTCATCATCTGATTTATAATATGTTAATGATAATCTGACTGCAAAGGAAATTGTGTTGTAAATATATAAAAGTAATGGAGAGTGTAGTGGTCTAATAAAATAGCCTAATAATAGCTTTATAATAGCAAACTGTAGTGAACAAGTATAAAATAACCTAAAATGGGACAAGTGGCCTTCCTCAAAAACACACTGGTTGTGGTTAATAAAATACATCTTTATGTCTTTCTTTTTGACCTGCTTGCATTAACAGTCTTTTTAGAAACCTCACAAATACGTCATTTACTCATGTAAATCTTTTTTTAACCAGACCTTTCAGTTATATCTCTTTCTATTTAGATATTGCTCTCACTTATTATCACTTTTCTTCCTATTTTTTTCAAACCTGGCAAATTTGACCAACTTTAAGAGCAAAATTGGGCAACTTCCGGTTTGTCTCTTGCTAACAACTGCTAGCTTGACTGTGTGTCTGCAGAGCTGGAGGATCGTTTGAATGAGGGATTAGGAAACCACTTAAATTAAAAGGTATTACAAAGCCATGTTTACAAAAAAATAAAACTATTGATAAATATGATCAGTGGTAAGAAAATATGGCGTGTGTCCACACAAGCACACACATACTAATAGATGAGAAGGAGCCAACAACTATAGGACAAACGAGATTAAGTGATTAAGAGCAGAAATCTAATTAGCAGGAACCTGCCTGTGTGTGCATCGGTGAAACTAGCAGCAGAGATGAGTTTGATCCACACAGGAAACGAAACCATTCTGTGCGCGGCCTTCGGGTACCTGCTCAACCAGTTGGTTTGCATTGATGACTCATGCATGTTTGCGGCTATGATCTTCACATACATGCAAAGAGGAGGCCTGTGACATGTGTTCCAGCCACAGAAACCGATGTTTAGTGCGAGATTTGGAAATACAAAGCTGCAGAAGTGAAAGTGGAGCACTGCAACAGCACATGGGGGAGGGGGGGCTGACTGATGTATGATTACAGGGAGAAGCAGCTCAGTTTTCAAACTTATGGCTCATTCGGACAGTCAACAAACATTTTTTATCTCCAGACCCTCCCCCCCAAAAAAAAGAAAAGAAAAAAGGGTGTGGAGGCTCAAAGCTCTCTTCCCCTCCAGATGTTCAGCTTGGCTATGCTCCACTCACTTAACAGCTGGAAGAATAAAGGAGGAAGCACAGAGAAAGTCACTTATAGCAACAAACCCCACCCAATGAGTCAAATTTCAAATTTGGAGTGAATCTCCTTTGAAACAAGTCAAGAAAAACACTTTCACACTCTTTTATTTTGCAAATCCTTCTGTCATTCACAGTCAGTCTTTTATATACTAATGGGGAGGTCTCAGTTTGAAATTTGTGGGGGCTCATTAACCTAAGAAGAGGTTAAATCTAGTTGACAAATGGCAGGTTTTAGGCTAATTTCACTTTTGTAGACTAGTATTCAGTATTTCTTCGATTAATCATTTAGTTCTTTCTGTAGGGAACTAAAAAGGTTGTTCTCACACACATGGACACAAATAGTGCATATAGCACTATTGACATGTTTTTTAAAATATGCTAGCTCTGTGGCAAAGAAAAATAAGATATATCAGGATCCATAAAAGACACTTTAATCAGGTAATTATTGACAAAAAATATCCCATCACCAGCCTTAAGCAACATTTAGATCTTCATGTCAGAACATAAAAGTTGCATGCAATATAATTAAACAGCCGAGTCTTAAAATAATGGAATCAGTCTTGAAAATAAGTCTCCCTTACATTGCCAAAGAAAGGGCACGACCTCTAGTATCTGCTGGTTCTCCTTAGAAGCTGTTTGTGCAATGTTATGCAGCGCAAAAGTAAAAACTTAAATGTTGCCCCCCCCCCCCCCCCCCCCTTTCCTGAGATCTGCCATCTATAAATGTGAGACTCGGCTCACCGGCCATTTAAAGGAATTCATGGTTTCTTTTGGAGAATGAGCTATTTGAAGCTTAAAATGTAATTTGTGAGCAGGTCATCCATTTCACTTCCAGGCTTTGCAGGGCAGAATAAATTACATGTTATTATATAATAATAAGGTTTCCCATGTGTGTTTCTAAGAATTCTGGAATAAAAATGCTTTAATTACAGGCTAAACCCATGGCTAATCGTTCCTCCTTTGACTTAAAGGAATAGGAATAGAATTTAGGGAGATCACTGGCTTTCTTGCTGAGAAGACTGATACCACTCCGTACGGTATGCTTGAGCCAGCAACTGATTATCTTAGCGTAGACTAAAGACTGGAAACAGTGGGAAACGTCCAAAGGAAACTAAATCCTATCAACTTCACCAAGAAACACTGTTTCTAATATGTCAACAATGCACAGTTACAATAAGACATGTTGTGTTTTTACTAGGAGTTTTTTGCCAAAACTGTTTCATGGCCTGAGACTCCAGGAAGTTAATACTCCTGGCCAAGAAATATTTTGGCTAAAAAAGCCCCAATATAACGCAAATAACTGTCATTTTCAACAAGAAAACAACTTCATTTGCTGAAATTATTCCTTTAACTTTCCAAATGACCAAATTGCGTTTTTGTAAATGTACAGAGCCCCAGCAAAACAAGTCTTTCTATCAGTTTAATTACACATCTATGTTACAATAGGGTCTCCATATGCACAGTGTTTCTCAATACCCAGGTTGAACCAGTTGCCTTTTCCTTCTTTGTAGGCACTGGTGACTATTCTTGCCCAGCCGTGCTCTCCCTGAAAACAAAACAGAAATAAACATTATTTTTAATCTGCAAACAGGAAACACTAATTCAGTGAACAATACTGTTTTACTTTTAAAACCTCTGGCTGCCAGCTAAATGGCAAAAAGTGAATTCATGGCTTCAGTAGCGAGGTGTGCATGTTTTAGCTCCAGAGCTGTTTCCTGTCTTAATGTGCAGGCAGTGTGTGCAGAGAGAGAGATAAAGAGAGAGACCAACCCAAAACTCTCCCCAGGAGTTCCTGACTATCCAGTACTCGGACCCATCCTCTGCCACGCCCCAACCCGCCACAGAGATAATGTGATTTGGCAAAGACAGGGGGTGAAACTCTGAGAAGATCCCTCCAGCGTATTCCTCCAAGCCCTCGGTGGCCATCAGGGCACAACTGAAAGACAAAGTGGAGAGGTTCTGAAATATCTCTTCTTTTTTTTAATTTTCCCATGATTTTGACCACTGAAATGTGATGATTAGTCATGAAAAGAGCATTTCAAATCAAAAACGGGTCAAGGCAGTGCATATGGCTTGCAGAAGCAGGAACAATTGTACGTGTAATTTCAATGTGTCTCAGGCAGTGTGGGAACTCGGAGTCCTCGGTGTCACATACAGTTTTCACCTCTGAATCTGCAGAGTTGTTCTTGTTGTTTCCCTCCGTAGGGTTTTGTATCGATATAATATGTGTATAATTCTAATTTTTTTTCTCACTATCACACTCCTCTTAACCCCTTAATTTCAAATGACAACTCATGAAAAAGCTTTAACTTAATCTGCTGGTATTAATGCTATAAATCAATACTTTTATGAGTGAAATAAAATGACACTCATGCTCCTACATTTCTCGAGGTTTTAAGATTTTTTTAAATATGTATCGACTCATAAAAATGTCACCGTAAAGAATGGCTGTGTGAAAGGTTCAGGCTGAATCTCTTCACACAGAGACTGTAGGTGGATAATAATGAAATGACTGGGCGTATGACTTACTCTACCTGATGGGCCCGTTGGTGTAAATTTCAGCTTTTATCGCGTCTCTTCCAGAAACTTCTCCGTAGTCGCCCACTTTCCACATCGTGTAGTTCTTCACGACAGCACACGATTCGAAGAAGGAGCAGGTGCCACACTGGTTGAACTGCTCACACTCTAAATTGACATAAACATAAATTACATAAATCGATTATTTACGAGATTTGGACGGCAGTGCAGTTTACGTTTTAACAAATCTTCTCTAGACTTGATCCAAAAATCTGCAGACACAAAACCATTACACCCGACTGTTGGACTCCTGAATACAATATTGTGGATATATGCTGCTATAACAACCTCCACTCCTCTGGAAAGACTTCCTTCCACATTGTGGAACATGACTGCAGGGATTTGCTTTCAATTAGCGACAACACTTTGTGACATCTAACATTTATAGCTGGGGAAAAGACCTGGCTCGCAGTCGGCGTTCCACTTCATCCTAAATGTGTTGGATGGGTTGGAGGTTCCGAGAACAAACTATTTCTTTATGGAGCTTTGTGCACAGGGGTGTTGTTAGGTTGGAACAGCAAATACTTCCCCAAACTATTGGAAGTACACTTTGGTTTAAAACATCATTGTATGCCGTTACATTTCCTTTGCTGTAACTTAAAAAGGAAGATAGAAACTGCATATATTTATACTTTGGTTTTTGGCTTGGTAGTTGTTGCAGGTTTCATCAGGAATGCCCGTCTTGTGTGCATAGGCATAGACCCTCAGGTGGTCTCCTCCGTAACAAGAGCCCGCCCCCCCACAGTCGATCACGTTCTGGACTGACAGGTAGGCCGACGGCCACACTCCTCCACGCTTGATGTTGATACGGTCTTGGACAGAAAGTATGACAATAACAAATGTTAAAATGTTACTCAGGGGATCAACGTCTTCTCTCTTCACTTGCCAGCCTGTAAGGTGATTAAAAAATCACCTTAATGTGATACTATGTCGTCCATAAGAAGGCTCTATATAGCGTCAAATAATATACATTTACATCCATCCCTCTATTCTCATCTTGTTCCCTCCCTCCTCCATCGCCCCCCATGGTTACCAGCTAGTGCACTGGTGGCTCCCATGGCCCAGCAGGACCCACAGTACTGGGGGATGTGCTGATTCCGTGTGACGCTCACATAATTCTTCCCCTTGATGTTCCTCCAGTCCCAGGAGGGAGGGAGGTCCGACGCCTTCACATAGTCACGTGGGTGCTTGTGTGTCCTACAGTAAATACAAAGATGATATCTAGAATCTTATGAGAACAAAAAAAGAACCATAGTAATGCCATTGTTCATATAGAAACATAGAGTATGTGTGATGCTGTGTATGAACACATAATATCACAGAAGTGTCTGTGATGACTAGCTTTGCTAGTGAACCTTTGTTTACAGAGGAACCTTTTGGGTTTGTAATAGCTCGTCCCTAAATAAATAATAAATAAATAAAAAAAACTAGCTCCAATATTTCCTAGTTAATATTGGGTACTTTATGAACTACCGGGTAGCAATATTCATCGCACTTGAATTTATATTTGGCACTGATAATTTGACTATGAAGAGTTACTGTTGTAAAGTAACTCGTCTAGTTAGCTTCGTGCTACGTTTATATAAACTACTGAATACTAGCAATATTAGCCCGGGAACACTTTAGGATTATCAGACGCTACTTGCAGATGTGTATAAAGACGTAGAGTAACGTTTGCTGACGTAATCGCTACTATATCACTAGTACTAGAGTACGGTAACGTTGCTCTGCTGAAATGTAACGTTGGCGTCGTTCCCTCACCGAGGAACGAGGAGGTAAAACGAGTAAACACTAAACCGTATCAATAATGTACATTTCTCTCCTCGCTTACTTGACAGAGTCCGGTCTGTTGTCTCTGATGGGTTTGTAACAAGGCTCGGATAAAAGTCTGGAGGCGCCGATATGCGAAGAGAATGATGCTAAACAGAATAATAGCGGTATGTTTACTATTAAAGACGCCATGTTGGAACTCCTTCTTCTCTTGCCTCCGTGTGACGTACACACAGCGCCCCCTGCCGGCCCCTGTGACAGCTTCGCTGAACTGCATCACACAGGCTCAATACTATTTTTGAATACGGAGTATTATTTAGGAGTAAATGTAACAATACTCTTATGTAAAAATATGTAGGTATACAAATTTTACTGTAGTTTGAATTCTGTCTAAATTAGGAGCATACTTTGTGGATATACATTTATCTAACTGATCAGAAGATCAGATCAAATGGAAAAGGTGGATTGGAATCAAGTTTTTTTTTGTTTGTTTTTTTTGTTTGTTATAGATGCCTGCTGGTACTTTAAGTATTTCTCTGCACTACCTCTACATTTTAGAGGAACATGTTTCAATACAGTCCAAAGTTTGCGGATAACATTCAAAATAAATCCCTTGTACAATATGAATTAGGCCTACCTCCAAATACTTTATATTGTTATTATATTGTATTAAAAGATACTTGGGTGTTCAAACAAAGGAATTGGCATTGTTCAACATCAAATCTGGAAAATGTCTAGATAATAAGGTAGAAATGAGTGAATTGTTTTCCTTTGACAGCACTTATATTTCCAATACTTTCATTGATGATTTTAATGTTTGTGTTTTTAGTTCCTTTTTGACAGACTCCTTTTTTTTGCTTTTCACCATTGATCGATATATGTGGTCCAACAACACAGGTGTTGGAGCAGTGCAGGGTCAGCAGGAAACTTTTTAATGACCTACTCAGTTCCCGGTTTCAATCACATTACACCTAATGCAGCGTCTGATGATTGGTTGGGGTTTTCAAGGATGATACGCTGCTCTTAACAAGATTATATCACACGCTGAGCCTCAACTTCAATCACGGTCTGTTCTTGTAAGGAGGAAGCATTATTGTTTGTGCTTTTTAATGATTAAACCTAGAATCAGATTAGACAGGCATTAGGCACCTTAATGAACTCTCAGCAGCAGCACGAGATAAATCGCTCATCTACGCGTGATTCGTTTTCAAATGATGATGCTAATGCTGAGCAGCTTGTGTAAAAGCTGTCTAGTCGTGAAAGGAAAGGACGTTCATGTGACGATCTGTGTGAAGATGGGCTCTTAAAATGAGTTGGATGCTTTCTGCTGGGGCCCCAAAAAAGTTGGATCTCTATGAAGGCAAACGGCAAAACCCAATTAAAAATGTTGATCTAGTTAAAAAATAATGTTCTCCTTAAAACCTGAGTGCATACCTCACCCTGCAAAAATGTACACATTTCCTATAACATTTTACATTTGTGGGGCTTTAATTCCATTATATAACTGCATATTATTTTACACATACAGTAAGATCAGTTAATAAAATATGTTTTTTTTTTTTTACCAGCTACACTGTTAAAATGCTGTTTGAAAATCAGTGCAACAATAATTCAGTCGTGTAACATGTAATAGTTCTTTATTTATTTGTTTTATTTATTTTTGGACCTTTTAGTTCAAACCAAGCACTTTTCAAACTTAATTGTTTTTAACCAAGTAACGGAATAAACCACTGACTCTTAGTGTGGTAATACTTTGCTACCGTTTCTGGCTTCACATGTAACCACACAGCTGAAAACACTGTATTCAGATGAATGTTCATTATTCTGAGAAATGTAGGAAATCATTGGTTGCAGTACAAGTCGTTGGGAACGGCAGAGAGTAAGTCGGTAAATATAAACAGCACTGAATCATGACTCTGAAAATTACATCAGATAATTATGATATATGTGACCCAAGGATGGCGAGGTTGAGTCTTCCCAGAAGGAGTAGAAACCTCAAATAATATTAGTCTGCATTTAGAGTTTCTGAACCCGTAACCTAACAAACTTAACCCTGGCTGTTAGATTAAGAGTCAGGATATTAAAATAAACGGCTATAATTCTGACAATTCAACCCTGAAGACTGAACCTTATATACTGTATTTTAGTGACAGAAACACTTGACATTCCTCCTCATTAAGTCACTTACTGGATGTTTTCTGGGAGAGGAGCCGCCGCCTAGTCCTAAGAAGTCCATTGTGTTGTGAAACACAGAGACCGTTGTCTGCTGCAGGACTAGAGGAATGAAGTCTGGTGACCTTTGACCCCTTAGGTCATTGCTGCTATGTTAAAAGCCAAACTCTTCCATGCTTTCACACTGCTTCAGACGCACAAACAGTCCTTTAATAATACATGGCCTAACAGCATAAGGCTGCTCTTCAAATGTGAGTGCTGCAACTCCTTCAGGATGTAAATGTAATGTTAGAAACGACCCAGAGGTAATACCGACATATCTTTCTGATGATGCTGACATCCTGCTGGATATATGCATTAGCATGAGCATCTTCCTGCCTGCTAATGCTGATGTGATATATAAACCTTGATGACACCACTAAACAGACCTTCAATCATAAGTTAATGAATGCCATTATCCTTCAATTTGCAATATGAAAAAGCTTCTAAAGCTGGTTTCTTGTATCCAGACAGACATGGAGTCTTTACAGATAAATACTCTCCATCTCCTTGACTTGACAGTTTAGTAGTAAGAGCTGAAGCTTGAGTTTTTAAGCTATAGCTAAATATAACATTTCAAACTTATCTTTTGAACAAAAACTGCAAACCGGGCAGTTATTATTTGCGTGTTTAACTGATGGAGTTGAAGCGATTTCAACGTTCTCAGAATTTTAATTCACTCGTGTGCCGTTAAAACATAGACTTCACCCAAACTGGAGCTACAAAGGTTTTATACAGAGATATACAGTATATTGCTCTAAATTCCAAAAGAGATGATCTGCCCACAGCCAACCACACATAGACTTCACCCAAACTGGAGCTACAAAGGTTTTATACAGAGATATACAGTATATTGCTCTAAATTCCAAAAGAGATGATCTGCCCACAGCCAACCACAGAAAGACACTAAAAAGCCCACTTAAGAGGCACCTTTAGAGTGCATGGAAAGTGCATCCATGTAAATATTGAATACACACAGTTTGGATTTCACGCACAGATCAATATTGAAGCAATCTGGAAGTTAATCTAATTTGCACTTCTTGGCAAAAATGCTGCTGCAGACTATCGGTGAGGGAAATCACAACAAATTCAGAGTGCAAGATTATTATTATAATTTTTTACAAAGTCACGTGTGATTGTTTTAGGCTGACAGGGTTTCTGTGACGGAAAGGACCAGTTTTAATTTAAAAAAAATCAATCAATCTGGTGTAGCTGAAATATAAATATACATAAAAATAAAAAGAGCCACAGAGATTTCTTTAGCAACTGTTGTTTCTAAGGTCAAGTGTGAACAGTAAAGCTAAAAAAAAAATCCACACTTTAGAGAATCATATATCAAAAAGTGCTGATGTCATTTCATTAACATTTATAATAAAGGACTAAAAAATTATTCTAATGAATCATTTGATTTACTCCTGACTGATTCACCTAATGACTAAACCTTTAACAACTTATGTTGGAATGGAAGTGTAGGAAACAGTATTTCCTGCACTGTTCAGGCAAATAATGGCTCTATGTTCCTGCATCTCCACTATAAGCACTCGCATAAAGATGTACACTATATAGCCAAAAGTGTGTAGACGTCCAGACATTAAACCCATGTGATACCTAACAATGAACATCGTCTACTTCTGACTTCAGGCTTGCCACCAGATTTTAGCACCAGGCATCGGTGATTGTGAGCGTTAGTGAGGTCTAACACTTGATATCGAGTCTGGTTCACAGTCAGTGTTCAGGTTTATTCCAAAGGTGTTGGATGCACTTGAGGTCAGGGCTCTGTAACGTGTTTTTAAGG
This sequence comes from Eutrigla gurnardus, assembly GCF_963514095.1. Lineage (NCBI taxonomy): Eukaryota > Metazoa > Chordata > Actinopteri > Perciformes > Triglidae > Eutrigla > Eutrigla gurnardus. The sequence continues at coordinate 21,083,714 of NC_139918.1, forward strand.
CATTGTGTGCCGGGAAATAATCCTGTTGAAAGCATTGCCACATAGATGGAGGCACGCTAGTCTGATATTAACATGCACCATTAAGATCTATCTCTTTAACAAGGAGCCCATATAAAGCAACACAAATGATTCCTGTTGCTGTTGTAATAATTCTGACATCTGAGGCCGGCCGGCCAGGAACGACTGACCTGAACCTGTGTAACACTGTTGTGTCCATTTGGCCGGCTTATCAATAACCTCCCTCTCAAGAATCCAATGAATAATGGATCAAAGACAAATGTTACTTAAAATTCCCATCCATCTGAGGGATTAGATCAGCCGGTCCGGACTTCAAACGGCAGAAACGAATCCAGGGCTGCCATGTTTTGAGGTTGGTTATTGATCATGGCTGGCTGCCGTTCAGGGCCTCATGAGTGACTCTCTGACTGCTCCCCACGTGACCGCTGCAGCACAGTTTCCTGGCGGTCTACGTGCAGGAGAAAAAGTGAGACTTCGGGGCAGCGGGCATGTTGATGATTCCTCAAAGTCGGCTCTTCCCTCGGCGGCATTCATCTGTTTGTTTTTCTTATTTTCAAGAACTGAATCCATTTTTGGCGACGAGGCCAAACGGCGATTCATCACATCCCAAGCAGGGCCTCTGCTGCTTTAAGTGGCCTGTATTTTAGAGGTAGAGGAGGGGGATTTGGCTCAGGCCCGATGACTCCCATCATACCTCGCTTTCCTACCTAATGCACTTCAGAGGAAACAGAGGAAACGGCATCAATCATTTCCTTGTCAATAAAGTCATCAAACATATCGGACCAATGCACAATTGATTGGTTTTAATCATATGTTAATGCTGCAGTTAAAACTTGGCTGCTGTCTTTTCTGATATACACAACAAGTAAACATGAGGTCAGCGCTCCTTGATTTGTTCTTGAAGGCAGTTTCTTTTAATAGCAGTGATAAACAAACGTAAGTGGAGTTTTATGTGTTTTGATATCAGGAAAATTAGGGGAAACCCAGTTACAGTACATGTATAAAATCCCGTTGCCTACTATTGATACAATATTAAAAAAAATCAAAAAAAAAAAAAAAAAAATTCCTACCTGCAAACCATATATATGACAGGCCTGTTTCTGGTAACAAGGAGAAGATTGAAGTGGATGTGCTGCTTGTGCATGCTGGTTTCCAACCAGTAGGCGTCGCTGTTTCTCACTAATGAACAGCTGGAGTGAAGATCTGAAGTGATAGCAATGATAAGTTATATTCATAAAAACATTCCTGGAATGGTGCTCATTTAATTTGTATAAACCTAAAGGTGTAGTTTTTAATACTAGACCACGATAATGTATTTTATTGATTGTTGTTTATTTTATTTTTTAAAGCTTTGGATTTGTGACACGCTATCTTTTCATACTTGTGGTATGTCCATCCATCCCCGCGTCCCCACCTCTTGCTCCCAATTATCAGAAGGGGCCGGACCGGTAACCAGACGAAGACTTCTGATTGGCTGAGCGCGGCTTCAATCACGGGCTCGTCCTGTTGGGGAGAACACAATCCGCGCACCAGAAGTCAGAAGTCAAATTTCACCAAAGGGACAGAGAAGGGAAGGGTGAACTATCCGGCTATGTGTTCCTGTCCCGCGTCACAGTGAAGAGCTGCTGTCAGACTTCCTCATGTTGTGAACGTTTCCCGTTAATGTGGGTTTGTAGTAGAAAAAGGAAAAAGAAAAAAGAAGGAGGTTAATTGGACTTGAGGACTTGTTGGCTCCGGCGTGTCTCCCGGACTGTGTCCGCGCAGCTGTTGGCGCACCTGAGTTTGCGCGCCCGTCAACACAGCAGCAACTTACACCGTCATGGTGACTTTACTGACCGGTGGCATGCCTGCTGTGGTGAAGAATCTGGGCAAACGCGCAATTTCTCCCTGTGGAATAACCGCCAGAGTCCAGGTGTCGTCGGGCAGAGCTGATGCGGCCGTTTGGAGGAGCGCATCAGTTTGATGTCCTCTCCTTGGATTTGACGGCGCGCAGGAGTTTGGGATGCAAGAGGGACGTTAGAGAGGCGAACCCCCGGCTGCTTTCACCCGGACTCCACACGGGCTGCCCGGAGCCATGGCCTCTGAGGTGGTGTGCGGGCTGGTCTTCAGGTTGCTGCTGCCTCTGTGTCTCGCAGCTGGTGAGTTTTATTCCAGCGTCCACACATTCTGTACGCATCTTATTCGTCTTGCTCTGTGTGCCTCATTAAATCAACGCATTGTACTTTAAATGTAACTTTTTAGCCCTGTTTTATTGGCAAACACTCCCATTTTCTTTACACTCACACAGAAATCAGAGAATTTGAGTCTGCAGAATCTTAATGATTGTGTGTTCATTTCATAGATTTTTTTAATAATGATTTGTGTGTTTGACCTCGTGATGCCAGAGGTCACAGGTCATTCACCATCAATCTAAAACTCACACCACATGAAAGATATAAGCTGCAGCTTTTAAATATGAATTTACAAAGCGGAGTATCGAGGTGCCAGCTTGGTTCTTCTTCACCTGGCTGTCACCTTTTTATTAGATTTAGTAAAGGAAACCCAGCCGCCAGCAGAGCACCCAGTCACTGCAGAAACAACCTTCAGGAGTCACTCTGCATTCTGCACAGTGTTCATGTCTCAGTTTGTATGTTTTCTAAATGTAGGATATTAAAAAAGCAGAAATGTCAAGTGCATCTTTTTCTATTTTTAGTTTTCCGTTTTAGTGTTTTTTTAGTACTAATAACAGAAATGATTCCTTCCTGTAAATTTGCGTATGTGGTCAAACAGAGAATAGCATTTAAACTGTGTTTTGTGTCATTTTATAGCATTCTAAATACATTTTTGCGGCCCAAGTGTGGTTTCAGGGTTGAGCTTATTGCCTATTAATGAATCATCGGTCTTGTTATTGATTGTTAAGCTGCTGACTGGACATTGAGGACATGCTTGTGGTGTTAATGCTGTTAATTAACATTTAAATAGCCTTATTGGAGCGATGCGAAATGACACGTCCGTCGTGGTTTTGGTAACTTTGTTAAGAAAAGGCGTTCTCCACAGATGGAGTTATTGTTGCTGTGAATGTTTGGTTTCACTAGTTTGCAATCCAGATTTCGAGGATGACTCGCAGTCAAACGTGGCAGCAGTTAGGACTTTTAGCAGCTTTCAAACGGAATGGGGGGGAAAAAAAGTCTCTGATATTACTGGTTTTAACTGAAGAAGAACGCACACAAGGTTTCGTTGAGATGAAGCTGACCTCGCACCTCGCAGAATCCATTAAATGCAGTTTACTTTGTGTTTTAAGCTTTAATTCTGTGGTAGGCCACAAGTGAAGGATGATTAGCGTCTAACTGCCGCTGAGGTTCCACTGTGGTGTCTGTGCGAGACTTATGGGGATGAGGTACTTTTAAAGCTAACAGCATGCTTTCTATTGATAAGACCCACTCAGTACCACCATAATGCATCACTTGACAGCCTGGCGGTCCCTTTTATTTCCAAAAGCAATTGCGGGGCCATGCATTGCCTCCATTAATTCGTGGAAAGTCGTTTTAACAGTATGAATTAATAATGCGGTTGTGAGGGAGGGAAGAATTGCCTTTCCCTTTTATCGTAAACATACCTTTTAATATTTTATGTTTTTTCAAAGTGCAAATGAGCACTTGTCATTCACTGCGGCTCTGCACGGTTACTGACAGGATGAAGGAAATGTGGAGCGGAAAGGAGAGGAAGGTATGCAGACGGCGTGAGGGCGGACGAAGGGACGCATTTCTGCCATCAGCATCACCTGTTCAGCGCCTTCCTTCCCTTCATTGATTCTGACAGTCAAAGAGCTCATCTTAATTAAAACCGGATGGATCCGAGTGTAAATCACTAACCATCAACCCACCACTCTTATTATTTGTAACACTTGTGGCTGGAAGATACTTTTAGGGTTTTGATAATGTGGCTTTGATGCAGTGTGGTTTAAGGGGCAAAATAGGATTAAAATATATATATTCTTTATAACTCAGGTGTGAATAAACAAAGAGAAAACACACAGCAGATGTTACCTGCCTCAAAACACCTCTAACTGTATGCAGTGTGTACTGTATATGCCCACTGTCTCCTCTCTCATGTCCTAGTGAAAGACTGACATAACATAGTCCGTGTTTCCTGTTGGCCATCTGACAGCACCTCTATTGAAAAGCACAGGACTGCTGGACCCATGTGTACACAGTCTCCTCTACCACGACCTCACACACACACACACACACACACACACACACACACACACACACACACACCGCTACAGTTTAGCTGATCAAACAGGCCGCTGTTTATGTGTTTACTGGCACAGTTTGTGAGTGTGAACACGATTATGAGCGTGCACTTTGCCAAGTGTGGGATATGAAGCGTGTGCGCTGTGAACGTACAGACGGAGGTGTAGCTCAGATGTGTGGAGTCAGGCAGGTTGCAGCAGAGTCAGGAGGTGACCTACAATGCTTTTAATCCATTGAAATCATAGTTGTCTTGATAACAACATATTTCAGTATCTAATGGGAGTACAACTGTTCAGTCCAAACCGCGTTAAAGTATGTAAATCAAGGAGAAATAGACCAATAACATGTTGATAATGCATCAGAAATGTAATTCCGGGGTAGTTTATTGAGTAAAAATGAAAGGTTATATAAAGAAAAATCAGCCTTTTGACATAAGCTATACTTTAAATATTGTTTAATAGAAAATTAATTTGAAAAAAGCTGTTGAACTAATAAAATGAAAACTCAGAGGCTCTGCATTGAGGCCTTAGACCTGTGACGGCAGCCATCTTTGCCTGCTGTGTTTATCAACCTTATATTTTCTACTAATCTGAATATTCTTTTTGTCTCAGTTACATTGTTGTCTATTTTTAATTTGTGTGTATAATTATGTGTCCCGTCTCTCAACTCTTACATATGATGCATCTGATGTGTTGCATGTTCATCGGCTGGAATAAACCACATCAGTTCAACTTAAATTCTGGGAACCTGATTCTTTCACAATTTGTTTATGTTCTAGACCAAATAATGAGTCAAGAAAATTATTTAAAACAGAAATACTGAAACCAGGTGTCAGTTACAACCCCGAATAAAATGAAGCGATCCAAAAATATGTGTTACGTTATCTCAAAGACTTTAAAAAGAAATAAGCTAGTAATCAGTTCTTGTTGAATCAGTTTTTTTTTGGATTCTGTGACATCAACCATTTAGTTTCAGGTTTCTTATGAAATCAGTGCTTCACAGTGCGTTATATACTGATGTGGTGTTCTTCGGAGGAGCTTAAATTCTTCTGTTATCACCCAGTACTCGGTCCCGCCAGGCACCGCACCACCTTATCTTCCATCATGACATTTATGTTTTTGGACTCTTAAAGGCCTCGATTTCACATTTAAGACCAAGAAAGGCCACATTGTTTCTCTTGTGGGCTTTTGTTGGCTGTAATAATAGCTTTTTACAGGGAGAGACAAAAAGCTTTGATTTAGACACGAATGGGAAGGTTTCGCAGTGATCTGATATCTGAAAACAAAGGCAGTTTATTTTCCATTCTCTGTGTAAAAATCCTTAAATGGTGAGTCATACGGCGGTCAAGTGTCTGCAGGCTGACAGTGGGAGTAGAGTCCTGCAGATACAGCCAGATCATCTGCTTGGATACAAACAGACTCCTTTCCATCACAGCAGATGAATCATATGGGCGGCAGGCTCCGGACTATCCATGCTGGGCAGGTTGAGAGCTTATTTAGTGCTACATAGATAACAAAGTGGGCTTGGATAGAAAAAGGATGCAGAGGGTGAGGCCAAAAGAGTCATTCACAGTCGTGGTTTAAAAGCTACTTCACCTCACTTGTTCAAAATGTTTGAAAAGGAAACAAAAATAATGATGAACAAGGATAATAAATTCCTTTTAAAATATGTTGGTGGCTGTACTGTCTGGCCCATCAAGCATTCGTGCAAACTTAATCGTATAATCTACAGTTCTTGATTTGTTTTCCCTCAAAGATGACAAAACCCCACAACAATTTAGTCCGTTTTCATTGGTTTGTATCTGAGCCCAGAGAAACCCAGGCGGCTCCCTTTCTGTGGAGCTCCAGCAAAGGAGAGTCGGAGCCAAGTCAGATGTCAATGAATGGCTCCATTGAGTGTGCAAAGATAAATAAAAGCAGCGTTTTCAGCCGTTAAGTGTAATTTTTCAGTCGTTAGGTAGCGACCCAGATGGACTTGGACAGTAACTCACGCAGCCGACCTCGTTGTAAACTTTGTGCTTGTTGATTTAACCCGCCAAAAGAAATTTAGGAGGTCAGACTGTGTGTCCACATTTGGTACAAGGTGACTGTGTGCTTTCCTCGGATTCCCTCTCGACCTCCCGGCCTCCAACCTTCAAAGAAACATACAGTGTAGGAACAGGAAGAGGCTAATCTCATATTTAGTGCACACTTGAGGAAAAACCTAAACCGCGAGTCGTACACGTTTCGTGAGATATTCTCTGGAGCCGAGCTTGTTTACGAAAAACACCTCCTGCTGTGCTTCAAGCATGAGCTTAAGAGCTAAGTGTTCGTGACAGTGCGGTTCGGTTTAGACCCGTTAATTGATGTTCAGTCAGCAGCTGTTTAACTGGTAAAAGCCACCGACCGGGGCGGATCGCCAGGCTGACTGGGAAATGAGGTGCGTTACGGATCAATACATCAATTAATGGTTTTTGGAAGTCGTGTTTGTTTGCACTTAAGTATTTTAACTTTCATCGTGAGGCTCGAAAGAGAGTGTGTGTGTGTGTGTGTGTGTGTGTGTGTGTGTGTGTGTGTGTGTGTGTGTGTGTGTGTGTGTGTGTGTGTGTGTGTGTGTGTGTGTGTGTGTGTGTGTGTGTGTGTGTGTGTGTGTGTGTGTGTGTGTGTGTGTGTGTGTGTGTGTGTGTTAGTGACATCCTCAATACTGTAGTGCATCAATTCATGAACGGGCTGCAACTAATTATTCCTTTCATTATAGATTAATCTATTGATTTATTGTGTTCAATGGTTTATTGTTAGAGTGGTGAAAATGTCATATCTTAATGTTGAATCCCTCAAATATTCAGTTAAAAAATGAGGCAAATCCTCATATTTTCTAAGCTGGAACCAGAGAATATTTTGCTTACACAAAAATGTATAAAAAGTTTAATAATATTTCTCAAATCTCCTTTGATGCCTCCATCAAAAAGACTAAAACAAACAGTGAATTATTTTCACACACTGGTCGGGAAGTTTTACACTCGTCAGTCTCCGTTTGGCTGCGTTTCATTTAACGTCTTGGCAACCACCAGTTACTTTCCTGTTTTCAAAACTCAGAGGTCCATCGTGCATTTTAATGACATCTGTTTTTCCGAACGCCACTCTGTTGCAAAACGTTCAGAGATTGTTTTTGTAGAGTTTTATCTTACAAAAAAAAAAAAAAAGTGCATGAAATACTAGGAGATTCTTGCAAGATGAAATCTTCACGCATGATATGAAGCTGTTCATTGTGAGGCACTTTACAGCAAAGGAGACTGCAGGCTGCTCACTCAGTTAATTGTCTCTCTTCACACACAAACACTATCAAGTGATTATTTGACTTTGAAACAAACGGAAACGATTACCGAATTAAGTTCAGGCTCTTGTTGTGATCTCTGCTGATGATGAGGTTTGGGATCGTTAAGTTTGGTTCGAGGAATGTTCTGGCTTTTTATGACAACCAGCAGATTTTCTACATTGCTAGCTTCTGCACTTTATTTACTATTCGACGCTCACCAAGCAGTAAAAACACTGTTGTATTCTTTAAATGGATTAAAATGCAGACTTGCTGTTAAAAAATGTGTGTTGTTTTTTTTGCAGCTTGCCTGTTCAGGTACAATGGCCTGTCCTTCGTCTACCTCATCTATCTCCTGCTCATCCCTCTGTTCCCGGAGCCCACAAGCACAACAATGCAAGGTAAGAAGTACAGCGTCCCTCCCTTTTGATTCTTCACACGTTTGATGGCTTTAGCCTCCAGGTTGAATCGCAACATTGTTCTCAGTAATGTTAACCGGCCCTCCTTCTCCAGGGGACGTGAGACGGGGATGGATCTGGCACAGTTCAGCCCATATGGGCTCGTGCGAGTACATCTGTAATAATGATGATGATAAATAAATGATCTGAGATAGAAAGAGATGAGGAAAACAAACATTTTTAGGCTTAGGTTTGGTTTATTTGCACAGATACTTACTTAGAAACTTAGACGAGCCTGTAAAATATCCTTCAGAGAAAAAATAAATGAACCTCAGAAATGAGGGCTGTTTTTGATAATGGCTAACCACTTCAGTTATCTATAAAAGCTTCTCCTCAGGCCCACTGTTTCCTTAGATGGGTTTCATTTCCTAATGCCATGATCTTGCGTGCGTTTGACAAGGGTTATGAGTTAATTCAGCCAATGTGGAGATTTCTATTTTAGCTCTTTTGGTATTTGGGTTTAGACACAATTTCAAGAAAAGGAATACAAATCACAGCGGACCTCCGAGTGTCGGCTTTCCGTATAAGACCGAGGCGACTTCTCCTCACAGGTGGTGAACGTTGGATTGCGGTCGCCGACTTCAGCCGCACCTTTTATGCACTCCGCTTACTGCAAACCGCTGCACATAATGTGGGTCTCTGCAGGAGACCACATGCAGTGTTTAATAATACATCAGACCATATCGGCGGAGGGAACAACATCCAGTCCGAGAGCCGTCTCTGCTCGTCTGCAGCTGAAATAACAATCAGGAAGTAAAGGAGGAGGAGAGAGGGGAGAGGAGGGAGCAGAGAAAGTGGACCACTTACACTCTCATCAATAGTTAAAGAGAGAAATGTTCTAGCAAATCTCAGTGTTCATGTATCTGATGGCTGTTGACGTCAAACGTCAGTCAACCCCTCATTGAGATCCTGTTGTGTTGCTTTAATGTGTGATGGACACTTTAACACCAATCAGACCGATAAGTGAATCTCGGATGCTTAAACATTTCTTTCTTTTCTTTTCTTTTAATTTAAAAATGTTTGTAGCCACCAATACTGCGTTTGTTCTTGGTTATGAGACTTTTATATTTCACATCAAAGTTAATTTAGTGTTTATATTTAATTTAAAACAGAATTTTGATGAATTTTTCACTTTTTATTACGCCTCCTGCAATTTGAAAATATATTGCTATATTAGAATTAAGTTAAACTCAGATTAAAAAAAAGATAAAATAAAATAATAAAATCAAGAAGGTACGTACATAATTAAATACGTTTTAGTTTACCTTCTTTCTGGTATTTCCACATAACCAATTTAACCATATTAAGGTGTTGGGACACAAGAGGCTGTCTAAATGAAAACTTTCATGAATCAGTGTGTCCCAAAAGCATTTAGAGTGCAGTTAGAAAGTTGTTTTTCAAACATTTGTTTCTTGGCAGAACAGGTAGTTTCAAAAATAAATCTGCATAAAGAAATGAATCCCTGTGTGCTAATTATTATAAAGCTGTTGTATAATTATATATATAGTTAATGGGGATCAAATGGTTACCGGTCTGATGCAACTATGATATAATTTTCTTCTTAAACTCACGTTTCTATCTGAACATCACACACTGTGTTTACTGTCGAGGGATCGTGACCAGAAGTGGAAACGCAAAATGCGTTAATATTGCAAGTTGCCACTTGGTGCTGTTACATATTCTTCTAGTGCAACACCTGCCAGAACATCTGGCTGCCTCACCTGTCTGTCAACATAGAACATCTGGCTGCGAGCGCCACAGGGAGGTTTTAGTGAGCCGGGACATACTAACAGGTTCAGTTCTGACTGATTATAAAGTGATTGGAAACTCTAATAATTTTAGGTTTATGTTTGTCAAATTATTGAAGGAAAATTATATCTTTTCCTTCCTGGCATTTAAATAGCTCTCTTAATACCTGCTGACAGTGCAAATTGACAAAATACACATCGTGCAGAAAAGAGACACTCTTTTAGAGGGAGTTCGGAGAGGGATCAAGCTAAATTCAGTGCTTTGTTTTGATGCTTTGTTTCATTTGTGTCTGTTGAATAAGGACGTGATTAAAGGACGTGAGGGGAGTTAAATCTGGAAAGTTAATTTAAACCAAATGTTTTGACATAAATAATGCACGATGTAAATTTGCTTGAAAAAGCCACAGCGATGCCGTGTGCCCAAGGATGAGTCAGCACACAAGACTCTGATCCAAACCGGAGACAAACATTATCTTAGGCAACTTGTTGTTGTTGTTGGTGGTGGTGATTACCTCTCTCAATGTCGTAATTGCAGTATTTGGCTCGGCAGCCCCTTGAAGGCATTTAATTCTCAGTGGAGGTGAACAAAAACCTCAACTGTTGCTCGTATGCGTAGGCATTATACAAGACTTTCTACCGTGGGTGCTACACGCCTTGTTGAATGGGCACCCACATGACAATCTGCCCTTTGGGGAGTCTTTTAGCACTGTTGCTGGAATTTGTATAAATATTTGATGTTATGGATGATTTATCAGGTTTATGTCTTAGCTGCTAGACATCCAGAAGATGGTGTCTGGCTTTAATGCATTCTCTTTGTTGTTTTTTTTATTTTTCATCCTTTTTTTAAGACCTGAGACAATTTTATATCTTATATTTTTGTATTGTCTGGCAAGCCGTGATGGAAGAAGTACTAGTATAAGGTATTCATGATGCAGAATAAACCATTACTGAATAATATAAACCCACTGGAATTTAATTATTGATTAATTTGACTAGTTGTCGTATAAATATAGTGGAATAAGAAGTACAATATTGGTTTCAAAATGTAGTAGTGGAAGTATAAAATAGAAATGCTTAGGTGCCTTAAAATTTGACCACTTAAATGTAAATGTTCTTAGTAATATTCCATCACTGCTGGCAGGGACAGGGAGTTTTATTTGCCTTTTGTGGCGCTATGATTTGCCAACGCCATGTGGTCAAACCGGGTCTAAATGTAGTTGATATGGTCGTCTGATTGATTTGGGAAAATACAGCAACCGTTAAAACTGAACAATGCCCTCTGATTTGGAAACCTTTACACATACTATACTCTTGGGATGGCACAGTGAGACTGAATAATGAGGTGAAGCAAAATACAGATTGCTGTCACACAACAAAAATGCAATTAACAAATAGGGAAAAAAAGGGGAACCGAGCCAAAGCGGTTGCGTTGTCCTGAGCCTCAGGGTCAGTTCGGACGCAGAAGTTCACTCTCACACCTCATACCTCCCGTATTTACAAGCATTCTTTTTCCTCTTTGTGAAAGCACAGGGAGTCACAGTGGGGAAATGAGCACAAATTAGTTTTTAACTTCAACATTTAATTTGCCTGCCGTGCTCTGCTGTTGCACAAATTTGATCAGGTTGGCCCTCGATGGCCTGAGGCTCAGCAGCAGTGCTTCACCGTTAGCCAGGATATTGTTCTATACACTACAGTTAAACTGTTGCATGTTCCCCCGCAAGGATGCAGTAAATTTACAATGGAGATGTTGCCCTGCGATGAACCAGTGGGCCGAACTGTGCGGACACGTGGGACGGTTTAAGGGCTGATAATTGAGGCATTAAAGTAATTTCTTCATCAAACGAGAAGAATGGATGAACGTTTTAATTTTTCACAAACGAGAGGGATCTGAGTAATCCTACTGTCGAGAATGATCACCATAACAACTCCTGAAATTATCCCAAATACCTGTAGGTGCGCTATAAAATAGCCATGTGTTAAACAGCTGTGGCAGCTCTTCACACGGCTCTCATCCTTCCCTCCCAGGAACGGTAACACTGAAACTGACGGCTGTATTCTTTACCTGCATTAAAGGAAGACGGCCGGAGAGCACCGAAGCCAAGAAACCAAAAAAGCTGGTTTTGCTCTTCCTACGATGAGTCGGTGATGATTAGAGGTATCTGGTTCTTCAGAGTGTTGCCAGCTCTAAACCAGGATATGAATCATGCTCCACATGAAATCCCCCTTTGGTTGCTCTCCAAGACACCTTCACCGCTTTTATCTGACTAATTCGATCAAAACGGCTCCCGACGTCCCAGCTGATCACATGAACATGGATCATTGTGTTCTTTGCTCAGTTGACAGGATTCAAATTTTTCCTTGAAAAAAGAAAAACCCAGCAAAGAGACCTTCTCTGGGTTTCGGTGCGTGAACGGCAGAAATAACATGTGGAAATCCTTAAAGTGAGTGGTGTTGGTGTTGGAGGTGAACTCACTTTGGCTGCTTTTCCTTCTCCAGGCCACACAGGGCGTCTGCTGCAGTCCCTCTGCTTCACCAGCATGTCCTTCTTGTTGCTCCACATCATCTATCAGATTACCGTCAACAGCCTCCTGGCCGGGAACTCCATCAACTCCGACTTCAACTGTGAGTACAGCACACTGCAGCCTTCATGGTCCCTGAAGGTAGCGATGCTTGTTGAAATCAAAGCGACACGATGGATTTGATTGATCGTTTAAAAAAAACGCAGACTAATAAACCCTTTTAAACAAAATGTTTGATATTGGTTGAACTGGGGCAATCTCTTCTACTAAAACATATGCTTACATACAACCACATGGTTTTAGCCAAATGCGTTAGAAAGGTATAAAGGTGGCTTCATAATTGATGAAAGGGGGATGAAGGAAGTCCTGTAGATACCAAAAAGGGGAGGATATGTCCGATTTCTCATGTTTATTGCACACCTGCAACAATAGCCTTAATGGTGCTGTAATGATATTCCCCATAATAACTGTCTCGCTCTAATCATTTGATACCATTTCTGAACATGAGACGGCCATTGCTATATTTACATTGTTTCATTCACTGTGACGGAAAGCAACGGTAGAGCAGAAGGGTTACCGTGGAAATGTCTGAAGATGTTTGCTACTTAAGAGAAGATAACTGCTTCATGTTGCTGCTTCGGATGAAACACGAGCAGTCCAAACCGATCGATCACAGTTCTTTCGGTTCCCTTGTGGTATGTCTGCATCTACCATAGTCCCAGAGGGTGGTTAATCTTTTATGTGCACCTGAGCTATAATGTAGCCTTATTTGTAACTCCTTAATGCAGAAGTATACATGAAGCTTAAACATAACTATACATCTCTAACCATGCTTTAGCTCCTTACAGTTTCAGGTGGTCCAAAGAGGATCATCACCCTCATCACTGACGAGTTAATCCCTTTGAGAACTCCTGTAAAACCAAAAGAGAGAGATTTTCTGCTCGTCGGGCCACATGTTCATGATGGACTGTGTGCATACGTGTGTCCCATCCATCACACAGGCCGTTTCCTTCTTAAACTCTGACCCCGAGTCAGCGATGCAGTGTCATGGCGTTGTACATCACAAGAGAAGGTGTGGAGGGAAAGTTTCCATCCATAGAAACACAACAAAGTGGAGGCATGATCCATTTGCAGGAGAAGGCAAAAAAAAAGAAAAAGCTCTCTGATAAAGAATTTCGATCTAATTTCGTCACGTCGTGAAGCTTTATGACTGCAACACATTCCTCGATGTAATGAGCTTCCTTGTGCCATATGGCGACGTAGAGGAAAAACAAGATGTTGCTGCCAGTAAAGCAAACACTGTAAGCTACTGACTCGGTGTTGGGAAGGCGTTAATAGTTGGCCTTGGGCTTCTCATGAAACTTTATATCAAACTGTAAAATGTTTTAATGTGTCTTGATGGGACAGAGCCTGACCTTGTGTGCTAATGAAAAGAACGGACCTTATCGCCTCGGGCAGAAACACACAGGGCCGTTCAGAGAGCGGAGACTAAATATCCACTCAAGGCAAAGCTTTATTACTAAACGGCGGCAGTTTTTGGCAGACAACCCTGCCCTTCTCTATGGAGTGTCTATTTGTGACAATACCTGGCAGCTATCCGACTATTTACACCAGACCAAGTTGAATATGCTACTTAGCTGGTTCTTTCTGACAGGACGATTTAGTAGTAGTCTTAGTAGTATAGTAGTAATAGTTAGTAGTAATATTAATAGCAATAGTAGTACTAAGAGTGTTAGGGAGCAGCTTGTGGTGGATGATGGGTCAAACTGTTTTTACACGTAGCTGAACAACATCAACAGTGATGTTGTCAGTGTGAGCATGTTAGCATGCCCACGTTAGCATTTAGCTCATTACAACCTCACAGAGCTGCTAGCAAGTCGAACGCCTTCAGGGCAAGTGAGTTAGTTTAGATCTAAGATAAAATCAGTCTCGACTGTCGCTTCGAATAAACACCCATGAATACCATATCATCACTAGCAAACATTATATTTATGACTAAGAGAATCTGCCCGTGGTTACCGGTAATGTCCTCTCAGACTATATTTCAGGAAGCTCCACTGGCACTTGAATAAATATCATCTTGAGTCATTATGTGCGACACTTAACAGCACCGGGCTGCTCAGGAACTGCTTTAATGGGAGCAGCTGGTGGATTCTAGATGTCATTTGACAATTAATGACACACCGGCTGTAGAAATTAAACAATATCACACTCTCATAAAGAAAAAAAATGTTTATGAAGCTAAAGAGACACTTGAAGCTCTTTATGACCGATACGTGACGATACTGACGATCAAATGTTTGGATTAAATAATTAGACTAGCTAAAATATATTGAATACTTTACATTATTAAAAATATTAATACATAATCTTTCTTTGAATGATGTCTGAATGTCACCACGCCAATCACGACGGTTTGCCAGGGTCGGCTACTCAATATTCCCTCGGACACGGTCACAAAAAAGAAATGTATCCTTTTTTTTGATAGAAAAAAGCTATTTGGGAGACAACGCCAGTAAATGTTTCAAAGCATGTGATGAGGAAATATGACTGAATACATTTGGATTCAAAGTGACAGGCAGTGTGGGTGGGTGAGGTTAAGCAAAATATTAATTTTGGTCATTACACATATTTACGTTTTTCTTGGAAGGTGGACATTTTTCTAAACAAAAGAAGGCCTCTACTACTGCTCTAAAGTCTAAAAAAATCACAATGTGTCACTATTGTTTTTGTACAGCACATCGCTGACCTCACCACTGGGATGATTCTCCTCTCTGAAGTCGGTGACATCCTATTCCTTTTTTTTTGGACCACATATACAACAGGAAGCCAGACATTACTGTCTCCCCCCTTGATCCGCCGCCTCCATTCTAAGTAAAATGCCTTATCTCCGATTTCTATATCTGGCTTCTAGCCCCTTGACACCCTTTTTCCTTTTGGCAGCCAAGTATAAACAAGGAGTCCTCCTTATGCGGCGAGGCAGCTCTCCTCCCTCCAGATAACTTCATCTAATTTCCTCTATGCGTCGTAGCCAAATGCACCATTAGAGCAGTAAACCCTGTTGAGTATGAATAAGAAAACCTTTTTGGAAAAAAAAAGAAAGCCAACACCTCCAAGCTGTTAGTTGAGGTCAGTGACTGGTCACCAGATGAGCTGGGGCCTGGCTTCCTTCAGGGTCATCTATCATTTCTCTGTTTGTAAATGCAGCCCCCGCCCTGTTGAGTCGGCGCACTCGCAAGTGTTTGTACGACCCGTCAAAGACCACCAGATACCAAACACTTTCCTGTGATTGTCTAAATTCTTTGGCAGTCATTGTACTTAGTGGCACCCCCCACCCCCCTCCTGGAGATTAAGAAGGTGTAAAACAAACCATAAAGTAGGATTTGAGAGTTTCATTTGGCTCGTATCTAACAGACCTGGATATTTCACCAGCTCATAAGGAATCAAAAGCCTGTTGAATGGCTGCTTTGTGACCAGTTCCTCAGGGGTTACTCTTCATGAAGGCCCGTTGATGCCATTGTTAACCTTTTTTTACCGCCCTCAGCATCCACGCATATCCAGCCCACCACTCCCTAAATACGAGACATTTACTGAAGTCTCCTTCCACACACTCATTGTCCGATGTCGCCATGTGCTGAAATGCTGAAGCTGCATATCACCCGTCTATGGAAAAGGGCAACTGGCATTTGGCTGCAGAGACGGGAGAGAAAGTTGCAAAGAAATGCTGCGCTGAGCGGTTAACGGCCCAGAAAGTACAAAGGGGGTGTTTTATTATGTTCACATAAAGTCTGAGGACAGGTATTTTTGGTGCTCGGCCGGGGTGAAAAGCTGCTTCGCCTCGACGCACAGAAAGTCTCACTCTTTTCCAGAAGTCTCCGTGCTGAGTTCAGGCTGTGTTGTACACAATGAAACTGCCCTCGTCCTATGGATCGGACCGGCCCACTTCGCCTCCTCCTGTATGAGTGTATCTCACACCTGAGAGCTCAGTTTGGGCTGGGTGAAGTTAGGTGTTGCAGATGTTTAGACTTGGGAGCTGCTGGAACAGAATCTCTCTGGCCTGTGGTCACTGGGCTGAGCTGAAGAGTTTTTATGTTTAGTTATTAAATGGGGGCATTATGTAATCTGTGACCTTTTTATCAGCGTTTGTGGGTGATTTATTAGGGATTACAGCGACCTCATCTCCTGTCCTGGGCTTGGAAATAACACAAACAGATGAATTAGACTACAGGCCAAAATACTGGGAAGTGAAGAGTTAATTTAATATACAACTGGCTGGATTCGACACTAACAGACCCAAAGCAATATCCTCATTTCATAGTCATAATGTGGTGATGTTGGTTTAGTCTCCATCAACTCCCGAGAAAATCATCCAAAGCTTGTTGAGAGTTTGTGAGGCAGCATTTATTTGCCTTATCTGGTATTGTTTAGTGCCCATGGTTTAATTTAGAGTTGAGGATTAGTGAGACCCAACCATGTAGTCTCTGTCTGCCAGCTGTAAATCCAAAGCAGTGAGTTTTGTGGGTTTCTGGGTTACGAACGACTCTGTTAAGAGTAATTTAATTCAGTTAATAGTGCTAATATCAGTTAATGGATCTTTAACCTTCAGCAGGAATAGTGCGAGTGCTTTTCATTAAAAAGTGCTGCTAAGTTAAAACAACACAAGAAAGCAGTTATGTAATCGATTAACAACTAAACCTAAAAAAGGTGTTTGTTCATCTTCATCATTATCATCTTCGAGTAAAGAATGCTGTTTTTACGGACTTTTTCCTATTAATTATTTCCGTAAATTCCGTCAGAATAGTGACTGGTCTCTATTTCTTGTAGGCCTTTTTTTTTTAAGGCTTTACAGTGCATGACGTTTTGCAGCAGTTTGCTCACCAGTTTGGTGTCGGAGGTTATGTCAAGGGTTGGTCATACAGGCTCCTCCCATCACAGATGTTTTCTTAATTATTTTCTTTTAACATTTGAAGTACCCACCTGCCTCCACTCTCTTCTTCTACCCCCCGACCGCACAACAACACATCCGTGATAGTGAAGCTATTTCATCCACTGATGAGTAATAAAGTGTTTCTGACATACTGACGGTGTGACTCATTCCTTTACTGGATACTTGCTGCGTGTCTCTCATTTAGGAGAAAACCCTTTTTATTATTTATCTTTTTCATCGTATCCATTATCATGCATCCTCAATACTAAAGAAAGATAAAATATTCCCTTTACATAAATTAAACCACCATCTTAATTTTCTTTCGACTCTGGAATTAAATATTTCTTATCCTAGTTTAAGAATTGCTGCTGCATAAAACATTTTTTTCGAACTCAACAACCTTCTGAAAGTAATTTGCTGCAGGTGACGCAGCCGAGGAAGCACTTTCTCGGCTGTCTGCTTTGAGTTACTGTCTCTGAAGTGTTTTAATATCTTCACTTTCCTCACTGTGCTCCGTAAACCAGGAACACCAGCACCGCAGCAGTTCACCACCTAATTAGTCGCCTGATACGCTGGCAAAACAGCCGGCTACATATACCGATATGTCACTCCAGTCACAAGCTGATTGTTGTGTTTTCAAGTGACGTTCAGGAACACTTCAACCAGTCCAAGCTGTGGAAACAAAGCTCATATGAAATGTTTTCATTTTCTGCACAGGCAGATGGATTATTTTCTTCCTGAAAATGAAGTATCAGCTTTTTTTTAATGGGTTTATTAATGATTTTATCAGCGGTTAAAAAAGGACTAACGGACTAAATCTTCATTCTTCATGTTGTAATAGTGAATAATAAACAGCAGTTAATAACGTATAATAAATGCTGGATACAGTAATGTAAATCATCTTTTTGTTTGTGTGAAACTGCTGCTTGACTGCCTGTAACATCATTTGTTTTATATTGCTATTATCTAGAAGTGTCTTTTGCCAAACTATCAATATTGACTGACTGACTTCATGTTTTCCTCCAGGTTCCACGTGGGAGAAATCCATAAGACAAATCGGCTTTGAGAGGTGAGAGAGTGACAAATTCAACAATTCACTTCAGTAACATGTTTTTTTTTACATTCAGAATTAACATCTAAAGCCTCTAAAATCTACACATTTACCTGTTAAAGATCAGATGTGTGGTTCTCATCCAGTGTCCTAACTCCACAACAACATTAAACACCACTTTTTGCATTTACCCATACTTCTCACACGTTTTTAAATGCTCCCAACCTGTCCCTGTGTGGATTCTTGATGAACGCCAAACCCAGTTACGTCTACGATCAGTCGACGGGCCTATTTTTCAAAGCTCTTGCCGCCGTGTCTGTGTCCTCACACCCCCGTGATCGTGTTAGATGTGGTTTCCTAAGTACGGGAATGTCCAAACTCAGCCACATCCTTTTTCCAGTACTCAACGGCCCTCGGCGCATCGTATACTGTAAGTGGAGGAAGTAGAGCCATAAACATTTTATCCCGCCTCCATTTACCTGTTTGTGTAGTGGATCATATACACCATATACAATATTTACAGCTGCGTTGGCGGATGCTTTCTCCCTTTTTACGGCCCGTGTGGCGGAAAAAAAGCCGAGCTGGTGAATTCAGAGCTGTTGTATTATTTTGTCACACAGACAGATCCTTCAGTTTCCTCAAACATGGCCTTTTTTATAAATACCAAATACTTAAATTGTTTAGAACATATTTGGGGGTCTCAGCACTGCTAATGTAACTAATATTGCCACATGATAAAGGGGGGAAGTTGACACTGAAGTCGCTGGCTCAGCCTTTTCTGGCTCCGGCGGTTTTCCATCTCTTTCATCCACGTGAGGATGAACGAAGCTTCACGTGGAAACAGACGTCCATGATTAGATTAAACTCGTCAACAGCAGCCAGAGGCCGAACTGTTTATCCAAGTGTTTTCCATCGCGTTGATTCAACTTCACTTTTAGAACCTTTACATCCATTCAAGGCCAGAATTAGATTGGTTCTCGTTTGAAACTGCGTTGCTTTATAACGCGATCCAAACATTTGGTCAGCTTCTTTTTCTTTCTCTGCAGCACTAGAGTCCCTAGTATGTTTTGTTGATTGTAAACGGTTTAATTACACTTGGAGCTCAGCCTGAAATGTAAAGAAAAGTCTTTGGTGGCCGAACACAGGATGTAGGTGTGATTTGTTGTAAAACTGAAATAGAAATTGGTTTGGACGATAAAAGTGTGTTTTTTAAAGGTTTTGAAACCTGCTAGTCATTTCAAGGACAATTTTCATTTGCTTTTAATTGTACACGCAATCATGACACCTCATGAAACTCTGCCGAGGCAACGTGAATACGTCTCACTAGATCATTGGAAGCCTGTCGTTTCTGTGGTCGTCATGGTAACGGTCGGCCGCCACTGTTCAGCTTCCTGTTTGAACAACCCTTTTGGTATTTAGTGTATATATAAGAGGCGAGCAGACTAATCAAATAACAAATGTTACAAAAGCTTTGTTTGCACACGGTGATATAACCACGACGCATCAAACAAAGTCATATTCCAGTTGATTAATGAAAAACACACCGCTGTGTCCACCAGACCTCAGGTAAATATTAGTTGATTATTGATTATGATCATCTGCACACGGTGTTTTTTTTTCGTGTGAGGATAATCCATGGGTAAAATGTCGATAGGCATCGTGATTACTTGCGTAACACATTCAATCTGGAAAATCTTGTTGCAAAACCCTTTATTAGGAAAGACTGAGCTTATTGTTCACACCAGTTTATTGTGAACAAAGGTGATGATTTAACCGAGTAAACATGTTCTTCACACTCTTAAAAAAACAACAAAACAAAAAAAACACTAATTTGTGGCCTTTTTGTTTTAAAGGAGTCATCACCTGGTTTTATACGTATCCAGCCCCCCTTGGATCGCTCTGGATCAATTCGTAAAACTTATTAGAAAAAAAAAAAAAATTTTTAATCAAACATTGAGCTTGTTCTGACCCTTTTTCGTACCGCGATTTTATCACGCGAGATTACGCGCGAGGTTTTGACTGGTCCGGATGTGCATTGTATAATATGTAATGAGGCGCGCGTTGATTCGCCGCAGGAAGGACAGAGCCGGGGGGGCTTGCCTGCATGCAGACTCCAAAACATAATGGCGGCGCTTCGGCGATTTCAGGTAGCGGACGGGGCGGGGTTGGGTGGTGAAAGAGGGGTGGGCTTATGCAAGTAGCCGCCACGGTGACGTCACCGAAGGCGCAGAATCAAAATCTCGTGCTTTAGGAATGCACACCCTTGTGTGCTATTCCTGTTCGGAAAAAGAGCAGAAGCGAAAAAACGGCGCCACTTTCAAACTCCAGCCTTTCAGGCAAGTTTCAACTGAGGTCAAACACAGATATGCATGTTTTAACAAGAGAAATTGCGATTTCCAGGTGATGACTCCTTTAATGGAATTTCACACACTTGTTAACGGCAATATGTTTAAAACCGGCAAGCCCGATTTAATTAAAGTGGGTGGTAGGCCTACTATGGTATTAAAGCTGAAGAATTTAACAACATATTAACAGTTTAGTAGTGGGAGTGAACGTGGAGTATTTTCTGATTTTGTATTTCTTAAATAGTTCTTAAAAGATTGGGGGAGACGGAGGGTGGTGACAAACATCCCAGGCCAGGCTCAAACACACAACAGCAGTTCTACGTGAGCCTGATCCAAGTAAACTAAACAAGCAACCACCAAGTCCCAGGATTTCTTAGAAAAACTGTTTCACATTACAAGCCATCGTCCGTGGACGGTTCAGTTGGTTGTTCTCCGTCCCATTTTCCATCATCTCGTCTGTGATCCGAGCCTGCAAGATCGCTCCGAATCACAAAGTTTGAGAACTGCTTTCTGTCAGCGTGTTATCCTCTGTTTTCTGCTCGTCTCCAGTGTGATTGGTGCAGACGCGGGGAACGGCATCCGAGTCTTCATCCCTGACATCGGCATGTTCGTGGCCGGATTGGCCATCTGGCTGCTGTGCCGCAGTTTGGTCCAGAAGAGGCCACCTGAGGACATCGGCCAGTACAACGCCGACTTCGAAGCTGAGGAACAAGTGGGTTTCATCTGTGGTGGTCCTGAAAACACACTCTGAAAGCACACCTAACTACGTCTGATTAACAATATAGTTTTGTTAGTTGAAGTCTGTAAACGGCCGCATTGAAACGGCTGAACCAGCCGAGAGAGGGAGAGAGCACGGCTGTTGTTGAGTGAGCTTTAGAGTGGATGAAGAGAGGGAGTGGCGTTAGTGAGAAAAAAAACAGACAATCGGAGACATCATTCGCTGAGTTTTAATCAGTTTTTCAATGAATGCGCAGGCTCAAAAAAACAAGCAGCCACATAAAAACCCATTCTTTATATAATACTTTATTCTGTTCTTTACAGAGACTTTATAAAGCCGAAAAAGTATGTTCAAAATGATGAGATATATGAGTTAACCATAAACCGAACTATAATTGTAATTTTTGACTTCTTTCTCACCCCAAATGTATCCTCAGAGAGGGGAAACTGCGATCTGTGGCCCATGCCACTGTGCCTCATGCAAGTATAGACGAGGCTTTAAGATGTGTATTAATGAAAATGTTCTCATAAATAGAAGGAGGAGCCGTGTCCACAAACCTCTCGTGTCCACAAACAGCTTTACACAAACCCATTTTAGAGGAAAAGGACTACAAGCTTGTCAACAGTTCCAGTTCTGGTCTCTGACTGTGTAATAGATGACATCTACGTTGTTTTCACTGGCTCTCAACGTATGCAAACAAAAAAGTGGTTCTCTCTCTCTCTCTGTCTCTCTCTCTCTCTCTCTCTCTCTCTCTCTCTCTCTGTGTGACTCTGGGTTAATTAAATCCACATTCACTTTCCCTTCGACTGTGCTGCTCACGCTGGCACAGATGGCATCGCTGGCCGTTACTGAGAAACACCCAGAGTTGGTCTGTGGAGCCTGCTTTTCTGTGGTCTTGTATATCCGTCAGTGAGCCATCTGAGCCGGAACTGTTGATTTCAAACAGGCCTTGTACCACCTGCTACATTCTTTTCCCTCGTGCCTTATGGGCTCTATATAAATCACTTGTTATTATGTCTGTCTTTTATTGAGACTGTAGGAAAAAAGCGACACATAGTTGGTTAGAGACGGCGAAGGAAGAAGTGACTGGATTGGATTTCAGGCCAACATGTGGCTCCAGAGGAATTCATCAGCCATGGGTCTAATTTACCATCAGACCACATCTAACTTTATCTATGCTAAACTGGAGTATACACAGAGATTGTTAAGTGCTACCTGTAGGAAAGCGGTTTCAGCACCATGGAGAGCTCTGACCTCCAGAGCGAACCATTCATCATTCCAACCTGTAGCGTAACGTGTCGCTGTAATCCCTCACCCCCCTTCCCCCTCCCCCAAAGGACGAAGAGGAGAAGCTGAGCCTGGACGGCGACATCCTGCTCGAGGAGGACTTTGAAGCAGGGTACGAGGCCGAGGAGGAAGGAGAGGAGGAGGAGGAGCTGGGGGAGGAGGAAGAGGAGGAGGAGGAGGAGGAGGAAGCAAAGGAGAGCACCAAGATGAAGATTCTGCGGCTTGTGGCGGAGGTCGCATCCAAAGTGAAGGAGATTATCGGGAACTTGATCACAACTGCGGGGAAGGTGGTAGTCACCATCTTGTTGGGCATGACAGGTGAACTTATAGCATTACCATCTGAATATTAAAAATATTAGAGTGAAAACTGGCACCTTTTTTCAGTTCCTGTTGTAATGTTGTGAAAGCAGAGGGTTTTTATAAGATAATAATTATATATTCATTATATATATTAATGTGACATTATCATTTTCACAAAGTCTGCTTCTTATTTGTTTTGCAGGTTTAATTTTCAGACTGTAGTTGAGAAATATTTCCAAATCTGTTAAACACAAATACAACCTGCTCTCATCAGCAGTGCTACCAAACAATAACGCTAAAAAATAAACTTATTTTCTGTCAAAGAACTGACAAAAAATGAAAACATGTGTCCCAACATGTTTTACTAAAACAAGGCAATGTGTTAGGGGCGGCTATTAAAGTAATTGTTTAAGTAATGCTGCAGTAATGCAATTTGATTTTTAATTTTATGGGATGAAGCATGCAAAACAAATACACACATTCATCAAAACTGAGTGTTTTGTGTGATTAAAGAAATTAGATTTCTCAGTTTAAACAATTTACCTTTGTTTTGTTATAAACAAAAGCTTATAATAAATAATCCCCCTGATCAGATAAGTGAACCCCAGCTCTGACCTTCTCTGTTTGCCCTTTGCAGGTATGATGTTGCCCTCGTTGACCTCGGCTGTCTACTTTTTCCTCTTCCTGTTCCTGTGCACGTGGTGGTCCCTCTGCCGGACCTTCGACACGCTCATCTTCAGCTGCATGTGTGTCCTGATGGCCATCTTTAGTGCTGGACACCTCATTGTCCTCTACCTCTACCAGTTCCAGTTCTTCCAGGAGTCCATCCGAACGGACGATTCTTACATCACGTGAGACAAACAGAAACTGTCAAAATCCTGTATGCTTTTTAGCCAGTCATTTTGTGCTTGGTCAAATATCTTTTCCTCGGTTTAAATCAAGTTTTTTTAAATTTGCAGTATCACTGCTTATAAGGATGCAATGGATTTAGATTATTTCCCAAAGTGATTTATTTCACCCTGACAGCTGTTCTGCTTACAGACGGACATTAATCAAACCTCGAGAACAAAATACAAACTGTCTCCCAAACAGCAGTGAGCGATCGCTCGATCCGGAGAAAATGAAATTCAACAGCATTAGATCTCCCGTCTCGTTGATGAATTGTTGAAATGGTATTTCTCCAGCTAAACAGCACAAGCCCGTCCTAATGCCGTCTGGCTATTTACTCATGTGAAAGTAACGTGATGTGGTGACAGCGCTCAGCTGCCAGAGCCCCCTTTTGATTCAGCAATATTTATTGCGCCCAAGGCAAGTTTGTTTAAACGCCACTAAATATTTACTATTGTTACAAACAAGAAGGCTGAGGAAAAGGCAAACCCAGCTGGAGGCGAGATATCAAACTCCTATTCATAGCCCACGAATCTCCGAGGCAGAGCTTTTAGGCTCTTCGCTACAACCAGTGTTGTTTTAATTATGCATGGCAACGGAGACGATCAGCTGTCTGTGGCTGTGGCGGTAAAACGTTGTGGTTGGAGGAAAGCCACATCGTCGCACATCTTGCCAACATATGTTAGTCTCTGTTTAGTACCTCCAGTCACTGAGCTCATTGTGTTTGACTGACTGACGGAATGCAAAGAATGCTGTTTATTTACTTATTACTAAAAACTAACACCACCACCCTAGTTGCTTGACAAAAAAGGTGATTTTGAATACATTCCAATTAAATTTGTAGGAGGAGTTTGTTAAAATACACTGCACGTAAAAGGTAATTTAAAAATGTAAAGTTTCACATTCTTTTAAAAATGGTTGACTTCCTGTCCACCTACCAAATGTGATACATGTATGCCAAAGCCATGAGGTCCAGGTCATAGCAACCTACTGAAAAAGCAACTTCCTGTTTAGAACAACCCGTCGCCACGGTGACAGCTGTCAACAAGACCTCACGATTTTCCAAATTAAACATCAACAGCGTCCTCAGGCTTCCCTGACCATAATTGAGGTGGAGCTAGTCATCCCATTAGGAGGAGTAAAGCATAGTATAAAACATGACATTTCCTGTTGCCATTAGGTGGCGCTGTGACTATTTGGAAATATTGTCTTGTGAATGTCTTCAGGCCTGGGCCCTTATCTTGCCTGAGCCATTTGGGGCCGACGTTGTTGTAGCCGGGGCCCAACAAATGTAAAACATGCCCCCATCTCACGTTATTATTACATTTATTTCTTCGTAACGGCATTTTAATTTCATAGGAGGAGAGTTCAGAGAGTCACATGCAATATAGAGGAAATGTCTCTCCCCTTCCCTTGTGCCCATGGGAGCACCTCATCTGGATCCTTTCATAGTGACGTCTTTTGAGGCTGACCAGTAGTGTCTCAGTGAAGCTGTTGTCTCGGTGTAGTTGGTCTCTCTTTGTAGCTGTTGTCTCGGTGTAGTTGGTCTCTCTTTGTAGCTGTTGTCTCATGTTGTCTCGGTGTAGTTGGTCTCTCTTTGTAGCTGTTGTCTCGGTGTAGTTGGTCTCTCTTTGTAGCTGTTGTCTCGGTGTAGTTGGTCTCTCTTTGTAGCTGTTGTCTCATGTTGTCTCGGTGTAGTTGGTCTCTCTTTGTAGCTGTTGTCTCATGTTGTCTCAGTGTAGTTGGTCTCTCTTTGTAGCTGTTGTCTCATGTTGTCTCAGTGTAGTTGTTGGTCTCTCTTTGTAGCTGTTGTCTCGGTGTAGTTGGTCTCTCTTTGTAGCTGTTGTCTCATGTTGTCTCGGTGTAGTTGGTCTCTCTTTGTAGCTGTTGTCTCATGTTGTCTCGGTGTAGTTGGTCTCTCTTTGTAGCTGTTGTCTCATGTTGTCTCGGTGTAGTTGGTCTCTCTTTGTAGCTGTTGTCTCATGCTGTCTCGGTGTAGTTGGTCTCTCTTTGTAGCTGTTGTCTCATGCTGTCTCGGTGTAGTTGGTCTCTCTTTGTAGCTGTTGTCTCATGTTGTCTCGGTGTAGTTGGTCTCTCTTTGTAGCTGTTGTCTCATGCTGTCTCGGTGTAGTTGGTCTCTCTTTATAGCTGTTGTCTCAGTGTAGTTGGTCTCTCTTTGTAGCTGTTGTCTCATGTTGTCTCGGTGTAGTTGGTCTCTCTTTGTAGCTGTTGTCTCATGTTGTCTCAGTGTAGTTGGTCTCTCTTTATAGCTGTTGTCTCAGTGTAGTTGGTCTCTCTTTGTAGCTGTTGTCTCATGTTGTCTCGGTGTAGTTGGTCTCTCTGTAGCTGTTGTCTCATGCTGTCTCGGTGTAGTTGGTCTCTCTTTGTAGCTGTTGTCTCATGTTGTCCCGGTGTAGTTGGTCTCTCTTTGTAGCTGTTGTCTCATGCTGTCTCGGTGTAGTTGGTCTCTCTTTGTAGCTGTTGTCTCATGTTGTCTCGGTGTAGTTGGTTTCTCTTTGTAGCTGTTGTCTCATGTTGTCTCTGTGTAGTTGGTCTCTCTTTGTAGCTGTTGTCTCATGCTGTCTCGGTGTAGTTGGTCTCTCTTTGTAGCTGTTGTCTCATGCTGTCTCGGTGTAGTTGGTCTCTCTTTATAGCTGTTGTCTCAGTGTAGTTGGTCTCTCTTTGTAGCTGTTGTCTCATGTCGTCTCGGTGTAGTTGGTCTCTCTTTGTAGCTGTTGTCTCATGTTGTGTCGGTGTAGTTGGTCTCTCTATGTAGCTGTTGTCTCATGTTGTCTCGGTGTAGTTGGTCTCTCTTTGTAGCTGTTGTCTCATGTCGTCTCGGTGTAGTTGGTCTCTCTTTGTAGCTGTTGTCTCATGTTGTGTCGGTGCCCTTGGTGTTGCAGGGATTTATTGATCACGCGGTTTCTCATTTGAACGCTGTGCTGCTGCGTGTCAGGACCGAGGCTATTTACAACTATGTATAGATGAAGCTGCCTTGGAAAAACCTTGTGTCCTCACCATCCTTTGCCTGGTTCAGATGGCAGATAAGGGGTGATTACACTGCTGTATTTATGGACTTCTTGGTGGAAAACATATTAATAGTCTGTTTAAACTGTGCATGCTCTATGAAGTGTAAAATAGGAGTACAATATGTCCAGCCTTGGGGTTAAAACTCCCCAAGATAAACATGAGGGCTCCACGGATGATTTAAATTGCAAAAACAATTAACTTATTTTTTTTAAATGCTACAGACATATAAACACAACTAGGAAACCACTTCTGTGGTAGTTCCCACTACAGTAGGTGTCTCCAGGACAACATTTTGCCTCGATGACTCACACACAATGGGAAAATAATACCAGCAGCTGGTAAAAAGCTGCAATAAATATGAGAGAGTGGGTGTTTTTTTTCTCTTCATTTGTTGTATTTGAAGTCCTAAATTTGGAAGGTTTGCCATGAATGATTCTTTCCTTGATAGCTCTTTACACGAACGGGCCAACTATTTCATCGTCTACAATCTCTTTGTGCGTTCGTGTTGACTTTCCACAACGCTGAGGTATTTCTGTCTGCCGCTGCGTGGAAACCGAGGACCAAAGTGATGATAAAAGTAACACGCTCTCCTCTGATCCGGCCTCTTACCTCTCTGCACACCCTCACGCACTCCGAGGGCAACTTACAGACCTAAATACGGGCAGCACCCATTGGTCACCTCAGTGCCAGCCCTAATTGTGCTTGTTGACAGTTGCTTTGGCCTTGCTGTCAGCCCGCTGCTGAGTGAACCCGTTGAGAGACCCGGCTTCCACTCCACTTCCTGCCTCCCCTTCTTACAATGGAAGTCCCCCGTCATGTGACCAGTGGGCTTTCCCCCAGCTGCAATGAGAAAACGTTCAGGAAGTGTGATGGGGGGGGGGCCGGGGGTGTTCCCCCCTCCACATGGCATAGACGGAAAAGACTCGGGAGGCATGTAAATCTGTGTGGTTGTCATTGGAATACGTCAGCGTGCTTCCTGTTGAGTGGATGATCTTTGTTCTGCTCAGAGGAAGACCAGTGAATCATACGGTGGGCTTTGTGGTTCAAACACATTTTCTAAGGCCTCTGCGTATTTTGCAGATTCTAAGGAAGGAAATCTTCTTTGCTGGAATGTCATCTAACAGAGAGTCAGTTGTTCAGTGTTTACATGAGGGCAAGTCAAACGGTTGTATAAAATAGTAATATGCCACCTTTATTACAAACATCAGGGCTGGTACTTTTTAATACTAAGAATTCACAGAAGAATGATCTAAAGTGGCCTCCCTTAGATTTTATAAAAGCAAAAGTGGATTTACCCTCATCTCCATCCATTTTCCGCAATACATCCATCAAGTCAGTTTTATTTCTGTAGCCCAATATCACAATGAATAAATCTGTATCAAGGGGCTTTACAATCTGTACAACAACCCTCTGTTCTCCAACACTTGCTTCAGATAAGGAAAAAAATGAAGAAATGTCAGGAAGAGCATTTGAGAAGGCTGATTGCATTAGATGTAACCAACATAATAACCATGTTTTGATAGAATCACACCAGCAGTAACGCCGAGACATGAGCACTTAACCAGAGCATTTTACATCTCAGATTGTTTGATGTGAAGGCTTTTTTTAGAGGCCCTAAGTATCCAGTTAAATCCAATAAAAAGGTAAAATATATTAAAAATATATGAATAAATAAAGTCTCATCCCCTTAATCATCCCCGCGTTGTAAACCCATGATGCTTAGTATACAGGCCACTCAGCTCGGACAGCATGACTCTGCAGTTCTTCCAGACTTTTGTAACGTTTGCCTCAACCATCCTGGCTTTGTCCCTGGAATCGATATTTAGTTTTTAAGATGGAGAACCCAAGGCCCGAGTTGAATGTAATCAATTGAACAATACACTTATCTCAATGAAAACAGACCAAACCGCTGACTAATGACTTTGGGCCAGTTCACAAGATTTAAGGAGGAGTATGCATCGTGGCCTCCTCTCTTAGTTGACTTGAATGTGTCCTCCTTCCTTTAAGAAGAGTTTAAAGGAACAAAGGCTTCATTTAAGTATGTCAGTTGTGTAAAGTCTAAAGCATTATTGTTAGTTATTAAACTGTGGGAGACGAACAGTCTGCAACTTACAATTCTTTTTTTATCTTTGATTATTTAGCTTATTTATTCAGTGAATCCATTCATTGTTTGGATGAAAAACAGAAAACAATAAAAAAAATAATTGATTAATTGATAATCAAAATATTCAATGTCAATTGATTTTTAATGTTGATCTCCAAACCGATTAATCTACTAAATCATTGCAGCTCTATATTATATTTTCTGGGAATAATATGTTTGCCTGGTCTTGCTTAGAAATGACATCCTTATTCCAGAATTACGGTTTATGTAAAAGGTCAAGTTTTTTTTTTCAAAGTTCCTGATTTTAGACCTCAAGTCCCGTCAGAAGTTCCTGTGCTCACCTGTCTGTTTGTCTCCGCAGTGTATTTGGCATCTCCCCCGTCGTCCAGAGCAACTGTTCCTACACATGGAAGCTCATTGTGCACCCGGACCGTAATTGGAACCACTTTGTGAATCCCATCATGCTGCTGATCCTCTACTACACCCTGGCTACGCTCATCCGCCTCTGGCTGCAGGAACCCATCGACCAGCTGGGGGTGAGGACAGCAGACGGAGATGCAATGAAAGAGCGTGATCGAGTATCGGCCTTTTTAGTTCACGGCAAATCACATTATTGATTGTTTGCTTTGAAATTTGACACAAACAGAACTAGAAAATGTCATCGGATTCACAAAGGAGGGAAATTCTACCCTAAACACCTTGACTTTATTATTTAAAAATGTTTTTTTTATGATTTGGGATGTGCAGTGCAGTATTGTTTATGATGCTTTTTTTCAGTCATCAGAAACAAAATAGTTTTATGTTCTTTTAAAATCGTAGCGTAAGGGCTTCTGTCTAGATTTGGCTGCGATGCAGTCAATCATAGAGAAATAAATGTACACAGATGGAGAAGTAGTAGTAGTGCTGCTCTTCACACTTCCTCTCTGGTCGTTGATGCAGCAATGATGTGATCAGACAATAAAATACAAGACAATTATTTATGCTAATCAAAGAATAAATTACAACTCTTAATTATAAACAGCGAAAGTAAATTTAAAAGATAAGAGATTTGTATTGAATTAAAACCCTAAAGTGAACCAGAAAACTAAACTGTACCTAGATTATTGCCTCTAGATAAATAACCTAACAAACGGTGTGTGATTATTTGTGCTGTTGAACTGGAATGAGCTCCGGCTTACAGAAAGCTTGATATGGATGTAAACCTGTCTGGATGCAGGCGGGCAGTGTTTTGTCAAAGATGTTTAGTTGAATGTGGAAACAAACAAAAAAACTACTACGCCTCCATACGGCTCGTCAGTGAATTCCAGACAGTGAACTGAAATAGAAGCAGATTGAATTAAATGGGCAGCCAGGTGGCCTCGTGATCAGAGGAACTGTATTGATGGAAGATTCCAGGACGATCGATCGCTGGCTGGATCTGTCCGCTGTGGCTCAGGTGTTATCCGAGACACTGGGGGTCTAATTTTGACAAAGTGTGAGAGCAGGATGCATCTTGGCACCATGTTCTCATGTTCCTGTGCTCTATAGGGGGAATGTTACATAACAGCTCAGACTCGACAATGTCCAGCACTTGTAGACAACAACAGATAACAATTCTTTGGTAAAATTCATCCTGATGAAGCTCTTAGGGCAGAAACCCTAAAAAGTGTACTGAAGTAGACCTGCTGCAGTTGTCATGATAGGTCATGTAAACCTGAATGGTGAGAAGACCCTCACCACCTGAATTTTACCCATCTTCCTTCATCCCAGTGCTGGAGGCTCAGCTCCTCTGTCCTGAAATGGAGTTATAGATTAGTGTTTTTATAGAGAGGTCAATACTTCCCTGCAAACCTGCAGGGCTGTATGCATTATTGATCTCCCCATAGAGGTGTGTGTGTGTGTCTGTGTGTGTGTGTGTTTTTACCTGCTCTTACACTTTAGATGACGCTAATAATAAAACATGAATAAGACATAATTCAGCAGCTGACAGGTTTGTTCGATAGTAGAGATGCCAGAGCTCCAAAAAGACAAGAAAGGATGCACTATATTACCATTTACTCATTAATTTAAAGCTTGCTTTTTAGTGTTTATTAAGCAGTAATTATCCAATGCAGTAAAAACTGTGGAAACGGAATAATTTGTATCAAATCTTAATCAAAGTATCCAAAAGGAATGAGACACGATATCTGACTCTTTATTTATAGTACGGCTGCTTTCAAAGATGCTCCTGAAACGCGGCAAACTGTGACAAACGGCATCCTCTCTGTCTCACAATAGTGGACTGAGCTCACTGTCCAGTGGTGAAGATATTCATCTTCTATACTGCCTATCTTTGTTTTTTCAGGACACGGATGAAGATATGTGCGAGGAGGAAGATCTGGATGGAAACGGAAGGAGTAACTCGGCCAACAGGAAGAGGCATATGTGGTGGGAATCGCGGCAGGGCACCGACGAGAAGAACGTACGTCAGGCTTAATACACACATGACTAACGTAGTATTGATTACTACACATTAACACATTGATTACTGGACAGGTCGTTAAGTAACCATCCTTTGGTTAGGAGAGCATTCTACAACAAATACACACAATCCAATTGTAAAAAAACAACAAAAAACATGCAATTACATGCTTACGTTTTTTTTTTTTTTGCCTTGCCTTTCTGGCCTTGGAAAATTTCCTTCAACTTCTTTCAAATAGAAGCTAAAAAAACCCAAATTACACAACTGAGATCTTCAGTAGCTGTTGAACTATTATGAGGCGGAATGGAAAAAACCCAGAAACCTTCCCTTTGTTAACTCAAACTGTACGACATCTTGTTTTCACCTTCGTACTAGACTCATCCCTGGAAAGATTTCAGCTGGAAATACACACACACACACACACACACACACACACACACGCATTCTGACCTTGTTCCCATATCAAGGTCCGTAGTCTGTCTCCACTGGCCACCTCCTGAGGTTTAAAAGCTTTTAGGGTGTGCAGACATAGATGAGTGATGGGCTCGATTTACAGAGTAGTGCTGATGGACTTTGTTCCTGCTTATCAGCGACTATAAAGAACAAGGGGGCCTTTGACTTCAGCAGCTCATCGATAACACACCTTGCCCTGTATGCTCTTTTCTCCCCGTAGCTCCTCTCCACCCTGGACGGCTTCAGTACTACTGAGGTGGGGGCTGCTCTGGATGTGTCCTAAATCTATGCATCTTAACCCCCCAGCCTTTCTGCAAGAAAGGGAATCGCTGTAAAGTTGCTTTTCACACTGCACCCTCACAAGATATATCCCTAACCTGAGTTTAAAAGTTCAGTTGTTTTTAACTCTTTAAAAAGGCTACATTTGGGCTATAAATTACAAACTACACCACAGTCACATGACCTCAACATCACCACGACGAAGCTAAAGGTTGGCTGGTGTTCGGCGTTATCGTGTTTTGTAGTAAGCCGCTTGTTGGCGACCATTTTTAGATAAAAGAAAAAGCCTCAATGTTCACAAACTTATTTCAAACTTATTTACTGGTATGTTTTTTGTTAAAATAATAACTCATGTTAAGTTTTTAGGAATTATTCAATATCCAAGTATCCCCCTTTTGGGCCTTTTTATAAAACGAGTGAACTCGTTAAAGTTAACTGGGTTATAAGGCAGGTTGTGCCGGGTCAAAATAAAGACTGTGCAGTGTGAAAAGTAGAAGGAATCCCTGTCCTGCCCTACAAAGCCAAAGTGTGGAAATGAAGCACCCAACAAACTAAGTGAACTTCTGTGATCTGCTTTTTCTGAGGGGGAAAAATGAAATATCAGCTGGTGAATAACTGAATCACGAGAGCCGTTACTCCCGTTTGTCTTTGTGGGGCAGGATGCAGTACAGTAGTGTGATCCCATGATAATCCCGTTCCTCGGTTACTTTTTTTATTTGTAATTTGTGATGATGATCCACAGGCTGTGCCCACCTCTAACGGGACGTCCTTTGACTTCGTCACAACCGAGAATCGACCGGTCTGTAAGGACTTGTATTCCACCCCTCAGTATAAAATCGACGAGCTCAGTGACTTTCCAGGTGAGCTCTATACCGCCTCTTCTCTACATTTCCTAAAGTCCTTCTCTTTAGTTGCATTGTAAACTAGCATTGCTACCATGTGGAAATTCTGCAATGCATATTATGACTATTTTTTACATTGATATTACTTCAAAGGTTTATGTGGTTGACGGAGATTCTGAGACTTACATTTAAAACCAGGTGGAAACACTCAAGGGGAATTGTAAAATCTTGTTTTGGGCTTTGAGAATTCACATTTTTAGTCCTGGCAGTGCTACGGTTGTCGGGATGTCAGTCTATCAGCCAGTCACACATAACTAGTGTTCATATTTCCATGAAATATTGTACATAGTTTATATTAATGCTCCAGGGGGCAGGATCTCTTGGCCTCTAATGAAGATTTCTCTTTTTAACTATTCTTTTAAATAAGTGTCTTGCATTTGCCTCCAACTTACTAGAAGCTTAATTACTAATTCAATGTTTATTTTTTTTTTACGTTTTCTTTTTACAATTGTGTCTGTATTATTATATGGCATACATTTTTATGAGGGGATTTCTTTTCAGAATTTTGGGAATTCAATCGCCCATAATAACTCTATAATAAACTGGGTAGCCAAAATACAGACATACCCACCATTAAGACATTATCATGCTGTTTTCCTGGCTACCTGCACAGAAAATAAAAATGCATCAAAATCAATGTTTTTGCTAATAATTTAGCAAAAACTAATTTAAAATAATTGATATCTGTTAAAAAAATGTCTATTTCCTAATAAAATCGACAGTGGATTTATGTAAACAACCTTTTAATGTAAAGGGTTCAAATACTGAAAATTCATTCATATTATATGGTTATGACCAGAGTGAAGTTGGTTAAAAACATAATGAATGATAATTAAAATAATATTAATATATCATTTTTTTTGTCATTTTTGTCCACTAGTTAGCGGTAGCCAAAGCAACTTTTTAAAAGTAACAAGGGTCGACTCAATCATGCCTCGGAGGAGCTGAACATTTCTAACAGTGAGTTCTGTTTCTGCGTCCAACCAGAGAAGAAGGAAGAGTGTGTGTATGAGGTGTGTGTCCCGTCGGAGGAGTCGGCGTTGGAGGGAGAAGAAGAGAAGTCTGAGGGGGAAGAGGAAGGGATGAAGCAGAGAGGCGTCGGTGCGATGGTGAAAATCTTCCACTTCGTCATGAAACAGAGCTACATCTGTGCTCTCATAGCCATGATGGTGAGTAATGCAGCCGCAGATGTAAGCTGGGAGCTACAGGAGATGGCTTATGCTGTGTCTCTTTTATTGGATGTCAAAATGGAAAACATCCCAAATCTGTTTAAAAAATAACCATAAACAAACTGTTGCTCTCTTCAAGTTGAAGATAGCGAAAAAGATAAAATCATCCAAAGTGTGATTTGATGTTTCCCAGTGTGCAGTTTATATTTATAGTTTTATTTGACGTGACAAGAACATTATCACCATAAAGTTACACTCTCTCACTCTCACATCCCTGGATGAATCCTAGTTAAAGAAATCTGTAATTTCACTTTTATTATGATTATTTCTAACACAGAGACACTTTTAATGTATTAAATGATTAAGCGTTAAATGCATTTTATCCAATAAATACAAATCTAAATATACAATATAAGCAAATGATCAAATCTAGAATTTTTCTTCTGGATCAAAAAGTAATCCAGGTGATGGTTATGTGTGCATCCATGCAGTGTAAACTGTGACTGACTGGTTTTCACTTAAAGCATGATGGGAATTGTAGTGTGTATTGCGATTCTTGGATTAACTGGAAAGTGCATAGACACCGAGCTGAAACTCTCCAAATATAGGATGAAACATTTGATCTCACTGCCTTAAACATCTACAGAAGTAAAAGTGAAATGTTCTGTGACTCGCTCTTCGTCAGGCGTGGAGCATCACCTACGTCAGCTGGCTGACCTTCGTCTTCCTCATCTGGTCTTGCACGCTGTGGATGGTGAGGGACCGGAGGCGTTACGCCATGCTGTCGTCCCCCTTCATGGTGGCCTACGGAAACCTGCTGATAGTCCTGCAGTACATGTGGAGTTTTGAGAAAGTGGACTACAAGAAAGTCTTGGGGTTCTTTGTCAAGAAGGATAACGCTTTCCACTCACTTTCATCCAAGGTTTGGGAGTTAAAGACGAAGCGTTGTCTTGATTTTTTTATTTTATTTCACATTGTCAAGTGTTACTGTCTACTATCAACCCATGCGATCATCTAAACTGACCTTTACATTGAGTGACAACCTGTGATCTGTAATATGTGCAAGGATTTCTAATGGGACAGATGTACCCCGTATGCAGCTAAGGGAACATACAGTGGAGCTTTGTGTCTCTAATAGTCAATTAATTCAATAAGAGAGGGCAGCCATGCAATGCAGTCATGAAGGAAAGGCTCAGACCTGTAGTGTTTTGACATGGATCAGACCTAACGGTGTGTAGGAAGAGATCCTATAGGCCAGTAGTCACTGACTTACACACACATTATACCTCATACTACAGTTTTATTAAACATGTGTCTGGATGCAATTATGCTTCACACCTGTATTTTTGTAACGTTTATTTTAAGTGTCAGATGAATGCAAAGTGTGCTGGAACGACCGGCCAAATATTTTTTTGGAGCGAGTGAATAAATCCATTGCATTGACTTCAGTTCATCCTTTCTTCTGTGTTTGTCCGAACGTTGTATTTATTGTGTGTAGGCCCTGTGTCTGCTGAGCTTCTGGCTGCTGCTACGCCAAACGCTAACGGAGAGAAGGGAGAAACAAAAGGAAGACAGTGCCAGCCTTTCAGATGTTCATGTGGAGGATCAGAAGAAGCAGAAGGGTAAGACCTGGGCTCTTATTTTATTACGATTAGAAGAAATCTTCTAGGTATTTCATATGTAATAACGGATACAGTTTAAGCTGCTAGCACTTCCCGTACGTCTGAAAAGATACCAACCAACTGTCATTTCCATGTATCTGAACTAATATGAATTAGGGATGAGAGTGGCATTTTACATTTTTCTTGCCTTTTGTTATGAAGCCTTCAGCGACATTCCTCACCTTATGCTCTTTATATTTCTGCTCCCTTCCCTTCCTTGTGGCTGAAGCTGTGGTTCTCATTTATTAGCCAGTTTTTTTGGAAAGCTCTCTGTAAAAACCTTCACCTTCCCTGCTCAGTTAGTCAGTTGCTGCTGTGTTTTATAGAGGAAGAGGACTCTGATGAGGAAGGGAAGGAGGACATCATGCAGGTTCTGGGCAACTTGGTCATGGCCCTGCTGGTCAAATACTGGGTCTACATCTGCGGAGGCATGTTCTTCTTCGTCAGCTTCGAGGGAACCATCGTCATGTACAAGATCATCTACATGATGATGTTCCTCTCCTGTGTGGCGCTCTACCAGGTAACAAAACACACCTGTGATTGTGAGGGCCTTGTTCACATGCTGGATGAAGCCACATGTTTCTCTGAAATCCCCCCTTAGTTATCTTCAATAAACGTTTCCGCCCACATTCTTTAAATATATTCTGTAACTTCGTATTTCACTGCATTAAATAACTAAATATTACTTTTTATAGATATAGATTATAGATATTTCATATCTATGGAATACTTTTGAATCTTGACTATTGATAACATAAATGTATCTTCAGACAAAAAAAAAATGTGATGACCTCATTTGCTATAATAAAGCCTTTTGAAGCCAAATCGGATGCGTTAAAAAATGTACCGTCATCAGAACTCACTGTATGTGTTTATTCCAAACTTAGCATATGGGTAGGATGCTGTAAAGTTTCCAAATTCAATTTCCCAAAGACAGAATGCTGACCATTTTAGTACGTCATAAAGTCTGTGTACAGCAGGTACATAATCCACAGTGTATTCCTGACTGTTTTATAACCACGGCCGCAGTAAAAACAGTCGGTCGCCCTGCTGTAAATCCAGACGTCCCCTGTGCTCCCTGATCAATTCAATGCATCACCGTTGTTAATGTCAGAGAATGACAAAACCGCTGAAACACAATGATCACAACTGTACTCGTCTAGGTGCACTATGAGTGGTGGCGAAGGATCCTGAAGTACTTCTGGATGTCGGTGGTGATGTACACCATGCTGGTCCTCATCCTGGTCTACACCTACCAGTTTGAGACCTCGTTTCCCTTCTGGAACAAAATGCTGAGAATGGACAAAGAGAGGTGAGCTTCTCCGAATCGCCTGCATTAAAGGGCCGCTGATATCTTAAGGCAATGAGAGTCTTTCAGTGGGTTTGAATTACTGTTAGTTACAGAAGACCTGACAAGTGAGAAAACAGAAATTCTGTTGTAATCATTTCCTCTTCTGTGTGTGTCTGAAGTTTTTCTTGACCTTTTCTTGTCTTCTCGTCTTGTTTGCAGTGAATGAGTTGCACACATTCACACCTGAGAGCTTCCTCAGTACAAGGTTCAAAGTTCAAGTCTCACGTTTTTCCTGTTTCCATCTGTGCAGCCTGGAGGACCTGGGCCTGAAGAAGTTTACCGTCTCCATGCTGTTCTCCAGGATTTTCATTCCCAGTTCCTTCCTGCTGGTGTGTATTCTCCATCTGCACTACTTCCACGACCGCTTCCTCCAGCTCACCGACCTGCAGGCCGTAGTGGCCAAGGAGGAGAGCACTATCTACAGGTGTGACATGTTCTCTTTCCTTCCAGTGGTTTGTTTACGCTCATAGAGCTGAGTGGCAGGCCGGGTGATTTCAACAAACGTTGGTCATAGACAGATCCAGACGCTTCACCTTTTGCTTAGCGATGTTTGTCTACAGTATTTATATTGAGGAGGTAACAAATGTTTCATTGGATCTTTAAGAAAGATCATGCTGAATACAGCAAACAAACTCCACCGCAATTTATCTTTCCAAAAGTCATGACCCCGGATATATCGGGACTACTTTCTTCCTTCATAACAAGCCTCTACTCGGGACGAGAGACTCTGTAACATTAGTAGACTCCCTGGTGCAACATGAGCTAGCGGCATCGAGTGCAGATGCACTGGATCAGGAAAAGCAAAAAGTCAGCTCTCAAAAAACGAGAAAATAAGGAAAAATATCTGCAAACAGAACAGGAGAAGTTCACAAATGATTTAAAACGAGTAAAAACATCGTTGCAGATCTGATCCGATCTTAAAACGAGTGCAGCTGGAATCAAAACAAATTTGTCTGGATATGAGAAAAGATTTCATATTTATTTTTTCAGTATGTAGGAAAATGTGCTTAAGTTTAGCTAATGTTAGTGGCTTTGTCACTAAATAAGGTTATGTGAGAGACACAAACTGAATCATCTAAACAACCTAAACCTAAGAATACCCGCGCTAACCAGAGGTGAAAACATTCATCCCGTTTCATCCGTCACTGTTCTGGATCATCATCACCCATCAAACACACCCTGATAAACGCCCATTATGACCGCTGTTCTCACACATCTGTCATGTCCTCCTCTGTCTTATAACATTCACATTTTCACTGTGTGTGTGTGTTTAACTTGACGGTGGCGTTGTTGTAGAGTTTCCATTGTTTTTTGCCGCCGCCTGCTCAGCTCGTCTCCGCTCTGCTTCTCTCTGTGACCTGCTGCCGTCTCTCCTCTGCCACCCTTTTCTCACAGCCACGCTAAAGTCAATGGCCGCGTCTATCTGATCATGAATAGGTGGGTATCTGCTCGCTTTCTGTGGCATCCGTCACCATCCCAGTTCACCTCTTGAGTCTCAACTTCCTCTTCCTGTTGCAATACATCCTCCTCCCCCCCTCCCCCCACACTGACTTGACCCCGTTACCCTGTTTTTGCCGATGATGACACATCGACGATCTTCTGATATTTCTTATTCCCGGAGATTCTCTATTTGACTGTGTTCGTTTTCAGGCTTTGTGCATTTTCATTGTTATTTTTGCCTGTAGCCATCTCTTTTTGGGTTCACTCGTATCTTCCTGGATCTTTAACCCCCTTCCAAACCCAGCCCAGCCCTTTCCCACAATCAAACCCTTCTACTACTGAGAGTTTCACAATCTGTCAAACAAGCATGTTTGAATCTGAAAGACGTGTTCTTCCCTTCCAGCATTTTTGCCACACACCCACATCGCTGCACTTGAATCCCAGAAAATTACCCCCTTCCTGAAAAGAGCTCGCCTATTCCAAACCACAGTTGCCCTTTGGCCCGTTTTCATGCATTTTAATGAAACTGCATTGGATATTTTTAAGTGTCAGTTTCAGCCTGCTGTTGTCGGTTTCTCTCCTCTCTGTTCATTTTGACTTCTGTGTAACTTTATTGTTCCGAGCAGCATCAAGCAAAAAATTCCCACTCAAGAGAGCAAGTAAGTGCGACCACTGGATAATAAGAATGCCTGCCTTGATATGCGGCCGGTTCATGCAAGCCATACCCGACCTTTGACCTCGCTCCATTGCCTGAGAAGAATTTAAAGGGTTAATGCCTCCCTTCGGCTGCTATCATTACTCTGCTGCAAGAAGAAAATCCCTCAGGTGCAAGAAAAACCAAACGAACGACATAGATTTGTCTTAAAGAATGCAGAAGGAATGTGCACTGCTTATCGATGACGATGCCTGATGAAGCGCTGCTCTGCTGTTAGCACAGAGCTGACGATTCCCATCCATACGTTTGCATCGGAGCCTGTTGACAACCACCCGAACCATGTGTGTGTGTGTGTTGTATTTGTATACTAATGAGGACGCAATGCCTTCAACAATGTAGGAATGTGAGGAAGTTAGAAATAAGTTGGATTTTTTCTTTGATTTCTTACATTTCTGCTTGTGTTTAGATCAGATTACTTTCTTGTAAGGGTATGTTAAGGTCACTTTAATGAGAGGACATGTTTTATAGTCAGAATGATTAAGGAACCATTCACTTTTTCACCGGGGGGGGGGGAAAGAAGAGCTTAGGGGTTAAGGTGACGGCCATGGTACAAGTCCGACTGGGGACCCTACCATATCTTCTCTCCACTGTCTCTAAAAAAGTTTTAAAAAGCTCAAAACTTTAATACTTTAAAAATGGATTGCAGGGTCAGATGTGCGTAACTTAATTCAAGGCTGTTATATGAAAACTGAGACATGGGCTCTGACCCCAAGGGAGCTTTGGGGTATGGCACATGTGTAATGTAATGGAGTTGTAATATTGGACTTTTACAGAACATTTATTGTTGTGTATAATCATTTAATTTGAGTGAGTCTCTCAATGACCCGTGTTCCTCATATCTTTATTTCTCTTGTAATATGTATCCCGACCTGAGGCCGACTGCGGGTGAAACAAATCAATCATCCCCATGTTCTATGATCACGCTCCAGCTATTGAGCCTTTGGGAAAGTGCAGACCAGATTTGAATGTTGTACTTTGTACATGTGTGTCTCTTTTCAGCTTCAGACAACGTTTAGGAAGGAGTCTTGAAGTTAGAAATCAGAAGCCCATCCCCAGCAAAATTTGTTACTGGATGATTGTGTGATAAGATCTCCTGCTTGGTTCCAAAAATGACGCCTAAAAATAACATCAGGGTCCTCATAAGTATAGAGATACAGGTGTGTGCGTGCGTATGCATGTGTCCGTACTAAATAAATCACATGTCTTCAGACTGGTGCACCAGGATGGCAGCCTGGCAGACCTCACCATGCTCAGCGCCAGCTCAGTGTCGAGCTCTCAGTCAAGAGAGCAACAGGAGAAGCAGGAGGAGCAGAGGGAGTGGGGGACGGAGAAGGAGAAGGAGAAGGAGCAGGCCCTGGTGGTGGTGATGTATGACACTGACATGACTGGTGAGAAGCCCAAGAGCTTCTCCGATCAGCCGCAGTCCAGCGCGGAGGAGAGCCAGCAGGGCAGCGTGGGGACGGAGCCGGAGCCGAGCACCGACCAGAGCTCAGGTAACACAGCAGGTCCACCAACGCCAACGAGAATACACAGGGAATCATGTTCACCATCATTTTCATCATCAAAGACGTTAGTTTGATACTAACTGTAATGAGTCACGTCAGGCATTCCATTATTGAATTAAACACTGAAAAAGTCAACTGTCAAGAAGTGAATCACAGAATGCTGTAATTAATAATGATAATAATAATAATAAAATTGAATTTATATAGCGCCTTGACCAACTAGAGTCAAGTATTTTTAAGAAAACGTTATAAAACATTTTATAATGACTTTTACATTCAAGTACTTCATAATTGATAATCCCTCACTGATATACTTTTTGCAAGAGTCATACTCATATTGTTATCAATGTATGATAACAGTGACTGTGATGCGTAGAATGTGCTACAGCTATGCAAATAATAATACACTGTGATCCTCGCAAAACATGTGAGTGACCAAGAATTATAACGTGTTATGATTTTTGAGTCATAATAAAACTATTTGAAATGTGTTATGATTATAGTTGTAAAACATTCTGAATATTTATGAGATAAGTTTAATTATACGGCAGATTGTATTGCATTCGAGGTATGTTTATAATGCGTGATGGACAGGGGAGTCATGGAAAGTGCCATGTTTCCAAACAAATTCATAAGATAATAAAACTGCTCATAGCTATGCGGCTGATCGCCTTTCAGGCTTGTATTTGAATACTTCAGCATCTCGAGTGTTTCCCTCCCAAAGTAAAGCTTCCCACACTGCCGGCCATGTTTCTCCTCTCACTGTTTACAGCTGAGTCTCACATGTTCTGTTACCAAGGAGCTCCAGAGCGCTTTCAGTCACGGCTGAAGATGCATTTTCTCTCACTTCAGCTCGGAAGACTTGTTGCATACAAACTTTAAAGGGCAAAGCTCTCTGAGAGAAGCTCTGCTGTCCAAGCATCGGCTGCCTCCGCTCTCACCAGCCAGCCATTAATCATCCCAAGTCAAGCTGTAAAAAAATCAGTTGTATTGCAGATCTTTTCGGTTGGGTGAGATTTACCTCTGGTTTTCTGTTCTGACACGGAGCGTAGCTCAAGTGATCACTCTCACCCATTACGTTGTCCCGCCAAAGCCGGCAAACAATGCATATTTATGCGGACGGACGCACCGGTCTTAAATAAAAATGTTTATATACACAGAAAATAAAACGGGTGATAAAACACAACCTTGCAGGGCCTCTCGGTTAATAATGAGCTGCAAGCTATATGAGCTATATGCGTTCTCAGGGTTTTCTTATCCAAACAATGAGGCCTCTATTACAACCTGCAGATAATACGGCTTCTGTAACAACATCCACCCACAAGCAAACCGCGGCTGGAGGTTTTACACCCTTTTGTA
This sequence comes from Eutrigla gurnardus, assembly GCF_963514095.1. Classification (NCBI taxonomy): domain Eukaryota; kingdom Metazoa; phylum Chordata; class Actinopteri; order Perciformes; family Triglidae; genus Eutrigla; species Eutrigla gurnardus. Next base: position 21,125,907 of record NC_139918.1, read on the forward strand.
TATATATATATATAATATAAAACCAAATATTAAGTCGTCATTCTAAGGTGATTAAAGCAAAAGTTTGGAATTTGCTTGGGTATCAGGCGTGTTTCATTACATGTTGACATACACAGCCGTTTTCACAGTTTCAGAATGCAGGTATAACACATGCTTGGCTGTTACGTTGGCCCCTATAAAATGGTATTCATGTTGACATTTCAGTTTCCCTCAAGAACATATAACACACATCACTCCGATGTTAATCCTTTGACCAAACGTTTGCCTTTGTTGGTTGAATAATGTTGGTTTACCTTTTTTATTGCATGTTCAGAACTTGGTAATGAAGAATCATACCTTTTTAATTGTTTTAGACCTCAATAGAGGTCTACAGCCAAGAGGAATTACTTATATCAGGCATGACTACCCAGGTGAAGCTTTTTTTTCATGTAAAGTGGTGACGAAAAGAAAAAAAACATAGTTTATCGCTTGTTCCTGCAATGAAAAGAGAGAATCATAGTCTCCAGCCTGAGTTGGTGTTTGAGCAAAATGCCAGCAGAGGATTAAAGGCGTTTAACCAGAGCACATGCAGTCCTGATTTAAGAGATGAAACCTGGAAACATCTCTTCAGTCTTGCATTTTCCTATTTTAAGTGTTCTGTTTTTGTTCTTTTTTTAATCTCTTCTCCTTTAGATCTGAAGAATAAATGGCACCTGGTGGTCGACCGTCTGACTGTGCTCTTCCTCAAGTTCCTGGAGTATTTCCACAAACTGCAGCTGTTCATCTGGTGGTTACTGGAGATCCACATCATCAAGATCGTGTCCTGCTACATCGTCATGGTCTCTGTCAAAGAGGTGCGAAAGCAACAGGGAATCACGTTCACCTGTCAAAGATGCTTGAGTTTGAAATGGTCAGCTCCAGGGTAGCGTGTGCGTCATGCATGGTATACATATAAGTGATTTTCTTGGCCTTTACGGATATATACTGTATTGGTATCAAGTTTTTTAAAACACTCAAGTATCGGCTTCAAAAATCTATTTCTGGATCTTTGTTAAATCTATTTTGGAAAACCCCAAAAGACCCAAGTTGTGAGAGTTCACTGTTTTAACTGCTTCCCTCGTGCTACTTCCAAAATGGAAAATTCTCACCACAGGCGTTATTTGTTCATACACTTTTATATGATAAGTTGCTTTATTTTAAAAGGGATTCCACATCATCTGGCTTACATTGTGCCCTGCCAAGCCTTTATTCCCCCACTTGTTCTCATATAAACGGTCCCACAAAAAGGCAATTTTTTAGGTTTGATAATTTCACAATCTTCAATAACTAAGTACATTTAATACAGTTCTGTGGCGAGGAGTTATTCAATTAATAATCACAAATATCAGTTACATTAAACATTGATTTATGTTTTGCTTATACACTGTATAAAATAACTTGATCTCTTTTAGAATAAACCAGGATTGTTTATTACACCGCAGACTGGCCGGTAATAGTCTGGGGGCATTTGGGCGCCCTGTTTTAACTGTTACAGGTTCTGGATGGAAACTAAAGTCCTGGGTTTTCTTGCCGTAAAGCTCTTTGAGTTTGACACAACTGTCTGAGGGGTTTTGTCTGGATAAACTGTTCAGGCGTTTAGATTCTTATTAAAACACACTTTTATAGACTTAATTTTTTCTAATATAATCATTCTTTATTTATGGTCCTTGACCTCTGGTTTGACGTGTGCACTGTGCAGCTCCTTGTTGGAGCGAGACGTCCTACAATCGGAAGATTGCTCGATCCCCAGACCAAGAGAGTGTGTGAATTAGCATGTTAATCAGACACCGGTGGGCAGGTGGTAACGTGCATGGCAGCATCTGCCATCAGTGTATGAATGGGTGTTGACATGTAAAGTGCTTTGAGTGGTCAGAAAGACTTGAAATGTGCTATATAAATGTAGGTACATGTTTTTTTTTATTTTTTTTTTTATTTGCCACATTATTCTTTACTCACCTTTTAAAAAAAGTAAAACCGTGAAATGTAAATAAAATTTAAATACGTTGAGAATGTCAGTGGAAAAGGGATTCATGTGAGTTTTTTTCTCTCTTTGTCCTCGTCGCCTGTATTGTCTCCTGTGCAGGTGTCTTTGTTCAACTACGTGTTCTTGGCGTCCTGGGCCTTTGCGCTGCCCTACAGTCAGTATCGTCGCCTTGCCTCCAGTGTTTGCACTGTCTGGACGTGTGTCATCATCATATGTAAAATGTTGTACCAACTGAAGACTATTAACCCCCCATCCTACTCCAAGAACTGCTCCATGGTAAATATATTACGACATATACGCTACATACTGCCAAACATTATCCTCTCTATCTTGAGTTTCCTCAAGAATCAAATTCTACGACATTTATACAATTATATCTTCTGTCCACAGCCAGACAACTACTCACAGGACCAGATGACTGAGATGCAGGAGTCTCTGCTGTATAAGGGGCCGGTGGATCCAGCCAACTGGGTGGGCCTGGAGAAGTCTGCTGACCTTCTGGGCTACCTCAGGGTGAGCAGTGGAAACATTCAGCAGCTGGACATCACAGCAGGAGAAGAACGACTCATGAAGCTATGATCATGCAAATAAAGAAAAATAGTGAAGGGAACACAATCTAAGGTCTGTTCACTAGTGGTGGCAGCTGGTTACCTACTACATTATACATACAATGACAATATGTTGTATTTCAGGGCGGTTATGACTCACTGCTCCTTTTAAGAGTTTCAAAAAATGAATGCATTCAGAAAGGACTCATTCAAACCTTTTTAAAACACTTATGCATAAGTGTTTTAGTGATGTTTTAAATAGTGAAGGTTGAGCTGGATAAATGAGACTTTGATGATATTGTACGAGTCGTGTGAGAATTTGTAAATGGAGGTTTTGTTCTTGTTTAATGCAGCCTCCTTAAGTTCATCTTTTTTTTTTTTTTTTTTTACAGTCAATTAACCAATCCGTTAGTGTCTTCACCAAAACAAACCCATATTTAAAGATATTCTCCATCTTTGCAGAACAACCTCTTGATGCTGGCTCTGTTAGGATTTGAGGTGACCATCTATCGCCATCAAGAATACTTCCGACTGAGGAACAAACTGTCGCCACCGGCCGCCAGGATCATCTTCCACGACATCACCCGGCAGCATCTGGACCTCGGCATCGTCAGCTTCATCAAATACTTCATTAACTACTTCTTCTACAAATTTGGACTTGAGGTATAGAAGAGCGAGAAGAGCGGCCGAATTAGTTTTTTACCTGGAAACGTGGTTTCATGTCTTTATTGCTTGTGTGTTTCCTTCAGACGTGCCTGCTGTTAGGGGTCAATGTCATCGGGCAGCGAATGGACTTCTACGCCATGCTTCACGCCTTCGCCTTGATTGCAGTCATGTATAGACGCAGGAGGAAAGCCATCGCTGAGATCTGGCCCAAGTATTGCTTCTTCCTGGCCTCCATGATCACTTTCCAGTACTTTGTCTGCATCGGGATTCCACCAGCAGCCTGTAAAGGTTGGTGTGAACGGCCAGATTGTATTTATTGATCTTATTCCAGGCGACGATAGACGACTCTTGTCATAATTGATTCATCAGGTTATTTCTACAGTCAATGAGTCATCATCAAGTGTATAAAATGTCAAAAAATGGTGACAAATGCTCATTATAAGTTCCCAAAGTCATAGAATTTCTTGTTTTGATCAACCAATAGACCCAAACCTACAGTATTGGATTTATAATGATATAAATTACAAAAAAAAGCATATTTACATTTTAATCCTGAACAAAGTTAGATATTTTAGTGTATTTAATAGATTTTAATGAATTATCCAAGTGTTTTTAAGTTTTTTTTTTCTCCATGAACTATTCATTTATTATTACAGTACTATGATTTTTTAACCTTGCTGAAACTTTGCTTTGAATGATGCTGTAGGATCAAAATGTGTTTCATAAATTAAACAAAAATAGAGCATTAAAAAAGAACAACAGGACATCACATGAAAACGGTTGGTCGTCTTTGTTTGTGATCTATTCGTTACCATGACAAGCCCCTCATCAGCCCGGTCTTGTCAAGTACATTTCGAAGGAACATACATTGTCCTGGAATATGTTTGTATTTGATTCATCACAAATACGATTAATCGAATTCTTCACAATTCCACAAAGGTAGGAGGGCGAGGTGGATGGATGGTTCAAACAAATGCTTGACTTTCACCCAGGAGACCGATGTTCATGTCCTGTATGAAACCAAAAGTAGCACTTTGTAAACCCAAAACATGATCTTTTACTAATCTTCACCATGTAGTTTTGTGCCTAACTAAAAGTAATTCTGAATGGCGTTAATAACACAATTCTGATCTTGTACAAATATTATGTAACATATTTTTGGTTCTGACACAAGAAAAGTACAATGCCAATATTTCATTATGGGTTGCTTTTATTGTCAGTCCTGTGCTCCACCAATAAACCTGACCTTTACATAGGGATCTTACGACATCCGTCATGATAATGGTGCATGTTTTAATTTCAGACTACCCCTGGAGGTTTCCCAAATCTACTACAGACTCCAATGTGATCAAGTGGCTCTATGTTCCAGATTTCCGCACCCAACCCAATCCATCGTTCCTCATCTGTAGGTTTTCTGATTTTTTAAACACGTAGTAGTAATGATGCTGACGATTGTCATCATAGTTTCCCGTGTTGGCCAGCATGACTTGGATTTCTCCTCTCCTCTCTTCTAGATGACTTCATGTTGCTGCTGTGTGCCTCTCTCCAGAGGCAGGTGTTTGATGACGAGAACAAAGCGGCCGTCCGCATCATGGCTGGAGACAACGTGGAGATTTGCAGAGACCTGGATGCAGCCACTTTCAGCATCCACAACCCTGTCCCCGACTTCATCCACTGCAGGTACGTCAACTTACACTAACGTTATACTACCTTTACCCTGCTGCAGGAAGTGGCTAATCATGTGTGTGTATATGTATATGTATGTATATGTGTATATTGATACTAGACTTATTTTACAACACTAAAATTAGATTTTACAGCAAATTCACTTGAACCAGTTGTTATCATTTTGATGCAATTGGAGCTTGACTGAACTGGCATTAACATCGAGGACAACAAGACACAGAAATGGAAAGGAAGTGAAGTAGCCAACCGAATTGATGCTTAATGATATTAGATGCCTATAATTAAGTAAAAAGCTAAATGTGTTCAAAACGAGCTGCATTGTATTTGTGTCATGCATGGGTTTTATCCCACTTGTGGTTTCTACGTGGAGTTGAGGCTTTGTTTATATCTTTGTAAGAGTAAAGTATTAAGTTTTACCAATGTTGTGATTTAATCCTGCCAATGCAGAAATGTATCTATTTTGGTCCATGATGTATGAGATGGTAACGCAGCATAGGAAATAAATGATTTTATGTAACATACCCCTTGGTGTATGTTCAAGACCTGCTAGATGCTAATACTACTTTAAGTCCTGTAATTCTATTTATAATGGTCTCTTTGGAAAATTATAAAAATAATACTCTTTGCAGCAGGCAAAACATATCACATACGTATTATTTACATCATCTTCATCATCGGTTTTTCATTTGTAAATATTGTTCTACCCAAATGAGATAACAGTATAAATTAGATTTTTACACAAGCAATAATCAATCAAACCAATAGGAAGACTCCTTTAGTAACACGCTGGTGAACATAGTGGCGTGTTTAGCTAGCAGCTGAAGAGACAGATATTATGGTTGGTGGAGACAAAAATCAGAACTAAAACAGAGTAAATATTAGACTTGCATACATTATGCGAACATAAAGACAAACAACATGTGGTCGGTTGCACATGGGACACAAGCAAGGTCTCCTGGGTGAAAGTCCTGTGTTTGCCCGTCCCATCCATCCTTCCATCCCAGTCGCCCTGAGTCGTTGTGAGCTACAACAACACACTCCCGGAGCTCTTGCTCCTTGCGTCTAATATTAACACAGATGGGTTTACATTGGAGTTAATTGAAAGCATGTTGCATCTTATTCAGATGCTTAAAGGTGCCTCGTGGGTCCGTATCAGATGCCGTGGGGTGCGACGGATGTCAGTGTTGTGTGTCAGTGTTGTGTTTCTATCGCCCCCAAGTGGCCAAAAACAATGCACGCATGTTTAAAACAAAAAGGGTTCTGTTGTGCAAAGTCACCAAGTAGAGCTTTGAACTCAGCAATCGGGTAAAAGGCAGTGAAGCAGGCTGGTAACAGATGGTTGCAGCTTTAGACGTGTAAAAAAGGTATACTTTCCTAGTTTCAGCAACACTGTGGTACTGTCGAGAAAGAAGCTTGCTTGCTTGCTGTGTACCCCAGCCTCTCCAGTAGAGCTGCTCAGAGGCAGAGTCAGTAGAAAACCGTTGTTACTGTGTAACTGTAGAAAAGTGTGGTAGTGCTGAATCAGAGTAAACTCGCAGGAAATCCCTTATCATGGATAAATAAAGGTCAGAAAGATGACAGTAGCTCAGTGAGAGATGTTATTGAATACCTAATGTATTTACATAATTCTGCAGTTTGGCCGTCGTCCAATCATTGAATCTAGAACTACATACTGACTTTGCTCATGAAAAAAAAAAGAGCGAAAGAGGGTTTTGAGAGGCAGTTAGAGAGCATCCTGACCTGTCCACAGTCATTGATTATGTGCTCTTGGCATTCCACTGTTTTGATGCTCAAAGTGGACAAGTCTTTTATTAACGCACTCTGTGTCCATCAACAAGCCCTCGTAGAAAGAAAGATGGCTGTAGAGCCCGTCTGTCCACGCCACTGCAGCTCTGCACTTATTCCATCGTTTCCCTCTAGGATCAAATTACGGATACAGGGTGGTGGGGGGGGGGGGGGGGGGGGGGAATCCATAATCCACAAAAACACTCTGTCCGTCACTCCGCGGCTCAGACGCTTTTGCCCTCTACTCTAACTCAATAAATAGCTTTTAAGTATGGAAAAGGTATTTCTCCCCGTGATGAAGAAGCGCACTCACTCAGCCATTCCGGCCCATCATGGCGTGTCGTCCGATCCAAGCCCACTTCATCAGAGCTGCTTTCTAAACGGTGCAGCTGTTTTTGTGGTCCCGTGTTTTCCCCAAGTCCATCACATTATTGACGTTGCTTCCGATGTTTTCGCTCCACGCGTCACATTAACGGTGTCTACTACACACGCATGCTTTTAGCATGTTTATGTTAGACGCACGCAGGTACGTGAAATGACCATGATGCATCTGTGCTGATTGACAGGAGTCGGGTTTCAGGTCTGGTTCCCTTTCATTGATCAGACTCTTACCGGTGTCCTGACACTAAGTGATACACTAAGTGTGATTGATGGGCAGATTATGCACACAAGCAACAGAGCGAACTCAAATGTTGTTTTGACTTTTATTATGTGGTGAGCGTGCATCCTTATTAGCAACTTAGCTCAGCTGGTCAGGATCCTAGACTTTGAACTTTGCCCCATCTCAAATGAGTCAAATGAAGCGGAATTTATTAAACATAAGGAATCAAGCTGGATTTGGGGAAAATATGTGCATAAATATACATGTCTTTCTCTCTGCATGAAGAAATGTTGGGCATGAAAGTTTAGTTTCTGACCTTGGGAAGAGTAGTTTCTCAACTCAAGGTCCACTTTGTAGGTTTTATCTTTAGCTTTCAACCACATCTCACTCTCTTCATCATTATTTGGGGTTTGCTCAGGCGTCATACAGGTGTATGTTCTGTTGTCATAGGTGGTTCACATGGCTCTGGAAAATGCTAATTGAACAAATTCAGATGCTATCAGATTAAAATTGACACCTCTCTATAAGTGGTGGAAGAAGTGTGGAAATAATGTTACAAATACAAGTTTTTATTTAGTTCAAGTAGAAAGAATTAGCATTTGTAGCTGCTAAAGTGTCAGAAAACCAAAATATATCTATTGAATTTGCGTTCTCTATAGAAAAACAGCACTAATGGATTGGTTTCACCACTGTCCTCTAGGTCCTACCTGGACATGCTGAAGGTCATCACGTTTAGCTACCTGTTCTGGTTTGTCCTCACCATCATCTTCATCACGGGGACAACGCGTATCAGCATCTTCTGCATGGGCTACCTGGTGGCATGCTTCTACTTCCTGCTCTTTGGCGGCGACCTGTTGCTCAAACCAATCAAAAAGATCCTCCACTACTGGGACTTCCTGATCGCCTACAACATCTTTGTAATCACCATGAAAAACATTTTGTCCGTGAGTATCTCAAACTGTACGTCAACATCAGTGATGGACAAATCCTACATAAAGTACATGTGAGGTGATCTAAGTTTACATTTTAAAACATCTGTCTGCATGAATGTAGAAGAAAAACACATTCACTTCTTTGTTGTGATTAATTTACCGGTAGTTCATATTAATGCTCCCTGTACATTATGTGGAATCAAATGTTTTAACATTCAAAGATGAAATATATTAAAAAGGAGTTGCTGGATATGAGTATATAATGGAGTATTGTTGTTCTCAGATCCTGGCTTGTGGCTACATCAACACTCTGATTGCGAACCAGTGCTGGTTGATCCAGTTGTTCGGTCTGGCCTGCACCATCCACGAATACGACATCAAAATCAGTGAAGCAGAAGCGAGTGAGTGGACTCAGCATGTGACTTCTTAGTGCATCTTAGAATAACCATTCCCTTTTTTAGATTTAAGGTCTATCTTTCAGGGCCTATTTCTTCAGTACATTGTTTGGGTTAAACTTACTCGACTTTAACAATCTCACAATGACACAGTAAGATGTACGCACAATCGGATAACACTGATAACTACGGAAGCCCTGAAAAGGTAAGTGAGAACAAAACAAGCTGGTGATCCATTTTCTATGTCTTTCTCTCCCGCATTTATGAATTAAGAACAGGTGAAAAAAAGTTTTGGCAAGTGTTTGTTGTTGTAATACTGGCTTTGGCCACAGGAGGCTGAAGTGAACCACAATATTGGACTAAACGCATTCATGTTTTCCCTAACTGCAGATTTGGGAACTGCAATTGAAATCCATTCTAGCCAAAAAGAAAGACATGACAGTAACGTTACTAATAACTTGCAAACACATGATATATGAACCTTGTGTTTTAGAGAGCGTTGAAAACTCATGACACGGGGGTAGTGACGCACATCAGCCTCCTGTGGCTGAAATGAGTATTACAATAACAAACACATAATGATCCTGGCAAAAACCTTGTTTTTTCACCTGCTCTGAAGTCATATGTATAGAAGAGAAAATAATTTAGATCAGACATGGAAAACGGATCATCAGAATGTTTTTGTTCGCCTCTCTCTGGGCCTCCAGGTAACAGTCTCCATTGACCTCCTTAAGAAATCCCCCTCTTTCACTGATCATTAGAGCTGTGCGAGCTGCCCAGCAACGAGGCCGGGATCATCTGGGACAGTATCTGCTTCGCCTGCCTGCTGCTGCAGAGACGAGTCTTCATGAGCTACTACTTCCTCCACGTGGTGGCCGACATCAGAGCGTCGCAGATCCTTGCCTGCAGGTATGCAGATGTGTAGAGATGCTGGGATTTTTCCTGCCATTACATGCTTAAAAAGTCTACTGGGGAAAAGGTCTAAGAATCGGATTCATCTGAGAATAATAAAGACACAAGATGGACAGACTCCGTATAAAGGGAAAGATATCAGTGCTAAGATGTTTTAGTTTGCTCAACAGAAACTGCAGTAAGAGACATTTTTTATGACAAAGGTATTTCAGCACAATCTACTTCAGAATTATAACATAGTATTTATTATTAACAGTGTTCTGGTTGAGAGGTTGTGTGAAATTGTTTCGGCTACCGAAGAAAGGGAATATACTGTATGTCTGGTCAGTAAATAGTATGATGAAATACGGTATGATCGAACCTTCACATTCTGACAACGGGATGTTTTGAACATTTGATTGTGTTTCAGAGGGGCGGAGCTTTTCCAGGCCACAATAGTGAAGGCGGTGAGAGCCAGACTGGAGGAAGAGCGCAAATCTGTGGAGCAGCTGAAGAGACAGTGAGACTCCAAATGTTTGACTTACTCCACGTGGTGTAATGTTCGAGTTCAATATGCAATACTAGGGGTCGTTTTGAAACAGGGTGTCACGATATATGGGTATTAACGATAACTGCGATATTTAAAAAAAAATGTGATGTATAAAAATGATATAATATAATGATATGTTAACAATACATGATTTTATGAATATATTAATATTTTTTTCTTTTCAAATTTTCCATATACTTCATGATAATATCGTTATCGTGAATACTTTTGGCCATGAAGCTCTAAGGCACATTACAATAAGGTATATCAGGCTTTAGGCATCATCTGTAAATAAAATGTATGAATATGTATGAATTAGGAATTTTTGTCATTTCACAGGATTTGACTGCTAGAGAACTTTAGAATATAGTTGCACTGAAACATCAAGCCCACTTCCTTCTATTTCACAACTTTGAATATGTTTTGAAGCGTCTCAATTTAGTCCAGATGTAGACATGATTAAGACGGCCATTTAAAATCCCTTCTGTGTTAAAAGCAACTCCTGGCTCGGTCTTTCCCGTTTCCAGGAAGCCGTTTGCTCACTTTATCATACAACATAACGTCAATGTGTTCCCACCACTTACGCGTACCTCAGAAGTTACTCATAAGCGCTGATAATATCCACTCAAACGCTCTAATGAGCACTCCGCTGTTTCGTAACGTACGCTAATTTGTGTATGAAGCCTGGAGATGTTTATGGTCAGTCTGTCAGGCCATCAGTGATGTTCCTCTGTGTCGATACTTTGTGTCTCTTCACTGCCTCTCTGATCTAATCAGGATGGAGCGCATTAAGGTGAGGCAGCAAAAGTTTAAGAGGGGCAAGGAGAGGATGCTGAGCATGGCACAGGAGTCTGGAGAAGGACAGACCCTCGTCCAGCCCGAGGAGGACGATGATGATGGTATGGCGACTGCTGCCAGGGCCTTCCCTCCGTGCAGTCAGTGTTAGAAAAGTTGGTGTTAAGGTTATCTGTTTGCTAGTCGCGCTCAAAGAAGACGTGTGTCAATGCCTCAATACCTAATTCATTAACAGATGTTGTATGTGTGATGTATTTCCATTAGTGTTTGAGCAGTTTAATAGAGTAAAAAATATGCCTTGAAGTTTGCAGAAGAATTTTCTTATGAAATGTTGATGTATTTGTGAAATTTTAGGAGCACAGCGAACGAAAGCCAAGACCAAAAAAAAGCAGTGGTGGAGGCCGTGGGTTGACCATGCTTCCAGTAGGTTGACCCCCCAACCCCCTTTTATCTCTTCCTCCACTCTGATTGGCCCTTGTGTCCTTGACCAGAACGCTGAGGATTCCCATACTGCCCTTGGGCTCTGAAGGCACCAACCCACAATAGTCTCAGTCCATCCAGACTTTAGTCCTTTTCTGTCTCTATTTAAGGGCCCTTGTAACTACCTGTAGCTCTTGTGTACACTACGGCTGGAGAGGCTCTCCAGTTTCAAGACGATCCATAAAACCGTGTCAGTGACGGTGCAGAGCAGGGTTGCCTTAAATAGACACGGTGAGACGTTCAAAGCGAGAGAAAATGACGGATGTCTGGAGGTTTGTGCATTGTTTAATCATCGGTCTCACCTAAAGAGCCCACAGTAGAGAATCTCTCTGTTGTAAAACATTTTCATGCAAAGACATGAAGTCAACTCGACTTTATTCTCAGTACTGGAATAAAGGATGAAAGAGTTTGTTCATTCTTTGCCTGTAGACATGATCACCAAGCAGGAGAAAATACAACAATTTGACCAAATATATATATATAAAATAACCATTACAGTCTATTTGTGGTAAATAATGAAAAAGGAAATACCAGCATCTTTCTGAGTGGTTGCCTGTTTGGTTTGAACTCATGTCTCATGTCGTTCTCCAACCCCCCCACATGACATTTTGCAAATGATTTGTCCATTTCATCTCTTTGTCATTGCGTCTCCATACCCCAGCATCCTCCCTCACCCCCAGCCCACTGCAGTTCTGCTCAAGGACATAAGTCAGCCTTGTCTATCCTGCTTAACTACTGTAGACAGGAGTCACTCGCTCTGTCGAGTGTCTTAAAGGCAACTGTGCTTACTGGAATAAGAGTCTTTAATAGACACCCTTTATTGTGCTTTGTGCTCATAGTTATAGCAGTCATACTAACATTGTGCTTTCTGCATTTTCCGTTTCATCCTTTTTGATGTTTTTGTGTGCGTGTCTATATCACAACATACTGTAGACTCACTTAAATGTTTAATACGGAGTGAATTACTTAGAATTGAACAGTAAGTAGTTTCGTTTTCCTGTATCTTCCTTTCAGCAAGGGAACCTTCTCTGAACGTCTTTTTAATGTTGTTGAAATAAAATTTAAAAAAGCCTCTGTTTGACTGAATGTAACTACACTTTGCCCTCTGCCCGCCCTCAGTGGTCAGAAGTGGAGACTATTACTTGTTTGAAACTGACAGTGAGGAGGGGGAGGAAGAGGAGGAGAAAAAAGATGAGGAACCGCCAAAGAAGTCAGCGTTTCAGGTGACTTCCAGTGGTGTGAACAAAATTGGATTATGTGTTTTTTTTAATTATTATTATTGATGAGGATGTTGCACTCACTTTATTTAAGTACTTGAAATATAGTACTTTTTTATCCATTACATTTACTGGATTCAAGGAAATTGAAGTACCAATACAACAATGTAAAAAAAACCTCCAATACAAGTAAAAGCCTCACATACTGTACTGAAGTATGTTTAAGTATATGTATAAGTACTGATTCTGCAGTTGTTGTTGTATTAACCTGTGAACATGCCAAGCTAGTCGTGTTTAGTGCAGTAGTCCCAACATAAGGGTTCTAACTCTTTAATTCTTTGTTTCTATTTTTTGTAATGCTGGATATTCTTAAGTCTACGGGCCTCAAACAGTTATTTAAATGAAACAAGGTTAAATGTCTTTTTGAATAAACATCCCATATGCATCATAAATATGACAGGAGGCCCCAACTAGACACCTCTGTCAGTCAGTTTTTCTTGTTTAATACCTTAATGTGAAAAGTAACTCATGACTATGTACAACATTCCTCTAAATGAAGTGAAGTAAAAGTATTACGGTAAATGTACTAAGTTACTATTAACTATTAAATACATTTTAGGATTTTTGATTTTTAATGCATGAGGTTTACTTTGTTATATTGCTAAATTTATGAAGGATTAACGCTATTAGGGTCTTGAATACTAACATTAAGGAGATGTGATTCACCTGCACGCTATCCAAATCCTCTTTTGTTCACTGTCTCCTAACAGAGTTGACCTCCATGTTGTCTCTAATAACATGTAATCATTTTCTACTAATCCTCTCCCTCTGTCTCTCTGTAGCGAGCCATTGGGAAGTTTGTCTCTGCTGTTCTGGCTTTGCCCAAGTCTATCATTAAGCTGCCTAAAACTATACTGCAGTATCTAGTCAAGGCAGGCAAGGTACTCACCACCGGACCTGATGGGCACCGCTTGCTTTCTGCATGAACATCTGCAACTTTAAGTATCAAGTAACGCCGTAGAAAACTGCCTTCCCAGGGCATGTTGGGTCTAATAACGAAATGTTAAATATATTCACACAACACAGTAATGAGTTGATTCATCTTGCATGCAATCGCTCATTTGGAGCTGGAAGAGAAATGGCCTTTGCTCCTTTGCTTATTGTTTTGGCTTGAAATGTGTTGCATGAGCTGCAGCATTACTCTGACATGATCTTGTGTTGTGTTCCGTGTTTCCTGTCTGTTTAAACTTTTCATTTGCTCTACTGCTGTAAGCTTGGAGCATGTATAAGCTATCGTGATCAGTGAACCATTATTGGCAGTTTTTGTGTTAATATTAAAAGTGTTAATTCCGTGCACGCCATTAATTCTAAGACTGCAGAAACAGGCAATAGATCACTAGGAATGTTAGATCGTCTTATTAAAGATTTACTGGGCTTTTTGAACTGACTGATTTTGGAAAATATTTCTTGCTGGTGAATTTATGAAGCTATGTGAGAAGCACTTTGAGCTACATGTTGAAGTTTTATGTTGAAATAATTTTGGAAAGTTAAAGTATTGTTTTGAAAATGATCTGTTGTAATGTAAAGTGTGCATGATGTGTATTTGGTTAATTTAAACATGCAAACCACCTTAGATTAGTATTTAATTATTCCTTTTGCTTGTTGTTGCTCAAAATTGACCTCGTGATTATTCTTTTCATTCGTTCATTTCACTAAACTCTTTCTCTCTGCTCTCCAGTTTCTTTATCACGCCTGGATCATAGACCCCAAAGCTGCCCTGAGGGCACGAGCGAAAGAGAAACGCAAATTTTGGAAAAAATACACCAAAGGAGTTAGGCGCAGAAAAAGCAAGAAAGATGGTGAGTCAGTTTACCTGCATGAGACACACTTTAACATTACAGTGGGAGTGAATTTCACATTGTGTCTTTACTGTATGTCAGCAGGTCATGTGACCATAGAGGTTGATGAGCTCTCAGATGGCCAAGAAAAAGATGAGAACGAGAAGTCTGATGGTCCAGGTTTGTTTACTTCTGAGTTTGTTTTTTTTAATGAATTTTGAAAGATTATTTTGTGAGCTAGAGCCAGAATGAAGAGCCAGAGGTTAAGTGCTAAAGCACAAATAAACCCTTCCACACCTCCATTCACACCTGCCTCGTTTCATCCTGCTGTGGCCTGCCTGCTCTCTCTCTGCCTGTTTCAGGCCTGTGAGGTCTGTGGGTGACAAAGTATACTATTTAATTTCCTATTTGCGTGTCTGAACCTGGACTAGATATACTGAATCTGGAATATAATTATGAAGAACCTGCATACAAATTGTATGTTTGTTTTTGTCCTTTGGCTTTGGCCGTGAATTGGGGGATTTATGCGCAATCATTTTGTGATTCAGACATTTTATTGTAAAGGTATTGAATGGAAAGGATCACTCGGTTGTAATTGTTCGTAAAAGGTAAATGTCTCTCTATTAAGACTCCTCTGATTCACCTCCTTGTCTAAATCAATTTGGTATTGGATAAGGCCACTTATTTACAGGAAGTGTTGTGGTCAAGATAATTAAAAGTGTTTCTTCATATTAAAATCATCATCATCTATTTCCTCCTGCCGCTAAGAGTTATTTCCTGCAGCCTAAAACGTTATTAATGTGAGTGTTTTGTGTCATCTCAGACAACATCATCAAGCGAGTGTTCAACATCATAAAGTTCACCTGGGTGCTCTTCCAGACGACAGTGGACAGCTTCACCAAGTGGATGAATGACATGTGCAGGGAGTACATTGACATCTCCACCGTGCTGCGTATGGAGCGCTGCATGCTGACCAGAGAGGTCAAAAAGGTAAATTTTTAAATTCAAATTTGTCTTTTTTCTTAACAATTTCTAACCGAAGAACTTCAGTGTGACCGAGAGAACCGATTTAATTATTGACTCCTCGTCTCACACCAGGGAAATGTCCCATCCAGAGAGAGCATCCACGTCTACTACCAGAAGGCCATGAGGCTCAACATGTCCAGGCAGAACAGCTTGGATCCGCTGAGTGAGGACGGGTCGGCCTCAGGCTCCTCCAGGGTCCGAAGGAGGCGAAGAGGCTACCCCATGGAGAGCCAGGACTCCACAGCCTCCAGAGACAGCATGTCCAGGTACACAGAGCCACATGTGAAGACACTTTTGGAAGAGGTTGTCATACCTCTTGGGCTCTGTAGACATGCAAATACCTTTTATTTGTCCATATTTTGAGGTATTTAAAATTACATTTACCTCCATTGTATTGGATGTAAATATCTGAGATGGATACCTCTTTATAATAGAAGTACCTGTTCATGGCAGCCATTGACAGCTGTGAGTTTGTTCAATACCATCACATTGAGCCATTTCATCCTCATTCTTTGCCGCATATCATGTGATTTATTGTCATGTGACCAATTAACATGGAGATCAAATTCCTGCTCAGTTTTTAAAGTCAGGTTTGGGTCCTTTTCATTACAGAGTGCATGGGGGAATCACCTGTCTGTGTAACCTAACATAGATCCCATATCATCACTAATCACCCCCATGTGTCACTCTCACCAACTCTCAGTGCCTTCACCGAGGCGACCACACTGTTTTCTCGCCAGTCCACCCTGGAAGACCTGGATGGGATGCCAGAGTGCATTCCCAAAACCAGCGAGCGTGCCAGGCCCAAGCTGCGTAAGATGAGCGGCCTGGACGTGTCCAATTCCTCAATGGAGAGCTGCAGCAGCATCGCCAGGTGCCTGGCCTCCGCTTCACCCATACGCACACCCGTGTCACTCCTCATTGTCACCGACATGAAGAAGATCTTTACATCTCCTCTCTTCTGTTCCATCAAATTATTTCTCCAGATACTTTTTGTCATTAATTTATAGACTTCAGCTGAATCATTGAATCATGGCTTCTATATAATCCTTTTTTACAAGAAACATACACATCTCAGCTACAAATAAACACTTTGACGTTTGCTGCTTGTGCTATCGCTACAAGGTGAGTGGTGGATGTGAGAATGTAGTTGTTTTTGTTTAATTTAACTCTAATTTCACACATTTTAAAATGTTTCAGGCAACAAGAAGGTTGTTAAGAGAATTAAAAGTTAGGATTCGGTGACCTACACGCATTTAAAATGTTCATCTGAATGGATAGACTGGTGCGTAGCTTGACACCCTGCTGTTTTTGTCCCCTGCAGTGAACCGACCCAGTGCATCACACTCTACTCCAGACAGGGCACCAATGACACCATAGAAGAAGTGGAGGATGAGCAGGATCAAGGGGAAGACAAGCAGCAGCAGGTCCTCTGGGAGTCCCAACAGTTGGATGAGAGTGAGGGGGCTGAGGGCGGTGGAGTGAGTGATGGAGAACCCAGGGAGGAAGAGGAGGAGGGTGAGGGCCAGGGTCGACAGGAGGGACTGGAGAATGAGGGCCAGGAGGGACTGGATGGTGAGGGCCAGGAGGGACTGGAGAATGAGGGACTGGAGGGTCTGGACCATGAGGGACTGGAGGGTCTGGACAATGAGGGGCTGGAGGGACTGGACAATGAAGGACTGGACAATGAGGGACTGGACAATGAGGGACTGGAGGGACTGGACAATGAGGGATTGGAGGGACTGGACAATGAGGGACTGGAGGGTCTGGACAATGAAGGACTGGAGGGACTGGACAATGAGGGATTGGACAATGAGGGACTGGACAATGAGGGACTGGATAATGAGGGATTGGACAATGAGGGACTGGACAATGAGGGATTGGACAATGATGGACTGGACAATAAGGGATTGGACAATGAGGGACTGAAGACTGAGGGACTGGAGGGTGAAGAGGGAGCAGAGGTACCAAAAGTCCAGGAGAGAGCAGAGAGACAAGAGGCCCCCTGGCAGTCCTTTGGCCCAGGTGAGGGCCCTTCCCTCAGGCTGGAGGAGTCCGAGTCGGCCCCTTCCGCCCAGGAGAAGGACTTCACCACTGAGAGTGAGGACGGGGGAGGACAGCAGGACTTCATGCACACACAGGGGCGCGTCGGACCGCTTTACACCCCCGATACGGACGCTTCCAAAACGTCTGACGCCGACGTGCCCCCCAGCTACAGCAAGGCCGTCAGCTTCGACCGCCTGGAAGTGAGTGATGACGAGAGTGACATGGACATGAAGAGGCGCATGGTGATGACCTCTGACAGCCACTCAGACAGCAGGTCAGACATCTTGTTGCCATCTATGACCACTGAGCTGACGGCCAGCGAACTGCTGCTCAACAAGTAAGTCCAAAAGCAACTAAAACGGGTTTGGCATGAAACCTCACAGGAAACAACAGTTATTTGTCTCACTTTTAAGCTTTATTCTGTTGGTATAGACATTTCAAATGATCCTAGCTACACCATACATGCACATTGGTGTGGTTGGCTTGTACTGCAGGTTTCCAATTTCACTACAATCCCTAAATGATATTACGCTAAAATAAACTGCTGCACATCCCTCAGAAACAGAAACTGATGATGGGACCCATCACCCCTCCTACATAGGGACACACAGACTGCATCTCTTTCTGGTCTTTGTGTCTCTTTGTAGTTGTTGTGTGTCTTTTTGTGGTTGTCCTGCATCTCTCTTACGAGACACAGTGAAACACCCAGTTATTCATGTTTCTTTAAGGTTTTAGAAAAACAGTCAAACACCAAACGGATCAATCTTTTCATGTCCAGGATGTTTTACGATGAGGAGCTGGACGGGTCGGAAAAGTTCTACGAAAAGCAGCCTCTGATCCTCCAGCTCTCCTACGCCCTCTACAACATGCTGGTGGCCAACTCAGAGATGGTTTGCTTCCTTGTCATCATCATTAACCACATGGTGTCGGCTTCCTGCGTCACCCTGGTCCTTCCCACCACCATCTTCCTCTGGGCCATGCTGTCAGTCCCCCGGCCCAGCAAGCGCTACTGGATGACTGCCATCGTCTACACTGAGGTATAGTCAGAAATAGGCGGAAAGTTGGGACAAGCACAGAGAGGTAATTGCATTGTAGTAGACATAATCCAGACAGCTGCACTGACACATGCTGTTCCCCCTACAGGTCACCATCGTCATGAAGTATTTCTTCCAGTTTGGCTTCTTCCCCTTCAACCAGAACAATATAGATAAGAACAAACCATATCATCCTCCCAACATCATCGGAGTGGAGAAGAAGGATGGCTACGTCCTCTACGACCTGCTCCAATTACTGGCTCTCTTCTTCCACCGATCCATTCTGAAGGTTTGTGTTTGGGCATCGTCCATCTGAATATGTGCATCTAAATGATACATATGGTTATATTAGCATTTATTTAATTGGCCACAAATTCCACAAAATACCAACGATGAACACGGGACACTGTAGTTTATCCTGAATCAATTCCATGTGCCCTGCTGCTGTAAATATTCACCAGAGCACCAAATACGTATGAATCAGAGGCTGAAAATAATCCCCAACTAATGCACTGTTTAGTCACGGTGACCCTGAATAGTCGACTGTATGAAGATTCCATCTAAGGAGCCTGACTAAACTGCTAAAGTGGGGGAAATGGAATTAATGCTGAAAGTTAGGCGAAGCCGCCTCTCTGTCTGTCGACCTCTCTGTGTCAGTATCACACACACACACACACACACACACACCAACAATGCAGTGACCAGTGTTATTTTGAAACAGCTGATTGATAGTCGCATGTATCCCAGCCAATAATTTAGATTTTTCTATAGATGCATAAGGCTTAAACACGATAAAAGGCAAGACAAAAACCTGAATGAGCTTGGGGATGAGACCAAACTTTATCCATTAAACGCAAACACACTGTTGGTGCTTAGATATAATTATGGGCTTCCCCATAAGGAATGAAGAATTAATAATTAGCTCGCACGCTGCAGGACTCCAATGTCCGCTTATTTGATCCACCTAGGTGACGTTTCAAGCAAAACTCTGCTCTTCATAGCATACATTGCATAGACAAAACACATCTTCCTATATATTTTTTCGGTGTTTATTGAGTGTTACCTTACACTATTGAATGTGATACACCCTTTGTTTAAAAAGAAAACCCTCATTCGCTAGTTTTTTTTTTTAATTCTATTTTATCATTAACATTACTGACTAAATGGTTAATTATGAATCAATTTAGAACCGAAATTGAAAGTGAAATTTCCTCGTTTTTATGTATCTGTAGTCATGGTGGCGCCCCTGCTATATTAGCTTTTAGCAACATGAGCTGACTGATATTCCATATTGAATAAAAGGCCGACATTGACCCAATCCAGATGTGTGCCCCTGCTGCACAGAGCTTTAATCTGCTGGAACATTTCTCTCTCCATCTGTTTGTTGCTCTGCAAACACCTTTCCCTCTTCTTTCCACTCCCAGTGCCACGGTCTTTGGGACGAGGACGACCCCAAAGAAAAGATAGAGCCCCCCCGTCAGAGCGAGTCAGAGGACGAGGGGAAAGACGAGGAGAAAGACAGAGAGAGCGACGTGGGATCTGAGCACGCCTCTTCCCTGATGAGTGAGGGCAGGGTCTCCAATCACACCTTGAGATCCATAAACTTTGGGAACTCTATTGATTCAGATCACGTCCAGGTTCACTACCCACAACCGCAAACCTACCAGCGTCGCAAGAGCTCCAGCGGAGCCTCACACCTTTCTCACAGATCGCTCCAGTCGTCTGCAAGGACCAAGAGAGGTAAAGATCTTTGTCTATTTCATTCTACTAACTACCAGTTAACATTCTTTCCTTCAAAATCCTGTCATGGTCTCTTGTCTCCACCTTGGGTTGAGTCTTTAGTGAATCTAAAGCTTTATCAGTGACTCACCGCCTCTTCAGGGTTCATTTACAGCTGGAAATGTAAATTGTTCCCACAGGAAGTACGACTTCCCACAACAGCAGCCACAAGGAGGGCAGCGAGGCCGGCGTCCATCAAAAGACCCGCAAACAGATGATTCTGGAGAAGCTGAGGGAGCAGTTCTTCAAAGGGAAAGCGTTCGCCATAAAGCGGTACAATAAAGCACAGCTGATTAGTCTTTGTCTCCATCCGCCAGCCCGCTTAATGGCCGACAGTCCCGACTGTGATTATACACGAAAAAGGGTGTAACTCAATGAGGACGTTGATGAGAACTGTGCTCAGCAAGTATTCTGGACGAATAATGGAAAATGGCATCAGTGGTACAGCAGCTAAAAACCTTTCAAAGATCTAAATTTAGACCTTTAATTACAGCATTCCCGACAGGCCTGTAAGTGTAATTTTGGTAAGTGCTGCAACCAACGAAAAACATGTTACTGTTCTGAATTTAATCACAAATAGAACAAGCGTTTTCTGAGATATTATGTCTGCAACAGTGACCGAAACACATTTCTCTAAAAGTATGACTTGGCTTGCAAATCGGCAGACTAATTACACATGACGCCATCTGGACCTCATGGAAATTGCGTTTGTTCCGAAGAGAAAAAACAAAATACCACAATCTCTCGTACAATCCACTGAAGAACGAACGTGTTTCGTTTGGTTTCTCCGTAGGTTCATGGAGATCTACATCCCTATGAGGCAGTTCTTCTATAACCTGATCCACCCAGAGTACAGCGCCGTCACAGATGTCTACGTGCTGATGTTCCTCGCTGACACAGTCGACTTCATCATCACTGTGTTTGGATTTTGGGCGTTCGGTGTAAGTCTTTAAATCTAGATTTCAATTCCATCAACGAAATCCATTCGGACCACGCTGACGTTTATTTGCATCCCTTCTAGAAACACTCAGCCGCAGACATCACATCGTCCCTGTCGGAGGATCAGGTGCCAGGACCTTTCCTGGTCATGGTCCTTATCCAGTTTGCGACCATGGTGGTGGACCGGGCCCTCTACCTCAGAAAGTCTGTCGTGGGCAAAGTCATTTTCCAGGTCATCCTGGTCTTCGGCATCCACTTCTGGATGTTCTTTATCCTTCCAGGAGTCACAGAAAAGTAAGAACTCACTCTTACATTACATTAGGTATCTTTTGCTGTTATTCTCAAGTCATTAAGTGTCCTAATTCATAATTAAAGTTTAATAATTTGAGGTCGTATCCTGCATTTCAAATACGTCTTAGTATCTTTGGTGTGTGCTTTTCACCTCTTTCTTCTGTCTTCTTCTGTTACTAATCACATGGTGAAAAACGGAAAATATGTTTTCCATATCAAAATGATTGATTGTGAATGTTTTCCAGCTAAAAATGTCTACTTTTCTTGTTTGCATGGCCTGAAAAAAATTAAAATAAAATGTGCCGTCTGTAAATGAAAAAAGAACTACTTCAGTTTTACAAACAATGTCACTTCTCTTCCCTTCGTAGGCGTTTCAGCGAGAACACAGTCGCTCAGATGTGGTATTTTGTCAAGTGCATCTACTTTGGGCTGTCAGCCTATCAGATCCGCTGTGGTTATCCCACCCGCGTTTTGGGAAACTTCCTCACCAAGAGCTACAATTATGTCAACCTCTTCCTGTTTCAAGGGTGAGTTGTGCTGGGAAATGATGGTTTCGTCCAGCTGGGCAAACAGGCCTGAAGCTCTGGTCGTGTTAGGGGTTGACGACTAGCTGCTGCTGCAAGAAAGGAAGAAGGCCGACACGATTTCAGATGCAGTAAATTGTCTCCAAAATGTGGAAACAAGATATTTATTGTGGGTCATTTGAGAATGTTCAGTATTCGGTCCAGTGTTTATTTGAAATGTTCATTGTTTCCAGCTTCTCAAACATTTTATGTTTAGTATATCATTGTAAGTTATATATATCTTTGGGTTTTGGATCGGTTAATCAGATGTAACAACCAATTTATAGACTTCACCGTGAGCTCTTTACAATTGGCTAAACATTTAATTGATTAATAGATAATGAAATTACTTGCAACCCTAGTCATATCACATTTATGTTATGTAATGCTAATAATTTATTGAATTCATTTTAGAATTGGAAACTACACCTCCAGTTACGAGATTATTCGATTTCTGCTCGAGTGCTTGAACTTCTCCAGGCTATTTGTGCACTAGAGGTCATGTGTGAGAATGTGAGGGCTTTTAAGTGACATTAACAGTGGTAGAAGAAGAGCTCCGATCCTTTTACACTGAATCTGATCTTTATTATCGTCTCATATCTGGCCAGTAATACAACAAGTTGTCCGTTGTTGTTTGTAGTTTCCGTCTGGTGCCGTTCCTGACGGAGCTGCGAGCCGTGATGGACTGGGTTTGGACCGACACCTCGCTGTCTCTGTCCAGCTGGATCTGCGTGGAGGACATCTACGCTCACATCTTTATCCTCAAATGCTGGAGAGAGTCTGAGAAGGTGTTTATCACTCTGGCGTCGGTCTAGTGAGAGAAGAAGAATTGCTCTCGGAGCCAAACGTCTGTCATGTTGGAATTCATGCTGAAATTTACTTTTTTGATTTGTTGAAGTGGATCTTTTTTTTTTTAAGATTTGCTCTCACATTCTGCATTGTGCTGTATATTAGATTACAAGGATATATTGTGTCTGCAGAGCCCAATATTCGTGCTCTAAAAATACCTTTATTCTACTCCTCACTATAGTAAATAATGCAGTCTTGCTGTCCTTCCTGGGTCTGCAAGCACATCCTGTCCATCTTTAATAACCCTGGTCCAATTAATTGCCTGATTCTAATGGATTGACAAAAATAAGTCGTGGCAGAGAAAACATGCAGCCGTCAGCATTGCATCAGTCCAAGTTGGAACAAAAGCTGCAATGTCATGTCAGAACCACAGCTGTGATAATACATATCGCTGTCCTTCATTGCATCCCGCTGCAGAGATATCCCCAGCCGCGAGGCCAAAAGAAGAAGAAGACAGTGAAGTACGGGATGGGAGGGATGATTGTAGCGCTGCTGATCTGTATCGTGTGGTTCCCGCTGCTCTTCATGTCCCTGGTTAAGTCTGTAGCTGGAGTCATCAACCCACCGCTGGATGTGTCCTTTGCAATCACGCTGGCTGGCTTTCAGGTGCGAACGCAGTTTTCTTTTACCAAATCGTTTGAGCTGAAACAAGCTGGCCAAGTGCTCTGCTGAGAAAATCCCAACCCAAATCCTTCCGAGGTGATATTAAATCCTAGGAGCAAATAAGTCTGTGATTCATTCTAAGTTCTTTCTTTGATTGGCTCAAAGGAGAAACCAGACGATTGTGATCCTATTCGGGACGCATGAGTATTCTGACTGCAGGGTTTAATGGGAAAAGTACTCGGTTACTAAAATCAAACCAATGGTGTCCTCTTCTCACAGCCCATCTTCACCATGAGCGCTCAGCAAAAACAGCTGCAGAATGTGACGGTACGCGAATTTGAAGCATTTAAGAAGAAATATGCGAAAAACGATGTAAGTACAAGAAATATAGCAAAAATACAAGATGCCAGTTGTCGTGTTTCTAATGTTGGATAATTCAATCTATTGAAAAAGAGCTGGGTTGCTGCTGTAGCTCAACCAAGTTAGTTTTGTTATATTCTTCCTTACTGCTAATTGTCTGTTTTACGTAAATTCATACTAATTTTGCTCAAGTGGTCACAGCTTTCTCCTTCTAGCAGAAGTTGGGTCTCTGTAAGAATAGAGCTACTAGACCTGTTCTGTATGAAAAGTGTCATGTGATCGTTTCTTTTGTGAAGATAACGTTGATTAAAAATCCAGGTTCCTTTTTCTATAAGTATGACCGAGTTAATACCAGACAGTAAATACACAACCTTACTTTAATTTACTTGATTAACTTTTAAACCCGTTGCAAACTCATTTTTAAAATCGCTGTGTAATGCTAACATGCTCGCAAATATTAACATGCTGATATTTAGCAGCTGGTAATGTTTATACTCTGAGTTTAAAAGTCAAGGAATCACCAAAGTCAAAAGTTTGCATCATCAATTAGAATCAGGCTAAGAATTTTATGCATTGCACCTTTAAATAATGTTCCTATAATGTGAATTTATGCCGCGGTCAGGAAGCCTTGCAGTGGCTGGAGGGCTACATATCAGACGACCTGATCATTGCAGAGCTGAAAGGCAGCTCCAACTCTCTGTGGACCATCAGTCCACCCAGCAGATCCAACCTGATCGAGATGTTGGGCACCGACGAAGAATTCCCCATCACTGTGTCCTGGTCCGTGCAAAGGTACGCTTCCCTCACGTCGTCCAATGGCCGCGTACGGTTATGTCTTAACTATGTGAGAAGAAAGTGGACCAAATTATGTAAATCAGGGATCTTTATAAAACTTCTTTATAAAACTTCCATGACACTTTATAGAAGTTCGCTTGTATAGTCAGTTGGCTTTTATTACCAGGTCATGCCAAAAATCATGGGATTACAAGATATCTTAAAAAAACAATACAGTAGCACACACAATCAGCTGGTCCTGCAGGAATACGAACTGATGTTGTGAAAATGAATGAGACTTCAATCAATCATATTAAACAATCAATTAAGATATCTGCTCCCACAGATACACTGGTTGCAGATACTTCACATCCACTACACTAGGAGTTTGAGTTATTTGCTGCCAACTGCCCATTTGCACTGTGTATCCTGTGTACTGCTGGTGTGTAATGATCTGTTAATGTGCCTTTGTTGTACTTCTACCTCAAATCTATCTTTACAAGTGCTTACAAAGAGCTGAGGTTTCACGAGGTGATAAAAACGTAATGCTTTTCCTGCGTTGTCTTCTCAGAAACCTCACTTTTGGTGCCAAGTCTGAAGTAACGTCGGGAAAACGAGTGACAGCTCTCGACCAAGACACGAAGCAAGCGCTCATTATGCTCCTAAATGGGAACGAAAGCGAATCAAAAGTGTGCGTACATCAGCTGTTCATTCTTTTCTTTGCACTTTTCCACTGTGGTGTGATAACCGGGAGCTAAATTCTCGTCTCAGTCTGTCGTAAACGAGATACTTTCTTCCTCTTTTTGTTGTCATTTAATTCAGTTTTGTGATACCATAGTAAAAAAGACATCTTCTTTTTTTACTGGTGCGTAGAAGTAGAATAACTGAGTAACATCACCTGTGCTTTCCTGCAGTAACAACCTCTCTTCCTCTGCAGGATCCTAAAAGATATCTTCCCTCGTTTTATTCGAGCACCCAGTGACTCCATTGCCAAGACTGTTGACCTTCTTAATAAAGGTGAACGTTGCCGTCTCAATCACTATACATCCAGTTCAAAAAATTGCACTATTCAATAAATTGACACCTTTTCTGAAAGTCACCATAGGAGTATAAAGCGCTGAGTCATCTTTATACATTTATTTAAAGCCATTATGTTTACAATAGTAGTATCAAAATGGAAACCCTGTGCCATCAGAATAATCTGAAAGATTATGAACAAGACATTCATAAACAACAACAGTACATCAAACAGTAATAAATAAAACTTTCATTATGCATTGACAATTATTAATAAAGTAGAAATCGGACATTATTTATAACCCTTAATACTACGATACAGAAGTTTCTCTGTTTACGACAATGTTTTGTTACAGGGTGTGAGAGAGGGTTTTTCTTAATGTTTAGAGGTGTTATTTGTATTTTGAGCTGTTTTATTCTGATGAAATAACATGATTTTATTCTCCATCTTTGTAGATAAAAAGATGTTCAACATGACGTTGACCTTGAAGCGAAAAGAGGGCGCCCAGGATCAGATCCAGGAATGGTGGATCGTCAACCAGACAGACCCTGGCCCAATAGCAAAGAGGGATCCTGCCAAGGTTGAAGCAGGCCTGGAGCTCTATGTATTCAGTGACCAAGTCAGCCCGCCCAGTTTGGGCTTCCTGGCTGGATATGGGTATGTGGTTGTACACGTCATACATGGTGATAAGTAAAGAAACAAAGAGATTTGTTAAAAATTACATTTTCAGGTATATGTTCACCTTGTTCCCATGGTGATTTGAACTTATTTATAGAAACAACTGAAAAAAAAGTTTTCCAAACAAGAGCTTAAAAATAAATCTGAGGGGTCGCAAGTTGATTAACAGGATAGGAAAGCAGCTAGAGATGTACTTATACAACAAATAATAATTGACAGCATGCACAAACATTTTCCTAACTTTTATTTTTTGGAAAATTGGTGATCAATGTTCATACTAAAACATTGACTATTAAATAACTTACTTTTCTAACATTTTCTAGCTGTAACTAAAATAGCTAATTCAAGGACAGTATGTCTCCTGTTCATGTGTGTCCACATAAGTAACATAATAATAATAAAAACATAAATGACTAGTTATTGAGTTGGACTGTTGAGGGCATGAAATGAACTGGGAGCAGTCGAGTCACTAGAAATACAGGAAATGGTAACACTTTCTTTTTCATAAAGTAACCAAATATTATGTGCCGGGAACTATTTGATGCTAGAGAAGTGTTATGAATGATGCCTGAACGGGCCCATCAGTCAGATGAAGCAGTTTGACGGCTGTATCCCGACTTGTATTCTGTCTCGCACGTCATCTAGTAGCTTGAGGAGTAAATTTCCTTCGTCTCTCTCCTGTCCAGGATCATGGGCCTGTATGCCTCCGTGGTACTGGTTATCGGCAAGTTCGTGCGTGAGTTTTTCAGCGGCATTTCCCACACCATCATGTTTGAGGAGCTGCCCAACGTGGACCGCATCCTCAAGCTGTGCACGGACATCTTCCTGGTCCGAGAGACGGGGGAGCTGGACCTGGAGGAGGACATGTACTCCAAACTCATCTTCCTCTACCGTTCTCCAGAAACTATGATCAAGTGGACCCGAGAGAAAACTGAGTGACAGTCAGCGAGGGGACATTAACTAAGGAAGGCCAGGGCTTTTAGGACGGGAACCGCTTATTCAGAGAGTGGTTGCTCTGATGGTGTGAGAAGCTATTTCAGCCAATTCACCTGCTGAGGGAGCACAAAGTCAGCTGAGGACCAACCCTACAGTGTTCACTCCACACTTGTTATAAACTTCTATTTTATACTATTAACTGATGTGGGGAAAAAACCCAACAATTGCAGTCGTATTATTCACAATTGAGGACATTTGCAGGTGCTGTATTTATTTGGCGAAACGTGGCTCGGTTTGGCATCCAGTGGCTAAAATAAGCAGCTGGTGTTCAGTTGGAGTAATAAGGACAGTTTTCTTAAGTTATTTAAAGTCTTATTCCTAACATAAAGGTAGGTTTTTAAACACAAATGCCCAGAACCCTCATGGCTCTTCATGCCTGCCGTTGCATTGTAGGCGGAGAGAAACTGGCTACGACATTAATCTTTAAGGGCTTCCAACCAACAAATAAGTGCACAATAATGACCAAAAGAGCACAATCTCATTTTCTCTCCCAACTGGAACACTTGGACGGTGGGACTGTGCAATATTGAGCTCTCGTTCCTCCAAGTTTTTTTTGAAGGATGTGGACCGAGGGGAAAAAGGACAGTTCTGACCCAGAAACATGAACATAAAGGCTGCCTTTTTTCCTTTTGTTTTTTTAAAGGTCAGAGGTGACATGGGAGCCTCCTAAGAGACACAACGCAGAACACATCATCAGACAATCTTTACTTGCCTTATTTTGTTTTGTATGAGAAGAACTATTATCAAGTACATACATATCTTTCTCAGGAAGAGCTGTTTTCACAGATATCCATTGTATGAGTTATATGTTACAATATGTAGGCTTTGATGGCTCTAAAAGAATTTGAGATTGTAGAAAAGAGGAGAACTATTTAAATGGCATGAAATTGAATGTGGATATTGTTCAGACGGAGCGACGAGTGCGTTTACTCCACAGGGAAACATTTTAAGGCTGTATTAAGAAAGTAAATTTATTGCTGTGGACTGTTTTCCTCACGGAGATTAATTGCCAATAATCCATCTTCTGAAATCTACAGGTTGGCTAGAGTCAAGACCAGCAGAGGGCTGTTTCTGAATCAGGGTAACGTGCATTAGGCGGTAGATTCTTGCACATCACTTGTGAACCTCTCGCTGTTTTTTTTTAAACATTCATACTGATGAACACTGTGGCACGTCGTGTCATCAAAGAAGAAACGAGCAGACACAAAGAAAAAACAAAAAAAAGATTCCACACATGAAGGGCTGGAACACGACGCCCTTTGATCCAATCTATGCATTAGAGGACATTGTTGCATGATAGAAAAAACTTCATTATTGCCATGACTAATTTTCATTACATTTACATACAAGTTTAAAGGGGGGGGGGGGGGCAGGTCACGATGGAATGAAATGTGAAATTGTACCTGTATGCTTAAGGGCCATGTGGTGAGGTAGAGGTCCAGAGATCTGGAAATAAAACATCTGGAAAGGTGTTGGGTTTTGCATTTAGCTCCTGTCTGCTTGTGGGGAGAAGGACTGTGAGGGAGGAGGGAGAGATGTTGGCTAACAGTGATTCTGAACCTGAAACCCTCTGGTCTGAAGATGGCCACCATGAACCACACCTGCTGCATCAACAATGTCTTTAAAGGAGCCATATACAAAAACGATGCGGTTGGACGAGCACATCATTGGAAGCCAGCGTGCCCCGGTAAGTGTGAGTTGACCCCCATTAACACCGTTTGGTCTGTCAGTGCTGCTGTTAGTGCTGTTAGCAGCATTAGTGCAGCTAGCCGTGTACAGGCAATCCTGGCTCACACTCTTCATTTGTAGCTACCTTAAAGCAACACTAAAGAGTTTTTAGTGCCTTAAAAAAATGTTTCCAAAATAGTTTCAGTGGTTCATCACCTCAAAACCGGGTGAACGGCAATTCCGCATTCGCTCTGCGGCCCTCTATCGGCTGTAACCGCACTATGTAACTTTGCCTCGTCGGGTAGTGGTTTTGTAGTTCTAATGAAACTACAAATTTGACCTGCTTTACGGCAAGCGCTACAAAAGCCGGTAGGTGGAGGCTCTGCATGGAGATCAGTGGGAGAACACCCAACAGGTGCGTTGAAGATACCTTGCAGCTAGGTAGTTTTTAAATTGGTGTCATGGCAGAGCCTGCAAAGAAAAGGAGGAGTGTATGTAAGGAGTATAAAATAATGTGCGTGATGGTAGGCTGCGGTAGGCTAAATTATTTACGACGGCAGTAATGGACAATTCCGCTTCCAGCCTGTAGGGGGACCGAAGAGGAAAACTTCTTAAGTGTTGCTTTAACTACTTTATTTTTATTTGAATAGATATATTACACAAATACTAGGTTAAAGTGCTTAAAAACATGGTGGGAAGGCTGTGATTTAAAAAGCAAAGTGTGTTGAAAATTAAGATAATGTATAATAAATCAAAATCAGCTTTATTGGCGAGTACATTGCCAAATTATTTTGCTCTCGTTGAACATACAAAGAAAAAGAAATGAAGTTAAAAAACAAGCAAGAGTAAAGACATTAAAACAAGTCCTTTAGGAGGCGTTGGCCATGGCGTTGATGAGGAGCACGTTTTAAGTTCCTGGGAATCAGCATCCTGTCATCTCACATCTGCATCCTGGTGAAAAAGCTTTAAAAATGGCTGTATTTGTTTACGGTAACTTAAGAAGACAAAATGCCAAGTTTGTTTGATCTTTTATAGAGAAGCAATGAAAAGCATCCTGCCATGAAACATTACAAACTGGCATGGAATGTGCATGAAGACTCGGATGATTAAAAAAAACAGATCACCAGTACCCATCTGCTGAGCGTGAGTGATATTAATGACAAGAGGTGCCTGTGAAGAGCACAAAAGATATTAAAAGACAAAAACCTGCCACGGCCTGTTCACCCTGCTGCAGTCTGGAAAATGTGACAGAAGTATCAGCTGATGTACCACCAGACTTCAGAGGGACTTCCTTCCTGTGACACTCCTTAATTCGTCCTCCAAACTCCACGTACAATAAAGTTTCACTTTAAAATGGGACCACAAACTGCGTTTTGTTGCACAACCCTGTTGTACAATGACAATAAATGAAACCTTGACCCTCCTCCAGATGTTCCTGGTGCAACTTGTTTTCTTTGTTCCTCAGTGGCTCTAATTCAGGGCTTGTCAGGTGATGTTTGTGGCAGGTTTCCTGAGGGTGTGTCCAGTCCGACAAATAAGTCAATGGGATCCGGGCTTGGTCTTCTCCATGAGCCCACATTGCTCATTTTATCTTTCCACCAGATTCCACCATTCTTTTGACACGTGCATAAATGAATGTTTGCATGCAATGTTGGCGTTAAAGATGCATATTTTAGTGTTTATTGAGCTCCTGAATGCCTCCTTAGCCTAACTGATCCTGCTTCGTCCCTCTCCTGGTGTCCGCAACTACGTATATGAACACTTTGACCTCCTCTGTTGTGCATGAGGACATGGGGGTGGCTGGTTTTGGAGTGGATGTTCACCACCTGTCTTTGCTGCAAAACCAAGTTGTTGTTGCTGCTTGTGTGACAGTCTTCTCTTGCATTTGTATCCGTGCGTGTGACTGAATCCCATTTATTTTCCCTTCAATTGTTTCCATCATGATCCATTCAATAGCTCCGGGAGAACAGGAATGATGAAAGTAACCAACTCTGCTTGATGCCGTCTTGATATTAATGCTCTGAGAGAGCTGGCCCTCGTTCATGGCTTTCCATTGGGTTCCATGGATGGTTCAAACACGCCACAGTGTCGTCCTGTCTAAACTGTCTAACCCAATCTCAAAGTAAATGAAGTTGATGTACAGGGACGTGTTTTTTTGCAGAGTTGCTTTTCTGGTCTGTAGTTGTTTAAGAAAATGCACAGAGACAATAGGATGCCACACATTGGAAATGTTTATTGATGCATGTGCAAACTTTGGAGATATGCTTTTGAGGAATATACAAGTAGTGGTCAACAACAGCACAAATATAAAATGTAAACAATCCCTTTATCACCTTTTATTTAAGTTCAGAATCATTTAAATTGGCAAGTAAATAATTTTCCCCCCAACAGTGAGCTTCTTTTATTTATGGTGTGAGTGATGAGCTAGATCACAATTACACAAAATCAAATGTACTGAAAAAAAATCACTGCATGGTCCCTTTTATCATGTTTTATTTGCTTTGACTGAGGGATTGTAATTGTAATCAAATTGGAGAAAAACAGTGGAAGGGGAAGAGGGTGGACGAGAACAAACACCTTGAAAAAAAGTCTACAATTGACTACAAGCTGCGCCATTAGATATTGTACTGTTATTTTAATTTTCTTGAATAACTTGAAGATCTAATGCTGACATGTCATATATTTTTGAACCTTGATATTCACAAATCTGGATATTCCAAACATGCATTGACAAACTGATTGCATATTGTTCCAGTAACATTTCCAACAGGCTGCAGCCATGAATACTGAATAATTTAACTCTGTACAAATAAACACCTACACACCCATCAACCGATTAGACATATTTATAGAGTATTTCTGATTTAAATATACCTATAGCAATCGTATAGCTCTCAAACAATAACAGCAAAATGTACAGCTTCATAGAGACAAAAAATAAAAACATTTACATTTAACAGGTTTTCATACATTATTGAACACTGAAGATTTTTCATTACACTGAGGACCCACAAATTAAAAAGGCTGCTCAAACATGGGTCAACTCTTCTGTTATTTTTATCTATTCATTTTGCTTTTTGCTTATTTCTTGCACAATAGAGATTAAACAGCCACACATCTTCAAGGATTTGTCAAGGTTTTTAACTCGCAAACACAGAGGGTGTATTGGTGGAGCAGCAGATGAGGAGTGTTGGCACTCTGGAGGCTGAAGGCTAACACAGCCCTCCCTCATAATCATCCTCATCCTCGGCGGCACCTGGTGCCCCGCCAGCGCCACCTTGTGGAGCAGCGGCAGCAGCCTTCTTCTTCTTTCCTCCACCACCAGGCACCCTCAGGGAAATGGCCAGCTTTGCATACTGTGAGAGGCATGGGGAATGAAATGATTCATCAGGTGAGACCCTGAAAACATTGTTTTCTCAATCAGCTTCATATTAAGATCGACGCCCATGAGCACATTTTCTGCAGAAGATCAGTTTTGGTGACTTTGCATGAGAGATTTGGGCATTTTGTTCTCCTCTTTGCTTTTGACAAGGGTTTGAAAGAGGCAGTGCTGTTTTGTGAAAAGATGATGTCATAATTTTGCACACTAGTTGGGTTATGCAACATTTAAAACAAAATGTGATGACAGTTATGGGGTTGTTGGTTTATGTTAACACGCCACTGTTGATCAAATCTCATTAAACTACACAAACAGTCCTCGAAGCAGATTAGATGAGTTTTTGGGTGTTAACCTCTTAAAGAGATGGTTCTTCTACTTCTTCATAGTCAGTGTATTACCTACAGTAGATGGCGGTCAGCACACCCACCAATCAGCATGGAAGCTAAGCAACGCACCGCTGTCTCGATCAGTTTGTCTGTGTTATTGTGTGACTTCGGTGAATCCGAACTAACTCTTTAAAACACAGAATCCACACAATAACAAACAAACTAACTGATGTATGCCCCGGCAGCAGTACATTGCTCCAGACTGGATCTATTACTGGAGGGGATCCGGGGGGATATTAACATTACCTGTGTTGGTCAGTAGCTGAGTTTAGTCCACAGGAGGAGCAGCTTTTCATTCTACACCTTTTATTTATAAGCTCAGCATAGAATTTTACTTTTGTGTGAAAATTAAGAAAGTCAAAATGTTTTTGCTAATCTAATAAGAGTCCATGAGTTCAGTTTACTCACGTCATTGTCCATGTACTTGAGTAAAGGGGAGTTGCACACACGGTAGACCTGGTCATCGTCCTGCTCGTCGTAGCCCTGCAGTAGGGTCTCCATGGCAACGCTATCTTCGCTTCCACTATACCCGGGCAGACTGGTGGAGAACAAGCAGCACTTCATGTGATTAACCTAGGTTTTGAGTGTTACGCCATGACCGTGAGCAACAATGTGTCCTGTTTGACTACAGGGGATCAGTTAACCGATGGTGGAGTTTTAATGTCTTGCACAAAGAAATGTTGTCTCCTTGTAGTCTCAGTAGGCCACAGATTACCGAAATAACCAGTTGATTAAAAATGTACCTGTAACTTTCTCTGACACATTTATCAGCTGCTACGTAGTCCCCTCTGTGAAGATGAACCAGCACCTGAGCAGTTGTTTTCTAAAGAATGCAAAACACAGACCAACATGAATGATTATTATGACATGAATAAATGGTGTTTTATTCAATCTTGTAGTTTTCCTTCATAGGTCAGAGGTCGGGGTTAGCCACCGAACAGCTCCTAAACCTCCTATCTGGTAGGACCTCCAGCCTGCTGCTACATTTCCCCCCTTTTTAAAATTATTAATAATTTCCATTGTGACCAAATCAACAATTGATTTATCATACTAACAACTACGGCCACAGAACTCCATAATCATCCAAAAAATGTGCCATAATGTTGCATGCAGGTCAACCAACCAACCAACCAACCAACCAACCAACCAGAACATTCTAGCTGACTGTAGTAATATATTCAATGTGATTAGGGTGAATTTAAAGACAATAAAACGTCAACCAACCTTGAAGCACATGGGGAAGTTCTCAATCTCTTTGTACATGTTCTTCTCTTTTTGCAGGGCAACTGATGCTTCATCCAACCTGGTGAGAAACAAATGATGAAGAGCAGGTACAGTACTTTAATAATTTTTATTTATAGACATAGATAAACAGTTTGGGGCAATTGTGTCAATTTGTTACTGTGGCAGGTGAACATTTATAATATGTGAATCAGCTTTAACACCGTGATTTATTGGAGCGATCTAAGTGAGGTTTCTTAATAAACTCTCTCTTTCAGCTTGCTTAATAGCTTTAGACATCAGAACTTGCTGAAACAACACAGCTAAAAGGGATCCCTCCCTCCACCGTATTTTCATTTCCTTTACCTTCTTAACCTGACCAGAAGTCTGGAGGCTTTCCCCAGCAGTTCAACTGCCTGACGCAGGCGGTCCTCATTCTAGAGAGAGGGAAAACATGGATGTTTGAAATCAACAATCTTACATGAGTTAAATGATTCATTCAGGTTTTGCTGGATGCTCAATTTCACCTCAAACACGCCAGCTGCCTTCTGATACAGGTCCACAGCTTTTTCTAGGTTTAAAGGCTCTATCAGTCTGGTGAATAATAAAAGAAAGTGTTTTTAGATGAAAGAACGGTCTAAACGTTTTTGGTCCCTGAGCTGATCTGGCATTGCATCAGTATTCCCTTTTTAGTGGAAATATTTTTATTATAACTAAAGGGCACAGTGTTAGATAATAGACTAAAAGCTGACGTCCTTAAGTATAGAAAATAAGGTGATAATTACTTTCCAGCCCGGTCCAGAGCCATGGCAGCAGTGTCAGGTGTCCCATTCTCCATGTACATCATACAGGCTTTCTCTATGTACTGGATAGCCTCTGGCATCTTCTTTTGTTCCTGTTGCAATGCAAACACAGCAGGGTCACTTTCCCTGAATCTACCTATTAATAAAAAGGGTTCAATGTTTGGTCTGCACTCACCTTCATCATCATACCTGCCTGTTCAATAGCCCTGAGGAACACAAACAGAGTTTGAATAAAAAAATATTTTTTTTTTATGTTTGCTGCTGACTTATACCGGGGTTATAACACAAGATACTTACTTTGCAGCATGAAAAAGCCTGAAGGAGCAGTTAAGAAAATTACAAAACAGAGTAGCAGTGTAATGTCATGTAACGGTGTACTGAGAGGATACGTCTTGTTTTCAGTGTGGTATTCAGCTTCCTTTAGGTAAGCATCCTTTGCTTGGTCATACTGCTTCGCATTCTTGAAGCACACAGCTAAATAATAATAATAAAAAAACACAGTTTGTTAGAAATACAAATGTGGATTACTTGTGAGATTTACATTAAGGGACAACATTCATTTTAGGTTACCTGCTTTGGCGTATTCTGACGCAGCACTGTCAAAATCCGGCTTCCACTTCGTCAGACCTGTCTTTAAGCTACAAAAACATGATGATGGGCGAATTATAGACGGCTAAAACAAAGCAGAGTGGGTTATTGATACATACAGAAGAGGACAAAACTGTGGCTCATCTGCTGTCCATTAAATCCACCCACTATGAATTGACGATGTAAAAATACTGGCCATTTATGTCGCATAACCCCCTGCCACAGTGGCCTTTAACGTTAAAGCTAGCGCTAGCTAACATCAGAAGGGAAACAAACTGCTGTTTCCTGGGCACGGAAATTAAACTGGATAACCAAACAACTCACCATTTTTCAGCTTTAGCTATGTGCTCATGAGCTTCATTTATCTTCTGTGCGGCCATACTGTTAATGAACTCGATGAGGTATGATTGAATAGCGATGGATGTTGTTTCGTCGATGTTTGGATTACCAGGAACTCCTCCTCGGCCCAACGTCACACAATGTCGCAGGCTACGGATGCCGCCGAGATCCAAATTCACAAAATGCACCAGAAAATCGAAACTGGTTAGGCTAAAATCTAATGTTATCAGAGTGTTATCAGTGTCCTAAAACGACTCATGGTTCCGGGTTTAGTCGTGTCAAGTGATTGTGAAATAATTTGTCATTATAAGGACCTGTTGGTCCTGCGTTGTTACCTGATTTGAAGCCCTGGTTTGAGAGGGTCTTTATGGCTAAATCTAATTTCAAAACCTGTATTTCTTAAATTAATGAATTAATTAAGGTAGATATTCCAGCAGCTTGCAAAAAATGATCACATATACAAGATTTATTTTTATTTGGGTTGTGAATTGGGAGGATTTCAGATGGCTATGACCTGGTATTATGCAGATATTTAATAGTATGGCAAAGAGCTGCCTAACTGATTAAACTGACCATAGTGAGAATATCGAGTGCAAACCAAGTTGTGCATAACGTATTGGTTTGGGCTTCATGGCTCATCACAGCTATTTTCGTCTAATAAAAAAAATAATCATTGTAAGCACAAATCCTTATTCTAAAAAAAAAAAAAAAATAGATGATTATAGAGAAGCGGCGGAAACGGAAGTCTATTGTAATGTGGTGAATGACGTCATGACGGCTCGGGTCTCTAATGGCTGAACAACAACAACTGTCGGCGAGTGGCAAACTTTCACAAACTTCTACTGAGACGAAACAAAGTTGGAAATAGAAAACGAGTTTTGTTGCATAGGAGTTTACTCACGTTTGTTCGTTTTTTTTTTGTAATTACAAATGTGGAATTTCTGATGGATCCGAGATATGACATACCGCGGAGGGCCGCCGGTGGCGGCGGGGGCTCCGCGAACTCGTCCCCCGCTCTCGGGGCTCAGTCGCGCCGCAGGAAGATGCCTCCCAGACCCGCAGATTTTAAACTTCAAATTATCATAATTGGCTCCCGTGGTGTCGGCAAAACCAGCATCATGGAACGATTTACCGACGACACTTTCTGCGAAGCGTGCAAGTCGACCGTAGGTAAGGAACGGAGTCGTTTATGGGACTTGTTTTTGTCAACTTTTCACTGACAGCATTTAGCAGGGCTCTGTCTACTTGCTGGACGTCAACCGTCGTGGACTGCACGTTATAAACATATTGTCGTCTACTTCTCCGTAATGGGACTAAACACAGGTTACACTGCTGGCTGTGGCTAGCTAACTTAAGCTAACGGGAACAACAACACACTTCTAGCTAACAGAACGGTCTTAGCTATTGTGTTGCAATTAAGCAACTAACGTTAGGCAAACACACTTTGAGATTGATTTGGGTGGTTGTATTTTTTTTGGCTCTTAGGGGGGATATCTGGCGGGATGTTAGAGCCCACATAGCAACTTGTTACTTGTTATAGCATCTACAGCTGTCCAGTAATTAGTTAACTTAATTTACGACTGTAGTCTCCACTTAAACGAGGGTATAGTCTAGTCCCATCAAGTGGCATCATTAAATGCCATCCTAATTTCTCAACAGCCAGTTTTCACAATATTATGAGCTGACACATTGCATGTTTACACATAAAACACCATAGCACTTTAACTGAGCAATTATATTTATGTAAAACAAGAATACCTGATGACCACTTCAATGCCATGGTTACATATTATGCCAGTTTATAGTACACAGAATCTTACTTATGTGGAATTGGGTAAAAAGTCGAGTGACCAAAACAACAGTCTGCCCAATCCCAAAATAGTCACATACAAGCAGCTGCTATGGCAGAGCTCCATATTTTGCCCAGTCATTCCCGTGACACAGCTTGTCACTTATATTGTGTTCCATTGATGACAGATTACCATTAGGTAGAATTGAACCAGCATAACCCTTAATGCAAAGAGCTGAAGTCATTTTTTTTCATGCAGCTTGTTTTAAAATCACCCCATCCACCCCCCAAACAACAACACAGGAAGTGTCCACATGTCTGTTTCTGATTTCCCCTCATAGGAGTTGACTTCAAAATCAAGACTGTGGAGCTGAGAGGGAAGAAGATCAGACTTCAGATATGGTGAGTAATTGGACTGAAGTCTCCAGTTCCTTTACTCCTCTGCATGGTGCATTTCCTGTGTCTGCCCTCTCACCCTGTAGGCTTCGCTAACAAAAACTACTGGTGGCTTACTGCTGCTTCTCAGCTTTTTACTGTAGGCGAGGCCTGTTCAAATACGATTTTTGTTGTTACATTTAGTATTTTCTCATAATAAGAACGAATGAGTTACAAGTAGAGACATGAAAACACATAACACATATGTTTTCTAATCCCATACTGGATCCCTCTGCTGATTTAAAGATGGAGCTGCATTTAGATTCTACTATTTTTAGTAAAACTAAGGCAGAGTGGCAAAACCCAGGATGTATATAAAAAAACGGGATGCAGTGTTGGAAATGCATCCCCATTCATGTCTATGAAAGTTGCTCACTGGGGCACGAAGCAATTAAAGTTTTACTTGGGAAGCCAGTGAGGGATGACGTCCTTGTCACTGCTCTAGCAGCTGCTACTGGTTGGACAGGACAGTGTGAACCTTGTTGAGAATTAACAGGTCAACATCAACATGTGTATACCCAAATTAGAATATTTACTTTGTATTTTTTGGAAATACAATTTTGGAAACATCTAGTGTTTTTGTCCAGTGATTGGGGAAATAGAAAAAACTATTTACAGTTAGGAAATATTTTAATTATGTGCAACAGTGTTGGGCAGAAACATGGGAACTCCATTGCTTATTTCACCAACGCATCTGTCCTGTTCACTAACACTGCATCCACCCTCCCACCTCCACATTTCCCCGTCCCGTTTTATCATCGTTCCTCTGCCCACAATGCGACCTGTCCGTTCGAGATGGCCATCCTCAATGTGTCTCCTCTCTCGCGTTGAACTGCTCACATCAAGCTCCATCGTTGCCACGCCCGGCCTTACCTAACCCTTCCATTGTGCTGCTGTGTTCTGTCTGCTCTTCTGCTCATAAGCCTGACTGTGACTCACAAAGGGAACAGGGAGATACTAGCTGGCTGAAGGTACAGTAATACTGAATTGTGAGTGCAGCTCAATCTGTTTACCCTGCTGCTAAATTTAACCCAGACTCAGATGATCCACTGAATCATAACCTAAAACCTAAAAAAAATGAATCTACACATGGAATTTGTATGTTTTTGCACCTTTACACTGTTAAAATGAAGAGTTGATTTACAAAAAGTAGTATATTTAGTTTAGTTTAATTAGAAGTTACTATCATTTTAAGTTGAAATTAATGTTGTACGTTTGAGCATTTATAAGCAGTATATACACATTCATGACTTCATAATGGTTAATACATATTAATGTAGTTTTTATTATTGTGCAGTACTTTAAAAAATGGTAACTTCTCCTCTAAAGATGTATTTGACATTATTATAACGGCTGTTTTTCTTTCATTATCTGTTGATACACCAGCCTCTACTTCAAGTTCTAGTTGTTAACGCATACATTAATAAGCACTTCCATATACTCACATTATAGTTTGTTGTAAACTATTAATGAAATGTTTATATATTGCTTATAAATGCTTAATATGGGGGATTGAACTGAAGTGCAAGGTTAGAAATAATTTCCTAACTGTACATGGGATGTCAACTTTACTCAAATTGTAGATATTTTGAAGCAAAACTCTTCAAATTGTTTTAGCTAGATACCAGATGATGCTGGATAACAGATTTAACCCACACACAGTGTAATTCACTGTTTAAAAATGAATGATGAACATGCTATGTATCGATGAATGTATTGTTAGCATTATTGATTCATGACACACATTGGTTCTGCCTTCCTCCCCTCGTTTGTTGTTTGATCTCAGTTATTCTTTTTTTAAACATCAGCCAGCCTATGACTAGTCATATATGTCTTTAATTAATTAAAAATCCCTTTGATCAAAGCTGTTAATCCGCTGTTTGGTATTCGGAAAGGCCTTTGTGATCCTCCTGACTGCACTGACTGAATTCTGTTGGGTTTCATTCATGTGAACCAGGGACACTGCTGGCCAGGAGAGGTTCAACAGCATCACATCAGCCTACTACAGAGGCGCCAAGGGAATAGTGCTAGTGTATGATATCACAAAGCAGGAGACCTTTGAAGACCTGCCCAAATGGATGAAAATGATAGACAAGGTAAACAAACTGTCAGACTGCTGGAATTACATGAAATATGCCTCTTGTGTGTTGTCCTTGTGGGTGTTGTTCTGCCTTTACTGTATGCCCGACATGTCAGAAAGTGTGTTCAATGCAACACTTTTCAAGGTGTCACTCAACAAAAACTCTTTCAGTCACAGTCTCACTGATACTGCATTTTTGAGATCGTTCCCATTATTTATAGTTGAGAGTTTAAAATTTAAATTTTCTTCACAAACAATAACATGAATTAACATTTTTGTTATCATTCTCTTTTTTTTGTCGCCAAGAAAAAGGAAAGGACATTTTGCAATTGAAAAAATTTACTTTTCATGACATTGGTGGACAGACTACAGAATGGTGGAAGTCACAACGTATCTTTGGCATTTTCTATACTTCAGTGTCTTGTTATTTATCAGCTGACATAGACACCAATACGATTAATCTGTTAGAGCTCATCTCAGCCTGGTCGATCTGTTGCTTGGCCTCTAGATCCAACTGGTAGAACTTGGGTGTGGTACATGTGATGTAACAGCCCTTTTTATGTTTACGTAATATTAATTGCAGGCCCTACCATAGCTAACGGTAATGGATCATCAGTGGAAAAATGTATTGTGAAATTATTATGTTGTGAGTTACGGCCCCAAATCCAACTGCGTAAGAAAATATAGTTTTTTTTAGGATAACCACCTCGAGGTGTAATTTTTGGGAACTTCCCCTTTAGTTGCAGCACTGAAGAACCGGTTTTCCTGTTGACAGTATGCTGAACACATCCAGGAGTAATCTGCTTAGACTTTTTCTGAAATGTAAGGCTGATGATGTCCTTATCTATCTTCTGTCTGTTTTCTATTTTGTGCTAGTACGCCTCCGAGGAAGCAGAGCTTCTCCTGGTCGGGAACAAGCTGGACTGTGAGAGTGATCGTATCATTTCCAGACAGCAGGGAGAGAGGGTGGGTTCAACACACAAATGCTCCAGTTCAACATCACATGACCAAACCAAACCGCACCTTCGGTTTCTATAGATGCTTTCAATATGCCCTTTGAGCATGAACTTGGTCTTTCAAAGACACATTGATAATATTGGTGGCCTCCTCCAGAAACGTACATAATATTAAGCAGAGCAGCAAGCTTATCTTGTATTAATATTCCTTTTAAATCTGGAAGGGAGATCTTTTCACGAAGGTGTCGTTCAGCTAAATTTGTGTCCCTGTTTCTGTGTATCTAGCCGCTCTTTTGCTGACATTCAGCTAATTTTGCTCTGTTTGTGTCGTAGTTTTGCTCTCGAATAAGTGGAATGCGCTTCTGCGAAGCCAGTGCTAAGGATAATTTCAACGTCGACGAGATCTTCCTGAAGCTCGTGGATGACATCCTTAGCAAGGTTGGTGTGTTATCAGTAGAGCCTGACCTGATAATATCTGATAACGATGAATTAGTCAATGTTTACAAAATAAACTTCTAAAAGGTAGAAGCTGTATGATGTATGACAACTATGCACACAATTCTGATGCAAATTATCCACATTTTAATGCTCCATTTTTGTCAATGAGACTGAATGAGTTTCCTCCTAAATTGTGCCCGTATCCACTCCACACAAAAGAAATTAAATCAACTCATGGATGCACGTACACGCAAGCGATTGTATGATTCTGCTGGTGGAGATAATAATTAGAATAATGATGATAACCATATTATATTTTTAAATACTACTGAAATATACATTCGCCCAGGCAGGGGCCTCACTGAACCTGTGTGTGTGGTGTAATATTTGATAAAATGAGAGCGAAAATGTGTTCTAAGAGAAGTCATGTTTGGCATTTCATGCACGTTTTATTACCTCGCACCTTATCTCTCGAAATTCAAGTCAAAATGTATTGAAAAAAGATTGATGTAGATCAATTTCCAAAATTCACAGGTGTTTTTATCCAGTGAAATATTATGCTCAAATCCATGTTTGTTGGCCTTTAGCTTTTCAAAAGTGACTTTTCCCCCTGCAGTAAAAAACAGTTTACTCTCCCACACGCACTTTTTATTGACGCGGCAGTCTAGCATAGCATAACATTCAAAGACTTTGAAAATCTCGATCAATTTGGCCAGTCCAGTCCATCGGGAGAGAACCAGACTGACTGCTCAACGTCGAGCTGCTATTTTGGAAAGAGGAGGCGGTGGCAGGCAGAGACTGGGAGAACACGGCGTGGGGGAAGTGAGTCAGGAGCTGAGATGGCACACATCAATGTCATTTATGTGTAGATAGAATCAGGTTATTTCTTGTGCCAGAAGACATCATAATCCTCATATAATCAGAGGAATATTATCAAGACACTGGGCTTTATTCCTTTTTTCCCCCTTCTTTCTTTTCTATGAATTGAGAATTATTCAGCCATTACCCTCAATAAGTGGATGCAGGTCGATGCCAACCTAAGCACACAACCTAAATACTTTTCCTCTGTTCCTGATACAACAGATGCCTCTGGAAGTTCCCAACAATGAGCTTTCCAACAGCGTCCTCTCTTTGCAGCCTGAACCGGAAGTGCCTCCGGAGTTGCCGCCTCCCCGCATGCGCTGCTGCTGAGATTTAGAGTGGTCCCCATCCAACACACACACACACATACGGCATACACACACATGCAGCGTACTAATCTGGCCAGCAGGGGGCAGCAAACAGCAGCAGTTTGTGGTTGTGAC
Organism: Eutrigla gurnardus; assembly: GCF_963514095.1. Lineage (NCBI taxonomy): Eukaryota > Metazoa > Chordata > Actinopteri > Perciformes > Triglidae > Eutrigla > Eutrigla gurnardus. The sequence continues at coordinate 21,168,635 of NC_139918.1, forward strand.
TGTGGAGGTAAGATGCACAGACTCAGCAACCAGTATTATCTTCCCCTGCTTCTTCTCCCGTTTCATAACTGTACAGTATGACATGAACTACACTAAAACTTAGGCCTGGTGAATCGCCCACTTCCTTCACCCCCCTTTTGTCTACACTTGAGCCGGACTACCTCATTTCTCAGACCGTTAGGCTAGCTGTGCCCCACAGGTGCCTTTTGAGGTAGAGAGCCCTCTGGTAGCAGTTGCACATTTTACAAGAAGGGTGGTTCCTGAGGGCCTTTCCTGATGAATACTCATCACATATACTGTACACTAGGTTTGACATTGTCTAAGTTGCCCCGATGGTCTGGTGTATCTACATCATCTAGCTCTATCTTATGTATGTTCAGCTTAGTTTAAATTCTGGATCTAGGTACAGTAGTTTTATATTCTTATCAATAAGTATTATTACAAAGTGACGAGTTGACTTTAGGTATACAAAAGCACAAGATGTAAATACGGTGTGTTGCTGTAATGACTGGACGAGGTGCAGAGGTTTGCATTAGGCAGTTGTGTGGTGGTGGATCATATCAGTTTGTATTCCTTTGCCTTAAAGTGTTCAGGTGGCTGGAACGGCTCATTTCACATTAATGGAAAGTCTAATGTTTTGCACTACAATCCATCCTAGTTAAGCTGACACGCAAGAAAACAAGAGAGTGCACAACTTGTAGTTTAGTAAAGATCATTGTTGCCTTGCAAGTGGCTGCTCTGAACACCCTGTTACATTGGGATGGTGTTGCAAGGAGAGGTGGGTAATGCAGTCTTTGAGTGTTGGTGTTCTCAAAGGGGCATTCTCCACGAGTGTTACTGGCTTTTTAGAGGAGGTAGAGACAGTAATAGCTAGTGCGTACACACACACACACACACACACACACACAGATACATGGTTTTAGCCTTTGTTTTGTTACTAATAATGTAAAGTGTTTGGTTTTCCTCTGAACTCAGAAAGAGAAGAATGTTTAAGTCTCCCTTTTGGGGGGAAAATGCAGGAAGATTTGTTTAGTATTTGAAGGACTCAGGAAACTTTGATTGGCTCATATCTGCTCATTTTGACAGGCATTTAATGCGGACACTATTTTTGTGTCATTGCAAATTGATAAAGAAACATCTAAATAAAATCCTACTTGGAAGGGACACTTTGTTTTTAAGAAGACGTCGGCAGTTTTAACTTATGATTTGGCACAGACCAGTATGGGTACATCCCAATACTTAAATGCAGTGTAGTGCATGTTAAGCCCTCCTCTTTTCACAGATATGAATAAACATTTAATACTTTCATCTTTTTTTGTTAAATGAATGCAATGTTGTAGCACTGTTCGTGTTGCTGATGTTAAGTCTGAGGGTGAGGAAGGACGAGTCAATTCAAAGGAGCTGATTAAAAAGGACCGAAACTGACTTGCTGTTTTTTTTTTTTTTTTTATGTTAAAGTTTTATGTTAAAGTCAAGTTCCTGTGGACTATAAACTGGCACATTAAGTATCCTAACAAATGACTAGTTTCATACCAAAACAAGCATATCTTGCAATAAGATTATCAGCCAACAAACAACCTTATAAATGATCTGCACCTTTGCAGTTTTATCACTTTTGTTGGAAATGACTGGTTCTTTTGATATTGTTTTGTGGAATGAAGCCCCCCCCCCCCCCCCCCAACCTTTACCATTTGGCACTAACCCCGTGGTCTGTGTTTTAATAACCAAGCCTTATACTTCTCAGTGTTTTAAATATACATTTTAAGAAATGCTTCGATTTGAAATGTGTATCATTTAAGATGGAAGACTGTACTTTGTATTAAACCTGTTATAGGTCTTTAAAAAAAAATAAGTTTTTTGCATGTTTAAAGCAGATTTGTGGTATTTATAACTTGTGGCATTCTTGAACTAATTAATTGCAATTAAAGATATCTATATTTATTACCAGATTATGGTCTTCATTTCACTCTGTGTCTTTCCATAGTGGGATGTGTGGCTGAGTGGATTCCAGGAACACAGAAATATTTGTTTGCTCTGTTTTGATGGCATGTCTTAGAGGTTCAAGTCATTGAAAGATGTTTTTAGACATCTTTGCTATTTTAAATTGGGGTCTTCAGGAGAAAACATTGACTTGAAGGTATTGATTGCCAGGTTGACCACAGGAAGAGGTGAGTATTCGCTCCTCCAGAATCCAACTCTGCACCTCATGTGAAGGTGCTACAGCCATTAGACCGTGTGTCATTAGGGCATGCGCACCACAGCGTGTCAGACCTGGTCCCAGGGAAAGCGAGGGGTGTGCTTTGCATTGGGTGCCTGTGCGGCAGCAGCGCATGCGCCCCGCAGAAAAATCACGGGCGCCTCGCCTCGGCACACCGCAGCGATTGCAGATCTTACATGTCAGATAGGAAGGAGTGGGGAATGGGGGGGACAGGGGCCCGAGTGTAACAGAGGGATGGACACCCGATCTGCAGAAGAAGAAGAGGAGGAGGGCTGACGCGGCTCCACCTGACTCTCCCCTTCCTAACTTGAGCTGTGTGAGCTCTGTCTGCAGATGCAACCTGTCTGTCATCCTCACCGTCCCAGTAATCCCATCTTGTGTTGCAGCGTTATATGGGTGGAGGACCACGATAGCAACCTGGTGAATGCAGACGAGATGGAGTAAAAGAAGAAAAGAAAGAGGAAAAACCTAAGGCACAACGCAGGATGCGCATCCCCAGCCCGTCAAGGAAGGAGGCAGAGCAACCGGGGTGTTTTCCTGGTGGTGTCGCATGTCAGAGGTTTTCCGCGGTGCTGTGGATTGATCGTTTGCTTCGTCGCCCTCCTGCCGCCGGTGTCGGTGTATAATGGAGAGCTCCAATGGCTCCGGCAGCGACACCAGACCGCAGAACCACCAGTTGGAGAAGAAGAGACTGAACCGTGCGCCTTCCCCGGCGAGACCTTTCCTGAAGGATGTGCACTCCCGCTCCGCCAGACCACCTGCCATCGTGCCCAAATCCCCCAAACTCCACAAGCAGCAGCAGCCCTCCTCGGTGCCCTTGGCCCCTCCGAACCGCAGCTCCAGGCGCAACGCGACCGGGGCCAAAGAGAAACCGGCCGCGGCCAAAAGTAAGTCTTCTGTGGCGAGAAAGCCCACAAAGGTGCCCCAGCATGCAGCGGTGGAGCCCAAAGCCGTCAAACCCGACTGCACTAGCAGTCCCGTCCTCGCTAAAGGCAAGAAGGGGAAACTAGCCCCGGGGTCCCCGGGCCCTCTTAGCCATGGTTCCCCTATCCGGGTCCCGACAGGAGCGCCTCTTGGACGGGTCTGCCAGACTGACAGCAGCTCGGACCTGTCGGACTGCCCGTCCGAGCCGCTGTCGGACGAGCAGAAGCTGCCACCGGCCGCTAGTAGCGACGGCGAATCCGGAACCGGCTCCAGTGACCGGGATCAGGTGGGAGGCGATAATCCGCTGCGGGCAGAAGCGACCGGAGCGGCCGCCTCCGCCGCTGCTCCGCTGCGCACAAGCGAGGCTTCCGCCGCCAAGGGAAGCATGTCTCAGGCTCAGCTCGCTCCGGGGACGCCGGGGGAGAAACACAAGCAGGAGAAACCCTCACCAGGAGCCCAAGTCCGACTGCCAGGCATCAGCGATGTAGCCGAGGAGGACCTGCTGCGGGAGGTGGAGGATTTGAGATCTGAAAACGACTACCTCAAGGTATGGCGATGTTGCCTCAAAACGGGCAAAAAAACGTGGCTACTATGCGTTATTTGTTGCGCCTCTTTTATAAACAGACACAATTAGAAACGTGCATTTGAAAAAAGACATTTGCTTGCAGGCTGATTCCATCTGTCGACCAGAGGCTGTCGTTTCTCAAACCAGGACTAAAACGGTCCATTTACAGGACAGTCCCGGGCTCGATTCTCAACAGCACCTGTTTTTTTTTTTTTTTAAGTGTCCTTGAGCAACTTCCACCTGCTCACTAATTTAAAGCAGAATGTAACTGCATGAATGATTCACATCTAAACGCATTTCCTTTTAATGCCCAGCTGTCATCCCAACGATGTCCCTCTGTCGGCTCTCCATCCATCATGTCGTCCCTCTGTTCCCCTTCCTGGGCTTCCCTCTGGGTCTGACCTTTATTGATGGCAGTTGCTTGATAGTCGCTTCTCCCTGTGTCTTTTGACTTTATTATTTTTTTATTTTAATATTATTGGTGTCAAGTCACAAAAGTCTATTTTGACAGAAAGACACCTCCCCCCCCTCCATCATGTTGCATCTGGGACACCGAGAGTAACATAATCTCCTGTAATGATGTGAACAGATTGTACTCAGGGAATGCACAGTAGTTTTTCAAGTCAGCGTTTTGTTTGTCGACTTTCCATCGTCGAATCTTACATCTTGCATAAAGATCCTGCTTGAAGCCTCCATGCAGACTCCCCTGTAACCCCCCTTCTTTAAGTAGGCTACCCCCATAAGTTGGGGAGGGGAGGCAAACAGATAATGCGGCAAACCAGCTTGCAGGGTTTTTTTTCTTCTCTCTCTTTCAGATGGGAGACAGGTTTATTTGCATGTTACTCTGAGTATTATTTCAAAATTGATCATGCATGTCCGTCTCGCCCTCTCTCTCTCTCTCTCTCTCTTTGGCTCAGTGCAAACACAAGAGAGTTAATCAGCTTTGCTGGCTCTGGCTGTAATGGCTTTATCCCACAGGACTTGATAACAGTCAGATGTCCCATGTGTGTGGGGTTCAAACGCCCTCCTGCCTGGCTGTCAGGCTGCCAGCTGGGACTAGGTGGACTCTTCCACCTCCCCCTCCCCCCCCCCCATGCCTCAAAATGTCTGGGAGTCCCCGCTCAACTGCTATATCAGTGCTGCTTATAGGGAATAAAACAAATGTGTTTATCACACCTCTTCTATTTTTCTTTAGATTACATTTCAGATATTTGATGCTTCTTTTGATTGTGTGAGCGTGAAAGATGTGGTCATGAAGGGCTCTCATTGTGTCGATTCAATATATCGACAACAAACTGATTCTTTTGATAATTTCTAGTCAATTAATCAAGTAGTCAATCCACAGAATCTGCGATTATTCTGGTATTCATTGAATCAATTTGCTACAGTTGCACTTGCAACAATTATTTGCCGGAACAACAAAATGATCATATTAATCGATAATGAAAATAATTTCATAGTTAATATGAGTTGCAGCCCCAATTGTCATATCGATTCATCCGCTGAATACCTTTTAAATGAATAAACGAGTAATTGTCAGAAATGATAAAAAATATCCACCACAAGTATAAGATGATGTCTTTCAAATGCTTGTTTTTCTGAAAAATGATCCTAAACTAGATTTACTTTCCTATCACATAAAACAAAGAAGAAACTTTCACATTTGGAACGAGCAAATACCGGTATATGATAAACTGATCAAAGTTGTCGCTGCTTGTCTTTTCACTCAATCTAGTCTTACCATTTAATTAAAAATAAACATTTTGATTAGCCTGTGTCCACAGCTTAGTTCATTATTACTTAGCTGATTGACTGCATATATTAGATTCATCTTTTTAGCTTTGCCATGGACGTTCTCTGAATCTGGCTCCTCGAATGGAGGATTAGCTGCTTTTCTTTCTATTTAGTTAATCTCAAATTGATTATCTTATCTACCATTGGACTGATGGTTGTTATAAACAACATCTATAAAGACGTCATCCATGGTTGTGATGATATTTTTCACAACTTGTTTGCCATTTCCCAGAGTATAGAGAAATATCGATCAATTAATCACTGCGCAGTTAAGATCTCCACACTCAACACCATTGAAGAGATGGCTAAGTAGCGGTAGACGCACTCCCCATAAACACCAGTGAATATATCTCGTCCCAGGACGCTGCCCTGCCTCTGGCTCTGTTTTTAACCTGGCCATTGATTGGTCCGACCCTGGGCGAAGGTCATTAGCTCCAAACAATGGGCTCTGTGCCTTTCCAAATGAGGATGGATTTAGTTTTCATTAATTGACACAGTCTCCCCAAACCCCCCTCCCTTCAGCACGCAGTTGTCTTTTCATCATGTGCCGGTCAAACCCTTTGAATATCTGTCCCAGGGGAAATCTACAGAGCAAACTGATTCCTCAGGATGGAGGCAAACAGATAATGGGTGCACCCATATCAGGCAATACTGGCTCAGATAGCCAGATTAGATACTGGTGACAATGTACAATTCTCTACACATTATACCCTGGAATTCCTGTTTAAGTTAACTAAAAAGGTTTTCACTTGAATTGTCATTTTAAATCATTTTAAGGCTGTTTTTACGAAGTTTTCATTTTTATCTATGTATTTATTTGTCACATTTCGTTTTACAAAGTCTACGTCAGGGCATAAAATAACGATCAGTCCCTTCACACAGTGAGGCATGCAGCGTATTAATAAAACACTGGTGTCACATTGGTACTTGTTATCGGCCGATAACCCACAGCCCAGCCGTCGGTTTCGGGACTGAAAAAGAACGATAACTGCATCTCTAAACCCGACAGCATCGAGGTCACCAAACACACCATCGTAGTACGATCTTGCCTCCATCAAGGCAGGCTTGTTGCATGTCGATATGAATATGCGAGAATACATCCAACCCAAGAGATCAGATGCTTAGAGCCCACTAGTGATGTCACATCAAAGTATAATCAACTGGGGTTATATTGTACTGCATCTCCTCTGTAATAGCTGTAGTACATTAAAGTTCTTTGACATTTTTTTGTGGTATTGAGCTTCCGTCCCCGTGTTCCTCTGCGTGTCTCTCAGGATGAAGTGGACGAGCTGCGGGCGGAGATGGAGGAGGTGCGAGACAGCTACCTGGAGGAGGAGGTCTACCAGCTGCAGGAGCTGCGGCGGGACCTGGACCGCTCCAACAAGAACTGCCGCATCCTGCAGTATCGGCTGCGGAAAGCCGAGCAGAAGAGCCTGCGGGTCGCGCAGACGGGCCACGTGGACGGAGAGCTGCTCCGGAGTCTGGAGCAGGACCTGAAGGTCTGTGACGGCTCGTCCTTGTCTGTGTCCTTGTATTAGAGGTGGACCGCTCACTGCTGCCAACTATTTACTGTGCTTTCATTCAATGTTAAAGAGTATATGATATTATGGGATGTGATAGAATACAATCCTGTGCCAGCTTACACATCCCGAGGCAGCTCTGTTCATAGACATACACAACACATTCAAACTGTCATGACGGGTCAAACAGGTGATTCAGAGCTCATTTAACAGCACACCTATTCTTTGGATAGACTGATATTTTTAGCCTCTTGTGTTTAAATAAAAATACTCAATACTAAATCACCTATTAGAGGAGATAAATGGGCGTTTAAATGATGCAAGGAGTCAGAAGAGATGCAATTTACGATTTGATATTAATATTCTTATCATTACAACCTGCGAAACCTTTAAAACATCATCTCAAAGACGTTGGTATTAAGTTGTGATAGTGTGTTTTATGTTTGAACTGTACTGATCCACTGAACTGTGATCTCAGGTGGCCAAAGACGTGTCGGTGCGTTTGCACAACGAGCTGGAGAGCGTGGAGGACAAACGCAGCAGAGCTGACGACGAGAACGAGCTGCTCAGACAGAAGATCATCGAGGTGGAGATCTCCAAACAGGCGCTGCACAACGAGATGGAGAGGACCAAAGAGGTGAGAGGATGATAATGGAGATGTTATGACGAGGCTGTCTCCGATAACCTTTTGCTTCCATGTACACAAAGCTGCGTTTTTATCTCGGGAGATGCTCGTCATTAATCCAAAGAATTGTCAGACACACAATGAAATGACGTAATCTTAGGAGTCGTAGTTATCAGAAAAGCAGTGTGACGACCGTGGTGGATGTAATTATAAAAAAACAGAACAATGTTGGAGACTATGCAGTTTGCACAGGATGAATCTCCATTGTACCACAAGATACGAGTCAATATTGGGGCCTACTGACGTCCCGCATATAAACAGGGAGATCAATGCAGATCACCGGCCTGATCAGCAGGGTCTCTGCAGTAAATTAAGTCTATCAATCACTTAAATGCTCCATGACAGCCCTTTCAAAACAACTGCTTTCTGTGCCGTTATATTTTTAAAGCCTTGCAACAATATGAGCACGTCGGCTTAATTCTGGGAGAATATTTGCAGAATATATGTTGAGTTTGATGCCTCCACTCTTGGAATACTACTGATATTTACATAGAGCTACAGTATTAGTACTACCAATATTACCTGAAGCTGCTACCAACCTCACAGCTCCTCCTCCTTTAGCCTTAATGTGGAAAAACACGCTAAAAGTAGGCAACTCTTCTCCCATATCCAGTAGGGCAGCATTGAGGAAAAGTGATGATTGGCTGGAGTGTGGTGTCTTTCAGGACACTTTTAATTGTATGTTAATGAATTAGTCTTTCATTATAGAATCGTCTGCATTTCTGTTGATTTTCATTTACTTTATATTTACTTCTTTTTACTTCACCGTAGCTCTGGATGTACAGACACATGTAAGTCAGACTTTGTCTATGAGCGTTTGTGTTACTGCTACTCTCGTGTCGCTCAGTGGAGAGTATTTGAAGTGATGTCTTCTTGCAGGGAATGACATGAGTGAAGGCTATTCTCAGTGCTGCCAGGGTTCAGCTGCTTAGACTAAATCGATTTTGACCTCGGCAGGTAACATGCCGTCTGGCAGCGAAGAGAAAGTAGGCTAATACCAGACCAGTCGGTGTGGAGATGCAGCTTTCTTTTGGCAAATGGACAGACTAGTTAGTTTTAGCATTGGTTCGTGGGCTGCTGTTTTTTGCCCCACAGTTGCATTACGGGTGGTGATTATTTGCTTGTATTGCGACACAAAGGAACACGGGATGACACAAATCGTCTTGTACACAGAGAAACAGGCGAGGGAGTGAGAGAGAGGCGGAGATAGCGGCTGCTGCAAATGATTGCAGATTTTTTTGTGTGTGTGTTCCTCCGAGGTTTGCCCCAGAAAAACACAAGACTCTCTGAATCTGCACTTCAACATCACGTGATGCCATGCCCCCCCCCACCCCAACTCCTCCTTGCTTCCTTACCGGAGTTAGTTTGTGATGCAGCACCTCGATATTTTCATTTTCTTCATTTGAAATACACAGTTTCTCTGTCTGGTAATTTCCCCTGCAGCATAATCACCATGTACTCATTTTGAAAGTCTTTCATTCATGTGAAACCCATAATGCACAGCGGGTGACCCGTTTATACTTTTTATTGTTGATAGCAGGGGATGATAAGAGCATTTACACACACACTCGGGGATGCTTTTAATTAATGAATCTGAGAATCTACCCTCTGCCCTTGGAGTTGCTCCGTCACAGAGATAAACCTCAGAGAGGGGAGGAGCCTGTTTTACTGATAAGAATGTGGATCAACTGGAAAACATTCTTGTTTCTTTTCCCTTTCTGCTTAAATTAAGGCCTCGTCATTTGTGACCCAAATGTTAAGTGGTTACTTTCCCTGACAAACATTCCCACCGCAGCAGGCAGGTGACCCCAGATAGTTAAGACATCTCTGGCTTTTAATGTCCGTTCCCTCCCTGTGCCCCCTTTCCTGCTATCGGAGGCGACACAGTGTGACTCTGGCCAAGAGATGGGAACAATAAGCCCTGTTATAAAACAGCGTGAAAAAAAGATAGAGTGGCTGTAGTCAGTAGTCAGATGGCTGTCTGCCTGTAATACGACCGCAGCTCCGCAGCTTACAGACCTAATATTCAACAGTTTAGGAGTGTTGGTTGACAGGAGCCTCTGTTACAATATCAGTCCAAGGGGCAAACTGCTGCTGCTGCTGCTGCTGCTGCTGCTGTGGTCAGTCTGAAGGCAAACAATGATTGGTGGAGAGATTTGTCATTCCTCTGACATTTGAAGAAAGGCCCACTGATACGTGTAATGAAATGGAACTAATGAAATGTCAACGTGCATAACACGAGCATCAGGTGATTTATTAGGTGCTCTCTGTCCCTGTGATGAGTTCATCTTTCATTATGGCAAAAAATGATAATCCTTTCCGCTGCGCTTGTTGACATACAGAAGCAATGACTTGACATCAGCTCGGCCTGAGAACGGCAGACAATAAAAAGCAGACGTCAACTTATTTAGAACACATTTTGGAGGTATTATATCAAACACTTGATATTAAAACAGGTCAAATAATATAGTTGATTTATCAATTACTCAAATGACCAAAAAAGGCAATTATTTTGAAAATCAATGTATCCTTTCAGATTAAAAAAGCTGTTTATTTTTAGGATGTCATTGTAAATCAAATATCTTTGAAATTAATTGGACTAAATGAGCAATTTCAAAACGCCACTTTGGAAAAATAAGAAAAGGATTATGTCCTCACATTTGAGAAATGGAACCAGGGAATTGGTTAAAGCCACACCTAGCAGCTAGTTAGCCTAGATTGACATCAGGACTGGAAACAGGGGGTAACAGTCTCAGTCTAATGGTAATACAATTTGCCACCCAGCAGCACCTCTAATGTAAAATAGCCGTCCTCTAGTCTGAACATCGGAAACTTCAGCCCTGGTGTGTTAGTCAGCGTATTGGCAGCATTTGTATGTAAAAATAGGAATAGCGGGTCTCTCCAGGACTTGCCCCAACCTCAAGTCTTTTGTTGCCGTGTTTCACGACTACAAAGGTACGAGAGGGGCTTGCCTGCATCCTCCATCGTCGGCCATGTTTGAGCGAGAGTCGGTGCAGACGTGGTTCGTTTCATGTCGGAGCACTTCTCGCTCACAGCAGAAGAAGCGTTTTGGGCTTTGAAGAAGATTCTCCTCCTCTCTTCTCCGCTTCTCGTTTCTCCTTCACATCTCCCCCTCTCCTCTCCTCCGCTGTGGTTCCCCGTTGAAAGAGTGTGAAGGAATCTCATTGACCTAGTTAATATCTGGTGTCTGACTCCACCAATGGGAGGAAGAGCAGGCGTGAGGAGAGGAGCAGCATAGGGACTCTGCTGTAAGTTGAAATCTGCTGCAGTGACACGCATCCACATAAAGCTTACCGCCGCGCTGGGAAATCTCCATTTACACAAAGAAGAAGGTGGCTGCTTATAAAATATCACTGGTATTCAGGTTGAGACCTCAACTTTTTCAGTATATGATGTTCATCTTTTACTCAAATTAAAAGGGAAATCAAAAGGTTAGATCAACATTTCAAACACGACCATGACACCGTTCCCTTGATGGCAAACTCTCACAGACACAAAACAAATGGGGAAATCATCAATTCTGCATAAAACCCCGGAGTGATGTGTTATAATTGTGAAGTGCCATCCTTTTGAAGTCTAAAACCCCTGAAAGATGAAATTCCTCCTCCATATGAACATGTTTTGGGACTGTTTGAATTCTCCGAAGCGTCAACGCTGCCACTTTAGAATCCTCAAACATCCTGCAGCATTCAAAGTGTGTCTTTAAATGTCTTCAGACACATCTTAAAGGAAATTCCAAAACACATCGGAAGACATGAACACAATCTTTGACTGTGTTTCACATTTAATTTTCATTTGAAGCACCAGCTCAACCATCAAAGCTGGTAAAATGCTTCATCCATTTAACTTCATGTAGAAGGCCAGTCATGATATTTGTCAAAGTGCTTAAAATAAAATCAAGGAGCTCGTTCCTACATGCTTGGTTTTCCTTGGACCCCAAAAACATATCATGTTTCGTATCTTGTTTTCCCAGGAGTTGGTTGAGTGAATATTGGACTTATATAATCATATATATATATTCATTCTCCTTGAGTGCCAAGAAAGGCACCTATAAATATGAATGTTTATTATAATTATCCAGTAGACAGAAATCTGACTCTTAATAGTTAGTTATGTCAGGCGTGTGTCTGCTAGCTTTGCTAGAGTTCTTCTGCTCCTGGTGACCAAAGACAATGTAGCTTTAACTGTGTTAGTTTGGCGGTTAATCAAGTAATTGGTTAATTGATTCATTAATTGTTTTGTTCAAACAACTATTCAAAAACCAAGTACATTCAATTTGCCGTAAGAAAAAGTTAAGCATGGAATATTTGCATTTGAGAGGCTTGAAATGGTGAAAATCTCCCCATTTTTTTTAATGAACTTCATTTCATCTCTTCCTGAAACTATTGTATGTCAGCTGAAGTGTTTTATCTTCTTAGGACGCCCCATTTCTAACTAGGAGCACTACTTGTTAGATCTCTGAATAATCAAAACCCAGTCACATGTTCAGTGTAGACCCTCTGTGTCAAAAAGTGTGCGCCCCCCTGTTTATAGATGAGACCTCCGGGGTGTGTGTGTGTGGACTCAGTGAGGTCCACTGTAGTCCGATGATCTAAAAGAGTTCATTTGATGTGGCAGGGGTCAGATGTCGTCTGAGTCACAGAGGGGTGTCACCATGTTCTGGCCAGCAGCAGCAGCAGTGATACAGGGCTGCATCAACACAGATCTTTAGTAAGACTAGAGGAGGAGTCAGGCTCGTTCAGAAGAAGATCACATTCTATGTCATGAAGAACAGGAACAAAATGTTCAAAATATTGAGATTTTTGGGGGTTAGTTTGCTCACCAGTGATTGAAAGCCAACCTCAGATTCATTCTCTTTTTAGAGCAAACTTTTTTTGGTGGTTTTGTCTCAATATAGTTGTGGGTTTCTTTTTTTTCTGGCTGCGTCTGCCATTAATGCAGCATCTTCCTGGACGATCTGATACCCAGTAGCTACGCCTTTTATAGAGAAATGTCCCGGCAAATTAGCAAACTAAGAAAATACAGGCAGGGTCAACACATGCTCCACCACACACAGCAAATCCTACTGATTCTGCCTATAAAACATGTTACTCTGGTAACAACACGACTCACCCTATGGTGTCGACATGTAAAACCATAGCCAGCCCTACACATAACAACAGCAACTCTATATTTTCAACACATCTTACCATGCTTTTAGCTTCTTTAAAATAAAAATAAAAACCAAGAGCACATGAGCTCCCTGAAACAGCACAGAGCAGTTTGGTCAAGCTCGCAGTACCTTTGAGTTCTCTATCACACTCAAAGTGCTCTATTTTGGGCAATATAGTGCTCATGGAAGCAGCATGGGGGAGATCCCCTGAGCCTTTTCTCCATAGAAGCTGATGAAGCAGCATGGATCGGAGCATTGTGGAAGCATATAGACTCGTGCTTTTCTCTGAAGTGAAGCGTGCTTGTTATCGAAGATGAGAAGAAGTGGAAGGCTGTTGAGGCAGTGATGAAGACGGAGGCCTACCTACACAGCTTGTTACACTCCAAGACTACAACAAAAACCGTGACCTACTGTAGCGATCTTAGTAAATCTCATCTCTCCTCCACATCTTCTACTTCCTCTCAATCATTTTTGTTTTGGGAAATAATCCCATCTTCTTGTTTCTTTGTTGTACTATAATGCAATTTAAAAATCCTGTGTCCTAACACTCCTCAGGTAAACAATCATTCATGGGTCATTTAGGAATTTCCAGCGTATGATTGTGAGAAGGAGAAGAGCATCATCTTAATTTGCAAAAATGAAAGAATAGAAGCGCTGCTTTATGCTATTTTTACATGATGCAGTCATGCAAGACGGTGGGAAACTAATATTTTTGTTGAACAAACACATTTGCAAAAGTGGTGTCGGAAGGTTTATGTTTTTAATTTGAAAACAAACAAATACGACGACGGAACATAATAGAAAATATCCAACTCACCTAAAGTGCTTACATAAGCATAAAGCTAGAAAACAGATTTAAATTGCAAGGAGAGAAGACATCTGTTCAGAGGTTTTGAAATATTAATGAATGCATACATCTCAATGTGATTGTGTTTTTTATTATAGGTGTCCTCCCTGTTTCCACTGAACTGAGAAAATCTGAGCTACTTTTTGACGTGGGTTAGATGCTTGTTCCTTTCATAGTACTAATCAGTTTCACAGCGAGAGGGTCAACTGTGGTGGCCCCGCCTACGGAGACCGACCCTGTGATGAGCGAGAACAAGTGCAGGTAACGGCCCTCTAGATCGCTGCGGGCCTTCGCTGCCACCTGAGCTCATAGTTCGTTCTCATTTGCAATGTTAGTGGTTCTCGCTGGCCTTCGGTAATGAGCCGGTTTTTTTTTTCAAATCTTTTATTGGCTCCACTCCTACTACTTTCAAGCCACAAAAGACAGGCATGTGTGCAGAGGCGACGGCCCCTCCCTCTTATTACCAACCCATTGTGAACCTTTTGACACACACAAGGGGGGCAGCGAAGTACTGGGTGGCGGAAAGTGGCGCGGGGGTGAGGACGGCCTCATTATCAGCCAGCTGGACAGCCCCGCTGTCCACTCCCCCCCCCCCCCCCCCTCTATACCATCATCCTCCCTCCCACACCCTCATCCCATCCAAGCTCCTGTCACAGATGAGAATAATGCTCTGTTGTCTGGTTCCCATTAGCCAGCAGTAGAAACATGACTGGGGTCCAGAGGGAGGATCCGGGCTCCAGAGTCCCAGAAAGACTGATTAGAGTTTATTGTCATACAGTTATACGGTTTTATTAAACACTGCCTTATTACCACACACTCATACTTAGCGATCACATAATGAAGACTCCAGACTCTTGAAAAAACAACTCCACTTGTGCTTAATATTGATAGCGAATGATTTTTAGAAATCGCTGAAGTCCCTAGCTAGATGCTAATCACGGGCTGAAGGATAATAAGCTGCAGATAAAGGCTTAATTAAAGCCCGGCAGCCATCTTGAGAAGGCTGTTTGCAGAAACAATCAGATAGGGCGCAGACTAAATAGGCTTATTGTGTTTTTTCCGCCGTCACGCTTGAACGACGTTCGATCTGGTGAGTTCAATCGTCCGATCTTTCTACGTTCTCATTAATCATGACCCCTGACAAAGCTCTGTTTCTTATATGGGATGTCTGAAGGTGTAATGTTGGTGAGAAATGTGATATATCAGGTTCTGGATACACTGATAGTACGTGAAACTATCAGGACATGACTTCCTCCTTCCCGCTCACATACTCCACAGCTCCGTCACAGTCCAACAGCTATCTGCCTAACTAGCCCTACCACATTTTCTTCCACACCAACTTCACTTCAAATGTGGAGTATTTCTCCCCCCAGGTTTAAGTCACACATCATCATCGCCTTTTAGTCACAAAGAAAGAGAAATTAGCAGATGCTTATGTTAGCTCACTTTCTAACTGCACCACGTAGGCTCATTCAGACCTTTTATTTAAGCCTTGAAAATCCAGAAACAGTGAAATACTCAGAACTAAACAAAGAGGACAATACTGCGTGAAAACAACTGCACGTTGACTTGAAGTGGTTTTAGACATCGCCTTTGTCCAACAGTTTACTGAGCCGACAATCAAGCGAATAAAACAATTCTATCATACTGTTCTTATATTGTATTTTTGAGTGATACCCCAAAATTAAACAATCAGCAGTAGAATACATCTATTTATATTTCATCAACGGAGAGATACATTCATGTGGCTTTGCTCTTCCAAATTAATTAAATGTAGAAATGACCAGCTTTATCCTTTTAAGTCTCCTTTGAAAAAGAACTTCTTCATCTCAGCTGCACCAACTGGTTCAAGACAGGTTGCATTATATAAAAAAAGGTTGATCCATGTTTTGTTTTTTTTGCATGTCTGAGCCGGTGATTTTTGTTATGACAGGAGCAGCACGGGAGATGTAGTATCTCTTCTCCACTTGTAATTCGTCAGCATTATTTTGTCCCCCGGCTCAAGTCAACCGCTGCTTTCTGACCGTCCCCGTCTCCTCCGTGCGTCGTGATGAGAGCAGAACAACATGCGCCTTCGCCGAGCGGCCCCCCCCTCTCTATTTATGCATATTACACACCGCTGGCCCGCTGCCAGTGTGCCATCCCAGAATACTCGGCATCCTGCTGCAGAGTGTGCAGGCAGACGACACAGCAGCTCTTCCCTTCCCTCCCGGCCTGCCTGAGCCACGCTGTCATTTATAGCTCTTAGTGTTGCTCCACAAACGGGTGTGACTCTTGTGACACATTGAATTCAGAGTGAACTTAGAGGCACGGGTGTGAACTGCAGGCTTTTTAGACTAGAAGTGTTTTAGATGACCTCCCGACAGAGCGGTGAAGCGAATGCCTTATAGATTTATTGATTTGTCTTTTTTTTGTCACCTACCTCTCCCCCGGGAAGCGTTCTGCTGAGTCGGCACCCTCTTTTAAAGCAGCGTCCTGCAGCTCTTTCATCGTTACGCACATTCCCACCTGGGATCTGACACTACGGTCCCCCGGCTTCACCGAGGGCCATGTGATAACTGTGCAGGGGGGAATCGGGCCGCTCATTCATATTTCATGGTTTTGGTGTTCAAATTCTCTTACCTTTAGGCTTTTGCTACACCGACACTGTCCTTTCACTTTATTAAAGAAAAGGTTTGCATCCTGCTGCCAATCTACAGCCACGATGCAATTGTCTTAGCGTAGCTGGAGACCAGGAGAATCAGATTTCACAGTACAGTAATCTAACAAATGTGCATCAGCTCCGCTGGTTGTCTTGCAACCTCACAGAAACGAGGAGACTCAGCAAATTGTTTTTTTTTTTTTTTTTCTGTGGAGGTTAAACAAATGACATACAACATGTCAAAAATGCACATTCAAGAGGTGTTGGAGGTCATTTTTTTAAAAAGAGCCTACCTTACTGTTTCCCCCTGCCTTCAGCCTTTATGCTCAGCTAGGATACTTGACACCTGGATCGATCTCTATATAGACATAAAAAGTTACACTTTTCTTTTGATAAAAAGTCAGTCAGACTTTAACCCATGTTAAAGATTGCATGCATGCATGTTAAAGATTTTAGTCTTAATTTTGGTTTCATGTGTGTCTACTTGCTGTTACAGATGCTTTTCCATCCTGTGAATAACAAGCTCAAAGTTTTAGGCTTTTTTTTTTTGTCATGAAAATAATATTTATTCAAATCTTTCACAACCTTGTCACAATACGGGAAAGTCGACCTCAGCAAGTTCAAAATGTACTCGCCGGACCATCTCCTCATGTCTATTTTATAACCACCATATCAATCCCCACTTCCCTCTCCTGACCTCTAGCAGTCAGGGAGCCGTCTCCCTGTTAGACTCCACCGCCGGCTCCTTCACGGAGCCACATCGGGACTAAATCAGGCCCACAGCAGCTCGCTATTTGTGGTCTGTCATCTGCATGTGGTCTGTCACTTTAAAGCCACAGTGTTTGGTGAAAATTCAAGGCATCCCAAACTCTAAAGATCTGATTTCGTGGGATAATATATTGCAAATAATTGACATTATTATGTTTGCGTATCATTCTATACTTTCTGATATTCCATGTATTCAAATCTGAACATTAAAATTTCGGTCAAAGTAGGTTTTAGGTATGTTTCTGCATGATGGCGTTGCTATACGTATATATGTATATTGAGTAACTTAGATGAACAATATGTTAGTTATACGTGTTGTATTGTTTTTCCTCGGATCTTCTGCGATTTAAGGTTTAGTTGCGTTGTTTGTGGAATATCAAGAGCTGCATATGGAACAGTATCCATAACGCTGAGTTCATTTCTTAATCCTCTGTGTTAAAGAATCCATTTCTCCTCGTCTATTCTAAGGTTGGATTTTTTCAATTCGCCTCGAAACATCCGTTACCATGGCAGCCGGTGATGGGCAGCACAGCTACACGATGGGTCATTAATTACTGTGAGAAGATGTCCTGCTTTACAACTGTTCACAGGGCAACCAACCAGTGCAGCGTATGACTGTGCAGCACTTTTACAACCATACAGCAACGGCTTTCTAACATCTTAATTAATAGCAATATAAAGCATTTGTATTTAATTAAGGCAGTTTTTTATACACAGAGGTCTACTTACTGTATAAATAGAGTACTAGCAGAAGAAACAAGTAAACAATGGTGTAAATGGCAGCTCATCAATACAGATCTGCGGTTCCCAAACCCAGCCATCTATATGGGGCCACAAGATAAAGTGGAGCGGGTCCCAATATGACAGGAGGACAAGAAGGGAGTCATAACCCTCCTTGAAATGATTATTATCTAGAGCCGAGATGATAATCATCAGCTAAAGAAAGATTGGAAGACATCAAACCCTCTTCTTTTCCTTATTAGCGTAGGCTGAGTTATGTGTACAGGTCACACACTGTCATGAAGGGACTTTGAGGCGGAGCTGGTTGCAATTATACATTAATAGAAGCTAAACCTGCTAATGGCAGCACTCACTAAAGCGTAGCCTCACCTCTCTCCTGCCCCCTTCTTTCCCATGAATCTGCCGATTCAGCACAAAGCACTGGAGGCTTTGGAAAACCAGTTTGCCTGCAAGTTAATATATCATGTGTGCAATACGCACTCGCGCACACAATGACTGTTCAACCCGATTCACAGTCATTGTTTAGTCCTCATCCTCTAATTGAGAACATTGCTAATTATTATTAGGAGCCGATTACCGTATCCTGTTGTTTCATTTCAAACCAGCGCAAAGCATCAACACCGCTCTGGGGATGAGCAGGAAATACACCTATTGGATTTCTTCCTATTCATTCCACCCTAACGTTGTGTCTTCTGTGCGGCGTTTCTGGTTTGCGCCAGTTGGCGTAGCGGCATCTTATTTTCTGCAGGCGGCATGCCAGGCTGTTTGGTTGTTCAGGGAGATTTGTAAAGCGGGAGCGACACGCCCCATAAAAGGTCTATTGTGCTGCACTTTAATGCACGTCGGGCCCCAGACTGATGTCAGGGCCTCAGTATGGGAGTGACCCTCTGCTGATCATACACAACCTCCTGCAGATACACACACACACACACACACACACACACACACACAGGCATTAACTTCTACACACACAGATTGTGCGCATGCTGCAGCACAGGATGACGTATAACCTGTTCATGTCAGCATCGGTCGCTATAGCGACCGATGCCGAATCCTAAGAGAATTCATGTTTTCTCCAACTGCTTTATGACCTTCAGGTCTCTAGTAGGCAACCAAGAATAGCAGCACTGTTGAGATTTCATATAACATCTGTTTATTGTAAAAGCGGCCATTACCATGCAAAGATGTTTGTTATTGTCGGCATTTTTTTTATTATTATTATTATGTTTTTATGTCCATCAACAAGATTAGGTAGCTTATGTTTCACTTCACTTAGTTTCCAATATATCTTCACAAGTTAGAAATATCATGGAAAGATTTTTCAGACTGGAAGAATCATCTGATATCTAGGACTTCTAAACCAGTGGTGAAACATCAGTAAATTCCCAGACAAATACATTTGATCCGGAAAAATTAACCTAAAGAACAAATGATCAGAAAGTTTGACCGGAGCAGCTTTGTGGTGCATTAAGCGATGCATTTTCTATATTTATAAAACGTAATGTGTTGGAATATCTTAAAACACACAAACCAGCACATTTACCACGGTTGGAAACACTCTGCTGTGGAGATGTCGATCGAAATGGAATTTATAAATCGACTGAAGAAAGCAGACGGAGTTAGTTTCATGGTCTAACTACCGAATTATGTTCTTTGCTGTTCTCAAAAATCCTTGGACGTCTTTTGTGATTTGAAACACTATGAGGGTTTTTGAAGATAAATGGCTTTGGTTGCTATATATAAAGTCACCAATTTGCTCCACTTTCTGTTGCCTCCCTCCAAAAATGAGCACTTTAGGTTAAAATATTGCCATTATGACTTCCCACAAAACCGACAGACAGAGACTCATAAGCAAAATTCTCTTCATTCTAACGGTAAGCATTTTTACATTCACCACAGAGGTGGAAAGCGATCTCTGGACAGCTATTGATGTCAAGATGCAGGCGGGATAGAGAGGCCAGAGTCTGTTTACAAGATGCTCATATCCGCCGGGGACCGCCTGACATTGAAGTGACCTCGGAGAGTGCTGCATTCAGCCTGTCTCATTGCCAAACACATGCACACCCGGGCAGATGTACGTAAGCTCGGCTTCATACGCGCATGCAGCCGGACAATGAAGCACACCGGCTGCAGAAAAACCCACATGCACCCACACGTTGTTAGACATATGTGGGAGAGTGATGGCTGCAGATATACACGTGTGCACACAAACACACGTGTGCCCACCGACCGAGCAGCGCATTCTACTGGATTACTTTAATTCAGTTAGCTTTGATTGGTTTAGAGCTTTTTGAAATATCACCACCACCGCTATTCACAGGGGCCTCGCTGTTATGAGTGCGGGGGGGTTCGTGCACCGTCCTCAACGTGAAATTGAGTTCCGGTGGGGGTGCATGGCTCGTGTTTGGCTGATGGAGCATTTCCAGATGCAATATATTTAGACCGTGCAGGCCTCCTGCAGGTGCTGCAAGCCAAAGATTGATCATCCTTATGAATAAAACAACAACACGGCGCCGTGAATGGCGGTGTAGCAGCTTGTGCGTCCGAACGTGGACGGAGGAGAAATTAAATTAAATGATAAACGAGAGCGTTTGACACTCATATGCATTCATTCAAGTGTGTTTTGCCGTATTAATTAATCTATTGAAGGGGATTACAGTCCAGATTGAGCGCTCATTCATCCAGATCTCACTAATATAATCTGCCTCTAAACATTTCATAGCGACTTATCTCTCTGAGCTCTGCCGCCGGGTGAGCGATATTTATTCTGTTGTGCTGGAGTCTTAGGCTCCTCTGTGAGGGCTGAGAAGGAGTTTATCTGCATCCAGCGGCCTATCGCAGCTCCTTTTGTGCCCCCCCCCCTTCCCACACCAGCCCTCCATCCCGCCCCGTTTCGCTGTTCACACCCCACTTCCTGCTAAATCCCATTACCAGAGCCAGACGCCCCTCTCTGCGCTGTGTTACGGACTTCAAGCAAAATCATAAATAGGCCAAGCTGTTGACTACAGATGCTGCCGAAAATACACTTGCCATGTTCCCGTTCCTACTCCTCCCTCAACTAGTTTTCCTCCCCACATTGGGATTTCTTTGTGATGTCACTGTGCGATGTCATCCAGCACTCGGTCCAAAAATGCCTTACGCAAACAGGCGTGGCAGAGTGCACTATATTCTCGTTTTCCCTCCCAAACACGTTGTTTTTTCCAATATCATGTCGTGAGACTGAAGCGGCAGCGTGTCTGCCTTTCAGTAGCAGAGCTCCGCCGAGACAACGCTGCCCACTGAACGATGTGCTTTTTACTCATCCGTTGAATATATTCCCCAGAGTGACACTAATGGATGCCACAATCCGTTCCACACCTAAAAAACACACACCCTAATGGATGGCTTGTGACACTCGACTTATTATGGTGCAGTGTTGAGCAATGGAGAAGTAATCTGTTGAACATAACCACACTGTCACACACGTCATACACATCCCTGAATGATCCTACAGACAATGCAGTCTGTAAAATCTACCCCAGCTTTAAACTTCAGTGGAATCCTCACCATAGATGAGGCCTTTGAAGATGTTTTCTGCAGTGACCTCACTCACTCAGACAGAATGATGGAACCACAACCATTAGCCGCCCCCCCGACGTTTCAGAAGTCCGTCACGGGTCACATGTCGATGGGGATGTGAAAGAACGGAGGAGGGAGTGGATGAGGGCTGGGTGGAGGGATAAGACCAAGTAGAAAGAGACGGGCAGCCCATGAAGGAGGTTCAGGAGAAGGCCAGAGAAACACAGTCGGTAGGGGCGCGCAGTGCTCGGTTCATTCAGTCCCAGCAGGGTAACGGCTGTGTAACTACAATCCGCTAATCCCGCATGCTGGCAGAGACCCAGGGGAGTAAAACCAGCCGCACCAGTACTAGAGCCCCGGCTCCCACACCAGCTGGAGCCGCCCGCCAGCCTGCATGACTGACTGCCACTAACCCGTGCTAACAGGCTTGTGGGAGCATTCAGATGATGATGGAGAGGGAAGGATGTGCCTGTGTGCTTTTTTTTTTAATGTGCATGAGTGTATTAAAGTGGAAGAAATACAATCACAAAGAACAGGGAATGTTTGTTGCTGATCAGGGTTTTCGTGTTTGCGACGAACATTCAGAGGCAGAGATGCTCAGGAGGCTCAGATAATGTTAATATGTAGTGAGTATGAGCGGTTACTAACAAACCTGGATCTCAAGTTGCATGATGGGTAATGTAGGCGCTGGGTTTTCACAGGGAATAAGAATGCGTGGTTCCGCTGCATTTTCAGTTTGACTGAACAATGCAAGTCTGAGTGTAATGCAAAATCGATGGAGTTTTCTTTTAAGGGCTTTAAAGAGGACAGAAAATAAAAAAATAAACATGCAATAGGTGTCAAAATGCAGGGTCAGAGTATTGGTGACTCTGGAGATTTAGTTGTTTCCACCATCTGTTACAGGGATCAAACCTGTGTCCCTGCAGCTACAACATCCATGCTGAACCTCCGCGTCTCCGATTTCATTGTTTATGTGACCCCGCTTTGTGAAACGCTAATCTTATTGACAATGTTCACCGTGATTAGGACTGTGGGAGTATGAGTGGGCAACTCTCTGTGTCTCTTTACGTTATTACCCGCTGAGCGTTTGAGCAGCGTGCTACATCTGAGAAAGTAACAACTCCAAAGTCCAAACAGAGTTTCTCGGCATATAGAGAAGATGAGAGGCTCATGAAATTGTAGCTGAAAGTATATTTCAATTTATAGGAACATAATTAGCTCAAACGATGTATTTGATCTCGTGGTTGTTTCTCCGAGCCTCAGAATCGACGTCCGTGTACGGTAGAGAGGGAACCCTGGTTGTGGCGGTCTGGAGTTGTGAGGAGCTTTGCACAAGATGCCGTCTAATCCGCTGTCTCCCCGGAGAGATTAGCTCTGTCACCAGGGCTGGGAATTAAACCACGACTCGTGTTGGAGATACTGACACAGACACAAAGCTGAGACTGGACCAGGAGAGGGGGGGGAGGCTAGCTGAGACGGGTGTGCACTTACATGTCTTGAATAAATAACTAGAATAAACCTTTATCAAATAAAAATCAATTATAGTTTTGAAGAGGATTCCCAAGGCTGAAGTGGGTTCTATGACCCATAATCTGTATATTGGTGAACTAGGTAAACTAGAAGAAATGTTTTGTCACTCACATTTTATTTACTTTAACATGTAACTATTTGGCACCCCCTTAAAAAAATTGAATTTAAATATGGGACTAAATAAATCTGTTGGCTTTCCTTTGAAGGGAAAATCAACCTTCCCACATTCAGAGCACAGTGGGTTGCTGCGCTTGAATGCACCAGCACAGAAGAAAGAGGCCGTGAGCACAATAAGAGGAAACACTCAACCCAAGGGAAGGTCTTTTGAGCAGCAAAAGAAAGCTGCCTTGAGTGTTCCAGCAAATGTATCATCAAAAGTTTTAAGTTCAAATGTGTCACAGAACTGGTCAGCGAGAGGTCGCGAATCTCTTTCCGTAACTATGGTACGGTTATATTCATGTTTTGGTGCCGTTTCTAAGTGGGCGCTCACTTCCTGTCACAGAGCCAGCTACTGAGTCAAGAGCCGTTCCTGCTCCGAACAAAAACCGGTTCACCCTCAAACTTTCCAGCCGCCCGGCCATGAATGATTCACACTGTCCTAAAGGGCTATTTTGGTTGGCAACAGCTGTACAGGGCAGAGTTTGCTTCGTACAAAGTAATAGAAGATGATAGATGAACTATCTGAGGTCTCAACTGAGGAAACTTCAGCTCTATTCAAAAATGCTTAATTCATCCTTAAAGTGGCAACGTGTGGCAAAACAATTGATTCATATGCATAAAAACGGCAAGAATTGACGTTGAAGAATTGACTTGGACGTTGTTTGCGTGTACAAACCAATCCCAAAATAATTATAGAGATAATTGATTAAACAGCACCATTTTTGATAATCATTCATTTAAATGTATCAAGTCATTAATCAATTAAGAATGCAAGTATTACATTTTCCGACTCCTCGAATGCGATGATTTTGTCAGTCTTTCATTTTACAGTCATTTAAAGACGTCACCTTTAGGCTCTTGGAAGTTGTGACGTTTCTCACTTCTTTTCACTTTTTCAGTGCCCACACATTTGGGTTTCTTGAGTACCGTCCAACCCATAAAGTATGAAATAAGACAACCCAATCAGTTTTTCTGTGGGTTGCTCTGATCAGAAAACATGTGATTCAACGAGTCATTCAGATTTGGCTCCCCTTCCTATTTCACAGGCAGGTTCATTAGAATATATTCAAAAAAAGTAAGATAATGAATGAGCCTTATTAAAAAAGATCACAAGTGATATGAAGAGTACGTTGAAGTAGGATTGTGACGCTGAGATCAGAAAATATTATATCAAGTCATGCTCCTTAGAAAGGAGCTTGGCTTAACTGATCGTCCTTTAAATAAGTACGACGGGGCAGCAGTCTGTTCCCGGAAAAAGGTTCATATCTGAAAGCTCTGCACTCACATTTTATAGGAGTCTTCCCCTCTCTCTCCTCCTCTCTTAATGTTCTCCCTCCTTTCTCTCTTCTTGACGCTTTTCTTATTGAGCTGCAGCCGATGGTGAGTGCAAGTGGTGATAGAAATGAATGATTTTATTGGTCGCTGAGGCTAAGCTGGCGTGCAGAGGACCCTGTTTTATCCGGGCTTTGCCTCGTACACTATGAGCTAGGGGACAGATTTCCCCGCTGGACAGGCAGATGCTTTTTCGCCTCCAGCGCGTCGTGGAAACTGAATCAGAGCCGGGATAAGACGTCTGTCACACTGAGCTCTCGATGGGATCCAGAGCGCCCTGGTGCATCTTACATAATTTTTCTGTTTTTAAAAGACACAACAGATCATCATCATTTATGGACTTAATGCCGTGCAGAATTGTCTGAATGATGAATTTCTTTACCACACGTAAATCATAAGTGTCCGAGTAGTAAGACAACATAAGTTAAGTCAGATAACCACATAGATTAATGTTCTTCTGGTCATAATGTATTTCTCCCACTGCTGTACCATCAGTTATTGTCCATGCCTGTAAAAACACTGGCATTTATATGGAAATGTCAAAAGCATCTTAAACTGCAGAGATGCTCACTATTGAATTCACATTGCTGTTCTGTGTGTTGGTTTATATCATGTTCTGTTTCTCTCTATCAGCAGCACTGAGAATATATTTAATAACAGTGTATATGATTACATGTTTCACATGTTTTCTTCTTCATTGTCCGTTTACAGACTGCACTGAGGAGACGAGGAAGCAGGGAAACATTTAAAGACAAGAAGTCCACCAGTCAGGTAAAAAAACAAAATCTAAAAATATGTTTTTGTCCCTTTCCTCTGAATTCACAACCATGAAGTAGTATATTCTATATGAATAAAAATGATAAGGTTATTGCATTGATGAACCTCACTCTTGCACTGCTTTACCACCTCCCTTCATTAAGACAAAACACATCCTGCTCCTGTAAATACTCACTAGGGCACCAAATGTGGATTTGTCCACCACAGAAAGTAGTCCCCAACAAATGCACCATTTACTCCTGTACTCTTGCCAACTGCTTGTTGTCAACAAGGTTTAACCTGCTTGATCCTATGCTTTTAATCATGACACCCTCATCCCTATCGCCCCGCTAGGAGGACAGTGCAGACCTCCGGTGCCAGCTCCAGTTTGCCAAAGAGGAGTCCAGCCTGATGAGAAAAAAGATGGCGAAGCTCGGCCGGGAGAAGGACGAGCTGGAGCAGGAGCTCCAGAAGTACAAGTCGGTTTACGGGGACGTGGACAGCCCCCTTCCTCTGGCCGAGTGCTCCGGCGGCGGCCCTCACACCACCCGAGAGGCCGAGCTGCGATTGCGGCTCAAGCTGGTGGAGGAGGAGGCGAACATCCTGGGCAGGAAGATAGTGGAGCTGGAGGTGGAGAACCGCAGCCTGCGCGCAGAGAACGAAGACATCCGCTGCCAGTACGAAAGAGACTGCTTTGGGCGGGAACCCTTCTCCAGCATGCCCTCGTCGCCATACGGCGGCGACGCGCTGGATTCGGCAAACGAGCTGCGGCGCCATCTGCAGTTCGTGGAGGAGGAGGCCGAGCTTCTACGCCGCTCCATCTCTGAGATCGAGGACCACAACAGACAGCTGACGTCCGAACTCAATCGCTTCAAGTTTGGCCCCAGCAGTACCTCTGTCGGCGAGGAGGGCGGCGAGGTGGGCTTATTCAAACCTGGGAACGGCGGGAACGGCAACAGCTCCAGCAGCGGCCTGATGATGGAGGAGCTTAAATCAGCCAGGATGCAGATCAACGAGCTGAGCGGAAAGGTGATGAAGCTGCAGTACGAGAACCGGGTGCTGATGTCCAACGTGCAGCGCTGCGACCTGGCGGCACACCTTGGCCTGCGCACCGGCAGCCCTCGGGACAGCGAGGCGGAGAGCGACGCGGGTCAGCGAGATGCTGCCGAGGAGGAGGAGGCAGGCCAACTTCTTCTCCTCCACCCCAAGAGAGAGGGCCCCATCGGAGGCGAGAGCGACTCCGAGGACATGTTTGAGAAAACGGCAACCACCTCAGGGTTCGGAAGCATCAAGCCGTCCGACGGCAGCGAGTTCAGCGCCACCGACCTGGCCAACCGCAGGAGAGAAGAGAGGGAGTCGTTCAGCAACGTGAAGCGCGAGGCGGAAAGGCTCGGGAAGACGGTGGACCGTCTGATCACCGACACCGACAGCCTGATCTTTGAGGGCCGACTGCTGGTAACGACGGGGGAGAGTCTGGAAGGAGGGGCGCCGTCTGGGTCCAAAGCGGACACCCAAGTCCTGGACACCATCAACACTCGCATGAAGGCTTTCCGCACCGAGCTGCACATCTTCATGGAGAAGCTGGACTACGTTGGGGAGGGGCTGAGAGAAAGGACAGACGATCTGTCGCCCATGCCGAACCTCACAGAGTCCAGCAGCTTCCTGTCCACAGTCACCTCCATGTCCCGCGACTCCCCCATCGGCACCTTTGGAAGAGACCTGGTTACAGACTTCCAGGTAAGTTCAATGGATGACCTTCTAGAGGCCTTGATACTGTTTTAAAGGGGACATTGCTCCGTATGTTTAGATGCTTTCTTTCTGTGGCTGCTTGATTCTTTTGGAAAAAGGGGGGGAATATCAATCAATAGAGTAATACAATGATAATAAAGGAGAAGGCCTGTCAGCCAGTACAATGAAGAACAAGCCAATACATTAGAATTATTAGCATCCAACCTCAAAAGTGTCTGATAGTCCGGAGGATATCATGTTGCAAGAATGAAAGGCTGGAGACGAGACAACATCTCACCAGATGGCTAACTGCTTTCAAAAGCAGCAGACAAACATCTGTAGTCTGCGATGTCCCGTCAATTAACAAATCGCCCCGAGGGGGAAAAAAACACTTGACAATTCAAAATGTGAGAATTAATTTTGGTTTTGATTGAAAGTGTGCAGCCATTAGTCGACCATTGAAGGCCAAATTAAACTCAAAGAGTTCCTAAGTCAGCACCGTGTGCAAACACTCAGCTCTAATTAAAGTGCATCTTTAGTCGAACACATTCTATCCATAGTCTTGCCTGTCAATCTCATTAAGTTGTTGGCAAACAGCTTTGAGGATAGGTTTTGGATCGTTTCAAGTCTATCTTAATGCAACGTCCATGTGCCCGTATGAGATTGAGTTGCCCTCTGGGTAATGCAGGTGCCAGGTTTTGACAAGGAAGAAGAACACCAGGAATAAAAAAAAAGAGAATATCTCTCTTTTTGTGACATGAATGCAATTTAAAATGGGTGGAGAACTCTATTTTTAAAGTCAGCCAAAGCGAATAGAGAGACATTAGTTGTCGGAAAAAATTATGGTTTTCTTTGAAAAGATTGGTTTTCGTTGGACAGTGTTTCCTTTCTGAGATGCCCGACCTCATTTAAACTCCCTCTGCTGAAGCCTCACATCAATATTGGCTGAAATGAATTGCAAGTACAGTGGTACAGTCCCCTATTTCTTACTGAGGAGACGTGCTTCAACAGGTGGGGAGTTAGTCACTTATCATAAGCCTTGACAATGATGGGAACCAAGCATGGGATTGGTCACCCACCTATAGAGACAGCTGCGATCAGAGCATCATGAGACACGTTAGATAGACTTGAAACATCCGAACCTATAATTAAAAGCCTCAAGAGGAAATATTGAAAGACTCCCGAGACCCCCAGACGTCCAGTGCCAGCCGAGTAGGAACCCCCACTCCGACATGAGCCACCCAGCTCTACCACACTGGCACCGCTGCAACCGCCACCCCTCCCCCGACCCGCCATCGCTTCCCCCCCGCTGCTGCCACCACATCCGCATCTGCATCTCCATGCACATCCTCATAGCCAGCAGCCCCGCCTGCCTCCTTCCCCCCTGCACTCACTGTCTGCAGCCGCCCTGCTTCCAGTCAGCCAAAGGGAGGGTGCTTAGGAGGGTGCTTGAGAGGGTGCTCGGTATGAATGGAGAACTAAAAGGAGTGATGGCAGCTACTTCCATTTGGCTTCTTTCAAGGCTTTTCTCGCCATGTTGCATGCATGATGACATTTAGTCAATACTTTTCTCTACAGCTTGGCTACACCATGCCATCATTCGTGTGACTCATTATGACACACACACATGGTTTAGCTATTATGTTTGCAAAGCATCACAAATGATCACGCGCACATACGCCCGATTGGCAACTTGGTGTTGCCAAGGAGACGAAGCATAAAAATCGTGTGCACTTTCTAAAATAACCACTGTTTAATAAAGAAAAACCCAGAGAGTTGCATGGTGTGAGTTTCCTGTGGAAGAACCTCGCTGGCTTGGCCTCCCGCTATCTGGTTTGATTGCAGCTTAGCGTAAGTCAACATGCGGTGGACTCTTCCAGAGCAGGTTCATTGTTTCTGTGCTGCACGATCAGGCAGACATCTTGGGTGTGTTTTCCAATTGGCCAGACCGCCGTATTGGGATAAAAAACATAGAGCTCTGCAAACATTTTCTCATTTCAAGAACCCAATCTGCTTTGTAGAGATAATGGAAGGGAAGCTGCCTTCATACTGAGTCTATCCAGGGATTTGTTCCTGCTTTGCTCCTCTGCTGGTTAGTCCGGGTGAAGCTGGGTGGTTTAGTCAAAGCTAACCGCTGCACTAACAACTCACACCTGTTCAAAGCAATAAGGCCCTCGTCCCTTGAGGGCTTTGGAAGAAAGTCAATAGAAATAGTCACTGCAGCAGCAAAGAGTAGGGTGTTTATATATGTAATCTATTTTTAAAAATGAAGATGTATAGAAGATTCACCAGAGGGGGAAAAAACTGAGATGTTTTCTCATAATTACTACCTCAGAGTCCTATCATTAAAAAAATATTAATAATAATAATAATAAAATAAATATATATTTATCTCATAATAATTACAGCTGTATCAGATGATCTCATACATCTCACTATTATAAGATCTCGGGATGACCAAAGATCTTATGATATGATGTTTCAGTCAGATCTTGTAAGTATGAGATCTTTACAAGATAATTATGAGCTCAAAGTATAAATATGGAAGTGTTTTTCTCATTATTGTGCACACTAATGACAAGATTTTTATTTACTTGTAAGGCGTAAAAAACCTCTCCGGTATCTCGAAATTCTGACAAAACTTGTTAAAGTTTATATTTATTATTTTATTAAGCCACATTTGGAAGTATAGAATAGTATGGAGAATGTGGCTCCTGTTTTTTCCCCCTCAGTGAATCCTCCACTCTTGTGTAGAAAGTTATACCGTAGCATAAAGTTCCCAAACAAGGAAGGAAATCAAATAAAACAAGCATGGCACTCTCTTAAAGCTCGGCTGAAGCCTCGAATGTATTTTAAACCCTGTAATGTTTAATGTGCATCAAGCAGGCTGGAGATGCAACTCCCCTTAGCCGGCTGCTTCTACGCCACGCGCGGCTGTGCACAGGCATGTGTTGGAAACCTTTAGTGTGCTAGCTCTTGCTCTGCAGTTTTTTGCCGTGGTATCTCTATTGGTTTGGATTCATGTATCCCTCATTGCATGCGCTTCATAACAAGTGTTTTGCATTCTTTCCCCCCCGATTCCCTCTCTTTGTTCCTCTTTGTGTTCCCGCCAGATGTTTCAGCCCATGATTTTGTTCATCCTCATTCTCGTTCTCTTCTCATCTCTGTCATACGCCGTCATCTTTAAGTTGGTCTTCCTCTTTGCGCTTTTCTTCGTACTCTAGCCCGTTTGGCCTCCTCCACACCGTGTAGTCTGTTAGTTAATTTCCCCCTCCCTCTGCTTATATTCTTTACCCATTTTCTGTTTCTGTTTTTGTTTCGTTGTCCCCGCCCGCTTTCTTTCCTTGTCCCCTCACCTCGTTTGTTGTCTCCTGTCTGTTTTGTCCACAATCCACCTCACCCACCACCACTACCTGCTCCCCTGTATCCTGCACCCGTCACCCATCCCCCTTACACCCACCGTCCAACCCCCACTGCCCCCCTTCCCTCCTCTTCCCCACCCCACGTCACTCACAGTCCGGTCAGAGGGATGAGCTGGAGTGGCGTCTAGGACAGGAGCGAGGCGTGGAGCCCCAGAGCCAATGCCAGGGTGGGGGCCAGGCCCAGAGCAGGGGAGCCACGGGATTCACTAGGTACCACAGGCCCCTGGCTTTGAGAGCAGAGGTCAGTGCCTCCTCCCTCCTCCATCTCCCTTCCACCTGTGGTACTGAGTTGACACTGCCTCCACACTACAAACCCTGCACACAGGCCTTCTATCAATCTGGTCTCTGTTTTTAATCATTCAAATGGATTCAAAGCCAAATCTGCTGGAGCGATAAGTCCTTTCTTTCCCATGGTGAACTAAAACACAGCTCTGCAGGGTCTGCAGATGCTCCAAACGCATATCATTTTTAATATAATTAAATTTGAACAGGGATATATGTGAATGAATATATATTTAGTCATGCTTTAAAAAAATGCACAAATGTGTCACATCACGGTCACACAGGGAGTGAATGTTGGTACAGAATGTTTGTTTTTGGATTATCTGTTGGCCCGAGAAGCAGTGCACCATGGGACTTGACCTGTACTACAGTGAAGCAATTAATAACATGTACGGGTGCAGGTCAATTCTGAGGAATATCTACTGTACTTCCATGTATATACACATTTAAAGTCAATCATATTGATGCTGTTTGTGCCATAAGGAGCCTCCTCACTCCTTTCATGAACTATACATTGGGTTGAGTTTGCATTTGGGTGGTAATGAACAGAAGGTAGCTCAGTCATGTCTAGTGACACTCCAGCCACAGTCACTGTAATGATGAAAAAGATTTCACTCCACTCACTCTACTTCCACACTAAATATCCGCTCCCACATCCACTGATCTTTATTTATTTATGGTTCACTTGCTTTTGGTTTAACATTGTCTTCCCACCTTTTAGTTTATTTGGGCTTGATTTGGAAGAAACAATAAGAGAGTAGATTGTATAGCTACTCCAGGGTTAAGAGCAGTTATGCAATTCTAGCGCATGTATTGCACCAAATGTTTCAAATAGTGTGTTGTGTCATAAAAAAACGCTATAGCTGATTCGTTGCCCTCTTAAACAGTGTGAGAGAGCAGCCACACGCGGCTACAGCATCTCGACTTGTTAGGCATACAGACAGTGTATCACGGCTGAGTCTGCACTCTGTGCTGACGCCCTCTGGCACCGGTTCATCACTACCGGCTGCACCGTCATGGTTTCGACTCAGCAGATTAAATGTATGTAAAAAGTGCAGTTCATGCAGAAGTGTCACAAAACACCGGAAGCACAGAAAAAAAAAGAAAAAAAGAGGCAAGTGGTAACGTGGTAGCACGCCTCAGCTCCATTAAACCCTTCAGTGGCTCGGCTGTTTTATACACCGACAATTGCTGGATGCTGTGATTCATAATCGCCGCCTCATGCTTGTGTTCATAGAGAAAATTGCCCCGCTGTTATGAAATGTAGAGAACCGGCTGCAGCGATGTGACACATTACATTACTATAGACCTGAGGTCTTCAACGCTTTCCAAGCGAAGGACCCGGTGGCTGATAGTGACCCGGTGGAGAGACCCCCCATTACATATCGTATAAAATTGCTTTGCTTATTAAACCAGGACAATAATAATGTATAGTGCAGCCTATAGTGCCATGTATAACAGTACTTTGTAATGATGTAGGCCATTAATATAATAATTATTGACAGATTCATATTTAATTCTATATTGGCATTTCTACATCACAATTTCACAACATAATATAACATAAACAGGGAGATTTATATTTGCTAATTATTGGTTGTATTCATGTTGAGGTCTATTTTTGGACATATTTACATTTTTGGAAGAAAAAAGTTTGGGATCACATCATTTCGGGGACCCCCTGCAGTAACTCTGCGGACCCCTAGGGGTCCCGGACCCCCTGCTCTGCTATAAACGCTACAGTAAAAGCACATTCGTGTTGATTTCTTTGTGTCCCTGTGCTTCCTGCCGCAGCGTAATCTGCGAGGTGGAATGAGTGAATGGGAAAGCGGCGGGGACATGGCAGGATTAGCGCTGTAGATTTGCATTTGACATTGGGCCGACAGGGAGCAGATCCAGGGTCAGCACACGCTGAACAGCTCAACTTACTGTTGCAGGGCACCGTAAATACCTGCATGCGGGAGGAGAGGAAGAAATGGCAATTTCTAAATCAAAGTCTGCACTTAAAGTAGTGTTTTAGAGGGACAGACAGACTATTGAGTTGAAGAATCATTACATTCAAAATCATTAACATAAGCATCTCATTTCCCTTTGAGCATTTTATCACCTGTAGTAAAAAAAGATGCATTCAGTCCCTTGTGATTGCAGTATCAGGCATATACCATTTTATCTTGTAAATGAAGACAACTAATAGGATTTTAGTCGTGTTTTATTTTGGTGATAGAGTAGATGTTGAGAGTTCGATATTGGAAGGTGACCAAATCCACCTTCCAGCACCTCTAAATGTCGCTAATTGACATGTTATATCTTGTTTGTTTAAACCGTATATATGTATAGAGTACATAAGTGAGCTGCTGTCTCATGTGAGGTTATGTGCAACACCAGTGTTTGCCCAAGAGCCTCAGCTTGACGCCAGATCTCCAGGAAGTAGTTTTTACTTCAGAGGTGCTTGAAGGCAGATTTGTGTTACTTTTGGAAAGAGTCAGGCTAGCTGTTTCCCACAATCTCCCGCCTTTACCTTAAGCTTAAGGACTGGTACTTTAAGATTTATGTGCTTCCGTTTGAGCATTGATCAAAAAAACTTTAAAGATGCTGGAGGAAGAAATATTGAGTCCGGATGGGAAATGTGCATCATTAAATTATAATCACTTCCCGAGTCGATGAAGGAGAAGGTTTAATGCTTTTCCTCCTGTGTGAACATGAGGATTTTCAGTCCCGCTCTGTGAGTTTTCAGTGGAATTTGAAGATGAACAAATCTAATCAAGCATAATCATCTCACACACAACCCCTCGTGATTTTGTTTGACTATCAAATGAAGCTTTGCAGAGAGACAAACAGAGCGATAGTGGGATGTCAACACGGGATAGAACTTCTCCAAACTGTGGGTAAAGTGAGTGTTGTGCTGTGCTGTTGTGGGTTCAGCTCCGGGACACGGCGGCTTCCGACATCCAGTTCCGTCTGGAACACGAACGGAGGCTGAGAGCGGCGGCGGAGGAACGGGAGGCGGGCGTCTCTCTGCCTCAGGTACAATCATGCAGTCGGTCACGCCATGTTTGAATGCCTTTACACCAGTGCACCGCCATCACACTTCACTCGTTCTGCTATATATGCTGGAGTTTGAACATGATTTTAATTAAGTGTCACCACTGGAGAGGCAAAAAAGTTTTAGTTTAATATCCATGCTTACGTCTTAGACATAGATTGATGTTACACTGCCATGCGACACAGTCCACTAATTCCCTTGTTTCTGTACTTGCAACAGGCAGACGTCACATATAGAAAGAAAAGAAATTGCTTGTAGAAGTATGGGTCTTTAAAATATAAGCATTTTGTCATTTTAATGCACACAATAACATACATTGTTGCCCGTAGAGTTGGAATATTTACTTTCCTGACACAATCCTCTGTTTATTCCTATTAAAATGCATCAGTAATCACTTTTGACCAGGTGCAATGATGACATTATGTGTCCCAATTACCCAGGTGAAATGAATTATTGTTCCATCTACATGGGCGACCCATATATATTAATGGCATCTTCCCTTCCACGACAGGAGGACGAGTGCCTGCATCTGGAGGCCCAGCGTGGAGGTCTGGAGCTGCAGGGACTTCAGACTCATGAGGTGCCCTGGCCTCAGGAGCGAGCCGTGCTGCAACAAGAGGTCCGCCTCTTCAGGCGCAACACCATCATCTTCTACATGAAGCTCCGGTGGATCCTCATGCACTGGAGGCTCGGCCGCAAAGACAACTCCGGAGAGGAGACGCTGCCGACGGAGGTGAGTCAGAGGTTTCGTGAGTTGGAGGAATATTTAGATTGTGTGATCCTTTTAACACATAAAAGTGTAAATTATGGACTAAAAAGTAAAACAACAACAAAAATGCACATTGGTGACATGTAATTAAGATTCTCGGAACAAAAAATATGCAATATTTACACATGTAAATACTCTACATGCCACAGTACATAGTTCTTATTCGTAATCTTATCTTCTTGTGCTTCCGGTTGATGAGACTCGTCATTTGTAAGATTCATGTTTGGTTGGTTTTGTTTCGATTTTTCGGGAATGTTCACATGATGAGCATTCATAGCTCTGCGCTGCAAATCCCCGGAGATGATTGAGCAGTTTGGCCGGCACTGTGAAGCCTTCCTCCCTGAATTTTCTGTTGACATCAGTTTATTCATGAAGCATCTTGTGAAACCTAATTTGCGCCTTCAAAGGCTGCAGCAGTGAAAAGCCCACTTGTGCGTTGCAGGATGTACACCACCCGCCCTTGACTCGACATTGACTTCAGAATGAATTACAAAATCTACAATTACAATGTGTACATCTATTATTCACCCTGTGTAGATTTTCTTACATGCCTCCTCAGCGAATGAAGGAACGCTCCTCGTCCATTCGCCAATATAGTAGCTATCTAGAGCCTCCAACCACAGCAGGTCCTCTCAAAGCTTGAAGAAAACAGGTTATTATCATAGAATTGCTGGTACATAATGGCATTGGGATCACAATCACTGGTTGAAATGAATGACTCGTACTCCTAAAGTATTTTGAGGTACCCGCCCTGAGTAGTACTCCTAACTTCTGGTACCGACTAGTCCTTATACTGTTTCCTGTATGAAGCGTGTGCATATGCCTGTACTTGTCTGGTGGGAGGGACTTAGAACAGACAGGGGAGAGCTGCAGGTGTACTTCCAAATGTACTACTATCTACCCTGGGGTACTTATGGGTAATATAGAATTTGTGCCAAATGATAAACTGCCTACACCTCTAACTGCATGTTCATTTATTAAACTAAATACAAAACTAAATACATGTAACTGTGACTGTGAAGGGTCGTGTGTTTAGTGTATGTGACTGGACACCACGGCCAAGGTGTTTCTCTTTCTTCTTGCCCATTGCATGCTGGGACAGGCTAAGCAACTGTGACCCCCCCTGAAACAGAATGTGTTATAAAAAAAAAATGAGTGTATGAATTAAAACCGGCTTTTGCATGGATGCATCATCTGTTCCAGTTTGAGAAGTTGGAGGGCATCCCAGAGTTGGGAGTGATAACGGAGCAGTCGGAGGGGGAATCGGATCGAGACGACAGACTGTGTTTACAACAACCTTCAGGGAACGCCGCCGACCCCGGGCCCATCCTCATCGTCCCTCTGCAGTCCCCCGATCGACACCTGCAGCATCAAAGACAGGTGCTCACACAGTTAGGGAAGGAAAAAAAAAAAAGATACACTGAGTGAGTTTAGACATTTAGTTTAGCCTTTCATTAATTCTCTCTTTTCATTGTGTTCATGTTTGGCAGCTGCTCATTAGGAGCTGTTTGGCACGGCATGCACATAAGAATTTTGGCTTAGATAACGAGTTACAGGCGGTAATTACTTGTGAGTACACCCAGTTTTTAGGCTTATTGTTCTCACAAAAACACACAGTCTCATCAGTTACATGCAAATGGAGACAAAAGGAGTTTGTGTTCCTCAGGCCGCTGACTGCTGTTGAGATCGGCTTTCACGACGTCGGGTGACCACTTTGCCCCTCTGTAAAACTAAAGAAAGTACATAAGCATTTGGGTTTGGATGCATTATTAATCTGCCCTAAGTGCTCTCCTTTGCTGTGTTTTGATTTTTTCTTCCCACCACATCATAAAAATGGTTTGTTCTGCGATCTGACATTGTTGCTCCACCCTGCGAGCAGTTTTAACAGGCGTGCCCAGTAGACTATATTAGGCTTTACGCATGAGAGCCCAATTGCAGACTTGCGTTAGCAGGAATTTGCACACATGGCTACTACGGCGGAGCAGTCGGAGTGAGATTATAGTGTTAAGCCCTGGGGAGGTCATTGAAAGTTTTCACTGAAGACTTGATGATTTAGGCAGGGCGGCAGGGCGGCGATCAGGATCCGTTCCTTCTGGTGCTGTTGATGTATGATACTGTTGAAGTATGTATAACTACTGTAAAGGAGATGCTTTTCAGCCAGTAGTTGTGAACCTTCATCTCATTTATTATCGGGATCATCAGCATGTAAAACCAGTGATACTCCGCATGGTGACGTGAGGACCTCCCAGTGACATAACAGACAAATCAGCTTGACATACCTGGAAAAACTCTTTCAATGGCAAACACATTTACTAAGCTTTGCTGTGCCGTTCTTTGCACTGTCAGCTCAAAATGGGCCCTTTATATTGAAATATTAAAAAATATCTGTGTCACTGCATCTTGCCAAAGCTCCTGAGAGCTGACGGCTGATCCTAAATAGTTGCAGAGGATGAAAAATCCCATTGGAGGAAAAAATACAAAAATGTGATTATGGCATCTTCTTGTATTATTATTTTAATACAAACCCTGTAAAAGATTATTAAAGCCAGAATAATCTTCCGGGTGCACTTGGAGTGTATTACTTATACATTAAATAAGAATCAATAAGTACATTTAAAAATATCGAGAAAAAAACATTTCAAAGGATTTAAGAAGGAAAAGCAATTAACTTATTTGTAAGGATACAGACAAGACCTGCTTGCTTTTAAAAAGGCCGTTTTGGTCCCCTGCACTTTTTACCGTCCAAAAACAATGTTACGCTTTAGTAAACAGAGACGCGTCAAGCACTAGGACCAAGCGGAAAACGGCCGCTCAAACTGAAGCCTGTTTCCCTTAGTTTAGACCGCCCACAAGCTCCTCGATTGGCTCTGCCGTTTCTTGTGTGATTGGTCGTCCCCCGCTGTCACCAATCTGGCGCACAAGGCCTACATCACCATGCAGTA
Source organism: Eutrigla gurnardus (assembly GCF_963514095.1). Taxonomy (NCBI): domain Eukaryota; kingdom Metazoa; phylum Chordata; class Actinopteri; order Perciformes; family Triglidae; genus Eutrigla; species Eutrigla gurnardus. Next base: position 21,206,032 of record NC_139918.1, read on the forward strand.
TGGGAAGCATGCCGATAGCCTCTTACCTTAAGTTAAAATAGACCAGACGGGGGCCCTGGGCTTCCTCTGGGCTGGGTCACTCCTCTTTTTCCTCGATTATTCATGGGGTCTTTTGAACCATTCTTAGTCTGGCCCCTCACCTGAGACCATTTGCTATGGGAAACCCTCCCAGGAGCACAAAGCTCCAGACAACACAGCTCTCAGGGTCATAGGGACACACAAACCTCTCCACCACGGTAAGGTGATGGTTCCCGGAGAGGAGAAAGCAGATTAGCAGAGCAGCAGAGGAGCAGAGAACAGGAGCAGGTTAGCAGAGCAGAGGCACATATTAGCAGAGTAGCAGAGAAGCAGAGCAGAGCAAGGCAAGGCAAGGTAAGGCAAACTAAGGCAAGGCAAGCTAAGGCAAGGCAAGCTAAGGCAAGGCAAGGCAAGGCAAGGCAAGCTAAGGCAAGGCAAGCTAAGGCAAGGCAAGCTAAGGCAAGGCAAGGCAAATTTATTTATTTATTAAAAATGATAAAATAAGCAATAAGACAAATGCATGAATAGTAAAAGAAAGTCATTAAAGCAATAATAAGATTTTAAAAAGCACATAAAGGTTTAAGATTAGGAAGTTAAGATTACCTGCATGTTGGGTTATGGGAAAGCTGCAGTAAACAAAAGTGTTTTTAGGCCTGATTTAAAAGAGCTGACAGTCTGTGCACACCTCAGGTGTTCAGGGAGCTTGATCCACAGGTGTGGAGCATAAAAACTGAACGCCGCTTCAGCCTTTTTAGTTCTGACCCTGGGTATACAGAGTAAACCTAAGACCTGAGGAGTCTGGGTGCTTCAGATCGAACAAGCAGCTCAGAAATGTATTTTGGACATGCAGCAGTGGAATAGAGGAGGAGAGCAGAGCAGAAGAGCAGGTGTTTTTAATGCATTTTTTACCTATTTTTTTTTTTTTAATGCATTTTTAGATGTATTTTTGTATTTAGGTTTTTTATATATATGTTCGAGGGACTGATTTTGTTGGAGCATCGAATCGTTTTCTTGCTTCATCACGTGATTGTTGTGTTCATAGACTTGGGGTTCTTGCTGAACATGTTGGAGGTCGTGGTGTTGTGTTTCAAGATCCTTCTGATTGTGTTTAATTGCCTCTTCTGCATCACACGACAATTCCTTGACCTGAAGTTCTTGTTCCAGGTTCTGAGATGTTCTAAGTTCCTCCTGAACTTCATTGGCCTTCTGATTTTCGTGTTGCAAGTCATCACATTTTTGTCTCATGGCCTCTTTTCCATCACACAACTGTCTGTTGGCCTCCTTAAGTTGTAAAGTCAGGTCCAGATTTTGTTTGAACAGCAAATCCTTTTCTTGCTTGTTCACGAGATTCTTGTGTTCGGAGACTTTTAGTTGTCGCTGAACATTTCGGACCTCCTGGGTTTGATTTTTCAAATCCGTCAGAGTTTTTTCCATGTCATTTGCTCCAATACGCAACTTTTCCTTGTCTTCCTCAAGTTCTTCTTCCAGGTCCTGAATATTTTTGCACATCAACTCACACTTTTGTTCCGTCTTGTGATTTTTCTTTTCAGAGTCTTTGAGCCATTGTTGAACATTTCTGTGATTTTGCTGTTCTGTTTTGAGATCCAGCTGACTTTGTTTCAAGGTATTTTCTCTATCACACAACCTTTTGTTGACCTCGTCAAGTCTTCTTTCCAGTGCCTGATATCTTTGGACCATCAAATCGTTATTTTTCTCCCTCACGTCACAGTTGTTTTTGGATTCTTGGAGTTTTTGCTCAACATGTTCGAGCTGCTCGTGTTGCTTTGTGAGATCCTTCTTATTTTGTATAATTGTGTCTTTTGCTTCAAGCAACTTTGTGTTGGCCTCCTCAAGTTTTTCTTCAAGGGACAGATGTTTTATGAACATCAATTTGTTCTCTAGCTTCATCTCGTCATTGTTGTCTTCGGAGACTTTTAGTTTTTCCTGAACATTTTCGAGCTCCTGATGTAGCTTTTTGAAATCCTTCTCATTTTGTATCACAGTGACTCCCGTGTCAAACAACTCTTTGTTGACTTTCTCATTTTCCTCGATCAGAGCCTGTTTTTCTTTGAACATGGAGTCATTGTTTTGCTTCAGCTCTTGATTCTGGCGTTCAGCGACTTTGAGTTCTTGCTGAAGATTTTGCAAATACTGGTCTTTATTTTTGAGAGCCTTCTGATTTCTTTTGATCGTCTCTTCTACATCAGCCGACCTTTTTTTGTCTTTCTCAAATCTTTCTTCCAGGGCCTGAATTTGTTGGGACGCAGATTTCTCTTTTTCCTCCATTGCATTGTGGATCTGTATGAGGTTCTGCATTGCTTCTGCAAATGTTGTAGCACCTTTCTTGTCTACCTGTTCCATCAGTCTTCTCTTTAGCTCCTGGACCTCGGCTTGCAGACTGTCATTTTTCTGTGTCACGTCGTTTTTCCCTGCTGTGTTGTTTTGTCTCAGCTTTTCTATCTTTTGCCTAAACATTTTTTTCTCGGTTTGTAGGTCCTTGTTCTGTTTGTGGAATTCCTCCCTTTCTTGGTCGACGGTGTTCTTTTCACTGAGCAGCAAGTGATGTGATCTCTTGAGTTTATCGACTTGTTCCCGAAACATCTCATTCTCTATTTGAAGGGACCTCTTATGCTTGTTCTTTGAGTACTTGTACTTTTTGTTGAGATCTTCAATTTCGTGCTCTTGGTCCACATTTTCTCTTTGGAGTTCCCTGATTTTCTCTCTGAGGCCCTCAATCTCATGACTGCTGCTTGTGTGCGGCTCCTCTGAAGTCATTTTTTCTATCTATCTAGATCTATCTATCTATCTATCTACAATCTATCTCCTCTGTCTGTCTCTCTCTCTGTTTGGTTACAAGTGAATTTCGTTTGCCACTGAGTGATGGTGGATCTCTTTTATAGACTACCTGCCTCAGGAACGTGTGATGTCACGTGTGACACGCAGAATGCCTTTGAACATCCGAGCTTTGATGTCATGACGTCACCAAAGCTTTGATGTTCCGAGAAGGGGGTCACGTGACTGGCTGGACAAAAAGGTTGATTTAGGATTCTGGAATCCGCCATCTTGTCCCAACTCTCCTATATATATACAGTGTTGGGAGTAACGCGTTACAAACGTAATGCATTACGTTTTGCTGTAACGCGGTAATGTAAGGCATTACAAAAAAAACTGGTAATATTTTACTCGTACAAATCTCATTAACGCGCGTTACAATGCATTTTAAACCCGAAATCAATTGACTCTTCATTCGCGATCGCAAGATGGGCGAAGAGGCGGAGGCTCCGATTCTCCCCGTCGGTTTTGAACCGCTTTTATATCCGCTTCATACCGCTTTTGGAGTTTAAAACAGTAGGTTTACTTTAAAACGCGAGCGTCAGACGCTGTCAGAGCGTTAATGAACAGTGTTTTAGAGCTCCCCTAAATGTCTCAGGTAGGCTTTCAGGTAATTTCGCAGCATACAGCGCCTTCAGGGTCATTAAAAAGACGTACGGACAATCTGGAATGAAAAATGGCATCGTTATTTCTTCCCCGAATCCCATTCATGAACACAATAACTAATATCAGTTAACGAGTGGTTTTCCGTTTCTCGTTTTCCGTTTTTAAAACGAATAACGGGATACGAGTCATTTACCGGTTTTCGTTCTTTTATTTTGAAGCGAAAAACATCACATCCTGCTGTGTAATGAGCTGCATTGAACACAAGAAGATCTATTGAGAACATAAAATCCATATTTCCTTTTATTTTGGCGAAAAGTGATGCAAAAGTAATGTAAAAGTAGTGTAATGCCTTGGTGGTCATGTCAATGTGTTTAAGCTCACTATGTCCAGTATTCAGAATTTTAAACATTTATTCACAAATATGTTCTATTTTCTGCCAAGCGGAGCCAGCCAGTCCTGTGCACGTATGCAAATTAGCCATGTGCGCCAAACAGAAGACGTAACGTTGAGAATTCACACTAAGCAAGCGAAAGCTAAACCAGAGTGTTTCACTCACACACTTTGGGTTTACATCCCAAAAGGTGGCTGAATTACAGGGCACTGCACCGGGAAAAACATTGGAAAGAATGTGCATAGAAAGTCGCACGTATCTCCCCACGTCAGCTGAGTGCGAACCTGGCTTTCCCGTAATACCACGGACAACCAGACGCGCAACCAAGCGGAAAACGGCCGCTCAAGCTGAAGCCTGTTTCCCTTAGTCTAGACCGCCCACCCGCTGTCACTCCATCTTGCTTGCACACCGGTCTGCTAGTCTGCGGTCAGGAGTCCTACAGGAGTCCGCTACTAGAAGTTGGGAGTTTGTTCTGCCAGCTCGAAGGATTGTAATATCAGAGGTTTTATTTACATTAACGTTTGAATCGGTGTCCATGTGCGCGCGTGCGTGCGTGTGTATGTGTGTTTGGTAATTAGACGCAGCCAGGATGTCTAAAAAAAGAAAAGTGGACATAAGAGACTTCTTTAGAAGTCAAAGTGTAAGTTACTCAAAGAAATGCGTTACACCCATCCTGCAACACCTTCACTGGCTCCCAATAAAGCAGCACATCCACTTCAAGATCCTCCTCATCATTTACAAAGCTCTCAATAATCTGATCAATAAAATGTATTAGTATTATTGTTGTTATTATTACTATTGGATTAGAATTGGGTGATAATGTTTTGCTACATGATTTACAACCAGTCAAACCAAAAAAGGGAACAGTAAACTTAAAATTAGCAATAGAAAACTAGAAGAACTACTAGAAAACACAGTGAACTGAAAGAATTAGAGTTTTAAATACTTGTGTCCCCCCCACCTCTGAAATCAAAATTTCGTCCCCTTGTGTGTGTGTATGAGAGAGAGAGAGAGAGAGAGAGAAAACACACCAATTGATTTCGGGATTAAAATGCATTGTAACGCGCGTTACTGAGATTTGTACCGAGTAAAATATTACCACATTTTTTTTTTTTGTAATGCCTTACATTACCGCGTTACAGCAAAACGTAATGCATTACAGTAATGCATTACTTTTTTAACGCGTTACTCCCAACACTGTTGCGCAATATCTACATTTTCTCATGCGGCCTATAACATTACAATTTATTCACATTCACATTTCACATTTTATGAACGTTTTCAATGCAGACAATAGATGACTATAGCCTAAAGACAACCATTAACCCTGGGCTTCCTCTGGGCTGGGTCACTCCTCTTTTTCCTCGATTATTCATGGGGTCTTTTGAACCATTCTTAGTCTGGCCCCTCACCTGAGACCATTTGCTATGGGGAACCCTCCCAGGAGCACAAAGCTCCAGACAACACAGCTCTCAGGGTCATAGGGACACACAAACCTCTCCACCACGGTAAGGTGATGGTTCCCGGAGAGGAGAAAGCAGATTAGCAGAGCAGCAGAGGAGCAGGTTAGCAGAGCAGGTAAGCAGAGCAGAGGCACATATTAGCAGAGTGGCAGAGAAGCAGGGCAAGGCAAGGCAAGGCAAGGCAAGGCAAGCTAAGGCAAGGCAAGGCAAGGCAAGGCAAGCTAAGGCAAGGCAAGCTAAGGCAAGGCAAGGCAAGGCAAGGCAAGGCAAGGCAAGCTAAGGCAAGGCAAGCTAAGGCAAGGCAAGGCAAGGCAAGGCAAGGCAAATTTATTTATTTATTAAAAATGATAAAATAAGCAATAAGACAAATGCATGAATAGTAAAAGAAAGTCATTAAAACAATAATAAGATTTTAAAAAGCACATAAAGGTTTAAGATTAGGAAGTTAAGATTACCTGCATGTTGGGTTATGGGAAAGCTGCAGTAAGCAAAAGTGTTTTTAGGCCTGATTTAAAAGAGCTGACAGTCTGTGCACACCTCAGGTGTTCAGGGAGCTTGATCCACAGGTGTGGAGCATAAAAACTAAACGCTGCTTCGGCCTTTTTAGTTCTGACCCTGGGTATACAGAGTAAACCTAAGACCTGAGGAGTCTGGGTGCCTCAGATCGAACAAGCAGCTCAGAAATGTATTTTGGACATGCAGCAGTGGAATAGAGGAGGAGAGCAGAGCAGAAGAGCAGGTGTTTTTTATGCATTTTTACCTATTTTTTTTTTTTTTAATGCATTTTTAGATGTATTTTTGTATTTAGGTTTTTTATATATAAGTTCGAGGGACTGATGTTGTTGGAGCATCGAATCGTTTTCATGCTTCATCACGTGATTGTTGTGTTCAGAGCCTTGGGCTTCTTGCTGAACATGTTGGAGGTCCTGGTGTTGTGTTTCAAGATCCTTCTGATTGTGTTTAATTGCCTCTTCTGCATCACACGACAGTTCCTTGACCTGAAGTTCTTGTTCCAGGTTCTGAGATGTTCTAAGTTCCTCCTGAACTTCATTGGCCTTCTGATTTTCGTGTTGCAAGTCATCACATTTTTGTCTCATGTCCTCTTTTCCATCACACAACTGTCTGTTGGCCTCCTTAAGTTGTAAAGTCAGGTCCAGATTTTGTTTGAACAGCAAATCTTTTTCTTGCTTGTTCACAAGATTCTTGTGTTCGGAGACTTTTAGTTGTCGCTGAACATTTCGGACCTCCTGGGTTTGATTTTTCAAATCCGTCAGAGTTTTTTCCATGTCATTTGCTCCAATACGCAACTTTTCCTTGTCTTCCTCAAGTTCTTCTTCCAGGTCCTGAATATTTTTGCACATCAACTCACACTTTTGTTCCGTCTTGTGATTTTTCTTTTCAGAGTCTTTGAGCCATTGTTGAACATTTCTGTGATTTTGCTGTTCTGTTTTGAGATCCAGCTGACTTTGTTTCAAGGTATTTTCTCTATCACACAACCTTTTGTTGACCTCGTCAAGTCTTCTTTCCAATGCCTGATATCTTTGGACCAACAAATCGTTATTTTTCTCCCTCACGTCACAGTTGTTTTTGGATTCTTGGAGTTTTTGCTCAACATGTTCGAGCTGCTCGTGTTGCTTTGTGAGATCCTTCTTATTTTGTATAATTGTGTCTTTTGCTTCAAGCAACTTTGTGTTGGCCTCCTCAAGTTTTTCTTCAAGGGACAGATGTTTTATGAACATCAATTTGTTCTCTAGCTTCATCTTGTCATTGTTGTCTTCGGAGACTTTTAGTTTTTCCTGAACATTTTCGAGCTCCTGATGTAGCTTTTTGAAATCCTTCTCATTTTGTATCACAGTGACTCCCGTGTCAAACAACTCTTTGTTGACTTTCTCATTTTCCTCTATCAGGGCCTGTTTTTCTTTGAACATGGAGTCATTGTTTTGCTTCAGCTCTTGATTCTGGCGTTCAGCGACTTTGAGTTCTTGCTGAAGATTTTGCAAATACTGGTCTTTATTTTTGAGAGCCTTCTGATTTCTTTTGATCGTCTCTTCTACTGCAGCCGACATTTTTTTGTCTTTCTCAAATCTTTCTTCCAGGGCCTGAATTTGTTGGGACGCAGATTTCTCTTTTTCCTCAAGTGCATTGTGGATCTGTATGAGGTTCTGCATTGCTTCTGCAAATGTTTTAGCACCCTTCTTGTCTACCTGTTCCATCAGTCTTCTCTTAAGCTCCTGAACCTCGGCTTGCAGACTGTCATTTTTCTGTGTCACGTCGTTTTTCCCTGCTGTGTTGTTTTGTCTCAGCTTTTCTATCTTTTGCTGAAACATTTTTTTCTCGGTTTGTAGGTCCTTGTTCTGTTTGTGGAATTCCTCCCTTTCTTGGTCGACGGTGTTCTTTTCACTGAGCAGCAAGTGATGTGATCTCTTGAGTTTATCGACTTGTTCCCGAAACATCTCATTCTCTATTTGAAGGGACCTCTTATGCTTGTTCTTTGAGTACTTGTACTTTTTGTTGAGATCTTCAATTTCGTGCTCTTGGTCCACATTTTCTCTTTGGAGTTCCCTGATTTTCTCTCTGAGGCCCTCAATCTCATGACTGCTGCTTGTGTGCGGCTCCTCTGAAGTCATTTTTTCTATCTATCTAGATCTATCTATCTATCTACTATCTATCTCTCTGTCTGTCTGTCTCTCTCTCTGTTTGGTTAGAAGTGAATTTCGTTTGCCACTGAGTGATGGTGGATCTCTTTTATAGACTACCTGCCTCAGGAACGCGTGATGTCACGTGTGACACGCAGAATGCCTTTGAACATCCGAGCTTTGATGTCATGACGTCACTAAAGCTTTGATGTTCCGAGAAGGGGGTCACGTGACTGGCTGGACAAAAAGGCTGGTTTAGGATTCCGGAATCCGCCATCTTGTCCACACTCTCCTATATATATATATATATATATAAAATCAAGGTCATGTCAATGTGTTTAAGCTCACTATGTCCAGTATTCAGAATTTTAAACATTTATTCACAAATATGTTCTATTTTCTGCCAAGCGGAGCCAGCCAGTCCTGTGCACGTATGCAAATTAGCCATGTGCGCCAAACAGAAGACGTAACGTTGAGAATTCACACTAAGCAAGCGAAAGCTAAACCAGAGTGTTTCACTCACACACTTTGGGTTTACATCCCAAAAGGTGGCTGAATTACAGGGCACTGCACCGGGAAAAACATTGGAAAGAATGTGCATAGAAAGTCGCACGTATCTCCCCACGTCAGCTGAGTGCGAACCAGGCGTTTTCCGTAATACCACGGACAACCAGACGCGCAACCAAGCGGAAAACGGCCGCTCAAGCTGAAGCCTAGACCGCCCACCCGCTGTCACTCCATCTTGCTTGCACACCGGTCTGCTAGTCTGCGGTCTGGAGTCCTACAGGAGTCCGCTACTAGAAGTTGGGAGTTTGTTCTGCCAGCTCGACGGATTGTAATATCAGAGGTTTTATTTACATTAACGTTTGAATCGGTGTCCATGTGCGCGCGTGCGTGCGTGTGTATGTGTGTTTGGTAATTAGACGCAGCCAGGATGTCTAAAAAAAGAAAAGTGGACATAAGAGACTTCTTTAGAAGTCAAAGTGTAAGTTACTCAAAGAAATGCGTTACACCCATCCTGCAACACCTTCACTGGCTCCCAATAAAGCAGCACATCCACTTCAAGATCCTCCTCATCATTTACAAAGCTCTCAATAATCTGATCAATAAAATGTATTAGTATTATTGTTGTTATTATTACTATTGGATTAGAATTGGGTGATAATGTTTTGCTACATGATTTACAACCAGTCAAACCAAAAAAGGGAACAGTAAACTTAAAATTAGCAATAGAAAACTAGAAAAACTACTAGAAAACACAGGGAACTGAAAGAGTTAGAGTTTTAAATACTTGTGTCCCCCCCACCTCTGAAATCAAAATTTCGTCCCCTTGTGTGTGTGTGAGAGAGAGAGAGAGAGAGAGAGAGAGAGAGAGAGAGAGAGAGAAAACACACCAATTGATTTCGGGTTTAAAATGCATTGTAACGCGCGTTACTGAGATTTGTACCGAGTAAAATATTACCAATTTTTTTTTTTTGTAATGCCTTACATTACCGCGTTACAGCAAAACGTGATGCATTACAGTAATGCATTACTTTTGTAACGCGTTACTCCCAACACTGTTGCGCAATATCTACATTTTCTCATGCGGCCTATAACATTACAATTTATTCACATTCACATTTCACATTTTATGAACGTTTTCAATGCAGACAATAGATGACTATAGCCTAAAGACAACCATTAACCCTGGGCTTCCTCTGGGCTGGGTCACTCCTCTTTTTCCTCGATTATTCATGGGGTCTTTTGAACCATTCTTAGTCTGGCCCCTCACCTGAGACCATTTGCTATGGGGAACCCTCCCAGGAGCACAAAGCTCCAGACAACACAGCTCTCAGGGTCATAGGGACACACAAACCTCTCCACCACGGTAAGGTGATGGTTCCCGGAGAGGAGAAAGCAGATTAGCAGAGCAGCAGAGGAGCAGGTTAGCAGAGCAGGTAAGCAGAGCAGAGGCACATATTAGCAGAGTGGCAGAGAAGCAGGGCAAGGCAAGGCAAGCTAAGGCAAGGCAAGGCAAGGCAAGCTAAGGCAAGGCAAGGCAAGGCAAGGCAAGGCAAGGCAAGGCAAGGCAAGCTAAGGCAAGGCAAGCTAAGGCAAGGCAAGGCAAGGCAAGGCAAATTTATTTATTTATTAAAAATGATAAAATAAGCAATAAGACAAATGCATGAATAGTAAAAGAAAGTCATTAAAACAATAATAAGATTTTAAAAAGCACATAAAGGTTTAAGATTAGGAAGTTAAGATTACCTGCATGTTGGGTTATGGGAAAGCTGCAGTAAACAAAAGTGTTTTTAGGCCTGATTTAAAAGAGCTGACAGTCTGTGCACACCTCAGGTGTTCAGGGAGCTTGATCCACAGGTGTGGAGCATAAAAACTGAACGCTGCTTCGGCCTTTTTAGTTCTGACCCTGGGTATACAGAGTAAACCTAAGACCTGAGGAGTCTGGGTGCCTCAGATCGAACAAGCAGCTCAGAAATGTATTTTGGACATGCAGCAGTGGAATAGAGGAGGAGAGCAGAGCAGAAGAGCAGGTGTTTTTTATGCATTTTTACCTATTTTTTTTTTTTTTAATGCATTTTTAGATGTATTTTTGTATTTAGGTTTTTTATATATATGTTCGAGGGACTGATGTTGTTGGAGCATCGAATCGTTTTCATGCTTCATCACGTGATTGTTGTGTTCAGAGCCTTGGGGTTCTTGCTGAACATGTTGGAGGTCGTGGTGTTGTGTTTCAAGATCCTTCTGATTGTGTTTAATTGCCTCTTCTGCATCACACGACAATTCCTTGACCTGAAGTTCTTCTTCCAGGTTCTGAGATGTTCTAAGTTCCTCCTGAACTTCATTGGCCTTCTGATTTTCCTGTTGCAAGTCATCACATTTTTGTCTCATGTCCTCTTTTCCATCACACAACTGTCTGTTGGCCTCCTTAAGTTGTAAAGTCAGGTCCAGATTTTGTTTGAACAGCAAATCCTTTTCTTGCTTGTTCACGAGATTCTTGTGTTCGGAGACTTTTAGTTGTCGCTGAACATTTCGGACCTCCTGGGTTTGATTTTTCAAATCCGTCAGAGTTTTTTCCATGTCCTTTGCTCCATTACGCAACTTTTCCTTGTCTTCCTCAAGTTCTTCTTCCAGGTCCTGAATATTTTTGCACATCAACTCACACTTTTGTTCCGTCTTGTGATTTTTCTTTTCAGAGTCTTTGAGCTCTTGTTGAACATTTCTGTGATTTTGCTGTTCTGTTTTGAGATCCAGCTGACTTTGTTTCAAGGTATTTTCTCTATCACACAACCTTTTGTTGACCTCGTCAAGTCTTTTTTCCAGTGCCTGATATCTTTGGACCATCAAATCGTTATTTTTCTCCCTCACGTCACAGTTGTTTTTGGATTCTTGGAGTTTTTGCTCAACATGTTCGAGCTGCTCGTGTTGCTTTGTGAGGTCCTTCTTATTTTGTATAATTGTGTCTTTTGCTTCAAGCAACTTTGTGTTGGCCTCCCCAAGTTTTTCTTCAAGGGACAGATGTTTTATGAACATCAATTTGTTCTCTATCTTCATCTTGTCATTGTTGTCTTCGGAGACTTTTAGTTTTTCCTGAACATTTTCGAGCTCCTGATGTAGCTTTTTGAAATCCTTCTCATTTTGTATCACAGTGACTCCCGTGTCAAACAACTCTTTGTTGACTTTCTCATTTTCCTCTATCAGGGCCTGTTTTTCTTTGAACATGGAGTCATTGTTTTGCTTCAGCTCTTGATTCTGGCGTTCAGCGACTTTGAGTTCTTGCTGAAGATTTTGCAAATACTGGTCTTTATTTTTGAGAGCCTTCTGATTTCTTTTGATCGTCTCTTCTACTGCAGCCGACATTTTTTTGTCTTTCTCAAATCTTTCTTCCAGGGCCTGAATTTGTTGGGACGCAGATTTCTCTTTTTCCTCAAGTGCATTGTGGATCTGTATGAGGTTCTGCATTGCTTCTGCAAATGTTGTAGCACCTTTCTTGCCTACCTGTTCCATCAGTCTTCTCTTTAGCTCCTGGACCTCGGCTTGCAGACTGTCATTTTTCTGTGTCACGTCGTTTTTCCCTGCTGTGTTGTTTTGTCTCAGCTTTTCTATCTTTTGCTGAAACATTTTTTTCTTGGTTTGTAGGTCCTTGTTCTGTTTGTGGAATTCCTCCCTTTCTTGGTCGACGGTGTTCTTTTCACTGAGCAGCAAGTGATGTGATCTCTTGAGTTTATCGACTTGTTCCCGAAACATCTCATTCTCTATTTGAAGGGACCTCTTATGCTTGTTCTTTGAGTACTTGTACTTTTTGTTGAGATCTTCAATTTCGTGCTCTTGGTCCACATTTTCTCTTTGGAGTTCCCTGATTTTCTCTCTGAGGCCCTCAATCTCATGACTGCTGCTTGTGTGCGGCTCCTCTGAAGTCATTTTTTCTATCTATCTAGATCTATCTATCTATCTACTATCTATCTCTCTGTCTGTCTGTCTCTCTCTCTCTGTTTGGTTAGAAGTGAATTTCGTTTGCCACTGAGTGATGGTGGATCTCTTTTATAGACTACCTGCCTCAGGAACGTGTGATGTCACGTGTGACACGCAGAATGCCTTTGAACATCCGCGCTTTGATGTCATGACGTCACCAAAGCTTTGATGTTCCGAGAAGGGGGTCACATGACTGGCTGGACAAAAAGGCTGGTTTAGGATTCCGGAATCCGCCATCTTGTCCACACTCTCCTATATATATATATATATATATATATATATATATATATATATATATATATATATATATATATATAAAATCAAGGTCATGTCAATGTGTTTAAGCTCACTATGTCCAGTATTCTGAATTTTAAACATTTATTCACAAATATGTTCTATTTTCTGCCAAGCGGAGCCAGCCAGTCCTGTGCACGTATGCAAATTAGCCATGTGCGCCAAACAGAAGACGTAACGTTGAGAATTCACACTAAGCAAGCGAAAGCTAAACCAGAGTGTTTCACTCACACACTTTGGGTTTACATCCCAAAAGGTGGCTGAATTACAGGGCACTGCACCAGGAAAAACATTGGAAAGAATGTGCATAGAAAGTCGCACGTATCTCCCCACGTCAGCTGAGTGCGAACCAGGCGTTTTCCGTAATACCACGGACAACCAGACGCGCAACCAAGCGGAAAACGGCCGCTCAAGCTGAAGCCTAGACCGCCCACCCGCTGTCACTCCATCTTGCTTGCACACCGGTCTGCTAGTCTGCGGTCAGGAGTCCTACAGGAGTCCGCTACTAGAAGTTGGGAGTTTGTTCTGCCAGCTCGAAGGATGTTAATATAAGAGGTTTCATTTACATTAACGTTTGAATCGGTGTCCATGTGCGTGCGCGCGTGCGTATGTGTGTTTGGTAATTAGACGCAGCCAGGATGTCTAAAAAAAGAAAAGTGGACATAAGAGACCTCTTTAGAAGTCAGAGTGTAAGTTACTCAAAGAAATGCGTTACACCCATCCTGCAACACCTTCACTGGCTCCCAATAAAGCAGCACATCCACTTCAAGATCCTCCTCATCATTTACAAAGCTCTCAATAATCTGATCAATAAAATGTATTATTATTATTGTTGTTATTATTACTATTGGATTAGAATTGGGTGATAATGTTTTGCTACATGCTTTACAACCAGTCAAACCAAAAAAGGGAACAGTAAACTTAAAAGCATTAGAAAACTAGAAGAACTACTAGAAAACACAGTGAACTGAAAGAGTTAGAGTTTTAAATACTTGTGTCCCCCCCACCTCTGAAATCAAAATTTCGTCCCCTTGTGTGTGTGTGTGAGAGAGAGAGAGAGAGAGAGAGAGAGAGAGAGAGAGAGAGAGAGAGAGAGAGAGAGAGAGAGAGAGAGAGAGAGAGAGAGAGAGAGAGAGAGAGAAAACACACCAATTGATTTCGGGTTTAAAATGCATTGTAACGCGCGTTACTGAGATTTGTACCGAGTAAAATATTACCCATTTTTTTTTTTTTGTAATGCCTTACATTACCGCGTTACAGCAAAACGTAATGCATTGAAGTAATGCATTACTTTTGTAACGCGTTACTCCCAACACTGTTACGCAATATCTACATTTTCTCATGCGGCCTATAACATTACAATTTATTCACATTTCACATTTTGTGAACGTTTTCAATGCAGACAATAGATGACTATAGCCTAAAGACAACCATTAACCCTGGGCTTCCTCTGGGCTGGGTCACTCCTCTTTTTCCTCGATTATTCATGGGGTCTTTTGAACCATTCTTAGTCTGGCCCCTCACCTGAGACCATTTGCTATGGGAAAACCTCCCAGGAGCCCAAAGCTCCAGACAACACAGCTCTCAGGGTCATAGGGACACACAAACCTCTCCACCACGGTAAGGTGATGGTTCCCGGAGAGGAGAAAGCAGATTAGCAGAGCAGCAGAGGAGCAGAGAACAGGAGCAGGTTAGCAGAGCAGAGACACATATTAGCAGAGTGGCAGAGAAGCAGAGCAAGGCAAGCTAAGGCAAGGCAAGGCAAGGCAAGCTAAGGCAAGCTAAGGCAAGGCAAGGCAAGGCAAGCTAAGGCAAGGCAAGCTAAGGCAAGGCAAGGCAAGGCAAGGCAAGCTAAGGCAAGGCAAGGCAAGGCAAATTTATTTATTTATTAAAAATGATAAAATAAGCAATAAGACAAATGCATGAATAGTAAAAGAAAGTCATTAAAACAATAATAAGATTTTAAAAAGCACATAAAGGTTTAAGATTAGGAAGTTAAGATTACCTGCATGTTGGGTTATGGGAAAGCTGCAGTAAGCAAAAGTGTTTTTAGGCCTGATTTAAAAGAGCTGACAGTCTGTGCACACCTCAGGTGTTCAGGGAGCTTGATCCACAGGTGTGGAGCATAAAACCTGAACGCTGCTTCAGCCTTTTTAGTTCTGACCCTGGGTATACAGAGTAAACCTAAGACCTGAGGAGTCTGGGTGCTTCAGATCGAACAAGCAGCTCAGAAATGTATTTTGGACATGCAGCAGTGGAATAGAGGAGGAGAGCAGAGCAGAAGAGCAGGTGTTTTTTATGCATTTTTACCTATTTTTTTTTTTTTTAATGCATTTTTAGATGTATTTTTGTATTTAGGTTTTTTATATATATGTTCGAGGGACTGATTTTGTTGGAGCATCGAATCGTTTTCTTGCTTCATCACGTGATTGTTGTGTTCAGAGCCTTGGGGTTCTTGCTGAACATGTTGGAGGTCGTGGTGTTGTGTTTCAAGATCCTTCTGATTGAGTTTAATTGCCTCTTCTGCATCACACGACAATTCCTTGACCTGAAGTTCTTCTTCCAGGTTCTGAGATGTTCTAAGTTCCTCCTGAACTTCATTGGCCTTCTGATTTTCGTGTTGCAAGTCATCACATTTTTGTCTCATGGCCTCTTTTCCATCACACAACTGTCTGTTGGCCTCCTTAAGTTGTAAAGTCAGGTCCAGATTTTGTTTGAACAGCAAATCTTTTTCTTGCTTGTTCACGAGATTCTTGTGTTCGGAGACTTTTAGTTGTCGCTGAACATTTCGGACCTCCTGGGTTTGATTTTTCAAATCCGTCAGAGTTTTTTCCATGTCCTTTGCTCCATTACGCAACTTTTCCTTGTCTTCCTCAAGTTCTTCTTCCAGGTCCTGAATATTTTTGCACATCAACTCACACTTTTGTTCCGTCTTGTGATTTTTCTTTTCAGAGTCTTTGAGCTCTTGTTGAACATTTCTGTGATTTTGCTGTTCTGTTTTGAGATCCAGCTGACTTTGTTTCAAGGTATTTTCTCTATCACACAACCTTTTGTTGACCTCGTCAAGTCTTCTTTCCAGTGCCTGATATCTTTGGACCATCAAATCGTTATTTTTCTCCCTCACGTCACAGTTGTTTTTGGATTCTTGGAGTTTTTGCTCAACATGTTCGAGCTGCTCGTGTTGCTTTGTGAGGTCCTTCTTATTTTGTATAATTGTGTCTTTTGCTTCAAGCAACTTTGTGTTGGCCTCCTCAAGTTTTTCTTCAAGGGACAGATGTTTTATGAACATCAATTTGCTCTCTATCTTCATCTTGTCATTGTTGTCTTCGGAGACTTTTAGTTTTTCCTGAACATTTTCGAGCTCCTGATGTAGCTTTTTGAAATCCTTCTCATTTTGTATCACAGTGACTCCCGTGTCAAACAACTCTTTGTTGACTTTCTCATTTTCCTCTATCAGGGCCTGTTTTTCTTTGAACATGGAGTCATTGTTTTGCTTCAGCTCTTGATTCTGGCGTTCAGCGACTTTGAGTTCTTGCTGAAGATTTTGCAAATACTGGTCTTTATTTTTGAGAGCCTTCTGATTTCTTTTGATCGTCTCTTCTACTGCAGCCGACATTTTTTTGTCTTTCTCAAATCTTTCTTCCAGGGCCTGAATTTGTTGGGACGCAGATTTCTCTTTTTCCTCAAGTGCATTGTGGATCTGTATGAGGTTCTGCATTGCTTCTGCAAATGTTGTAGCACCTTTCTTGTCTACCTGTTCCATCAGTCTTCTCTTTAGCTCCTGGACCTCGGCTTGCAGACTGTCATTTTTCTGTGTCACGTCGTTTTTCCCTGCTGTGTTGTTCTGTCTCAGCTTTTCTATCTTTTGCTGAAACATTTTTTTCTCAGTTTGTAGGTCCTTGTTCTGTTTGTGGAATTCCTCCCTTTCTTGGTCGACGGTGT
Organism: Eutrigla gurnardus; assembly: GCF_963514095.1. Classification (NCBI taxonomy): domain Eukaryota; kingdom Metazoa; phylum Chordata; class Actinopteri; order Perciformes; family Triglidae; genus Eutrigla; species Eutrigla gurnardus. The sequence continues at coordinate 21,222,687 of NC_139918.1, forward strand.
TCTTTTCACTGAGCAGCAAGTGATGTGATCTCTTGAGTTTATCGACTTGTTCCCGAAACATCTCATTCTCTATTTGAAGGGACCTCTTATGCTTGTTCTTTGAGTACTTGTACTTTTTGTTGAGATCTTCAATTTCGTGCTCTTGGTCCACATTTTCTCTTTGGAGTTCCCTGATTTTCTCTCTGAGGCCCTCAATCTCATGACTGCTGCTTGTGTGCGGCTCCTCTGAAGTCATTTTTTCTATCTATCTCTCTGTCTGTCTGTCTCTCTCTCTGTTTGGTTAGAAGTGAATTTCGTTTGCCACTGAGTGATGGTGGATCTCTTTTATAGACTACCTGCCTCAGGAACGTGTGATGTCACGTGTGACACGCAGAATGCCTTTGAACATTTGAGCTTTGATGTCATGACGTCACCAAAGCTTTGATGTTCCGAGAAGGGGGTCACGTGACTGGCTGGACAAAAAGGCTGGTTTAGGATTCCGGAATCCGCCATCTTGTCCCATATATATATATATATATATGGGACAAGACCTTGACTATATATATATAGTCAAGGTCATGTCAATGTGTTTAAGCTCACTATGTCCAGTATTCAGAATTTTAAACATTTATTCACAAATATGTTCTATTTTCTGCCAAGCGGAGCCAGCCAGTCCTGTGCACGTATATGCAAATTAGCCATGTGCGCCAAACAGAAGACGTAACGTTGAGAATTCACACTAAGCAAGCGAAAGCTAAACCAGAGTGTTTCACTCACACACTTTGGGTTTATATCCCAAAAGGTGGCTGAATTACAGGGCACTGCACCGGGAAAAACATTGGAAAGAATGTGCATAGAAAGTCGCACGTATCTCCCCACGTCAGCTGAGTGCGAACCAGGCTTTTCCGTAATACCACGGACAACCAGACGCGCAACCAAGCGGAAAACGGCCGCTCAAACTGAAGCCTGTTTCCCTTAGTCTAGACCGCCCACCAACTGTCACTCCATCTTGCTTGCACACCGGTCTGCTAGTCTGCGGTCAGGAGTCCTACAGGAGTCCGCTACTAGAAGTTGGGAGTTTGTTCTGCCAGCTCGAAGGATTGTAATATCAGAGGTTTCCTTTACATTAACGTTTGAATCGGTGTCCATGTGCGCGCGTGCATGCGTGTGTATGTGTGTTTGGTGATTAGACGCAGCCAGGATGTCTAAAAAAAGAAAAGTGGACATAAGAGACTTCTTCAGAAGTCAGAGTGTTACTCAAAGAAATGCGTTACACCCATCCTGCAACACCTTCACTGGCTCCCAATAAAGCAGCACATCCACTTCAAGATCCTCCTCATCATTTACAAAGCTCTCAATAATCTGATCAATAAAATGTATTATTATTATTGTTGTTATTATGACTATTGGATTAGAATTGGGTGATAATGTTTTGCTGCATGATTTACAACCAGTCAAACCAAAAAAGGGAACAGTAAACTTAAAAGCATTAGAAAACTAGAAGAACTACTAGAAAACAGTGAACTGAAAGAGTTAGAGTTTTATTAAAAATACTTGTGTCCCCCCCCCCCCCCCACTTCTGAAATGAAAATTTCATCCTTGACCGAGTGTCACTGGCCTTTTAGCACCTGGGCTCACTTTGGTGTTCTCAGCCCCGGCTGGCAGAGCCCATGGCGCTGTAGCGACGCCTCGATGTGATGTTTTACTCACGGACTCCTTTGTGCTTCGCTGCCTCCTGCCAAGACCTACAGACTCTGCACAGCAGGAACCCCAGAGTCAAAGAGCTGTCCACGCACCTCTCTGAGCGGCAAAACATGCCTCTAATAGGACCAAAATAAATCTGTAGATTAAACAGGTTTTCAGTTTAAGCTTTAATTACTGAATTACTCAAAGGGATTTCTCCAAGGAAGGATAGATGGGAAAGGACAAGAAGTAAAAAAGGTAGACAGATGGGAAACGGGGGGGGAGAAGTTAAGTCAAATTGATTTACAAAGCACTTACAGAGCAGGTTTGTCCCAAAGTGCTTAAAGATAAGACATCAAGATGAGGACAGATCTTGCTGAACTTGCCATGTCCATGTGTGCGTGGGGATCAACCTCTCCTAAATGATTGTTTGGTCTGCATCCTCTCTCTTGCAGTTCGGGGAGAACCGGCATGTGCTGCAGGCCCTGCGGACGCTGCTGGACGAGTTTCGAGAGGAGCTGCGGGAGGAGGAGGCGCGGCGATGCCAACTGCAGCAGTCGTACGCCAATGACAAAGCCGCCTGGGAGGTCAAGTGGGCAGAGATGAAGTGCCAGTTTGCCCAGGTACAGATGGCGTCTCAGCGCCCACCTTAAAGGGACAGGACACAATCTGTTGCAGGAAACTTAATGGTGCATTCAATAAGCAGCGAGGTGACAGTAAACAGGTTGCCTTCTCACAACAAAGGGCAAAGCGGTAACAAGTTAAAAACAACCTCTTTTGATGTCAATTGGTGTCATTTTGAAAGTGCTGCAATGGAATGAAGTCATATCACGAGAGACAAACGGATACAATCCAATTCATGATCACCCCTCGACAATTCAATTAAAAGAGGAAGGATCGGTTCCAATTAGACAAATAAGTGATGAATCACCTGCTAGGCAGTAATGAGTACATTCTGTCACTGTGCAAAGTAATTCATTCAGCAGCGTTCCTAATTGTTCGACGTGCCTCTAAGCATTTCTTAAGGAACTCAAAACACCCATGAAGTATCTTCATCGAATCCTGATATCAGTTATTTTGTATGGAAGTTGCTGGTTTTTTAAGATTAGTTTTTTTTCTCCAAATGTTTTTTTAAAACAGCATTTATAGCATTGCTGACACTCAGGAAAAATAACCTTTTTAAAGGCCACTCTGGTAGGATGGGGGAGGTGGACTCCAAGGCTCGCTACTCTAACATCGTTAAAGTTGATGGACAGAGTTTCCCTGATGTCGGCCATACTATCTGCCCAGAGATTTTGTTGCTGCTTTTTTACTTTCCTTCCGATGCAGTGTTTTCTTGTGTAGCCTCAAGGACTATAGCTGCATTTCGTTGTCTTATACAATGTCAAACATTTTAAAGAAAGAAAGAATGAAAAGACCAAAAGCAGCACACCATTAAAAGACACTGATGAGATGCTGAGATGATTAAAATACAGCCGTTTAAGTAACAGATTCATGACTCAGAAGGCTTTTTTATATTAGTTTTTATATTATGAGTCAGGATTTTGCAATTATTACAAAAGTGATTGCATAATATAATTGTTTGTCACCTAATGAAAGCACATCCGTGCAGATTTCGATCGATACCAAACCAACGGCAAAAACAATTCTGGAAAATACTGAAAATTCATCAGATGCATATCTGCATTCGGCTCATGAGAATCCAAACAAAACTGCTTTTTTGATAATCATTTTCAGATTATCTTTCACAGGAAATGCTCTTTTTCTTGCAACATGATTTCTACACTGTTGCATTGATACTTTTACAAGTAAAAGATCTGAGTCTTTCTATCATCACAAGTCTCCCTGCTATTTGGGTTGTGTTTCAATCTCACGATAGGCGAAAAGATGAGTTACCACGTTTTCAGTGGCAGGAGCTGAATCTGAAGGAAAGGTCCAACAGTGTTGCACAGAGGGATATTGATTCCACGGTGTTTCATGGTCCAGTCGGAGCCTCATTGTCTGCTGTGTCTGATTTCAACTCAGGATTCTCTTTCCCTTCGAGAGAGCACGATCCAGACAGGTGGCCAACGACGTGGGGAAAAAAAACAAAGCTTTACAATCAATTTGGAGGATATTGAATGTATTGTTTCCTTGACCACAGATAACATTTGAAACCCGACAGTGGCGGAGCGGTGTCTTTACTTTATCTGATGAAATGTGAAACCGCAGTTTTGGGAACCAATTATGCAGTTGATTTATAGGAGGAGGATTATCCTTTTTAACTCTTAATCTGAACATCTTTGACATGGTTCATATCCTCCCTCGGAGCAGAGGTCGCTGTGGGGCCTCAACGAGAACTAATTTACTTAGTTTCCTCCGATAACGCCGTGGTGAGCTCTTTTCTTGCTCCGCTGCGCTCGGTCCTGATTAAGACTTCAGAAATGACTGCTGGTTTTTATTCAGAGCAGCATTGGAAATCACCCTCACCTGTGTCTTTATATGTGGATTCATTTTTTTACGATATTAATAGCAGGCTGGCTCGTGATTCGTACTCTGGTTTGGTCCCTGGCACTGTGTCAAGCCTCCCAAATTACTGTCTATATTTATAATGTCTAACATCTTGGCTCTCAGCTTTTGCACAGCGATTGCTGTGTATTATGTAATCCTCTCCAGGATGTAATCAGACAGTTTTCAAACCCAGTGGAAAACACATAAATGAGACAAACACTTGTGAATGGGAGATCCGGTATGTAGCTGATGTTTCGAGGCAGCCTTGACTTGCTCTTCACAAAGCTCCGGTACTGCAGACTCTGGTTTGTACCATTATGTTGCAGGATCAAAGCCCTTCTGAAGATTACAAAGCTCTGTTGTAGCTTCCGTCCGTCGCTCTGCAGCTTTCTGCAATGCGTCTGAATCCACCTGTCCAGTGAGCAGTTTGAAATCTAAGTTTGGGAGCCCGAATACCATGATACCTTTTCTGAATCTCATCTTGCGTTTTGAATTTAGGTTCAGTGGTTTATATATACTGCATTAGCAGACCAAAAAACAAGCATGCATTAAAGCAAAGCTGGGTTATGTGTGGGTGAGGGTGTGTTACTTCAGGTAACAGGAAGTCCACTTTGACTAACGCATTCATTTGCACACACAGTGTTGCAGGAATGAACCGGGAAAATAGTTGTCAGTTTTGCACGTGAGGTTCCCTCGCCTCAAAGTCGAAGGTTCTTTTGAAAGAGTTTTTGGTTAGATGCTATAAATAAAGTCTGTGGTTAAGAAAAGCTTAAGACATTTTAATGATTTGTGCTACGATATAAAATACATCAGTAAATACCTCACGTGTGAATTTGGACGTTTTTATGTGACTTTAAAAAGGTTGCTAAGGGTCTCGTTCTTAGACATAATTGTTTGGATTTTTACAAAACTTTGAGAAATGATTAATCTGGTGGCTTCAAAAAAAAACATGGATCATATGCAAAATTCTGTTTTCTGTCATCTTTTGTCTCCATTTTGAAAACTTTAAACAAAAGTATCATCCAAAAAACATGTTTTCTCACTTACCTCCACCTTTCCACCTCCACACCACCATAGAAAACTGCATTTAAAAGATTCAAGCACCATTTCTTTTCTTTGAAGACTTAACACAGGTTTCATCGAGAGTATCTCATCAATCAAAAGTAGTTTGAATGATAATTGTGTCCAATAATCTGCTGTCTTTGACCAGCTGGAGGAGGAGGTGCAAGGCAAGGTGCGAGGCGAAGCTCAGGGAGACGGAGAGGAGCTGGCCGAAGACCCCAAGTGGGCCTTAAAGCTAGAGCGTGAAGAGCACCGGCGTCTGCTGGCCGACAGCCACAGCACCTCCCTGGACCTCCGCTGGAAGCTGCAGCACGGAGAGTCGAGGTGGAGCCGCGAGAGGGGCGAGCTGCTGGAGCACTTCGACCGAGAGCGGCAGGAGTGGGACGGCAGCATGAGGGAGCTCCACCGCAAGATGGAGAGGGTGAGGAAAGAAGGAAGAGAGAGATGCGTAGAACAAATGACACAAATGAGAAAGCCAGTAGAAAATGAATGAACTGGTTTTGACAACAACAAAAAAATGCTTTTCTTGAGGCTTCAGTTGTATTTTAATATCATCCTCAGCAGAGTTTGTCCAGTTCTTACTTCCACATCCACATTATCTGAAAAGATGAGACTGAATGTAACCTTGAAAACATTTGACAGAACAATCAAGTTATATTTAATAGCCATTCATTCTGCAGCTTTTGATGGTATCGCACATTTGTTTCTAAGAATGATCTTTTCATTTCAACCTTTAAACCAAGATGAAGCCCTGAAAGTACTTGAAAAACCCCTCACAATGCAACTAATGGTTATGTGTGTTATATTTTTCCGATTAATAGAATAATTGTTAAGTTTATGAAGTGTCAGAAGATGGAGGGATTTATAGTAGTTGCTATTGACTTCAAATCAGTTTTCTGACAACTGTCTCTGTTTAATATCATTGACGATACTGTATATCTTCTATTTAGGATCAAACTGTAAAAACAACACAATAATGATCTGAAGAAGAGGTTTTCAACGTTTTCAGGACCCCAAAGGCTCAGGACTCCTTATGTCCTCCATATGTATTTTAAATTTTTGGAAGAAAAACATTTTGGGATCAAATAATATTGGGGACCCCCTGCAGTAACACTGCGGACCCCCTAGGGGTCCTTAACCCCAGGTTGAAGACCTCTGATCTGAAGCCTTGTATGAGTGTGTTTGTGTTGGATTATCTTCTCTGTTCTTTGGTACTTTACTTTTCAGGATTACTGAATATTTTATGTTGATTTAATTAGACGAACTGCAGCGTCTCACCTCACTCGTGTGTCGCGTTCAGAGCCGCAGATATGAGACATGAGCTGGTTAACATGATACGAGTGTTCCAGCATTAACATATAAAGCAGGGACTGGAATAATAACACAGGGGGGGAAAAAAACTGATGATGCACCGCTGAATCTGGAGACACAGAGCAGGAAGCGGGGATGCATTATTCAGCGATGCATAATGCTGCAAACTATAAAGCACAGGTCACCAACTGAACTGCTCCGCCTGGCAGGTTGGAAGTGAATGAGTGCTGCGGTTGTTCTTTTTTAACCTCGAGCCTTAAGCAGGGCACTTAAGCCCGAATGTTGCAGGTGGATCAGTCAGTGGGTCACAGTCCAGGAATACAGTTTGTTGTATTAAAGGACAGCAAGGTGTTCATACGCGACAAAAGCCTCCCACTGCACGGAGGAAGCAGACTGTAAATGTAAGACCCTACCAGAAATAAATGAATTAATAAATCGATCCAATATATCCGCCGATATATTCCTGTATCTGTATTATTGTAAGTAACAAGCAAAGTCAGTACAGAAATGCCAAAGATGATCTTTAAGGATGTCTCAACACTGAGTTTCCATACAAAAATGCAGCAAGAAAGCATTTTCGTTTATGGTATGCGTTTACTAAATAAGAAAAGATTATCGGCAGCTCGGCTGGCTGTAATCTATCAAGACGTTCTGAAGAGACCTCAGATAGTCACAAAATCTTTTCAGTTCTCCGTTGGAAAGGGAAAAGTAAAGCAGGAAAACCCCATTTCTGAATAATCATTTCAACAAACCAAAATAAAACTTGTATATAATGAGCTCAAACTCCAGTCTAGTTCTTTAAAAGAAATAGTCAGTAAATTCTCTGACTAATCACCTCATTTCTGTCTGCAGATGCAGAGAGAGCTGAACAACCGGCGGGGCGAGGGCATCGACGGCAAAGACGGCGTCTCGGACCACAGGGGTGTGTTCTCTCCTCAGGACAGTCCCTGCAACGCCGCCCGGTCGCCGCGCTCCCCACGCTCCCCCTGTACGTCCACGCCCATCCCTGCTGGCCCTCCCATGCGCTCCCACTCCGACTCTGAGGCGATGCTGGAGGATCAGGGAGCCACGATGAGGCTGAAGGGCCCCATGGAGAACCTGTTCCTGGATGCGCTGTCTCTGGACCCTCTCAGCGGCTTGGAGGTCTCACCGCCCTCCAGACTGGAGAATGAGAAGAGGTTCCCCTGTATGAAGGAGGTAACACAGCAATCAGTCAAATTTATTTGATCGCAATAACATTTCAAACCAAACAAAATGATAGTGGTGCTAAAATGCTATCGAAATTAGTTTATTATTTGTTTTATACAGTGTTTTTGTTTTTATAGAAGGTTTTCCTGTTTTCAAATGATAAAAATGTATCTTAATAAACTACTGTTCATCTTACACTGAAGGCTTATGTATTGTGTCCGTTGTGCTTCAGGCCCTGAATGAGATTTCGGAGCGAGAGGTTGAACCTGCAAGCCCAGACGATGAGATGGGCGGTGGGAGTCTGCTCAGGTAACTTCAAGTCATACTGAGTTCAAAGAGCATTTCAATGAATAAACGTATGTAAAAAGCTGCTGCATTTTAATAGGTGTCAACAGTAAATATACACTACCAAAAATCTGGTCTGACTGGCTGCAGATTATTCAGCCTCTTGCAGCATTTTTTCGCTGCTCATACATTCACGTCGATCCCTCGAGAGAAAGGCTGTTGAGTCTATTTACTGTTACTTGAAGTGACAGTGAGTTTCCCCCTGGTGACTTTTCTGTGAAAGATTTTGTAATGCCAAGGAAGTGATAGAGCTCACTGTGCTGTTAAATAATTCAGAATGTATTAAAACGTTGAAAAATATAGAGCATTTCCAAAAAAACATACTTGTATATTTGGGACTTGCTTTCTGCAGCAGGAATATTCAGGAGATGAGGTCATGATTGGGTCATGGGGTTTGGATTCAGTGTCTTGGCTGAAGTTGATGATAATTTGTGTGTTATTTGTGTTTCCTGTCCAGAGCCAAGTCTGTGTGCTCCATGAGCGACTTCCAGCGGTTAATGGACAGCTCGCCGTTCCTTCCTGACAAAACTCGCCACGGTGATCCCGACCAAGACGACGTCACCCCGCCTCTCTCTCCGGACGACCTCAAGTACATTGAGGAGTTCAACAATAAGGGCTGGGACTTCCCATCGTCTGCCTGTGGGCCGGATCCCACCCGGGAAGCGTGGACCGACAAACCCCCCGAGGCCAAGAGAGGAGAACTTCTCCTCGAACCATTCCAGCCTGCCTCCTGGTTCCTCACCACCAGCGCCACCGTGACCACCAGCACCCTGAGCAGCCCCGAGCACTGCCACAAGTCCCCACTGAGGGGCAACGGAGCGGGGGCGGCAGCGGTTGGAGTGGAGCACTATGGGGTTCACATGCTCCACAGCCCCACAAGATCTGGGGCAGCTGAGCGCCCTACTGCCCAAGACCCGGACTTCCTGTACGCCAAAGGGACCAAAGCCAGGGGTGGAGAGGAGGCCGGGGTGGGAGCCAGCGGGTCCGACGAGGTGTTCAGCACTGGGAGGTGGGCATGTGGGCTCCTGGACGGTGGAGGGTTGAGGACTTCTCCTAGCCAGTCTCCTATCTGCCCCACTGTGGGCTACACGTCTTCTCTGGAGCTTCAGCTCTCCAGAAACATGAGCGACGACATGAAGGAGGTGGCCATCTCTGTGAGAAACGCCATCCGTTCGCCGCCGGGGCCCGCCGTCCGGGACAGCGCCTGCCAGACCAACGGGTTCACCACGCGGGGCACCCAGACCACTCAGACCATCAGCGTTGGTCTACAAACGGACCTGTTGAGGAACCTGACCAGCAGCCCCCACCGCTGCCTCACCCCAAAAGGTGGCGGCACGCCCATATCCTCCCCGTCACGCAGCCTGAGGAAGGTGCAGTACTCCCCCGTCATCCAGAGCAAGTTCGAGCGACCCTGCTGCTCGCCAAAGTACGGCTCGCCCAAGCTTCAGCGCAAGCTGTCCTCATCCAACAAGGCGGAGGTACCCACCGCCAGTCGCGCCCCCACCCCCACCACGCCGCAGAAGGGCAACAGCGAGTCGGCGTGGGCCCGCTCCACCACCACTCGCGACAGCCCCGTCCACACCACCATCAACGACGGCCTCTCCAGCCTCTTCAACATCATCGACCACACCCCCGTGGCCTACGAAGCCTTGCAGAAGTTCAACAAGTCCCCCAGTCGCTCTCGCCCCACCCCTCCGCCCACCGGCGAGCCCAGCCCCGCTCACGGGCCCCTCGCCACGGACCCCAGGGGCGAGTGCCTGCGCGTCACTCGGGGGCGCTCGCCCAGCCCAGTGCAGCTGATAGTGGAGACGCAGGGGGACAAGAACCCAGAGTTGGTGAGCATACGTCAGGACCTGTCGGCCCCGCCGGGCTACACGCTGGCCGAAAACACCGCCCGCATCCTTAATAAGAAGCTGCAGGAGCAGAGCGTTAGAGAGGAGAGGCGGCTGCAGGCCGGAGGACAGAGCAGCCACAGCAGCAGGCAGGCCGACTCAGACAGACAGTCTGGATGTATGGAGGTAAATATACAGGCGCACTGGATCCATCGCTTCATCATTCATTTGATCTGGGGGCCATGTTTTATCACGCAAAAATATTTATGACTTTGGATGTTTCCTTGTAATGGTTGAAGACAAACTTTAAGGCACCTGTGGTTAATCAGAGAAAAAGCTTAACAACTACGTTATCATGTCACTAAAATGTTGCTTTTTTCTCAGATGGAAAGCCCTGAATGATGCAATGGTAATGTCAAAATATTTGACCCTCTTCAAAAATACTGAACTTTCCTTCATGGCTGTATGTAGACGACCTTTAAGGTCTCTTCTTATTCTTCTTCACTGTAGTGACTTTTCTTGTAGTCTGTCTATTATTTCTGTGCTTTGATTTTAAAACCGAGGGCCGACCGTAAAAACCCGATTCACGTGTCGGCTAACTCGAGAAGTCAAATGAATGATCTCGCGGTAATGAGTGTGTCTGAGTGAGATCACGGTTAAACATATGATCGTAACCAGCAACTCCCCAATCAAACCAGTATGTTATTTGATTTCCCCGATACCAAAATCAACCAAGGACAGCTTTTTGTTTACTGAATGAGATCACGTCGGTCAGGCCCTCCACCACCCATTCAGCTGACCTGCGGGGAAAAAAATGACAGACAACCATCTGTCCGGTTTAAATGACAAAACAGTAAAAAAAAAAATGCATTGAGTTTACTGTATTTACAGGCGCGCTTCAGTCGACAGATTAACATTTCAGAAAAGTAGGGCATGTTGTATTAAAACTGTACATTAAAACAATGTAGGGAAAGACGCACTGAGTATTATAAACCATAACATGAGCTCTGAGCAAAAAACATAATCCCACATATGCTGATTAATATGTATCACTAATGCGAAGGATTCAGTGGCTGCTGCTCACTGATATGCAGAACAGAGTACGATCAGAGTCCGATATGTGATTTTATGGATGATGATAGCAGCATGTGTGTGTTTCCTGCGGTCATTCAAGCGATGCCTTCGGTGCATGATGGAAGGCAATAATGGATTGCGACAGCACTTGTGCATGAAACATGTTAATATCATAATATAGACCTGGATGTGGATCATATATTGCTGATTTTTTGTATTTGAAACAAATGCAATAATGCGATAGCTATGTGTGTCGTGAAACATTGAATTTGCTGGAAATATAAGTTCACCGTTTGTTTACTGCGATTTAATTTTCAATTAATTACCTACGAAATATATAAAAAAAATTAAAAATACACATTTTAGAGCTCAACGTGGTGTCTTCAAATTGCTTGTTTGGTGTAACTGAATTATATTGGGCGATATATAAAACAGAAAAGCAGCAAATTGATCAGTTATCATAATTGTTATCCTCTAGTTTTCTGTCAATCCATGAATTGTTTTATCTCTAAAGGAAATATAATCAAAACATCCACATTCAAACCATTTCAAATGTATATTTTCTAAAAAAAAATACAATAAAGGTGAAACATTGAATTTTTGCTCAAAATCAATGAATCGTCCCAAAAAAAATGCGACCCATCAGAATTTCCCACAGCCATCGCTTTCAGTAACGTTAATAATAAGTGATACGGTATAAAAGCAGAAGGGCCTCATACTTGAGAAGCTGAAATCAGCAAATGTTTGGCGTATTTGCTTGAATAAATGAAGAATGATTATCAAAGTTAGTGTCGATTTGTAATTTTCTGTATATCGACCATTTGATAAATTGACGTCTCAGCGTTGTAGTGAAGGACAAATCTCTCCTGGTAGTGACTATCACCTTTATCGTGTTGTATATCGTCACATCATCCAACCCCAGTTTGGTTTATTTGGAGCGGCTCATATTGAATGCTATGACCTCTCACCTGTGCGTATCTACATGAAGGTCGACGTCCACGTTGTGTTTCTTCCAGGTCTAAAGTGAATGGGTGTGTGTTTACTTTGCTTTCTGTCCGGTCGGCAAACTGAAATCAGCCACCTTATTTTCTTCTGCTGAGCCTCTCTGCCTTTGATATGCCAGACTTATCTGACTTCCTCTTTGACCGATTTTACCAATTAACATTTCCCGCTCTATCTTCCCTCCTCCTCCTCCTCCTCTACCCCTCTCTCCTCCCTTCTGGGCTTTATCTCTCCCTCCTCCTCCTCCTCCTCCTCCTCCCTGTCCGCTGTGCTCTGATCCAGAACCACACTGTCATACTAACAACTCCTTGGGGACTCTAACTCTGCTTGTCTCCGTGATGTAAGTTCCTCTTCCTCCTCCTCTTCCTCTACGAACTGTTGGCGGTGGGTTTCACCACCCCACACGGACCTCCTCTCACCTCACACCCTGCAGACCCCACCCCTCCTCCCCCTACTCCTCACCCTCTTCATCAATGCATGCTTCACAGGACGGCAGAGTGACAGTGTGTGAAGCCATCGGAGTGGTGTCAAAAGTTGTGCGACGACCATGCATCTGTAACTTGGTGTTAATGCACGCATGCGCAGTTTCTTTGTTAAGGACCATCTGTTTTGTTTCTTGTTTTTAAAGGACCATAAAGGTGTTTTTTTGCATGAGTTAGTCCATTAACCACATAAATCATATCTACTGTTTCCCAGTGTCATACCATACATTTTGAGAATATGTTTTATTTACATAAATCTTTCTGCTAATATGTAATGAAAATCAACGTTAAAGTCAACTACTATATGTTGATTTAAGCTCACTCATTCGCTTTTCTGGTCATGATACAGGAAATTCAACATTTAAAAAAAATTTATAAAATTAGCCAGCAGGTGTAAGACCAGCTGACTGCTAGCTAACGACCCATGACACAATAATTTGATACCATTAACCTAACTCAGAAACTGACTGTTGCACACAATTTAAATTTTAAAACATTTAAAAAAATAATATGTGGACAAATGTTGGGTAATTTATTCCATCAGCCTGTTATTCCAAAACTACAATTGTCCGAAAAATGTCCCATTTGGCCAAAAGCCCAATCGTTCATTATGCTCAGAGTCTCTCCCTGCAACAAACAGAAGCACATGGCTAATTATTATACAGAATGATGTCATCAACGTCCCGGTTGCCACATGCAAACCTTTTTTCCCTGTTATGGTGAAGGCATGACCGACACTTCTCTACCTCCCATTGGCTTTCCCCTGATAATTTTTAACCTAATCCAAACCAATCTCACTCCTCGTGCCCAAACCCAACCTAAGTACCAGCCAATCTGATCATGGTGGGTCATGCCTTCACCATAGTAGGAAGAGAAGTTCTGGTGAGGTCATTCTGCATAAAGAAATTAGGCGTGTGCTTTGATTTGTTGCAAGGAGAGAGGGTATGATCAGAGGAATGGGCCTTCGAATTAATGGGCTTTTGTTTTTGTGATAATGGTCCGTTGGACAAATTGACTTTCGATCCAATGGGACGTTTTTCTGTTTTCTTTTTGGTTTTAGAATAATGGGCCTTTATGTAACAATGGTCAGTCCTTCTGGATAACTCAAATACTGGCTAGCCACCTGATAAAAACAATTAAAGCTAACGTTGATATTAACCAGATATGAGTTACCTGAGCTGACCTGTAAATGTTCATTACTAGCTAACATAGGCCACTAACATTGGCTGATCCAGGCTGGTTCTTCACAACAAGTGAACGTCATTATTTTAATAACAATAATGTGAGCGTCTTGTAATCATAACTCTGATGTGGGATTTTTCCCATGAGCACTTTAAATCCCACAGATTAGTGGCAGTGTGACACACAGAGAAGATGTGAAATGTAGTTTTGGCGGTAATAATAAACCTATATGATTTGGCGTTCCTGCAAAACCGCCTTTATGGTCCTTTAAAGCATCCTCAGTCCATGGGATTCAAAGAGTCTTCACATTGTGTCTTGAAGATCATATAACATGTGACCTGGTAAACATGACGAAACAAAAGATGCCTCTTTTGCTTGTTTCACACATTCCTCAGCGAAGGTTGTAATATAATATCTGCTTTATTCTAACACTGTGTTTCTACTAGGTGATCTTCTTTTTGTCACCACATGTGCAACTTCATGGACTGTAACTGTTTTCTTGTGGTGTTTTCCTTTCTTCCACCCTTTTGTCCATACAGCTCTTCCCTCTTACAGTTCACCACTAGCCCTTTCCTCTCGCACTAACAAGTCCTCCAAAGATTAACCGAAGAAGACCGTTGCTAACACTCATCACTTTCTGTGTTGTGTCACCTGGCAGACGTTGTGTTTGATGCCTGGTGGATATTAACTACTTACTCTGGTCCGTTGTGCATGCTTAAAGGTCAAATCCACCGTCAGATACTCTTGAAAAGCTGTTAGATGATATGTCATCATATGATGCAGTTCCTCACTCCAAACACCTACTTGCAGTTCAGTTAATTATCTCCTACATTATGCAAAATACTTTTGAAAAACAAAAATGCAGCTTTATGGGTTTCAGTGTGGTGGGTGGCTGAAGCAAAGAGTTTTCCTGGAGAGGAATCAAAATAAAAAAAGATAATAACTGTCCTTGATGATGAGTTCAAGTGCTTAGAAGAAGTTTTGTGAGTTGAGTCTGCTAAAACACATTTATTAGAGCTTTCAGGGAGTCAAACTTGTAAAACATCAATATTCTGAAAAGGATAATGAGAATTTGGTAATTCTCTGTGTGTGAGAGAAGAATATTTTAGCTGCAGTCTACATTTGGCTACGTTTCCATGGTGACAAAAAACACACACTCATCACATGATCCGTTTTAACAGTGTCAAAGTGTTTTACGGTGGATTTCTCCTTTATGGTCGAAGCATCGACTGAGAAGTTTGAGTTGATGTGAAGCTGTTCACGTCACTGTCTTCGGCAGCCGCTCCTGTGCGCTGACTTCCTGTTGACATCACTGGTGCCGGATCTGTGGCGTCATGTGATCTGATTTATTAGGATCTCATAGGAAATCTTGTATGAACCCGCGAGCCACCCTCACGAAACAACGGCTTCTCTGTGTTTCCGGTGTGTGTGTGTGTACACACAATCCGTATTCATCAACAAATTATTTATTGATGGATGGATCTGCCTCCATCCGCCGGTTCATCAGGGCTGCGGTTTGTGTAGCACATCGCACGCCGGTGGGTCTGTCTTTTCATCAGACTTATTATTTCCTCCAGTTCATCCTCTCACGCCACCGCAGCCTCACTGCCGTGTCATTTTAGCAGATTGTTACTTTTATGGGCTCGATGTGTCCCAACCTTCAACTGAAATCTAACGCCTAGAGATGAGCTATTTATAAATGAGGCCAGTGGTGTGATGTCCCGGTTGTGATCATTCACCAATCACACTCTGACATCATTCTATCTTCTTATTACACTCTTTTTTTCCTCACTTTCACAATCTTTTAATTGTCATCACCATTAATATTTGTGTACAGCAGACATGCATACGCAGTCTTATTTTTTTCATCTTGACATATGGGTGTGAACACCCTACACACATATTAGGACATAAATTATGAGGGTTATAAACACTGTGTATTGACAATATAACATTAAATCTATGAACATGTGGGTTGAGTTACTTTAAACACAGGACTTTCGCTGATTTGAGACATCCGTGTTTATGTATTCTAAACCAAACCAGAATAATCTGGTTACATATGGTTTGCACAATGTTTAGCGGACCCCACGATTACCTGAGCGGATGGTACGACCCAGTTAGATGAGAGCTTAGAATGCGAGTGGATTTTATTGGTTCATACTTCAGTTTCAGAGTTGGTTTTGTTGCTCATCATCACTTCATATTGGCTATCAGCATCAATTTAAAGCTGTCTCTAAACGCTTGTCCCATACAATACAATAGAACATTCATAAGGAGACTAGTGATTAGAAACAAAGGTTCCTTATAAAAGGACATACCATATTCTTTTTGACACATTTTGTCCTTTTTTGGGAAATTGTTTATTGTAAACATGATTTATACATCTTCACCCCTCTCACCCTTCTTCTCTTTCTTTCATTTATGTTTCTCGGTTTAAACCCTGTTCACTACTTCTTTCTTCAGCCCCCCCAACCCCCCCTCACTGACAGCTCCTTGTCATTGGCAGGACCTGCCTCGCTCTCCGGTGGCTCCGCCCCTGGACTCCTGCTTCCTGAGACCGGCCCGCCCGGCCAACCGCCGCCCCCCCTCACGCTGGGCCGCCCGCTCCCCCTCCTCCTCCCCCAAGTGGAGCGAGGGCACGAAGAGGAGGTTCACCTTTCCGCCGCCTGGACACCGGAAGACCATCCTGGAGGACGAGGAGCCAGGGTGAGGCCGTCCTCTACCTCCTCTCACCCTCCTCCACCTCAGCCTAACAGACCCAGTACCTCAGAAACCAACCCCCACCCCCCCTCCCACAAATCTAGAGACTCCCAACAGATGGAGCCTGAAGAGGAGGGGTCGGGATCCACCTAGTAGCACCAGCTGACCATCGAGGAACCAGAACTTCTTTTTGGAAGAACCTGGAATGTACTGTAATATCATCAACAACAAAAAAAATACATTTCCATAGGAGGTGCCTGCACACACTTGAGTCACACCCCACATGTATGTGTGTGTGTGTTTATATATATATGTACGTATACACACACATGCATATATAGTGTATATGTATGTGTCACAAATAGGTCAGATGTTGCTTTTGTATGAAGTTTACACCATTTTTTTCTTATCTGTTTACATTTTTCTTCTCTTTTTTTTTTACATTATCATTCATCAACTCATGTTTCAACTATTTTTCAATAAGCGCGTACCTTCTGGGTTTTTGTTGCCAGCCTTTGAAGCTTGACTTTTCTGTTTAGTTTCAAGGAGAAGACAACACAAGCAAACAAAGAACTACTTCTGCTTCATCGGGTCTGAAGCGGAGACACATGATGTCATTTCTGATGCTAATATATTTATTTTTCGGTGGGGATGAATGTTTGGCCCTGTCGACATGTAGATGGTGGTTGACAACATACCGAATAACTTTATGCATACTTGGAAAGGCAGTTGTACAAATATCAGTCAAATATTTGCATGCCTTTTGAACACTAGCACTTTAGTGCATGTACATATGAGCTCCAGTCATTGTGATCACTCGGCTCCCCTGAGGGAGGAGAAAGAAAAAAGTTGTCGTGATGGGAACTCTTGAGCTGTCGTTTTTGTTGTCACAAGATTTGCATTGTCTTAAATAAGAAGAATTTTTAAGTGAATTATTGTACCTGCCAGGCTGTCTTTGTACAGTTGTTACTATTGGATATGGATTACTTTTTCTTTTGACAAGATAAAGAGATTGTGGGGGGGGGCAAAGAATGTTTTAAATGAAATGTCTATGTTAAAAAAAAACTCTAATGATCTATAGTCTTATGTAAATACTAAATGGTAATAAACATGAATGTGTATTTACAAGAAATCCTCCTGTGTGTTTGTATCAAGTGATAACCTCCATGGCTGAAAAATGATGAAAGCTGCAGTTCCTTTTGTGGCCACTTGAGGTTCCAAAAGCGAGTCAGTCCCCATAGACCCCCATGTTAAAAGTTGTTTAACAGCATAGTACAAAAAATTTGTTTCGCTCTCTAAAGCTAATTTCCACGTTCCTCACAAATGTACAGATTTTTATACAACTCACCCCTTTTAATTATGTTAAAATGTGGCTGCTTTGAGCTACCACGGCGATGCTACCATGGCGATGCTACCACCACATTGTTTAGCTTTCAGTTGATGATCATTTTTTCAGGCACATTATGTTGTAAGCCTGTTTTTCGCTAGCCAAAATTAGCATCCCAATTTGTACCTTGCAAACCACGCCTCCTCCCTATTGTCACATACTTCTGCTTCCAAAAAACAAGATGGTGACCGCCACTTGGCTTCAAAACGTCGTCCACAAACCAATGGGTGATGTCACAGTGACCGCTTCTTGTACACAGTCTGTTTTTGTTGGTCATGTTTCATGATAGATTATACGCTCTTTCATTAGACCTGACTCTGTGATCTTGGCAGAGAGCGATTTTGTGTGTGTGTGTGTGTGTGTGTGTGTGTGTGTGTGTGTGTGTGTGTGTGTGTGTGTGTGTGTGCGCGTGTGTGTGGATTACAGTGCAGACCACAGGATTACAGTGGGTCAGAGGAGACACATACACTCACACACACAGAATAAATGTGAATAAGAAGATTGTGTCCTCCCAGAAGTCAAATCCTGTTGCATCACGGTCATAAATGTGTCACCTTACTCATGTTACTCAGCTTGTCACGCAAGTCTAGACTAGTTCATTTAAGCATCCCCTTAGTTGCGTCTAAATTTATTTGTATTTTTTTGTATATACTTAATGTTGAAATATCTGCATGTTAACCTTCCTGTTGTCCTTGTGGTCAATTTGACGCCATTCAATGTTTAACGACTCTAAAAAGAGGGTTAACATCATTTTTATTTTGCTTGATATTCAGTGACTTTTCGTAGTTAATACAGACAAACATCCAAATCTTGCTTTATTTACACATTTTCAGCTTCTCACGTTTAGCAAAATCTGTAAATGTAAAACCGTTGGCTTTTACCCAGAGAATTAGCCAGACAATTCTATTTGCGACCAGAGGAGTCGCCCCCTGCTGGCTGTTTGAAAGCATGCAGGTTTAAGGCATTGGCTTCACTTGTCAGAGCTCCATTCATTCCAACTGAAGATGTAAATCTTTAAAAATGGGTAATAAATATGTGGATTTTTAAGACTTTGGGAACAGCTGTGGGTTGTGACACTGTACAAGAATGAGGGGAAACTATGTGTGCATTAACTTATAAAGGGTCTGCTGGTGAAATACCACCTCTTTAACTTGTTGCCTCCCACACTGGTCAGGTGTTCTGTTCCCCAGGTGCAAGGGGGCGTGGCCTAGGAAACAATGGAATTGTTTGGGGAAGTTCAGGCTGGATCCTGGCAGCCTTTTGGGCAGAATAACCACCGTTAGCTCTTTATGGTGGTCCCTCGGCCGACTGAAGACAGCAGGGAAACCCGTGTGTAGCGAGGACCATGAAGACTGAGCAGCAAACCAAGCCAACCTGACATCCGGTGAGTTTGATTCCTTTTAGCAATGCACTGCTTTTCCCTGGTTTATATTGTTGTATTTTTAAGGGATGGCATTGAACCTCTTTTTTTATTACTTCGCATTAAGGATGACTCGCTAAAGACATCACTTTAAGCAGAAACAAAAATATGTATGAAACACTAAAACCAACCATTACCCACGTACATTGTATGGCATATAACGTTGACACATACAAACAACAGTACAATAATTGATGGATCATATGCAGCAGAGATCACACCTTTATATAGAATGATCTATATCATCATCAACTATCGTCTCACATTTATTAATGTTAAGTCGAGCTGAAACAACATTTTAAAGGTATCCAGCTTCCATATGGTGCCCTGTTTCAGGAAAGGTAAGCGCTACGTAACATTGGGAGGAATTTGATTTGATGGTTCAAAAGATTAACTATATATATATATATATATATATACCGGTATATAACTCACAGTTGACACTCGCCGCTTTACAAAGTCACTTGATCCAATTAACTGATAAGAAAAATAAATGATGCCATGTTTTTCAGGACATTCAGTGACAAATATCTGCTGGGCCAAAGTGATGATTGTGTCTTTGACCGGACACATCATGTATTTAAAAAAATAAAAATGAATGTCACATAGTCTTATAAAATAGTTTCAGACCTGTAAAAACTTTCTAATGGGTCACTACATTGTGGAGCCAACACTGTGAAATTAAAAGAAAAATGCTGATTCACTATGAAATCAGGACACTGGTTGAAAACAAAGTCTATTTTTTTTCAGTGGGGAGGGGAACCTCTAACAGAATAATCACTATGAATTATTTTTTCTGGAGTTCAGGTGGGCCTTCCTGAGTCAAACTGTGAGCATCTGACTTCACTATTAAACCACCTGTTTAAATGACATTGCTTTGATACTGTGATTGAAAAAGATATAAAAGAACCACGTTTTTCTCTCCGGCTGCATAATAATGCAATAAAGCGCTTCTGTCGGATGCTTTGGATCGGTTTCCCCTCGTGTTTCCAAAGCTTTGTGCATTTGATAAAACAGATGAGACGAGCCTCTTGCACTCTCTTTCGCCTTGTTTCGTGGAGTTTGCAGCTGTTGTCTGAGGACTCAGCTGACGGTTGAATCTGAACACTGGGGATCGATTTGCAGGGTTGAAGTCTGAGGTCAATCCGTGCTCACAGTACACAGATGTGTTTCTGTTGCAGATGTGTATGTTTTAAAGTAGCAAAACCATGAATTTCCTGTAGATATTGTCCCTATCAAGTCTTATTAAGACGTGCGTTACTTACATCAACATATAAGTTATATATACCAAGATGGTGAATATGTCCCTCATGAATGAGCTGTAAACATTAATACATATTTATGAGCCGCTGCTAATAACTTGCCGACCCTAATTTAGCCAAAATATGAGGAAAACATCAATCTTCTCTGAATAGTGAATGAATCCTTTGTTCACTGTTTAAACATAAATTCACCAGCATTTACAATCTGACATGGATAAAAAACACATTTTCATAAAATGTGTCCCACAGACAGATTTAATGCTACTGAGGCTCCACGCCGCCTCAGTTCAGCGTGCCATCAAATGTGTGTCTACGAAGGCCTCATACAAACAAATGAGCAACACAATAGGCCCGGCTGTGCAATTAGCTGAGAGGTTGTCATGCCAACGATACAAAGGGCCCCCACGCCCAACCAAGAGCCCAGGGGGCGACTTCATATTGAGCGAGCGCTTCGCCCGGGGGCCCTTCACGTCTCCTTTCTGTTACATCATTATTCGTGTGAGAAAAGCGCAGAGCGGAGCGGCGGCTCCGACCCGTGTGTGTGTGTCAAGTTTATTTTGTTGTTATTGTTGTTGTTGGATTGAAGCTCCACAAGAAATGCACTATTGTGCGAGTAAACAGACGGTCCCATTGTGCTGAAGAGTGTGACGGCCGTTTGAACCCTGAACCAAACCAGCCAGGACGGTCGCTCAGGCTGGTCTGGAATCAGCAGCAGTGTGTTCAGCGAGGGGAGCGTGGAAGCAGAGAGTATGGCAGAGTACATTTATGTGAGTTGTGGAAATCGGTGGTGGAGGAAGTACTTCGTTTCATTACAAGTACTGCATTTAGATACTAAGTAAGAAAAAGAGAAATATCAGTAAAGAGAAGGCAGCAGATCTGAACAAAAATCCATGACCTGCGATTGACCTCCACCACGCTACCTCAAAGTCTCCCTCTTCAACATACAGTACAATTTCAAATAACAAACATCCAGCGGGCTTCAAATTCAGTTGGACCATCTGTCTGTCTTTTGAAAAGCAGCAACAAAAAGACGGCATTCATTTGGTGCCTCCTTGATTCCTCTTTTGTTTGAGTAATTTGCTTCGGACGTGCCCAGTCTCTCTCTCTCTCTCTCTCTCTCTCTCTCTCTCTCTCTCTCTCTCTCTCTCTCTCTCCCCCTCTCTCTCTCTCTCTCTCCCCCTCTCTCTCTCTCTCTCACCCCCTCACAGAGCTTATGTCTTTGTGCCGCTCACAGTGGGGCTTTGTCCACTCAGGCCGGGATGTAGTATTGTTGAAACCAGTGTGTTTCTCTCTCTCTCTCTCTCTCTCTCTCTCTCTCTCTCTCTCTCTCTCTCTCTCTCTCTCTCTCTCTCTCTCTCTCTCTCTCTCTCTCTCTGTGATTTCACAACAGAAACAATGATGGAGGATTTGGGGCCATAATCCTCTGACGGTTGAGGGAGGAGTTATAACGCTTCACACACTGTTCTGCTTCTCCTTCAAGAAAATACCTTAAAAATGTTGAAATGCATTTGCAATATTCTCCGTTTTCCATGTCTTTTGTAGTGTAAGTTTTGGTCCAACACTTTATTTATATTCGAAACACAAAAACACCACATTTCTTGTGTGTGCTAATGAGGAACAGTATTTTCCCACAATGCAATGAAGATGCTCACAGCTAGAAAAAAAAAAGAATAGATAGGAAAAATAGCTATAACATACTTGGAAGAACATTTTAGTCAGCTGGAGTTGAATCTTGACTGATGTCCGACACCACAAGTGTTGCATCATAGAGACAGAGCGCATTTAAATCACACACACACTGGAGGAGAAAACCCTTCATTACTCCCTGTTGACTTTGTGTTGTGTGAAAGTGTCTCCTTGTCATCGTCTTTTAGCAAACAGGGTAAAGAATCCAGAACTAAGTTTCTCTAAACCTAAAAAAAAACGGAGCCTTTAAGAAGACCAAAGTGAGGCATCAGCAGGAAGGATGGGAAACTGTGAGATGCTGACACAGTATATGTGTGCAGAAAGCATATTGTCCAAATGCCAGTTGTAGTTTTAGGCTAACTATATTTCTGGCTTCATTGTTTATTGTATGTATGTTTGTGGGGTTGTGGTGGAGTGTGTGGACTCTGATTGGATGTTTTAACGTAGGTATGGCTACCTCAATATTTTAATTTGACATCTGTTAATAATATTGAGACATATGACATAATGCGGGGCAGCATGCTTTATAAAACACACCCTTTAATGATCACAGGATTGAATCAACAACAGTTTCATCATCAGATGGTGCATGACTGCTCTTTACACAAAATATTGATTTTATTGCCATCAAGTGTGTGTGTGTGTGTGTGTGTGTGTGTGTGTGTGTGTGTGTGTGTGTGTGTGTGTGTGTGTGTGTGTGTGTGTGTGTGTGTGTGTGTGTGTGTGTGTGTGTGTGTGTGTGTGTGTGTGTGTGTGTGTGTGTGTGTGTGTGTGTGTGTGTGTGTGTGTGTGTGTGTGAGGAAGAAGGAGGGTTTCCATGGTAACCCATCCTCTGCTGCCGAGGGTGATGATGTAATATCACCCATCGCCGTGTTTCTGGGCTCGTCTCTTCTCACCCTCCCAACCTACACACGCGTATCGCTGCATGCGTGTGACGTGTCACGCCGTAGAGGAGGCGAACAACGTGAAACAATGGAAGTCCACAGACTGTGAGCATGAACAACATCTAAGGTAAGATAAAATAGCAGTCCCTCTACTTTCATAACCTGCAATCTAATCCCCCCTCCCTCGTTTTAAAGACCACAAACTGATGCTGGGGATTTCAAAAGAATCCAGTGCACTTGAGATATTTTCTTCTTCCTTTTACAGTAAACCATCAGATAAGAGCTGTAGAGGATGATTCCCGCCACACGAGGGGGCCAATCAGCTGCTGGGCTTGAAGGGAAACTGACAAAGGCAACAACAACAGATTAAACACTTCATTCTCAGGTCACAGAAATGTAGCACAGATTTGTTTTTTTAAAGCATCAGTCGCCGTCCAAAAACAAGCTGCAAAGCTGAATTTGTTCCTATTTCAAGGTTTAAAAGAAGAGAAGATTAACATCGTCCTCCAACAATATGAGACACGGAGCTAAAAGCAATTTCTTTGTCTAGTTTGTTTGACATTTGGGCCCAAACACAAAGCAACAACTGCCCCATACATCGGCACGTATAGCCTACCCACTGACATTTGATTGACCTTTTTCCCCCCTGTTGTTTACTTCTTTCATTTCGGCTCATAAAAACACAATTATAAACGCCCCACTGTCAGCAGTGTTTGATTTCTGATCCCAAAAGTCCCAAAGAGAGCACAGCTGCTGATCCACAACAGGTGGTTTGTTCAGGCCGCGGCCTCACATCTCTGGCTGAACAGCTCCTCCACCACCTTTGCGTCAGCCAGGGTGGAGAGGTCGCCCAGGTCCTTCTCGTTGCGGGCGATCTGCCGGAGGATTCGCCTCATGATCTTCCCTGTAGTCGACCCAGAGGGAGAGGAAGAGCACGGAGGCATTAGTGAGGAGGAAGACGTTGGTGGTAGAAGATGTTGGTGTTAAAGGTGTACCTGAGCGAGTCTTCGGGAGCGCGGGAGCATTTTGAATGAAGTCTGGCGTCGCGATTGGTCCAATTTTCTCTCTCACTAACAAAACAAGTAGAGAAGGAATCAGTGCAGATAAAAACTTGACAGACAATTCAAGGGAACATATTAAAACTGACCATAAAGTGTTGATTTATCTTATTGTATGAGAGAGCAAAAACATCTCAAGGACAACAAAAACGTGATTTGTCTGACTAACAGTCTAAAAGCCCAACGATATTTAATTTACGATGACATAAAACAGAGAAAAGCATGTTTGAGAAGCAGGAATCAGAAATGTTGGCTCGTATTAGACTAAAAAATTCAATTGTGTTTCATCAATAAAGGTCCAATTGTCTACAGTTCCACAATCAACATATTTAAAAACACAATTGACATCACTTTAAGGGTGATTTTCCCTTTAACCCTTGAGTAAACCTCCCGCCCACGTTGGAGCCTCACCCAGTCTCTTGAGCTCGTCCACCAGCTTGTGGTTGAACTCCCTGCTGTCTTTGAGGGTGACGAAGCAGTACAGACACTCCCCCTTCACCTTGTGAGGCCGACTCACCACCGCTGCCTCCGCCACAGCCGGGTGCTCCGTCAGAGCCGCCTCCACCTCCGCTGTGCTCATCAGGTGGCCTGAAAGACACACACACACACACACACACACACACACACACACACACACACACACATACATAATAAGACACAAAACATTATAATTTAAGAGATTAAAAGCAAAGAAAAATGAAAACGCAAAATGCTCTCAATAATATTACAGTTTAAACCTCAGTTTGGTATTGTTCTTGTTTTCAGAAAGTAACATACCTGACACATTCAGCATGTCGTCTATTCTCCCTGTGATCCAGTAATAGCCGTCTTTATCCCGCCTGCAGCCTGAGAGAGGAGAAAACAAGTAGCATAACTAGCATTATAGCATCTTCTTCTCTCCGAGATGCTACATGGCACTTGGGTGTAATAGAAGTTTTTTTTTCTTACCATCTCCGGTCACATAGAAGCCCGGGAACTTCTTGAAGTAGGTGCTCTCGAAGCGTTCGTGGTTTCTGTACACGGTGCGCATTATTCCAGGCCAGGGCCTCCTGAATACCTAGAACACAACACGCAGGAAACTTACAAAACGTGACAGAGGTACCATTAGTAAATATATCATGGGCAAATCATGATTGAGAACTACAATGAATTCAAATCGGTTAAATAAAAATACAGACAATGCAATCATATATAAAAAGACTGATATAAGCAAACAAAAATAGATAACGACAAGCAGAGCAATCACATCTGAAATTTTAATTATAATGAATATAAAAATGTTCTTTAATCATTGTTAATGTTTTGTTGTATTGTAATATTGTTAGTTTGTGTGGTTTGTTTTGGGCTGCATCTTTGAGATATGGTATTAAAAGTGATTATTATTTGTAATATAATGAGAATAACAACAATAGAAACTGGCGTCTAAAGGAGAACTTATCATCATAGTTATTCATCAATGTATTTATTATCTGTTACACGTATAGATCATATTCATTCTTTCAGCTTTAGCCTTTGAATGTTTTATGATTAACAGTATTCACTTTCTTTCCTGGTTACTGTGTGTATCTGTTGACACACAGGGTAAGATAAAGGTGTGAAGAATGTAATTAAAACTTACAAGATAACCCTCGGCCTCGCCTTCCAGTTCCTCTCCGTGTTCGTTGAGGATTGTGGGCTCCACTCCGAAGAAAGGGAAGGTCTGAAATATGATTTAATGTGAGATAAGCGTGTTCTCTCATTCAACAGCTCAAACGGTTGCATCCCCTTCCATTTGTTTAGTCCCGTCCTTATCAGCATGATTTAAACTGCTGGTGTTGAGGATTTACATATAAATGTCAGCATGATTGTCACTTACAGCAGAGCCTGGTTTCAGCGGCGTGGCAGCAGGCAGTGGAGTCAAAACATGACCTCCCTGCAGAGAAATAAAGTGGCATTTAAAGGAAATCAGAAATTCAGTATTTGTAGTCAGTCTTGTATGTTGTATTGACATCAACTTCTTGTTATTCTTTATTGTAAAGCTGTTCGGTTGTTTGGTCGCTGAGTCCAGATAGGGAACACTGGGCATCTCGTTGATTTGTGAGTCTAATTTGTGTATTTCTGTGAAGTTTCTGTTACATTTGGAGGATTTCCCCCCAGAAAACCTCCCTAGAGTATAATCAGTCAGAGTGAACTTTTCATTTGATTTCTTTCTTTCTCTTTCTTTTTGGTTTGAACCTGATGCAACTGCTCTAAAGTGTTTCCAGATCTGGTTCATCATTGTCTAATATACAGTTTATGACTGGGTGATTTCTATGTCATCTTTCTCATATCAACCAACAAAACAAGGCCTTGTCACTGTCGCTATGATTTCATTTGCACCCATCTAGATTTCCTGCAGAAAAACTAGAAAAAGCAATGGATTGTGGATGTTTTCAGTAATGCTTTGCACAGGACATCACATTTATTCTTATACATATGAAAGAAACGTGATTATAAATCCAGCTCCTGAATCTGAACTGAACAGCAAATGTTGAAATGTATTCAAACCCCCTTGATTCTGAAATATAAGTGAATTTCAGCTGATCACTTTACCGTCTCCGTTTGCCAGAACGTGTCGACCACGGGACATCTGCCCTGACCTACGACCTCATGGTACCACTGCCACGCCTCGGGGTTGATCGGCTCACCGACAGTACCCAGAATCCTCAGGCTGGAGAGGTCATACCTGGAGAAAGCAGGTGAGAACACCAACCTCAGATTTCTACTCTTATAGTTCTCTATATTAACTTTACTTGTTGCATGCATGCGTTTTGGAACTTAGATTATACTGCACGAGTTGTGTGAGAGCTTAGATATACATAGTTTTGCTGTTGTTAGACGGCACCCTCAGAAGACTTTTCTCCATTTTTTGATTCTACGTTCACCGTGGAGGCATGTGAGAAAGTTGTCTTTGAGTTCAAGGCAAGTGTGAATAATTGATGTCCAAAAGGTGAATGGGGGAAGTATTCCTTTTAGGATTCTTGTGAATTTAGTGTTGAAAAGGACACGTTCACACAGTATCACTCATATCATGCAGTTTGCTTTCTTCAAGCGAGAACAGAAGAAGTGAGGTGTGAAAGGAGGAAATCTCCACATGAAAGCTGTAAACCCTGCTGTAAAAACCACCTATGGCGTCATGCTGATGTTCTGAAAGTCAAACTGTTAATTGCTGTAGTTTCTGGAAATCCAGATCTTTTCTGAGCTGTTGGAGCATTAAGAGGACGCGGGCTCTTACTTCTGCAGCGGTTCCCGTCCGTACTTCATCAGCAGGCGGATGGCTGTAGGAGCTGTGTAGAACTTGTTCACTTTGTACTTCTCAATAATCTCCCAGAACCGGCCGATATGAGGGTGAACTGGGATACCTTCGAACTGTAAAAAAACACACACAGGGGGGGGTCAGTGTCTTCTAGTGGCACTGTGACGAGTTTTAATGACATTAAAACAGGCTCTTGAAGACTCACTAGGACGCTGGTGGCGCCGTTTGCAAGGGGGCCGTAGGTGATGTAGGAGTGGCCGGTGATCCAGCCAATGTCGGCGGTGCACCAGTACACGTCGTCATGGTGATGGTCGAAAACGTACTTGAAAGTCAGCGAGGTATAGAGTAGGTACCCGGCAACAGTGTGGAGAACACCCTGTACCACACACATGAACGGGGGAGGTAATGGGTCAACACCAAGACAGCAGACAAAAATAAGGGGGCTGATGACACATGTATGCAGGTGTGTGTGTGTGTGTGTGTGTGTGTGTGTGTGTGTGTGTGTGTGTGTGTGTGTGTGTGTGTGTGTAGTGACAGAATAAGACCAATAAGTCCTGTCTTTTGTGTAATAATAACGTACAATACCCACAAAATACAAAGCACAAATGCAACTGTGGTGTATCCAATATTATAGGATGCATTTACGCCCCTTAGCATTAGAAGACCATTCATTCCCACTATTTCACAGCAGAGACAAAAGATTATGTCAAAGCCAGCACAGTTAATACCATTAGAGGCCATCGGAGGCTTATCGGAGTAGAAAATAAGACGCTGCGATTTCAAAGACGTGGTTGCACACGCAGAAAATTAGCAGTCTGAATTTCCTGAGCTGCTCCGTGTATTTCTACTTTATCCAACTGGTTTCATCGTGCACCTCACCTTAGGTTTCCCCGTGGAGCCGCTGGTGTGGAGGATAAACAGCGGGTCTTCAGCGTCCAGCCACTCAGGTTCACACTCTTCACAAGTGTCTCTCATGGCCTCATCCCACCAAACATCACAGTCGGGGTCCCAGGGGGTCTGAACAAGGAACACATGCAGTACATCAGGCTATATATGTGTTTTTTTTGTGTGTGATTCCTTTGACCAAAACATTAGGTGGTCATTTAAAATAAGGATTTACCTGTAGTTTGTTGCATGCAGCTCCGCTTTTTGTCCTGAGCGCATGGTGCTTGATGACGAGGCATTTAGTGACGCTAGTAGATGATCTGTGAGGAAAGGAGGGTGTGAGAGGCGTTAAAAGGTATCGAGTGTTTGTGTTGCCCCACTTTGCCTGGATTTAAAAAAAGGCAAAGGGGTTTCACTATCAGAGCAACAGCATCTATCCTTTTACCCCTGATTCAAATGAGGAAAAAATGCCCAAAACCAGACAGAAGTAACAGTATCAGAAGTGCATAATGGTGACAATGAATCATAATCTTAAGTTAAACGGTTAAATACCCCTGCGCCCCTGATAACGCATCCCTCCCAGGCACACGTTGCTGCGGGAGACGGGCAGCTCGGGCTTCCCTGATGAATCTGAGGTCCCCATGTTGCCCAGCAACCCCGTAATGTGGAAATCTGGGCCGCGTGTTTCTTTAACATCCTTGATAACGGCTGACAGGGCTTGGCCGTGTGCGTGCGTGTTTGTGTGTGTGTGTCCAGTGACTCATATGCCAGCAGTTGAGTCCCTTTACCAGCAGCAGCTAGTGTAAATAAGGGCGGTTGCTGAGAACTGAGAATCTGTCGGCCTTTCGAGGAGGACCTACTTCTCCCTGCACTTCTTAAGGGCCTCGTCCGCAATCTGTTTCAGGTTGATTAGCTTCTCTCCTCTGTAAACACCATCTGTATACGACAAAGGGACGGAGAGACGGACGATGAGCTGTGTGAACCATCAGGAAGACTGTATCTAAACACTGAGTCACTTTACAACTTGAAAACCATCTACAAAACACGACATCCTACTGCTGCTCTGTTGGCTGCCGGACCCACCTGCTGTCACCAGGACGCCGCTCTGGGCATCTATGATCCTCTCGCACAGGGACTCAGAGGAGAAGCCTGCAAACTGATTATGCAAAGGGAGAGAGGAGAATGAACTCCATTTATAGAGCAACGTTTCACAAAGTGCTTTAAAACACGAAGAGAATGAAATGAACTGAAAGTGAAAAAACTAAGCAGCACGTCTCAGGATGTGGGAGGGGACATCAACAAGGGATGTGATACATCATTTTGGCTGAGGAGACTCACGACTTTGTATATAATCAATATCTTAAAAGCATCAGGTAACCAGTGTTAGGCAGCGATAGTCGATGATATGTGGTCATGTTTATGTGTTTGAGTCAAAATCTTCGCAGGATGACGGATTGCGTTTGGTCTGACAGTGTTTTTGTCTAACAACTTTAACCCATTCAGTGTTATTAGTAAGTAAATGAAAGTTAATTGTAAGATTTTGGATGCCTGAAAATGTCATGTTATGTAGTGTTTGGTTGAACAAAAAAACAAGATGGCGACGGCCAAAATACCAAATTTGATGCTTCAGAATGCCAGTACAAAAACCAATGGGTGGCGTCACATTGAATATGAACTACAGTCCCTCGAGTTCAGCAAAAAACTACTGATGCATGCTGTTCCCTCTCATTACTATGTTTGGAGTAGTCACCTTGTTCAACCCTACATAATAAACCGGGTATTTATAATGATCTTTTTATATGATTGTCATGTGCCGTGTCCCCTACCAGACGCTTGCATTCTGACCATGGTTAATGGTTAGAATAAGGTTTCAGCGTCGATGACAGCATCATGAATCAGGACATTAAGGAATCTGGAAAAATGTCACTGCGTGAGTGATATTGGCCGAGGCTGGCGTCACGCCAGAGGTCCTTATGTTGCAAGGTCATGTTCGTATCGAATATCATTTAAAAAAAATCTGTTGGAAAATGTACAACAATGACCAAGCACAGACAAGGTCACTTACACTTAAGTCTGCCAAATACAGCCCATTGCAAGTCATAAAACCCTTCATGTCTTGGAGCAGCCTTGTGCTATTTTTAACAGGGCTTGTAACCTTTGCATGGATGATGAGGGTCGAAACGCTTAAACCATGTTGGCCTCCTTGCAAAACTGCAAAGACTCTGGTGCCTTCCCGAGCTAGATCCAGCCAGTAAATGTCTGACCCATAAATGCAGTGCGGGTGCTGCCAGTGCTGTGTTGACACAGAGAACAGCTGATAACTGCAGGAGCAGGGCAAACACTGCTATCCTACATCCTGACTGTAAAAATGACTTCATTGGCACTGAGATGACAAGTGTTCCTTCACTCAGATTGAGTTCATGCATCCTAAATAAAGGTTGCATGGAGTGCCAGAGAAGACAGAGAAGTGGGAATTTCCAAGCTAAGAAATAAAACCTTGTATACTTTCTTAACATGCTGATTATCCTCCATCTTTACATAGCAAAACCCCACTCTTCTGCTTCTGTTGCCACTCGTCACGCTACTTACCACAACAGAGTGAACGGCGCCTATCCTGGCACAGGCCAACATGGTGTAGACCAGCTCTGGGATCATGGGGAGGTAGATAGACACCCTGTCTCCCTTTTTTACACCTTGAACGCGGAGAGAAGCAGATTTGGTGTTTTGGATAACACAAATGACATCATGCCTGATATTGGCCACATAGGCGCTACTTCTCAACACAAACCAGCAACGGCAATGTTGATTAAAGGTCAGTTTCAGCACATCGGATATGCCAAATCCTGTACTGTGTGTCTGATATGACTAGTGCATTGAGCAAACCGCATGGTGCCACATCTGGTGTGTTCCAGCATGCTGGTTAACATCATTATGTCCTTCTTCCCTCATTAAACCCCAAGCTGAAACATGTTAGACCAAGCAATGATTCTGTCATATTATGGTCATGTCTTTATAGTTAATTTCTATGGATGACCTCATCTCTCTATTTTTTAATTGATTATATTTATTATTCTTATTTAGCACAGAGGCATTTAATATTGATGTAATGTGTTTTGTAACATTTCTCACCCATTTGCTTGAGGACATTAGCACACCGGCAGACCTGGCTCAGCAGCTGGCGGTAGGAGATGGCCATGTGGTGGTCAGGTGAGTTCCCCTCCCTGAGGGGACAACATGACAAAAAACACACTGTCACAGATTGTATGAAGCTTTGACTGTTTGTGCTGATATCATCTTGCTTTCCAGGAGTTCAGCTCGTTATTTATATATTTTCATGACAGACGAAGAGTCCCTCCAGATTCAGCTCCTCTAAGTCCTTCTCAGACAACAAATTGTCCGGTGAGTTTGTTGAGTTCACAGGGGAGATGACCTGTTCCCCCGCTGTTGCTGTGTCTATTGGGTTTGGATGTTTGTCAGGACTGTTTTTCAGGAATCTTTGTGGCACAATGTTTCAGAGCCCAGCAGGGAGCTTATTGGCTGTCCTCTGGTACAGGACAGAAGCCAAAACAGTCTCCAACCTTGCATGGATTACAATGATGAAACACCGAACTGATCAATGCAACAGCTTTTCATAAAGTCCATAGATTTGACGTGATGTATAAATATGTATCTGAGCAAACCAAATCAAATGTGTCATTTCACAGGGATCAAGGATTGGACCCTTTTTGATTCCACTGCATTAAGCAAAGACAGGATGGGATCAAAATGGTCAAAAATGGAAACAAACATTATTGTCTGCTGAAAACCCAAGAGTGAAATCTTGATGTAGTCAGGGAATCATACCTTAATGTTAATGCCTGTGCATAGACAATAAGAAATTACCACCTTAAAAGACAACAAGATTGAGAAAACCTGATCCATGCCTTTATCTCTGGCAGGCTGGGCTGCCGCTGTAATAGGATTTGCTCAGGTCTTTCTAAAAATGCTCTTGACAGCTGTCACTCACTCAGAATTACGCCACTTGAACTAATACAACTTAGTTATAAATCAGCAAATGATTTATGAACAAAACACTAGTGCGACAGCATCAACCCACAGAATCTCTGAGGTCGCATATAAAATCCAAACATGGTCAAGTTCACCTTTGCCTTAAGACTTTGTGCTGTTGTTGTACATGCACCATACATTTTAATGTTTCGTATGCTCTTTTATCCTCTTGACCTTTCTTTGTATCTTCATGTAATCTGTATTTGATTAATTTCATGTCATTTATTATTTTAATCGCAACATGTGATGCTCTGACTTTTATTGTCTAAAAGATTAAAAAAACTGACATTGACATATCTTGGTGTCTGCAGGTTACAGATATAGCAGCTAATGCATAAATAATAGGAACAGTTTCTTTTAACCTTTGACAATTCCAAAGGGCATTTTGTTAAATCAAGTAAATATTCAATATTTTAATACAGGATGTTTCTCTTTTTTACTAATATTAATTAAAAATGCGTTGCTGAGTTCACACAAGCAGTTAGAAGGTTAAGAAACTTGTAGAGAATGGGTATGTATCCCTCTTCATCAAAAACAATGGGACACCTGACATTACAGAGCACTGAAATCCATCTCAATCTCAGACAAGCTGCAAATAATAGATGCAGTAACACATTCAAACCAAAAGACTTTTAAACAGTTACAGTGTCTTGTTGCAATTGCTGCTTGGAAGTGCCACAAGGTCAAAACAACCCACCTGGCCACTGGTAACTTGAATGTAAACACAGTAACACAACTGATAGACTATACCCTCCTCATATAACTTGCTGAAGCTGGTATGATAAACCCAGATGTATTACATAAGTGCACAAGAGACTTGCGTGGGCAATGGCTGGTCTCTGCTGTGCCCAGTTCCATTGAACCCCTATTACTGCTGAGTTTGCAGAACCACTATTTGTTGTTTGCTAAGCCACTTCTGTTGAAAGAGCAAATATGAGCCATAACATAGAGTCAAACAACCTTTACGGCAACTTGTCAAGGATGTAAGGCTTTACACCAAACACTTGTTTATGGAACTTGTAGGACTCTGGTAATGCTAGACTGTAATGTGTGTTTAATATGAAATCGGAGACGTTTTTTTTGCAACAAATCCAGTTAAATATCTTTGTTGATTCAGAGGATAGAAACATTGAAGCACTGACACTACGTTGTGCTAGCTTGGTTTTGCTTGGGTGCACTGGGGACACAAGAGTTGCTGGAATAGCTGACATACTGCAACTCCAGGCCGCATTTACCATTAAAGCCATCAGTCATGGCAGACAGACATCGTTGCTTACCAGTAATAGGCGATCTTTTCACCGAGATTCTTCTCCTTCACAAGTCTGTCCAGGACATTATAGCACATGTTGGTTTTGGCCCCTTCCATGCATTTCACATAAATGTTCCCTTTTGTCACATCAAAGTTGTACTGCAAGATCGATGCTGTTGCTGGCTTCTTCCAAAAGTACTCATCAGCAATGTCTTTCCAGAAAGCTGAAACAAAGTGATAAGTCATGTCGTTGTTACAGGCTGCAGACAGGGCAGATAAACACACAAGAGAGACTGCATAGACTTCTAAAGCTCAGAGGGAGGTGATGCCAGGAAACTCTCACTCAAAACACAGACGTGTTTTACCTACCTTCTGGATTCTCAAGAGACTTCCTGTACATTGCCAGATAGGAATTAAAATCAGGCACATGAGCATCCCTCTTCAGGTCATCAGGAGGGTGGTACATTTTGTCCTGGGATTCAGGAACAACCATTGTGGAAGGACAGCTGCAGACGGGCCAATGCCGTCTGAGGGTGAGTCAGAATATGGGTTAATCTGGAGTCACTGCTGATCTGTCTGGATCCTCCTGAGTAAAGTAAGAACACTACAAGGCCTCTTGTGCAGAAGTAACACAATTCAGCATGCGTAAAGCCCCACCTCTAATCCCTGAGCTGCAGGCTTGCTCACAGCCAATCTGCTTGCAGGGTGCAGCACTCCCACTTTTTCATTGGATGAACCCTCCCTGGCCTGTTGGTGGCATTATTTTTCCAAGCAAGGAGTTGGAGGAGGAGGAGGTATGCAGTAGCAGGATGAATGCTGGGGTTTCATCCGAGCATAAGGATGTTTGATTTGACTAGGAGGGTGATGGGTGCTCTGAAAAGAGAGAGAAAATATTTTGCTTGCGGAAAGCAAGTAAAGAACATACATGTTCCTCAAGGCATCAAACGCAATGTGAACGATCAATTGACAACAGAAAAATAAATATTGTTTTAAAAAAGGGTTGTTTTTGTCTATTAATAATAAATTAAATTATATTTTCTCAATCTGCAAAATATTTTATTTTCACTGTTTGCTTTTTTAATATCTACAATCCCCTAACTCCTTATTTCATCATGTTGTATTTATGTATGTTCATGTCTATAATCACTTACAATTTAATTGTATCTTTGCTTTATTGTGAGGCACTTTGTAGCATTGTTTTTAAAAGTATAAAATAAAGGTTATCATGATAATTTCCTGATTTTAACAATCAATAACGTGTAATGAATTAATATGCTTTAAAATATATTTCCCTAGTAATCGCTC
The DNA here is from genome assembly GCF_963514095.1 of Eutrigla gurnardus. Taxonomy (NCBI): domain Eukaryota; kingdom Metazoa; phylum Chordata; class Actinopteri; order Perciformes; family Triglidae; genus Eutrigla; species Eutrigla gurnardus. Next base: position 21,257,477 of record NC_139918.1, read on the forward strand.
GTAAACATGCAACGTGAACCACCACTCACGTTACATAACAAATGTCCAAATGGCTGTTGGCAGCATTTGCTTTTGAGCTCAAATTCCAATCTGGGATCGATTCAGTTGCGCCGCGACTGACGCCTTACGACGCGTGTTACGTCAGACCCTCTTAATCGAGAAGGAGAACTCCTGTGTTGATGTCGGCCGCTGCTGTCCCGTCCATTAGCTAACACAGAGGGACCGAACTTCAAGCCCCAAGATGTTTTTGTCTGCTGCAGTGCGCTCTGCAGTATCCCAGACGGTATGTTTGTGCTATACTTTATGGTTGTGGGTAAGAATATGATTGCCCTTTTCGATTATTTACAGACAAATGCTATGACTCCTCACAAGGGCAAGCAACGGAGGCCGCTAAGCTAGCGCTAACTAACACTAGCATGCTGGCTAATATAGCTTACTGCCGTCTTTGAACGACATTAGCAATGGAACTGAATAAGAACACACAAGCAATTGCAGATTAGTTGGATTCAAAGCACGCAACGTTAACTCACTCGACGTTGTAGTGCTGTATGTTTGTGCATGATAACGCAACGTCACAACATGTCAAAGCACTGGTGTTAAAGTCTGTTTAGGTTTCTGTCCATATAGGTTATCAAGAACAGTCAGATTTTTTATCATTCAAAAAACACAATTGTGTTATGGTTGTTAATTTACAGACTGTCAATTATTCTCTAGCTATAAAAAGTATGCTCAATTAATATTTAAAATGAATGACTTGGCACACTGTATCTGTAGTCGACATTTCATTTTCCAGTCCTTTCAGACAGTTGGAAGTGACATACCCACCCAAAGTCTCTGTCTTGGGAAGTAAAAGTAGGAATTCACACACTACCATGTAATTTATCTGTCTCCTTTCTCTCTGCATCTGCAGGCCAGGCAGGTCAGGAGTCTGCATCGATCTGCTGCACGCGCTGGAGCTGGTGGCATCTTTGTGGTGAGTTACAGTTTCTCTACCAAAGTCAAGAGATATGCAGAATAAGTCGGATGCAGAGTAGCCACCGGTGTGTTTATAGTCGGGTTTAAAATGTTCAATGCTTGTTGAACAACTCACAACATTTACTACCGTATTGTCAATGTGCTTTAGCCAGAATCTGTGGGATAAATTGACCTAAAACTTTGTAGTTTAGAATATTGTGGTTTTCTATTCAGTCAGGCAAATTTAATTCTAGCTATTAAATCAGGGACTACTTTTACACGGGAAAGCAGTGAATGCACTTAGACAAAGAACCAATGAAATAGACAATTGCATTTAAATTGTAGTGCCCACAATTATATGCGGTATTGTCTAGATCTATATCAGTTTAAATTGTCTTTTTTTGCTGACCTCTTTCGCTTTTTAACAGTGTGGCCTGTATAGCTGTAATAGAGACCATGCACATAAATATATTTACCTTCATTCGGTGTTCCACATTTGGGAGATTGAGGTCTTTTTTGGTCCTTTTAACATGATTATTTTGTATGAAATAGGCCTGTTTTACTACTTTTTTTTTACACACAATACTGATATAAATATATCTTTCACAACCACAGATTTATGTCAGTTGACTTATGAACTGTATTTACAGGTGGTATTATTTGTTTAGGTTTTTTCCCAATAAATCCAATCTATAAATTTAATAAATGAATGACTCACCTATTGTTGTGTATGTTTACCCAACGTTTAAACATACACTGTTTACCTGTCCATGTTTGCTGAAATAATCTCAAAGGTATCCATTCTTCAAAAGATCTTAATTTATCCCGGTAGATGCCTTCAGAGCCTATTAGAGATGTGATATTGTCATGTAATGGAAACATGCCATGGTGTCGTTGTCCCTTGATAGTATAGATGTTTTGAACCTGTGATGAGGAGGAAAGTAGGTTTGGTTGACTCTTCCGTAAGCCCCTCCTCTTTGGCAATGCAGTTTTTTTGTTGACAATTTTAACTTCAAACACGATTCCAATTCCAAGTTATTGTTCTCTTTCTTGAAAAATTCCGTTTTGCAAATAGTATTAAGGGAATAAATTGAACCTCGGATATTTGCTGCTCACAAGGGGGCAGTGTGTGCAGAAGCTGAAATAATGATCTGTGCTGAGTCTTTTCAACAGTCTGATAGCAGCACATTTTCCCCTGTTGGCTTACGTGATAGGTTATTCACATTTAATCAGATAGCATTAGATACTACACATAAGCCTTTAACTGAGATGGAATTGATGGTTGTTGTGTAAAAGTTTAACCATCAATCCATCATTTAGATTGAAACCTTTTTGGCAATAAATAAAAAATGAAATACTTAAACAACAATAATTTATGCACATGTGTCAATATGATGCATCGTAGCTTTGTAATGTCAAAATGATACCAACCTCACATTTTTAAACAGGATTTAATATAAATTGGCTTATGAATGTTAATCCAAGATGACTAAAGATAATTATATCTTTGGTCAAAACAATTAACTGTCCTTTTTTTCTGTTTTAGCACAGGGATACTCCTGACAACAACCCAGATACTCCTTTTGAATTCACAGAGGAGAACAAAATGGTAAGGTTGACATCTGTGTTGTGCAGCGCATTTAAGGGAACCATTGATCAATATCTGATATTTTCCCACCTGTATTGGCCATTGATGAGTCTACATACAACTTTAACACAAATTCAGACATGCTTATCTTTCGTTTTTTGATGAATATGTTATCCTGGTACTTATTATTATATTGTATTATATGGATGTTTCACCACAAACCAGCCGCTGTTTCACTAGTTTAAGCTAGATGATTTATTTTTCCTGTTTTATTTATTATCTAAGAAGCTGAAATGTGATATATTGGTTTTCTATTCATTCACCTCTGTGGTAAGTGGGAATTTACCACTGTTACGGATAGTAAAATATGAGCACCTGATCCTTATCACCAAGATAAAAGATTCAACTTGATATTTCTATTTAAAGATGATGTATCAACGCATCTCTTGTAATAATCTGTGCAGGTTAAGATTTGTTTGACCATTTTTGACCTTTTGATGATCTAATTATACAAGGAAAAAAGATGAATGCAGTTATTTGTATTTTGAACATCTCAACATTTATGTTTTTTTTTAATTTTGTATCCCTTGTAGAGGATTGAGGCTATCATTTCAATGTACCCTGTTGGACACAAGCAAGCAGCCACCATCCCAGTGCTGGATGTCGCCCAGAGGCAACATGGATGGCTCCCTATCTCCGCCATGAACAAGGCACGGTCATTTTTCTTCAATTTACAGTTGTATGACAATCAGTAAACACCATGTCGTACGTACCATGCAAGGGAATCTCTTTGAATGTTTTGTTATTGTTATAATTCAGGTTGCTGAGGTGCTGGAAGTTGCTCCGATGAGAGTGTATGAAGTAGCGACATTCTACACAATGTTCCTGCGTAAGCCTGTGGGAAAATACTTTATTCAGATCTGCACAACAACACCCTGCATGCTCTGCAACTCAGACAGCATCCTGGAGGCCATCCAAAACAAACTGGGTAAGAAATTTTCCATTTTACGGTGGGACACCAATAAAGAGATGAAAAGGCAGATGAAAACAATCTTTTTATTGCGTATATTTGAGATTAACAGAGGTTGGTAACAAACATGAAAAAATACAGCTGTTAATGCAATTCAAACAAGAGTGAGTTGTTGCAGCAAACAAGACATATGAAACTGAAATCAAGCAAGTGACTGCTGCTAACCTCATACTTTTTTCAATCAACCAAAGAGTAAGGCTGTACTTTTTGGTAAAACTCACCTTACAGCTGTGTAACGTCTGGTAGCGCTGCTTGAGTAAGAAATATTTGTTGTTTCAGTAATGTAATCTGCAGCTTGTCAGAGGAAATGAGTTAAATATAAAGCATGCCTTTATTTGTTTTTCCATAGGCATCAAGGTTGGAGAAACTACTCCAGACAAGATGTTCACACTAATAGAAGTGGAATGCCTGGGTGCCTGTGTGAATGCTCCGATGGTCCAGATCAATGACAACTATTATGTGAGTGTTTGACTAGTCTGTGCAGATGGCTTCCTTATGGGACATTAGAAACAGAATTAGGTTAAGACCTGATATTAGTTTTGCAAAGACTGTCTGCAGAGAAATCATCTCTGAGCTGCTTTCCTTTTCTTTGGTTGCAGGTGTTGTACAGACTACACTTGTGTAAGGCTCAAAACAAATTGGGGAAATGGGAACCATGACAAAAAAAAGAATCTTAAATTAACAATAATTTGTCTGGAATTACAACTTTGTCTTTTGTATGACCTGAGTTTGGAAAAAGATTAACTTCATGAGCCAGATGTGATATGAAAAGCTTTTTTTAGATTTGCGGTTACATTATCTGGAACCTTTATCCTGCACACAAATCGCCATGGGAAGTTTAGTTATTGCATGCTGAGCACAAATGAATGACCCAATTTAAATAAATGCGACTGAGAGAGGAGTTATTTTTTGTTACACTTTAAAATTGCTGAGGTGTGCGCATTGGTGGCAGAACAGGTACTTGTTGACACAAAGAGTAAGGTGGTACCGAGTTTAGCAGTTTAGGTGAATATTAAGCACTCAGAAATGCATGCACTGTGTGTTCCAATTATTATTAGTTATTTTGACTGGTGGTGTAAAGCCTGCTTTAATATGTCTGAAAATTGTTTCTTTTAGAATTGACTACAATCCTCATGAGCTCCTTGCAATACTGCATAAGTGGTTTTCAAGTAGTGCCTCGTAACCCTCCCCATTATTTCCTTAGGTTTGAGTTTAATATGAATAAGAACATGCTTATAAAGTGCTACAGGAATAAGCCCTAAAACCTGGAAATCTAGCATTTTTGTACTTCCAGTTCCCTTGTCTCACAGTCGATGGCTTTTTGGTTATATTCTGAAGTTTCTGGTTAAAACGAGCTAAACATATTTTAGTTTTATTTTTGTTCTAGAATGTAAAAATACCACACTTATGAATTTGGAAGCTTTTAAAAAAGGAGCAGGCTAACAAGTGTATTTTCTGCAATAATCCAAAAATCTAATGGAATTCTTTTCCCCAGGAGGACCTCTTACCCAAGGACATTGAGGACATTATTGATGAACTTAAAGCAGGCAGAGTCCCAGCACCTGGGCCCAGGTAATGCAAAATCATCATGAATGAATTTGATTATTATATTTTTCTGATCGATCAATTACATTTGTAGAATCGTCTATTACATTGTACGTGTACTGCCTGCACGTTAACACACATTTTCCTGTCCTTGTTTCCTACAGAAATGGCCGTTTCTCCTGTGAGCCTGCAGGTGGATTGACTTCTCTGACAGAACCTCCTACAGGACCAGGCTTTGGTGTAAGACCGGACCTGTAGACGTTTGTGGCAATCTGCTTTTATGAGTGGCGACTTGTTCCGTGAAGCTGATATTATGCTTAACTCCAACACGTGTAAATAAATAGTTCATATACCTGTGCTGTTGGTGTCTTGGTGTCTCTTACAGGATTCCAACAATGACGAGGCAATACAAATGAATTAATGGGACGAATTCTGTGTTAATAATTAGGTCTGCGACAAAAACTACAGCTCCATTAGCAACACACAACAATAGAGCTTAAAATATAAATGGATAGGACTGAATCTGGGTATCTTGTATTGAAGGTATTTTCTAGCATGACTCATAATTGGTATTTTCCAGAATTATTATTCTGGCATGTCAAAAAAAATGTATCAGAAAAAAATGACACTATTTTCTGCACTTGGCTATAATAGATACTGTATAGAGAACAGTACAATTCTATTTTGTCACAGAGCTTTACTATATGACACTGGCCTGTAATAGAAAAGAAGCCTATGTTGCAGGTGACAGCTTTCTCTGAAAAGCTCATATGGGTTTCACTTCATACAGTATATACATATAAATGCTTTTTGAAGAGTAGTGTGCATTTAGCTTGGATATACGGCACATAAGTTTGAAATATGTGATAAATAAATGTATGTATGAAAACCTTTCTAGTCAGGACTAATACAATGATGTTGAAGATTACATCGTCATTTTATCACATTATTAGTTAAAGTGAATACATATTAGCTTTCTGCAATTTATTCAAGACTACCCACTTACATGTTTGACTGTCAAAAGCAATTAAGCAATATTATATTTCTAATAGAAATGAGCACTAGTCACAACCAAATTGGTAGATATCTTGAACCTGTGTTTCAAAACTAGTCTTGATTAAAATGACAATATCTACCATCCACATACTCAAAGATATAATAACAATAAAATTGGAGGCTACAACTTATTGAATATGGTATGTTAATCTCCCTAATAATAATGTAATTACTGGAATCGTAAATGAGCACTTTGAAAAAAGTTTTAGCCATGTTACATTTATATTCTGATTTATTCATGAATTCCAGATATCTTTTAAAGTTAATCCGGCCAGGCTATTATAATAATAAACCCCTTAAACACACATCCCCCTTGCTACAACTGCTCCTGTCATTTCCATCCCGCCCCGGTGGCGTTTTTCGTGTCTAGCCGGTGCCCCTCCTCCACTCCGGCTTCCTCTTGCGACTTTCAAGCTTGCTCCGCAACATATAATATTATGCACCATGACGCATGCGCGCAACATACACCATGATGCAAATGTCACTGCGCAACCAATTCAAAAGCTGGACGACATATTCGAGTTGGCGGGCGAATATACACGATGAGTTCATAAGTGAAATTGACACCACCTTATCAACCCGTGTTTACAACAACGAAAGGAACAGCCATTCCACTGTTAACCTCAGCCGTGATCTTCGAGAAAGTTCCCATAAACCGCAACACAGCAGCGGAAAAGATGACGTCAAGTGCCCATTACTGCTCTCCCTCTCCAATCGTTTCGGTCCCGAATTCACACACCAATAAGCACCAACCGACGTTATACGCGCCGCTAGCTGACACGATGTGAAAGCACGGAGAGTGTTCTTAACATTAAAGGCGCGGATTTACTCACAGAGTCGCCAGAACAACGAGTTAAATGGTTTCCACACATACCTACAGTATATCCAGCAGACGACGTTATAAGCTCAATGGGGCTCAGGCGACCACGTGACTCCCGTCGACGAATGAGAACGACGCTTGCATGTTTTGCTGGGCTTTTCTCGGAGAGGACGGGCGACGAACGGCTGGTATGTTTTCAAAACCAGCGATGAACGTCACACAGCCGTAGGCTACGGTTAACGTCCAATATTTAGGAAAGAACTGTTTATATTGCGCAATATTCAGATACAGCAGGACCCGAATGAGTCAGTGGGCTACGTGTGACACAGTTTGAAGGTAAGCGCAAAACAAGCTTTGTTGTTCGGTCATACGGGAGTAAAAACCCTTATCCGTAGTTAACGTTAGCCATCTGGCTACAGCGAGCAGGCTAATGGTAAGCTAACGTGAAGTAAACTGCGTGCGAAAATTGAATGTTATGTGTCTTGCGTGGGCTTGGTATAGTTGTGTGCCACGTGCGTTACACACACCGAGTACTTCGCTAACTGTAATTTCACCCGTAACTGCGTGTAATAACTCGCCGCCCTTTGAAGCGAGGGGGGAGAGAAAGCCGACATGAAAATGTCGGGGCAAGGCAGAGTGATCTGGGTTAGTCCCATCCAGCGAGGCTGTGTCGGTCTGGAAACCAGCTTGCTAGCTAACCCTAGCTAGATTAAGCGCTGGGGAGGGGGGACGTTGTGAGGGCAGCGAAGGGGCTGCAGTGGGCTTTTGTCTCAGGCTATGCCGTGCTCTCGTGTTAAATGTTGCAATTAAATCACGAAACTTACATTTTTTTTAAATGTTGGCCGCAGAGTGACGGCACACGACGCATTTGGTTGTGCGACGCATTTCTGGACCTAGCAGCACCGTAGCTCGTTATGTTTACTAACCCAGCCAAGTTGTACATTTAAGCGCTCAACAACACATTGCTCTGCGTTGAAGGCAAGCACGGGCGACATTACCGTGAGGTGGGTGGTGTTGTCTGCAATGATCTGACGTTAGCCGGCGCCATCATTTGTTTACACTTAGCGCAGTTGTTGGGATAATGACTAATATACATCCAGTGTGCGTACATACTGGTATGTTTTGCTATTTCGTACAAGGAACTAGCCTAGCTTGATAGCGAGGAGCTTGCGCCTCCCAGCCAACGGCTGTGACATCTTGGGGGTGTGTTGCCTGATACAAAAGCTGCCTGTTTTTACATGGCTGTCCGTGCAGCGACCGCTTTGAACCAACACAACGTCTCGGCTCGGCTTTAAATTTAAAACACCTAAGAGCTATTTCGTATAGACACAATTTATACATTCTTATAACAAGCTTATAAACCTCCCATACGTCACAAGAAGTACCACACCGTGGTAAAATTGCTAGTATTTGAAATGCTATTCATCTAAAATATATTGCCATTGCATGATAAAACGTTGACTTATTACGAATATATTAACATTATGACAATAAAGACCGCATTTGCAGATTTGAACAGTGAAAACACTTTCTTCACGAATTAAACTAAATGCATACACCTTTCAGATGTGAACTATGTTATTTTTAAAGCAAAGGTAGAGACAGGCCAAAAATATACAGCCATACTGGCGATGACAGTAATCGAAAGGCAGGGGTTACTATTTCTTTCCAAAATAGTTAAAAATTGTGTTATCTCAACATTACAATTTGTTCATTTTGTAATCGGAAGAGAACAGTTTACCTTTCTGTTGCTGAGCATTACTTGTGATCACGAAATAAGAAAAGACTTATGTTAACAATACATTGGAAAACGTGCAGCGATTGCGGAATCGTTGTGTTGACATAAAAACATATTTATCATTTAAGAACAAAAAACAAGACACTGTTTTGAACCCATGCTCTTTCTGGACAATATAATTGATGTAAAATTACAATTGCATCATCCAAAAATATTATTAGCCACCGTGGGTGTCGCTGAATGCAACATAACTACATACCTTAAAAAGAAAATTTCCAATTGGCTTCAAAGTCATGAAAGACGATCAGGATATGGCTTGCTATTGTTAAATTCACTCCATGTATTATGTGATTATTGGGTGATAGATTAGGTGAAAGATCCTGCAAGTCAGTGTACTTGGCAATTTAGGGTGCATCAGATTGCTGAAAAGGTTGTAGTGTGAGAATATGGTAAGGACAAGTAATTTATATAATATATGACCATGCAGTTTCTTGCCGTCCGTAATGGGTTCGCTTGCATCAGTACCGCAGCACCTTTTTTTGTTGCGTCATTCATACTGAGGTGTATCCTTTTCCTTTCTGCAGTCACTCTGAAATGGTATGCTTTTGGATTCTTCAATCTTCTGAAATGACGTCTGTTTATGTTGCCATGTATGTAGAAAAAGCTGCTTCTCTAAACCACTATATAAATCTCTATGGAAAGCTCTCCAGAATACTATATCGTGATGCATCTAACACGTATATCACATTTTCTCTCGGGATCTCAGGGGAAAATTTGATGCAAATTTAACAAACCATATGTTATGGACTGATATTGAAAACTTCTAAACTTTGCTCAACAGATTAGGGCCTACTAAAAGCTGAATCACAACAGCATGGTAATATTTCATTCTGTAATCACATTTACTACAGAAATACACAGAGCTCATCACTAAAGGTGGTTGCCAGGCTGGCAACACGGCATCAACTTCTCATTGACGAAACTGAAAATATGCTTGCAATTTTCAGTTACTTTATATCTCTATATGTAGTTATTAAGATATTATGTTTTTTGCGTCAGGTTAATAATGAAAATGTGACACAAAACGTAATTACAGTAATGTAGAAAAAATGTGCATTTTTGATTTTGTGATTTTGACTGGTTAGTAGTGTTTTGTACCCCACAGTCAAATTACTTCATTTGTGTCGCCATTGTCTTTAAAGAGGTGCTTGGGCCCACACGATTCTAGTTTTCTAGTATCACTTTTGCGCTCTGGATTGACACATACTGGTTAGTGCATTAGTATTATTTCTGCTGTCTGTATGGCACTTTGCTCTTTGACGAACAACATGATGCTACGTGGCTGCTGTGTCAAACTTTATGCTTGATCCGAACCAATACCTCTCTGACAAAGGCAATATTTACCGAGGGGGGGATGGATTCTTGGATGCATCGCGACGCGGACGTGGTCGATTCTGAATCGATTCACAAATGTAAAAAAACTATTATTTTTATTCCGTATTGTTTACGTAACGCAAAAGGCGGAACTCGGAAATGCAGCGCCCAGACAGTCTGTGGCATTGCACATAAGAGACACGGCTGAGAGAGGAATCCGAATGGCACCCGCTACACGGATAATGTTTAATCATTAATGACCGAAATAAACACTATTACTGCTTTGTACATGTTGTGGAAGTCCCAGACAAACCGGGAAACTAAACGGCACCCTGTCCGAATTTATACCTCTACCCAGAGGGGGATCGGTGAATCTCATAGGGCTGTATTCACAGCAATGGTCACTATCAAAAACCGCGTTGTGATTTAATTACAATTTACGGTTAAAGAGTATGCCGAAGTAACGATGATTAGTAAAAAGTCCTAAGTCATGGTTTGTTAAGTCTGTCCGTAAAGACGATACAGAAATAACTTTAAAAATGCTTGTTTTGGCGTTTGGCTCGCTCAGAGCTAAGCTAGGCTAACACCGTAGCGGCTATGTAAACACTGAAATATAACGTCGTCTCATATATACGGCAACAACCTTGTTGTTTGTTCCACCGACAGTCTCTGGTTTTACTCCTAGTTTGTTCGGTCTCTGTATGAAATGTAAGATACTATCCCACGGCGCCGGGACACCACAGACCGCTACGCTGTGATGTGTTGAAATGCAAGCTGCATTGATATTGCACTGTTCATAGAAAGTCATAATTGTGACAAGGAAAAGCTTTTTCTCTAATAAAAAATTAGAGAAGGAAATTCATCTGTTTTTCTTTAATGATCAACACAAAAGTAGGAAGTGATTGGCAAACTCTGACTAGAAAACTCAGATTTGAGGCTCCAAGCAAACTCAAATGTGTGTGTGTGTGTATATATATATATATATATATATATATATATATATATATATATATATATATATATATATATATATTAATCGGTTTAGAATCTAATCGTTGACCTGAATCGGAATTGAATCGAATCGTGAGGTGCCAAGAGATTCCCACCCCTACTATTTACAGGACCAATATAGTATAACTAAGTTGCAGTTCTTTGAGTAACTCTTATTACTAAAAACAACTATAACCTTTTGTAGTTTGAAGAAGACTAAACCCAAACACTCACTTGACACCTTTCTCAGCTCAGTTGCCTGTTATACCACAGAGACCAACCTCCTTACCTTTTTATAATGGTATTGAAAATCATACCGTCAGGATTTTTAAATAGCCTGGTATATCACAATACCACCCAAGCCTAATTATTACTAATCCATCTTCCTTTTAGATGTCATTTGCTAATGCAGTTTGGAGAACAATTTGGAGCATTGGGTTTGATGGAAGGATTGCCCCACTAACATGACTGTACTTTTAGTTTAATCATACACTGAGATTGCATGTACACATGATCAATATTGGGATGCTAATGTACAAAAAACACCTACTTCTCATGACAAGATCTCCAACACTAGAGAGTATAATATAGCAGGTTACAGTTTGTTTTTTTAATGCAAGAATAGCATTTTTTTGGCTGATAGTCAAATTGAGTAATTGTGAGAGCATTTTTTCTCTCGACATGAACGTATTTTGTATAGTAGTAATGTTAGTATCTAAATCAATTTAATTAAAATACAGGATGAATAAAGAAATAACGCTGATGGAGAATTGGTAATTGCAGCCCTGCTATGGTGCTAGTCTTCAGTTTGAAATATTATTTTCTTTGTCTATCTTGGCGAGATTCAGTGCCAACATTCATCCTCTGACCTCACGCGGATGCATTGTGTGAAAGGTCTGGAGGCACAAAAATCTGATTTTTCCTCTAATTTCTGCCAGATCATGAAACTCAGATGAGGGGATGGTCTGCAGTCAGTTTTACATGTGCGGTCCAGGCAAATGTTCATACAAGCGGAGAGAGGATCTGAGTGTGAAAAAGCAGCAGCAGATGCATGTAAAGAAATCCAGCCCCAAGAAGAGGCATAATGGACAGTTTGATTTGAAGTATGTACCATTAAAGCAGTCTTTAGTAAATTGTTATTTCAGTGTGACTGGACATCAGGTTGTGTTTTTTTTTTTTTTTTCAACCCTTTAAAGATTTACTGGCTTAGTAAACACTGGCATAGAAAGAACCCACTGTATATGTAACCGGGGAAACCAGTTACATACCAGTTACCAGATTTTAAGCCTCTTAGTTGGAGAATAGGGTATTGATCAAAGTGCTGTAAGGCAAGACCAATTGTGTAAGGAAATACACTATTTCCCTGAGTCCTGCTTAAGGCGTTGTCTTTTTTCATCAGGATGGATTTGTTTTTCAATTTTCCAGATGGATAGATCAGTTACAACACACTTAGACAGCTTCTCTGTATTTTTAATAATTTGCGTTTGTGTTCAACATAACACTAGTTTGTTGTATTCCTCAACTGCCCGATGGGCATGTCCACATCAAGAGTGTTATACGTCACGCATTTTTAGACGCTATATTAAGTAATTTAAGAAACAAGGTGTCAGGGTAGGAAATTGACCTTCACGATTAGCTGGATATGGTGTGTTATAAAGAGCAGTAGAATGGAAAAGAAAGTGTTAAGTAATTCAGTAATCATTATTCAACCTGAAAAAGATAACAAATGCTTAAGGTCTGTAATGGTGGATGACAGGTTTTTTTTTTCTGTATGAGCCTCATCTCACTGAATAGCTGGGCTCTTTTTCATGTGAATCATAAGAGGAGTCAGTATGACCAGTGGGAGTGGGTGGAAAATTGATACAGCATATTATTGCAGTATTTTGAGCGTCAACTTTGTATTGATACATGGACACCATGTATAGATCATTACAGTTTTGTATTTGAGGTTTCCATAAAGTGCGTCGGCACATATCAAGGCTGCTATATATACTCACAAGGTAGATTCCTATTACTCCAGTGATTTCAATAAATCCATGTTGTAAGCACAAGTACAAAGTACAAAACGAAAAATACTGACTCCAATTCAGGCAAAGGGTTGCTATGGCGTACAGTTATTAAATTGAATGTACTGTCAATGTCAAATTTGAATGTCAGGACCAGTATTTTTTGGTGAGGCATCTGACTGGTAGGGTCTTTTTTTATCTTGTTATATTTTTGTTTTATTAATATTGAAATATGAATCATATTTTGAGATCCCACAGTTGATGGAAACCATAAAAAATGTCGTCATCCTTTTTTAATATTTTGGTGTTTTGAAAGGAAAAAATGGTAGTACAACACAAGTATTGATTCCTAAAGTTGGTGCCCTTTTGTGCTTAAGACCTTTAATGAGAGGCTTAACTTAGCTGCCTATGAGACGTTTGGACTTAAATGTTGTCTTCTAGGTCTAATCCTTATGCTATCACTTCATCTGCAAAGCAGGCCTGTTATGGCAATAAAGCTGTGAATGTGTTGGCCTTTAACATATTATAAATGCAGTTCCTCTTTTTTGCTTTGAGTGATTGCACCAGAGCAGTATCTTCAGGGGAAACCCCCTGAGCTTTTGTGTTACCCTTCTTGTTACTCTTATTCAAGAGTCCTTCTAACTTGGTTATGTTGAAGATTTGGAAAGGTTGTAATAAAATAAAAAAAATCAGACAACAGAGAGCCAAAGGCAGAAATAATCTGTTTTCTTTATTCCAGATATCTTAAAATTCTGAAATTTCACTTCAAGTTGTAGATCACTTTTTTTGTACTGCAGTTCAAACAAGACCGTGAAAGCATGTTTGCTATTTATGAGACAAGGTTCCTCTAGCCCAGTATCTGCAGTTGACCCCATCAGCTCTACGTCTCTGAGAGAGCAAGCATGGGTGCATTTGTGTGGAGAGCGTTGAGCCTCCCGATTATACATGTGCAAGGCTTTGCCAGCAGCTGAATGTGTGTAGCACGTTGTTTTTGTTTGGTACTTTGAGTGCAGTATCTCAGTGTGTAATGGCTGATGTTGCCTTGATAACGCACCATGTGCTTTTAAAGACTGGCTATTTGAGAGCCTGTGACCTTCCTGCGGGAGAATACAGCATGACACAGCAGAAGGAAGGAAAGGACAGAGGAAGGAAACGCTGGATTGTAATAGCACAACGCTTTAGGTTTTTAATTAGTAATGATCCCTTAACGTTTCCTTTTTATGAATGAGCAGTTGGAGGGATAAGAGTGGGCGTGCTTCATTGAGGGGGTATTTGACAGTGGGCATGTGGTTTCATTCTTCAAATGTGCTTTCACTTTACCAATGCCAAAGAAAGAGGTAATATCCTGTTTATTCTGGCTATCGCAGTGACCATGCTTTCTTGGGGCCAAGGACCCTCTTGCTGCAACATAGTTTAATAAGCATTCAATTCGCAGGACGATTTCTCTGTGCGTCTATTTATAGGATATCTGACACCACCCTTCTCTGTAGCATTAAACATTTCTCTGACCGTTTGGCTTGACATTTTCTGTTCACAAATGTGTTCAAATGATAATCATTGCCAGTGGTCTGATTTTATTATTCATGCTCCTTCAATACATATCTGTACTCTTTTCCGTTGACATAATTTAAAAACACGTCGATGAATAGTACATTTTTTGATCAGTTCCATTTTCAAAAAAAGCTAAATGTAGTGTATACAAATATTAAACTTGTTTCTTGAGATTACATTTCTTTTGCTTTTGTGTCTTAGCAGCTATTTAAAGGGGCGGCAGACAACAATTCATAGGCATTTCAGCCAAAGCACCCCTGCATGCAAGGCGCTAATCTTGACGGTTAACAGTGATAATAGCAATCATAATTTAACAATGGTCGGCCATTGGTCAGAGAAATAATTCAAAATCAGCATCCCTACCGATTATGTCTTTTGAGCATAATGTCCTTCCTGTCTTATCCTTTAGTTAGAACAGAGTTAACCCTTAGTGGGTATGTTGTTTCAACAATTTGATGTCTCCTGGCTGCAGCTGCGTCACAGTAAAAGCCCTTCAGTCTAATTAGTTACTATACCGTGTATTTATTTGTGACAAGTAAAAACATTTTGCCCATATATTTAGGGTTGGTATACTGGGATAGATTTGTGTTTGACGGTGTCGGCCATCAGGCAACACACAATCTGTAAAATTAAGAGGCTGCTTGTGTATGCATGACTACGTCTCAAGGTAGAAGCAGGTTCTGGGGACACTTGTTGTTAATGTCCAGCTGTTTCCAGTTTACGTTAAGTGGCTAGGGTGGAGCTAGCCAGTAACATGAAGTTCAAGAGTCCCATTTCGGCATACGCCAACCTCGATAACAAGCACACTCTTTTTACTTTCTGCACGGGGAACACATGTTCCCATGGCTGCATCCCATTGGCCGAAAATTCTCTGGCTGGCTCTGATTGGAAGGAAGCCAGGTAATGGTGAGATAAACAACGCTTGTATGAGATGCTGCTCAACGTTCTTTACGATCCATAAATCCCTTTAGAGAAGAAAATACTGTTAAGAGAACAACTTCACAACATACAGAGTATGAATATGAGTAAAATGTACTGGGAGTAGTTTGAAATATTTCATTTTATTGTGTGACTGTTGAGCCATGTTGGTATGAGCCTGAAACTTACACAAGCCTGAGGTGTAACCTTCAGCCAATCGTTGACTTCCTTTATACTTTGGTTCCACCCTCGGAGCTGTCAATCATAACAGAGCCAAGACAGCCTTTGAGCCGACTGCTATTATTCCTGGAAAATCGTTTCTTACAAGAACTGAATTTCGAACTCGAATTTGAGCTAGAAGGGTGAACCAAACCACCTCGCAGTATCTAAAAAATGTAGCAACACCGGTTTGGTCCTTTTTTAAGTGCTAAGATACCAGATACAGCAAATATTCACAGCAAACATTAAACTCCTCTCAGACACAAGCTTACCTCTTTAACAGTACCTGGGATCCTGTCCTTTAGCCCCACACAGCCTCAAGTTTTAGATGCAATACTAGGGAATCCAAATCAATTTAGAGATATGAAGATAATGGTTCTGATGCGGCGCTAAAAATCTTTTTTCCAGTGTTATTCCTGGTGCTTTAGTCCTCCGTGATCATAAATTGAATGCCTTTGACATTTGGTCTGTTGTTCGGGAAAAATGAGCAATTGGCATGTCACCTGTGTGATTTTGTGAACAGGATTTTTTTCTCTTTTTTTGTGCTATTTGACCATGGTCATCAAGATAACAATCTTCCAATTCATTAATTGACACAGGGTTGAACCTTTTGTGTTAACTTTTTATTGTTAATGTGCACAAGAAAGCAGTAGACGTTTACATGATGTGTGCTCTGTAGAGATCAGCATTATCTTAATGTTGAATACATGGAAATGAAACTGCGGCTAACTTTCATGCTGCACGACAGTTGCACAGTCTGTACAGTATATTCCTTCCAGTCTAAAGCTGAGATGCTGTGTCAACCTTTATACGCTGGCCTCGCCGAGGCTTACTCTGGCACTGCAAAGCTGTGGTTTTTAGCACAGCTCGGGCAGCCATGTGTTGCGCCTGCCTAATCGGATGTGGCAGGTGTAGACGGAGTCATGTCTTGAATGTTATGGTGAAAACTAACAACATTTTCCTCCATGATTCAGACTGAGACCTGCTAGTTGCTCATATTGAACCCAATAGAAGGTATGCCCATACCTTGAGGATTGTGAAACCTTGTTAAGAGGTATGTTTTTGTTGAAGTCATGTGGGCGGTTTCAGGCACAAAGATGAAGCAATTTCATTAAGTCGCTGTTTTGGGTTAATACATGCATTTTATTGCTGCTGGTGAAAAATTAAATGAGCATGTTATTTGTGGTCATTTATGAATTTTGAACTGGGTTTCCCCCTTTCTACTGCTGAAATTACAGTTTCCTTGAAAATTGAACAGCAACAGTTCTCCAGTGTTTGGCCTTGTCATGTGAGCTTGGCGCTCTGGTGGAAATAAGAACAAGACCCATGCCTAGGTCCTAACCTTTGCTCTAATCCGTCCAGCATTCCCCCTCCCCTCCTTTTTAACCCATAATCAGCAGTAAAGGCTTCATTGTTCTTGTCCACTGCTTGGGTATCTGATCATTAACCTACATTCAGACCGGTGGTGGTAGGTTTCTCAAGGCTCTCAGACTATCGGACCAATTTAATGGATATGTTTCTGTGGGCTGTGCCATATTCTTCTGCCAGTAAAGTTAACCCCATTGATGCCTCTTGTGTACAAACATTAGGCTATTTTACAAGACTTTTGATTTGTGTGCGAGCCATGCCCTAAGCCACTCGCTTGTAAATTTAGGGCTATTCCTGTTTTTATGGAAGCTTTTAAGTGATGGCTAAGGCTGTGAAACCGTTCAGCACTCAATCTTACATAAAAAATACACATTTAGGACATATAGTGCATTATGTTTGAGTCTTACAACAGCTTAACGCTTGGAGTATTATGAAATAAGCCAGAAAAATGTTTCCTGAAAGTATTTTCTCCATCTAACAAGATTTTTCCTTGGTTAAATTGAAGAGTGTGCTTGATTTATGGCACCATTTGATCTACTTGTGCAACAACAGGTAAAGTGACCATTTTCACAGTTTCAGCAGGTGGTAAAGTTTTACCAAATACCATCTGTAAGGGTTTGTGCTTTGATAAAACTGATGAACTTCTCTGAAATTTGTTTCTGGTCATACGTTTACTCACCACTCCTGGGAATGGTAGCTCATGCTGTTCCCATGTGGGGGAGGTTGATCCAAAGCTCTCCACCGCTTCCTAGGAACATGGCTGGCCCATTTATGCAACCAAACAACCAGTGGAACGAAGGCCAGACACTGGTTGGAGGAGGCGTGTTTCATCTGTCTGGGGTTAGGGTAGTGAGAGGTGAACAGACGCCTTGAGGCATCCAGTGTCCGTTTGTTTGTCAATGTCAAAATCAGTTCAGATCGCAGAGTGATGGGAGGAGGGGAGTTGCACTTATTCTGTGATTTTTATGCCTTTGACTTTGGTAGTCGTTTTTAAGGAAGAAGGATTGCATGACTGAAACCAACAGATAACGCTAATCTGTGTTTATTTTTATCCACTACTTTTAAATGCAAGTTGTTTTTTGTGCACTTTATTTTGTGCATTTTATATGGATAGAATACCGTTAACATATTGCTAAAGGGTTATTGATGAAACTAACACTTATTTCCATCAGTAATTAATACACTATTTTATTAACTAAATCTTTTGCTCCATTAAATATCAAATACATAAATAAAAGACCCACATGTTAGCAGATATTTGAACGTTTTAAAATTACTTACTTAATCAGCCTAACAGCCAACGTAATGTTCAATTTATAGACATAAAGAATAAATTCAACCAGCATATATTCCCTGTTTTTACATGAATAATAAATAAATGAATAATTCATCACAAGGAAATGGAATTGATACATTTTCCATAAATTTAACAATAATTTGGATTACTGGAATGTTGAAGAATAGGATTATTTTCTTATTTTGGGTTGGTAATGGAAAAATAATTGGACTGGACATTTCTAGGGCACATAACCAATTTGGCATAAACAGTGTGAGGTATTTATACATTCCAGGCACATAAATTGGTCAGTAATATAAACATGTGTCCTGTTAGTCTGTGTGTGTGATCATGTTGAAGATGGCTGGCTCTTTGCTCTGTATTGTTGCCTCTTCTGCCCCCCTCCCTTAGTCTCAGTAGTAGGGCCTTTGCGCTTGGCTTTGTCCTGCTACTCATTAGGTAGTCTGAGGAGGAGGAGACGAAGGCTGGGAGTGGATGTTCTGCAACGAGAGAGACCTCCCCCATCATTTAGCCTGACGACACAGGACCGTAACCACGTGACCGGCTGTTTACTGTCGCAGCAGGCGTAGTGAGGCTCCTAGAATGTTACAGGATTTGCCTTCCTCCTTTTTGTAGGAAAACATGACCTGATATAGATGTAGATTTCAAATATTCTTGCTAATAATCCACTTTGGTTTTATTTCTACCGGTCTATAACTGTTGGAGCACAGTGACGAAATCAGACCTTGGTTTCTAGTAGGTTCCTTTGTGTGTGTTTGCTGCCACATGGGAGATCGGGGTAAAATCGCATGCTTTTTCCACATGGTGTGTCTTGAGAGCTCACAGCAAGCAGTGCTCTGGAAGCTGTAGTGGAGTAATGTTGCTTCTGCTGGTGGTGGCGTACTCTGCACTCTGTGTGTCAGGCTCCATGCTATTCTTAGCCCCCTTCCCTCCCTGTCCCATCATGCAGTCTGTGGATCAGGTTATCGTACCGTGCGTGTGCTCTTCATCTCTCCCAGTAACACCACCACCACCCAACTCCTCAAACCACCAAACCGGCACACTCACGCAAGTGCACGCACTGAAGCAGCCGCTCTGCTGTCAGGGCCAACATGCTCCAGCACTACAGGGAAATGGTTGTTATTGTTGCTAGTCAGGAACCAGTGCAGTTAAAGTGCAGGAACTCCAGGTTATAAATAAATTCAGAGACATCTGCTTCTCAGAGAGACCGGCAGTGCAGCCAACACACTTAACTTGGGATTTCACTGACTTAATTTAGTCAATGCAGGTGGGTATTTGGAATTAAAATAATTAGACCCATGGTTTTTATTACAAGTGGTTGTCGTGTCCAGGCTTAAAGACGATGATCTAGAATTTGTCTTAGGTTATGTTTTTAGGTCTCATAATCTTGTGGCCATCATTATTTGATCATCCACTAAAACTGTTACAATAATGCGACTACATGGCAAACAGAGTCGAGCACATGGACGGAAGCATTGTATATTATAGAACTATAATGATGAGTCTATTAATTAATGATTCTTTTTAGTATTTATTTTAATCTAATACTTTCCTGAATGAATACTGTTAATTGTCTGGTCTCTGGGGGTGGGGGGAGCCATATTATAAACGGTTTGTCTCCTCAGTGTCCTTTCTGGCTGCTGAATTACTTACCACATCGCTGATGTTGAGACTGAGGCAACCAGCCATCACGAGTGTCTCTGGTGTCACATCTCTTGTCTGTTTTACATCTCTCACCCTTTTACAGTCGTGATCTTGCAGTTTAATAGCCTGCTTCTTTGTTGGTAGTGGGTAAGTTAAATGTTGCTATCACTATTTTTAATTGTAAAGGATCCAATGTTAAACTAATTAGGACTAATTATCCATCCTCGTTAATCATTAGCCATTAACATTTAATCAACACGATTTGTGCCTTGCGTGCAAGGGTCTTGTGATGAAAGCGGCTAAAAAGCGCAACGATAACCTGATGCACATGTTGAATACATAATTTACTGCATGCTGCAGTGTACGCGCAAAACGGCAACGGAGTCCCCAGTTCACCCATCCGGGACAGTGAGCAGCCATGATGTCTCGGACAAATACAGCCACTTTCCAAATAAAATCTCCTAGTTTAGCTGGTAGGTTTTCAACTATGTATCTGCCCAGCATACTGTGAGTTTCAGCCAGTGCAAGCACACGCTAACTTATGAAGGTAGTAGTAGCTTCATCCAGTGCAGTACATTTGACGGTGAAAGTAGACATGAAATGTATTATTATTATTAAATGCTACAACTCCTCAATACCCTAGCCAAGTTCCTGTGTCTTGCTTGCCACCTGCTGATTAGAGTGAAATGGGTTTAGCACAAAGTTAGTGATAACTTCACTTAAGGTGGGCTGACCTTAAGGTGGACCAGCTATTCTCATGGGCTCATACTTTTGTCAAAATAATATTGTAGATTACCTGATAAATGGTTAATTATTAACCTCCTCTAAAACTAATCTCAGCTTTAGTCTCTGAGCTGTACTAGGCATCGAGGGAGGGTGTGATCCAGACTTGAAACATCCCAAGTTTAATGGTAGAGCTTGCAGGGGCTTATTCAGCCCTAAGCTGCTCATGAAATGGTAGTGAATGAGAACGCCAAACTGGCGAGTACCCAAATACCTCTGTTATTATAGTCAAACCCTCCTCGCCTCGTCTCTGGGTCAGATTGAAGTCCCGTCAGCGTTTGTTTTCTGGTCTGGTCCCGGGCTGTCCATACTGCTTTAATACCCCCCTACACTAGCCTCTTTACACCAACGTGTTCACAGTGGGCTGCTCAATTCTCCCTTTCAGCAGCCTGAATGACGGTGCTGCTGCATACCGGCTAACTGCTGACTAATGTTGGACCTCTAACTGGCCTCAGCTGAGCAGCAGGCCCGCTGTTGGAAAAATGATACCTGTCAACACTGTGCTATTACTTAGGATCAGCAAAGGTTGTAAAAGCTATTTGAAGAAACAAATGTTGGATTCCTTTGAGAAGTCTAGTCTTCTTTTGCCTGGTTCAGACCACACAATAGCAGCCGATTCTAGCCTGTTGGCCTTGTCTGCTCAGATTGGGGAAATATAATGAGTGTCATGGGTGACCATCGATAGTTTTATACCATGTAGTGTGTCACAGTAGATGACAACAGGCGCCTTGAAATATACTATATTCACAAAGTGATCTGCTTCACAGCTGCTCACAACTGTACAATGATGACAGAATGAAGAAATAAAAAAGTGTTACCGGATCACAAATGTCGTAAAAGATGACCAGTGATGATTGGTCAGTGACCGATGTGTTGTCTGTAATTTTCTACAGCGATTCTTGGTTTCCAGCACAGGATCTTCGGATGTAAATTAGGTTTTTGCTGATTCTGATTTTCGTTCAAAAACCTTTCAAACAAGGGACAAACAGAACAAAAAAATTTAACGAAAAATGTGTAATATTGCTCTGTTGATGCCTTTTGTCTTGGAGTGCTTAAGCTGCTTAAACTTGTAAGACCTGTGTCTTTTACATAAATCCTCGATACACCACATAATTGTCCCCATGTGAAGGCGACGTTTGAAATGCCAGAACCTGCTTGTTATCTTGCTGGCATCTCATAATTGAAGGCCTGTTGTCTGTGATGATCAATTTAGATACAGCGGTATAATGCTTTTGATTTTTGTTTCATACTTGGGTGTGGATTGATTGTACTGTCATGGCAGTGTAGTGTGTTGCTGTTGACGGTGCCGTTTATAGGACTGGCTGCAACATTACTGGTGTACTTTTGGCCCATTCTACCTTAGCTGTAATTGAAAAGCAACCACTCACATTTGTGGATTTTCCATTATTTTTTACAATAATAAATCAAAAATTAAATAATCATCACCAAATTGCTTGTGTACGACTTGCGGAACAAAACCCAATGGTGTACGATTCACTGTCATGACGAGTGTGATTTATACTCCTGCGATTGTATGCCTATGCATTCTGCATGGGCTGGTTCAAGCAGAATTGGGTTAAATAACATTATGGAAGAATTGGATAATGAGGAGGAGCTCCTGTGCCTAGATTGAATAAGGGGTTGGTTGTTGTAAGAGGATGTGAAGCATCCACCTCCCAGTCCCTGTCCAGACAAACTTGCCATCCATGTTACCTTGCGCACAGTCACATTTTTTGGGAGGTTTTTGGGAGGTTTTTGGGAGGCTTTTATACGGCCTATAGGGCCATTGTATACATACTATAAAAGTATGTATACAATGCTAAGCCATTAAAATAATAATTGACTGACTCTATATTTCTAGAACATATTTGGATTCTATATTGGCACATCTACATCACAATGTATGTTATGCTGACAAACATATTATTTACATTTGCTTATTATAGGTTTTATTCATGTAAATGTGTTTGGACATATTTACATTTTTGGAAGAAAAAAAGTTTGGGATCAAGTCATTTCGGGGATCCCCTACAGTAACTCTGTGGACCCCCTATGAGTCGTGGACCCCCCTGTTGAAGAGCTCTGTAGTAGAGAATAGTTAAATTGTAACCGGATGCATATTAAGAAATGGGGCTGTCCCATTCATTTTGAGATTGCTGTTTCACAACTTATCAGTGGCTCTCTAGTCTCTTGATACAGTCACATCACTGATTTTTCTTTTGCGCTTATACATTTTGTTGGTATTTCTAATGCAGATTAAAGTCACATTACAAAATTGAAATAACATTTGTATATTTCTTAAATGCATATCATGCTTGGGGTGAGGCTTTGCCGTCTTTTTGCCAGGTCTGTGTCACTGCAGTGCATACAGATGAACAGCGCCCCTTTGCTGGGGCTCCTTGCTCGCTCACCCGAGGAGTGGCATGGAGTGAGGTGGGCGGCTTTCGTCTGCATGTGCCCACGCTGTAGAGCCGCTTGAGGATCGATGGAGAGTCACTCTAGGGGCTTTACGCTATCAGGCAATATCAATCCCCCTGACGAGGGCAGCTTCATCACAGGTGCTTTCCCTGTGCACATGTGATTTTTTATTTGATTTTTTTTCCAGAGAAAATTATTTAGTTTTCCCCCCATCATGATTTGTAAAAACTGCGCGTGTGTGTGTGTGTGTCTGTCTTGTGACTGAGAACAGCGATCTCCATGTGACAAGATAACTGACATGTACCATTGTGGGCTTCATGCGCATGTTCAGCTGAGTGTAATACTTTCTCCAGTCACTGCAGGCACCCACAGTGCCCTTATTGACTCTGCCACGTGTGTTACTATACTGACGCAAACCACATAACAGGAAAGCTTGGTGACACTGATGAGTAGACCATAGTGACAACATGCGGGGGGCGGGCCACGTTTCCTCTCGGAGACTAAAGAGTCCCTAAAGCTGTGATTCATGCTGCCTAGCGTAGTTGTTTCCTGCCTGGTTTTTAAGGCCCTTCTTAAGAAGTGAAATGGAAATTTCAATAAATCCCTGATTACCGATCCACTCGAAGTACATCCTGAAACACAGCTGAGTTACACTGTGTAGCAGTACCGTTTCATGCGCCGGCTCTCCACTCCTCTCTGAGATTAAGGGATTTTTCTTTACTTGGCTCTTGTTTCCTCGTTTACTGAAAGCCTTCCCTTTGAACAATCTCTGAGAATAATTGAATTGTACCTGTATTTAAACGTCTTGTTTCTGCTGCTTTCTGTCTCCAGGTGCATGATGATCCTACCGTGCTGTAGCTGTCGCAGCTAGTCAGGTGCCGCACCATGGCCAAACCTGGGAGCGACAGAGATGGAGCCATGGTGGATAAGCAGGCGGGGAAGAAGGTATGCTAGCCCAAACACAGAATAGCATTAAAGACGGCATTTGAGCACAATGTGTACAATATTTGTTTTTACTTTGGCCACCCTCCAAGTTACACAAATATGATTGTTGACGATAGCGTTAACTGTACAGATATGTATGTCAAGGCTCAAAATTAA
This sequence comes from Eutrigla gurnardus, assembly GCF_963514095.1. Taxonomy (NCBI): domain Eukaryota; kingdom Metazoa; phylum Chordata; class Actinopteri; order Perciformes; family Triglidae; genus Eutrigla; species Eutrigla gurnardus. The sequence goes on from NC_139918.1 coordinate 21,281,877, forward strand.
TTCATTTTGACACCAGCAGTTGATAGAATAATCTTACCTCACTCACAGTACACAGACCAGAACATTATAGATATTTAAAGCACTTTTGGGACCTCTTGTCCATTTTGGCATTTAAATGGTTCAAAGATAATTCTTGACCTTGGAAATAAAACGTTGACAAAACGATCTCACCTCGAGGTTAATTTAAAAGCTCTTCTGGATCCCTTAACCCGTGGTTTGAGTTTTTCATTTTCCAAAGAAGCCTCTGATTAGTCAGAACTTCCCTCCAGAACGTGTTTTACAGGTTTTACCTCTCATTTCATCAAAGTGAAGTTTTCCTTTCCAGATAAGTGCATGTAAGCACATTCATTGCCCACTCCCAGTAACATTTGAGTTTTAGATACAGGGAGCACATCTAACCTCCTACGTTACTCTCTGTTCAGCAGTAATCAAACAATCCCATCTCCCATATTGGAATACAAACACCACTTATTTATCTTGTTCTTCATGAATGACACAATTTTGGTCCACTTTCATTTTTAAGACAGTGCGTCTCATCTTAACCTCTACTTTGAACACTGCTAGACACTTCAGCTTCGCACAGCTGGCACATTGCTTCACTGAGATCAAAGAAGCACCACACTGCAGATATTTTTCCTCCTGCCAGAAATGTATTTTACTGCACCAAAGTGCAGCTCACTAAAGTGCTGGTACTGAAAAAGCTTTGTCTGCAAATCAAAGTGCAAGTATCTGGTAACTGGAATCGTAAGACATTGAGAAAATACAGATATATAACTGGTGTGCCGGATGCAGTGGGTGCTATTACTGGTGGCATATGAGGCACTGGAGTATTTTCCTCCTTTTCTTCCAACCCGACCACACTCCAGATAGCTTTTCCGTGCACATACAAAACAACAATTTTAATTGATGCAGTGGAAACCAAAGTTGTGTTCATAAAAGCAAATAGCAGCTGCATGTGGGAGGGATCAATTTTTAAATTTCTGTCTTGTTAAGTGGGAGCTTTTGTGTTTTCATCTTAATTATGGTCCAGACTTTGGTCACCAAAAGAAAAATATATAACCTCATAACTTGGGTTTAGCATTGTGAGTATGTAGTTCTTGATTCGCCCATTTCAATTTTGTTAGACTTGCAAACTCATCCTAAAGATGTCAGTAGTTTTATTTTATGCTTTCTTTTTGTATTTTACATCTATCGTATGTGTGCAATATCAAATTGTGAGTGTAAACATCAGCTTGCCGTCTCATAATTTTACTTCAGACTTAAAGGAACCCATCAATGTATTAGAGTTTCCAACAGGATATTGTGACACTATGGTGGTTGGACCTCTGACCCTCTTTATAATCCAGTGATATAGGCTTACAATACATATAGTATATTAATGCTAATACTTTTGTACTTACTGAAATAACATTTTGAATACATGATTTTTTTCTTGACACTCTGCTTGAGTGAATAATTAAATCATAAAAACATTGACACAGAGAAAAAAGACTTCCATTCACAAAGCATTGTAAATGAGACAGGGCCCGTGTTTCAAGATGCATCAGGTGGCTTGCCAACATTGCTGCAGACCAAGCCCTGGGGTCAATCTGCCCCGGTTGACAGGCGAGGGGTGTTTTCCGGCTGACATGGCTGGCAGTACTAGACCCGGTTGCGCACCGCTGTGGAGGAAACGTGCCCCGAAAGTGCTGTTGAAGTGTAGAAATATTTCCATTTATGAATGTGGCGGCACAACGTAGAGTTTGGCAGGTCGCAGCCCAGGTAATTAATTGGACACACTACCAAGTCTGGTAGTATTCAGTGTTTTACTCTGGGAGTTCGACATGCAGCACTAATATGATGATTATTATACTTCAACAAGCTTAGCTTAGTAGCAATAGAATGGACTATTCTACTTTCATTCTGTGTGGGGGGTAGAAAAAAAAAATGTCACTCCTGATCTGTTACTCCTCACTTGGCAGACACCCTGTCTTGGGAATACGATTTTACTGAGTCATCCAGGCAAACCTGCTGCCTGCAGGACCAAAACAATATCTTGCAGACGCAACACTGCCTGTGCTAAAATTGTCTGCCCTTTTTTATGTTTGTCAGATTTTAGGAAGCTTTATTCTCATCTGAAACACTGCCTTCACACCTTTCACTAGCTCGACAATGAAGTGGTTGAGCTTTGTTGAGCTAGTTAAGTCAGGTTTTTTTAATGGGGTGTGTGCACACACACACACACACACACACACACAGTCAAGTCACAAATGTGGCCACACCTATGCCGTGTTTAAAATCTCTTCTTTTTTTATTTATTATCTGACAGAGCAAAGACAAGTTGTCCCCTTTCACCAAAACTCCGAAGCTGGATCGGAGTGAATTGCTGGGAAAGGAAGGGAAAGCCAAGTCTTCCATGAAGCGCAAGCTTTCCTTCACGACCAGTCCGCTCAGGACTGAGGAACGCGACTCAGACACAGGTAAGGGCTGTTGCTGCTCCTCTCTGCTCCCCTTACTAACAGCCATGCTGCTGGCTGGCTGCCCATGTCCTCACATCGCCCCCCGGTGGCCTGTTGTTGAACGTTTTCTTGAGGCACATAGGTCAAAGGATTTGACCATATTGATAATAATTACATTATTTATAATGGTTATGAAGGTAGTTATATTTTAGTTTTGCCTGTTAACTTTCTATAAATGAGCCCTTCAACCCTTTGATGGATGATTGGATTATCTTCTAGTTCCTGATATAGTTGGACTAACACATTGTTTTGGCCTCGTACTGGAATATGTTGACATAAATACACAAATATAGGACAGCAGCCTTTCCACTTTTAGACCTGGTATTGTCCCTGTAGTTGGAAGAAGATGTGGGATGATAATTGCTCTATTTGAGTTCCTAGTAACGGTCATCATGTTGAATATAAAACTGCTCAGCTTCACATTGGAGATATTGTGAACTTGAAGTCTTAAATCTTACCTCTGTTTCTTGTGTACATAAAGTACTCTGCTTCAGTCATTTAGTTAGAAGTTAAACTGTATGTTTACATCAGATGAGAGAGCTAAAAGTAGGTTAGTGTATCACACAGGCCATAATTACAAATTAAGTACAGTAATGTGTTTTACAGACGGTTACAAACAACCCTGTAGATTTGCCTTCATCTCCTCTGTAGGGCATTTCATTGTGGTCCTGCGTAGGTTATGAAGCTAAACTAACAAGGAGGGCAGCTTTGTCTACCAGCAGTCTTTCCCTCTCAGGTCCTGTGAGCAGCCGTAGGAAAACAAAGGAATCAATGACTCCATTGACCACGTCGGATCTTCTCTCCGGTCTCTTGTGTTGCCATGATTCATAATCAGTGTGTGGAGTGCGAGTCTAGCTTGCCTGTCTGTATTTGAGTACATGTGAGAGGAGGAGGAGGGTGAGAGTGAGCGTTAATGCAGTGCTTTCCCACCCTTCCACCTCCCCTCTTGCTCTCCCCTCCCTCCTCTCTTCCCTCCCCATCCTCTCTGCTTTGCACTGTAGATGACTCAGACCCAGGCCAGTCGAGTGAGACCTGGGGAGAGAGATTAGTGCCTCCCTGCAGGATATACGCAGGTAATCGCTGCAGCCCGATCCTCAGGCCTTGTGTCCTCTACAAGCCACGTCACCCACTTTGCGCCACTATCCTGCCGTAAACACACATGCACGTGTGTGTGTTTTAGCCCTGCATCTACTCCGTTACAGCTCACGCATGTCTGTTTAGTAACGGCTGACTGAGATGTGAGGGGTGGGGGGGGTATGGGGGACGGGCACTTGGCTGGCTTAAGAGAATGCTGTTCTTTTTATCTTCCTTTGCAAACCTCCTGCTTGTCATCTGTTTCTCTGCATTCTCAACAGATACAAGGGAAAGAGGAAAACGGTGTTACTGTGACGATGACATTGCTCGAATTCTTTTTGGGAGGAGACTGTTCTCTAAAATCACTCTCGGTTGTGTTGCAGATAAAGATGGACCAGACAAGAAGAAGGTGAAAAAGGAGTCTGGGGGCAAGAAGTCCCAGGCTCCCAACCTTTTGTTTGGGTATCCGCTGTCAGAGCGCAAACAGATGGCTCTCCTAATGCAGATGACTGCCAATAGTCCAGGTTTGTGTGCCTGCCCTCTCACCTTCACTTCATCCTCAACATAGCTCAGTATATTTACTGTTTGATGAGTCATGCCTCCGAGCATTTGCTGTTCTGTATAATTTCCCAGTGACGACGGGAGCTGAGTAGTTGTAAGACGAGGACAATTAGTACAGACCTGCAGAAATTGCACACAGGGACACAAGTAAGCACAGGTTTCAGGTTTCCAGTAAAACCAGTGTCACTGTGGTTGCTCAGCCAAATGCTTTGCACATTAAAGGAACAGTCTGACATTTTGGGAATCACGCTCATTCACTTATGCAAGGAGTTGAGAAGATGAGACCCACTCTTGTGTTTCTCTGTTAAATATGAATCTGGAGCCAGCAGCCGCTTAGGTTAGCATAAAGACAGGAAAGCACGGGAAACAGCTAGTCTGGCTTTATCAGAAGGCAACACAATTCACCTACCAGCCCCTCTAAAGCGCAATAATTAAAACACTATATGTTGTTCACTTAATCGTATAAAAACCAAAGTATAAAAATAAGGGCTATAAGGGAATTATGCAATAAGATTGTTGAACATTGCAATCACAATATTACTTATACGTGTACAGTTCACTGCTAAAAGGCATCAAAATGGTTGTTGAATTTTTAAAAAAGGCATTTATTTCCAAAATCCTTTAATTTAACTAAATGAAAGTTTAACTGAACACATGGACAAATAAAGAAGAATGATAGTTACATTTTAAAGTGCTATTTTTTTAATCATGCTCTTTCAACTAACAAAAAAAAATCCCAGAGTGCAATTTTTTACAATGTGTTTATTGCACAAGTTATAAAAAAAAATGATGGGTGGTTCTGTGCTGAACTATTTGTTTTACAACTTTTTGGATAGAGCTAGCATAGCTGTTTCCACTTGTTTCCTTTGTCATGCGAATATGCATTTGGTAGCAATCTTCTCCTCTAACTTGGTGAGAAAGCAAATAAAAAAAAATATTGAAATAAAACTTGAATAAATACCATATGAGAAATCACCATCACATACAAGTCTTTCAAGTTCACTTTCACTGTCATTGCTCAGTCTAGTGCCTTGCACATTAATTCAGGTAGTTATCTCAACCTGTGACAGGCTTTTGCTTGAAGCATCAATTAAGTGCTTTTCTCTCTCTGCCTGCTTCTAGACTCTACTCCCAGTCACCCCTCACAAACGACCCCTGTGCAGAAGAAAGTACCCAGCAGCGCCTCGTCTCGACAGAAGGACAAGGTCAACAAGAGAAACGAGCGAGGGGAGACTCCCCTTCACATGGCAGCCATCCGGGGAGACGCCAAGCAAGTTAAAGAGCTCATTAGCCTGGGAGCTGACGTCAACGTCAAAGACTTTGCAGGTACGATGCCCCGGGAGGTGGTCATTTAACAGCTTTCATCGTGTCTGTGTGGTAGCTATTAATGGCACGAAACCGACAACAGCTGAATAACAGATGCTTCACTGACATCCGTGTGCATCTTACTACCTTCTGTTCCACATTTTTGTATAGTTTACATTTTACTCCTTATTTGTTTTAATTAAATTCTCCGGTGTTGCTGTTTTCTGTCTTTACCAGGTTGGACTCCGCTGCACGAAGCTTGTAATCTTGGTTACTACGACGTGGCCAAGGTCTTAATAGCAGCAGGCGCAGAAGTGAACACCCAGGGTCTAGATGACGACACACCTCTCCATGATGCTTCCAGCAGTGGGCATAAAGATGTAAGAGCTTCACTTGAAGTTACTGCCTCAGTAATGTGGAATGTTGTCTGAAATTGTTATAGACTAGACATGAAGAAATATGTCCTTTTGTGCATCTGGACAAAAATGATATATCAACATATACACAAGTCACATGATCAGGGTTATTTTAATAAGAATAATTTGGAGCTATATACTATGACTTGCTCATAGTATATAGGGGAAACTCAACTTCGAGTACAATTGGTGTATATGACTTAAAGTCAAGAAAGGTAATGCTTGGGAATAGATATCTTGACCTGGAAAAATAAAATGTTGTTTTTCCTGCAACAGTTGGTCATCTACTAACTTACTTGGAAAGTACATCATTTGCTTCAGCCAATCAATATCGGTCAATCATAAATCTGTTTAATTTTATAGCATTTTGCTGTTTTCACTGCTTTAACTATGCGCCAACCATCTCTATGTTGTATGTTTGTTTACAGCCTTCTCAATTATTGTCTTGTTTCATACAGATTGTGAAACTGCTGCTACGTCACGGTGGCAACGCCTTCCAGGCCAACAAGCGTGGGGAGCGGCCGGTGGACGTGGCAGACTCTCAGGAGCTGGAGCAGCTATTAAAGGGAGAGGTGCCACTGTCAGACCAAGATGACAGCTCTTCAGGTATGCAGAAAAAAAGTTACCTGTTTAAAGTTACCTAATATATAATTTAACTCGTCGTAGAGAAATAAGTTGGTGTTCTATATACCATGTAATCTTCAATAATTGCTTGAGTTTGTATGAAAGTCTAAAGTGGTTTTATTGGCTTTAATGTGTATCATTTTAAAGTTGATCTTCTCATCTCTGCAGAGTCTGAAGATCCGCCGTCTGTTAATCCATCCAGTGTAGATGACAACTTGGAAGACTCCGATACTGAAAAGGACTCGGACGGCAAACCGTCCACGAAAGTGTCATCGTCCGTCCAAGGGCTGGACGAGTACGAGTTCAAGGACGAAGAGGAAGAGGAGGATCTCAGTAAAGCCCTGAACGACAGACACATCCTCCGGAGAGAGCTACGGCAGCGCGAGAAGGAGGAGAAAGATAGGAATCATGTTGCAGGAAAGCAGGGCGGAAAAGGGGATTCCTCCTCAAAGTCCAAAAAGCAGAAGACTTCTCGGGTCCACTGCAGCTCGGATACCTCCAGTGACGAGATGGAAAGCCTTCCAGAGAAACGGAGTTCCCCCACCTGCTCTCAGAGCTCAGAGAGCCTCAAGGCGGACACGCGGTCTAAAAAGGAGAATGCTGAGCAAAAAGACAAGGGCAAAGTCAAGAGGAAGAGCAAAAGCCAGAACAAAAACAAGGAAAACCAAGAGGATGGGAAAGAGAACAGCAAAACGTTGGTCCTCTCTCTCGCAACCGTGTCCGAGAGCACAGAAAAGGGTCGAGAGGAAGACTCCTTCAAGATGTCTTTCAGTCCTAAAGATGACTCATCCGTCCATCTCTTTCATTTGTCGTCCATAAAGTCTCCAAAACTGAACCACAGCCTGACGGATAAACAAATACCACTCAAACAGGAAAATACTAAGATGTGTATTTCCATCAGTGATGGCTCGTGTCCGGTGGACGCCGTCAAATACAACCACTACACGGAGGCAGACTACTGCACTGAAGGCTCCAGCACCAAGGGGTGTAAACACAAGGAAAAGAGCAAACATCAACAGAAAGACTCCAGTGGGGACGGGGATGATGGCCATTTGAGTCCTTACAAAGACGGCAGCATTGGAAACAGTCTGGACAGCTCTGAAGGTGCCTTACGGAAGACCGACTTAGACGGCAAAGTGGTAAAGAAGCATAAACTTAAACACAAGGAGAAAGACAAACACAGGAGGGAGTACGAGGCGGAGCGCAGCCGCCACAGGCAAAAGGAGGCCAGGAAAGACAGCCACAGGAATTTGGAGTTTGACAGAGAGTTCTGGAAAGAGAATTTTTTCAAAAGCGATGAGACGGATGAACACGTGTCCGTGAAAAAGGAAGGTGAAGACAATGGCTTACTTCAGAAGACCTCCGATTCCTCTCCTGTCAAAGATGAGAGAACGAAGGAGAAACACTCAAGCGGCAAGGAAAAGAGGCCGAGAGAGGAGCGAGAAAAAGACAAGGCCATGAAAAAGGAGCGGAAGGAGGCTGCTGGTAAAGAGGAGAAGGTAAAGGATTCAAAACTGAGTGAGCGTGACGAGAGAGTGGACTGCCACGGCTCAGGGCGGATTCCTGAGGAGTCGCTGCAGAGCAACAGCATGAAAGAAGAGACAGAAGAGAAACCCATAAGTGGGATCACAGCTGATCAGGAACAGCTGGAGCTCTCTGAAAAAGGCACACGCGAGAAAACTGACAAGAGGCTCCCAGGAAAGGAGAAGGATTCGGAGAAAATGGAGAAAAGACATCCCGACAAGGAAAAAAAGGTTAAAACGGAGCACGCTGACAAAGCTGAAGTACAGAATTCAGTGGATCGTTGGAAGGAAAAGGAAAGAACAGGAAACATTTCTTCCCATTCGCCTGGAGATAAAAACTACAAAGAGAATGAGAAACTGAAATCTTTATCCGCAACCAAAAAGCACGAGGACAGCAGGAAAAATAAAGATAAGTTTGACAAGCGGTCTGATAGGGAGAGGCAGGACAGAGAATATAGTGCTGGGGATCACAGAGAAAAGGAACGCAGCAACTCCGATAAGAAAGGAAAACCTCTTGAGAAGACCACGGATCATAGTAAATCTGATCGTTCAAAAGAAAAGGATTGTGACAGGAAAAAGCGAGACAAAATAAAAGACGGGGCTCTTTCCTCGAGCTCCAATCTGAAATTACTTTTAGAAGAGAAGAAGGGCTATTTGTCCGAGAGCAGCAAGTCCTTATCTACGAAATCAAAGGAGGAAGTTGTGAGAACACCAGAGAAGGATCGTGACCGGAGAGACCGGGACAGAGACTCCGATAAACACAAGGATAAGGACCGACACAAAGACCGCTCCCAGCAGGCCAAAATCAGCAAGGCCAAAGCCAACGAGGCGGATGCAGACAAGGCCAGATCAAAAGCCTCGCCAGCAACACGAGACGCCAAGCCCAAAGAGAAGAGGCTTGTGAATGATGACTTGATGCAGACGAGCTTTGAGCGCATGCTCAGCCTGAAGGACCAGGAGATTGAGCAGTGGCATCGCAAACACCTGGAGAAAATCAAACAAAAAGAGCGGGAAAGGCTTAAACAGCGGCCTCTGGCAGATCCAGGGAAGTCCAAATCTAAAGACAGAACAAAGACTGAACCGTGCCTGAGTAAGGAGCTCATGCGCTCCAAAAGCTCTGAAGCCTCTGATGTCCACAGCAGAGAGAAATCCCTGAAGGATGGCACCAGCCCCAGAACAATGTCGCTTGATGGGAAGAGTTTGCCCTCCATCAGTGCAAAGGTCATGTCGGCTGTGGAAAACTGTCTGACCAGATCGCCCAGGCCAGAGAGCGAACGCTGTGGCCTCATGTCAAGGTCCGTGTCCTTGGTTTCTGTGGCTAGCTCGGAGGATTCGTGTCAGGCGACGACGTTAACACCCAGACACGTGGAATACGACTCTGACGTGAACCTGGAAGCCTCAGACTCTCAACCTGCATTCCTCCAGTCTTCCCTCGTTATTCAAGCCACCAGATCGCCGTCTGTTCACGACAAAGATTGCAACAGTCTTCCAGATGTGCCGCAAAGTAATCGGACGTTGCTGCCGAACAGACATGAATCTCCGTACCTCAGGGCTATTCTGGACGAGGACGCCAACTCATCAACCGAAGGTAAAGCTGTTGAAAATCTACCAAAACCCAGCCAGCCTGCCGAAGAGTTGGGGACAAGAGAGACATCAGCAGAAACGGAAGAGCCCCTCAACAGTCAACAACTTCTGAATTCACTTCCTGATTCAACCATAGAGAGAGATGGAAGCCCCCCTGTTGTTTTAACACCACACCTGTTAAACAAGGATCCTCAGAGTAAAAGCCTGCCACTTCCAGAGTGCAGTAGCTCTCAAACGGAGTCAACAGAACAGAAAACTCTTCCCCCCTCTGATCCTCCCGTTGCAAAGGAGGTCCAGCACCTGACGGAGACTTCACCGACTGAGTGCATCAACAAGGATTCGGATCACCCATCGACCACTACAGCGTGTCTGTCTGCTGAGCCGTTACAGATCGCAAACACAAAGACCCTCCAGCAGAGGGACATGCTCACAGTTTCTGTTGTGGAGAGTGTGCCGCAAACACAATCGGGTACCACACTTGTTTCTGACCTTAAGGATGACCCTCTTGAGAGTGCTGATGGGGCAGAAGAAGAAAGTATGGAAATGGAGAGCTTCAGAACAGAAGGTAGAGGGAGTCCTGCACCATCCACCAGTTCCCACCTCATTCCCAGCACTGCTGCAGGGGAGTCCTTGCCAGGCTTTAGCCAAACAAGCACCGAGTCCCAATGTTTCCAAGAGGATATGGACGTAGATGACCAAGACGGCAAGAACTCGGGACCTGCCAGTGACGCTGCAGTTTCATGTCTCGATGTAGAGATGGAGAAAAAGGACGCCACGCCCCCAGCATCATCTAGTGCGAGCCCTGAACACAAGGCTGAAGAGAGAACTGACGTCCCACAGGGCTCAGACATGAGCAGTGCGGCCGCTGTGTCTGTTACACCTGAGAGTTCAGCCGCTGAGGGCAGTGATGCTACAGAGGGCCCTTCTGAATCTACAGCTGAGGCCAGCTCGGAGCCGATGGAGGTGACGCCTTCCGACGAGAAACCAGAGTCCTCTTTTGCTGGAGATGAGCAAAGTCAAAGCACTGTCCAATCTGCACTCCAGACTGAGAGCAGCAGCAGCAGCAGCAGTAGCAGCAGCAGCAGCACCTGCAGCGCCTCAGGGAGCTCCTCTCCCCAATCTGGAGACCGGGATTCTGATTCTTCAGGGGCTAAGGTCAAGGTTCGCTCTGGAGACGAGGACGTGGACATGCATGTTCCCCATCCACGCAAGAGAAAGATGCCTAAGGCCTCATGCTCCCAGTCGTGCTCCACAATGCAGGAGAAGGAGAGAGGCCAGCAGTCTCTGGCTGCTATTGTGGACTCTATAAAGCTGGAGGAGATTCAGCCCTACCAGACGGAGAGGGCCAACCCTTACTACGAGTTCCTGCACATCCGGAAAAAGATCGAGGAGAAGCGCAAAGTGTTGTGCAGCGTCATCCCCCAGCCGCCACAGTATTATGATGAGTACGTGACCTTCAATGGATCCTACCTCTTAGATGGGAACCCACTCAGCAAGCTCTGCATACCAACAGTGAGTTCCTCTTCATTTCCTTTCTTGGTCAGATTGGGCTGCGACTAACTACTCATTTGATTATCAAAGAAATACTCAACAGATTACTTGATTAATAGGTTATATATATCAGATAAAAAGGAGAAAAGCTAAAACATATTCCTCATCGTCTTGGAACAATAGTCTTAAAGACCCTTGTAAATGTTACAAAATATATTTATTTTTTATACAAACCTGTCAGTCTGCATTTCAAAGGAGCTGAGTGACTCCAACATTCCTCCTCTACAGTTTCTATGTAGTGATGTTTTTGTTGTTTATACGGTGACACGTAAATATTCTGGAAAATGAAACTAAACTGACACAATAAATATATTATACTGACTGATATTGTCATGCTTAATCATCCCATTGCAGCATTGATAAAAGCATTTTAAACAGTCCCTCTCCAATGTTGTGTGGTTCAACAGATAACTCCACCTCCATCGTTACCTGAGCAGCTGAAAGAGATGTTCAAACAACAAGAGGTGGTCCGTATGAAACTACGCCTACAACACAGCATCGAAAGGGTACGTAGTTTTACTCCTGTAACTTTTTATTTGGCTATTTACATTTTGAAGCAGTGTGGTTTGTTATATACTTTTGAAGACACAAAAAGGGACATTAGGGCTTAACATACTGTCTACAGATGTTTTATACCACATAATAATGGAGTTACAGGATTAATTTGACTTATTTTTCTTCCTTCCCCTTCAGGAAAAACTGATTGTTTCAAATGAACAGGAAGTCTTACGAGTCCATTACCGGGCAGCAAGAACACTAGCCAATCAGACTCTGCCTTTCAGTGCCTGTACAGTTTTATTGGATGCTGAAGTGTACAACATGCCTCAAGACGTCCAGGTAAGTGCCGTCTGTTAAATCTGCGTTTAGTTTTCAGTCAGTTCTTCAACACAATGTGCAGAAATATTGTACGTTTGTAAATTCTGATGCAAATTTGGTTCACAGAATGATGATGGAAAAACGTCGGTGAGAGACCGATTCAACGCCAGGCAGTTTATGTCCTGGTTACAAGATGTTGATGACAAGTTTGACAAACTGAAGGTGAGGTCGCTGTGATTGCTGTCTGTTTTCACTGCCCACCTCCATTGAACAGTATTACAATGTAATTTGTAGTGGAGAATAGTGTTAAATGCGCCATAGAGAAATAATAAATGATCTTTGATGTTTATCAATTCATACCAAAACATTTTCTAGATGTTTCTTTTGTTTTTGCCCCCTGGCAGTGTTGCAATTTATTTTTGCCTTTTTCGACCTCAAAAACACCCCATTTCATTTCCTGAGGCTACATCCACGGCTGTATTTCATCTAAAAGATTATGCAACTTTTGATGTTGATCCAAGACATACTGTAACGTTTGTACACATCAATGTTATACCCATTCGTTAATACGAGGCTTCAGCAGTGGACAAATCAAGTCGATATTTTCCAAAGATGCAGCCCTTTTAGTGTGAATTTCCTTCATTTTTGTTGCTATCCCTCCATCATTGCTCAAAGGAAACATAAAGAAGGGTCTAAGAGCAGGATGGAGAATTCTAGTAATTGTACTGGAGTACTTGATAGGTTGTTGTTTTTGCACAAGAAAAAACATTCTTGTTCTAAAATAAGAACATCTTTTGGATCAAACAATAATGTACCTTTTCCCTCCAGACGTGTCTTCTGATGAGGCAGCAGCATGAGGCTGCAGCCCTGAACGCTGTGCAACGTCTGGAGTGGCAGCTCAAGCTGCAGGAGCTGGACCCCGCCACCTATAAGTCCACCAGTATCTTCGAGATCCCAGAGTTCTACATCCCGCTCGTGGAGGTCAACGACGACTTTGACCTCACCCCGATATGAGCTGTAGGACAGTGGTGCTTTGCCACGGTGGCGGCCGTATCACTGACACGAGAGGCAGCCCGCACATTTTAAGGAAAAGGAAAAATGTGAAGCACTTAGAATGCGGCGGTGATACAAACGAGCATTTAGCAAATGGACAATATGACGCTGCACTTACAGTCCAAACTGGCATGCCCACCATGAGGACGGGGAACAGAGGTCGACTGTTCCTCGTACAGAAGAAGGTGGTCCAGGCCACAGATGGAGCCCAGGGAAGCAGAGACCAAAAGCTGGGGTGGGCCAGGCCGGAGTGTCGAGCTGCAGCAAGAAGCAAAGCGTGGACGTAAACCACCTGCTACTGCTCCTCATCAAGCAGGGTCACACGAGAGAGTTCAATTGTTTTCAAAGTGAGTGTTCATACATTGTGTACAGACTGTGCTCTTAATTTTTTAACTTATTTTATACATAAAAAATTGTGCATTTGTAAATAGCCATGTAATTATTGTTTTAAACTTGTAAAAACAAAAAATAATAGATATTTTGATTGTAAACTTGTTCTGTCTCATGTTTTAATGGACCAAAGTTGGTTTTTATATCAGGTGTCCTCTTCGTCCGTGATGTTCTTGTTGTCGTTGGCTTAAAATCTTAAGCATGTGTTGGCTTTTGTTGTGTTCTTTGTTTTTACCGTTTTCTTCCTTCCTCATCTGGAGTTCCACACCACAGCTGGTGTTTTTTGACTTTGGCAATTAAATGCTGTGCATGCGTTGCGTTGTTTGTACTTTTTTCCTAAAAAGCTGTACTGTGGACTTAATTGTGAGGTTTACTTAAGTGTTCCAGCTTTTTTTTTTTTTTTGCGCCATTGTGTTACGTCCCTTTTTTGCGGCCTCACTCCTAATGTGTTGTCCATTGTGTCTCGCGCACATTAAAGTCTGTTGTGGCTTCCAAGGGAAAAAAAACATACTTTTACAGTTTCAATGTGAGATCACAACAAAACCTATTTTTTCAACATAATGCCTTTTTGAACGATAGTTCTAAAAATGTCTATTTTAATATTTACTTGTTACATGACTTGTACATATTTGTAATATATAATTGAATAAATTTTATTTGTTGTGACATTAATAGTGCTTGATTTGGATTCATTAATATTATGACTACTCCAGGAATGAAAGCTGAAACAATTAGTCAATCAACCGTTTTTATTATAGCAGCTTTAGTATTTTATCACGTTACAATGGTGAACGTTCATTGGTTTCAGCTTCTAAAATGTCAGGATTTGCTGCTTTTATCTAATTTGTCATCATTGAAATTTAAATATTTTGTTATATAATATATAATTATATAATTCCCATTTTTCAATCAAAACATGAAATGTAAAATAATCGCAGGTTGCAGCCCTACTAGAAAATATTTTAACATTTCGAATGAATCTTCATTCTCTTGCAGCATTATTCTCCTCAGCCAGTAGATGTCGCTGTAAACACACATGGTCATTCAGGCAGGTTAATGTGCTTGCAGTGATATGACTGGTAAGATTTTTGTAGAGCTCCTTGTATATCAAACAGAAATTTGGTCTCACCATGGAGTATAACAATATTAAAATGCTGCTTACACATTATTGCATCAGTACAATTAGTCCAATGATAAGTATAATCGTAATGGTGCTATTTATGTACTTTTACCTTAAGTATATTTAGCTTGTAATAGTCTACTTATGCACCTTTACTCCAAATATTTTCAATGGAGAACTTTAACTTTTATTACATGATTGTATTACTACAATGTATCATTGCTTTGCTTATGTAAAACTATCTTAATGCGTCTTCCACCACAAGTACACTAATGCATACTGAATGTACTGCATGTTGTTGAGTATCCATTGCATTCAGATGCTCAATCATGTCCAGGGGCTAATCCACGTTTTCAAGTAGAACACCTACAGTTTATAGTTCTCTCTCACAAAATAGCATGCCTAGTCTTTAATATGGCATATCTGTTGTGCTTTTGCTTCCATTGGATTAACATGAGACACTTTCCTCAGAATAAGACAAAGCCCAACATGTGTCTATAAAGATGAACACCTCTCCTTTAGTTTAATTGCACAGCTGTTGTTTTAAACGGCATTAGCTGTAGAAATGTGTACTTAATTAACTTAATTGTCTCGACGTGTTACTCTACTTGATAATTAAGACTCAAAGCTCTAATTTTCTTATTTGTGCAACAAACAAAAAAACAAAAACTTTCTTAGTCGTTTTTCAAAGAACTCACTTCTACTTGGTTGAAATGTCCTGAATGTGATGTAATGGCCCGCCCTGGATTCCTCGCTGACCTTCCTGCGGGCGGGGAAGCGGCGGCCTGTTTGTGGCGTTTGATGAAGGGGAAACACGTGTAAACACCTGTGGAGTGGAATGAGTTTCCGCAGCGGCGTGCAGACACTACAAATGAGCTTCGAGGGGGAGGAGGACGCGTCTCAGCGGGGAGTCTGCACGGCTTCACAGCTTCCGACGGGCCCTTTCTCACCCAACGACAAGGCCGCCGATAAGACCGCAGACAAAGGGCTGTTTAATGGAGTGGAGGGGGGGTAATTGCTCGGGCCCACCTGGCCAGGCGAGCAGCGACTTTCCGGCAGAGCTCGGGCTAAAAGTTTACGCGCTACTTTCACGCGTGGCGCAGATGTAAACGTCGTCTTTTGGCGGTGGTCGTGGAGAGCCCACCGTGTGTGTGTGTATATATAAATATATATATATATGTGTGTGTGTGTGTGTGTGTGACCCGAGGCCCGGCGCTTTTCCTCCTCCACAGACGTTGGCTAGAAAATGGAGTGTGTGCCTTTAAGGCGCCCGACTGCCTGTCGCTTTCTGCTGCGGAGAGACTGACGCCCTCTGGACACAGCGGACAGTTGAGCGGCGGCGGAGCGAGCACCACCCTGGAGACGTCCGGAGCGCAAAGCAGCCACTCTCCCTCTGCGAAAGACACGACCCTGCGACTCGTTAACGGCGTTGTGGTGAGTTTGTAAACTCTCTCTTTTTAAATTGTTATTATTTCGCCGTTTGCTTGCACTCGAGTCTCCCGTGGCTGCTGCGCGCGAGGGAAAGTTTTGGTGTTAGCGATGAGCCCCCCCCCCCCCCTAAAAAAAAAAAAAAAAAGTAAAAAAAAGAAAAAAAAGGTGAAGAAACGAGTTGTGGACTAAAGGGAGCTAATGTTCCTCACATGTTCTCTCTCCGTCATGTGAAGTGAAACAACGCGCAGCAAAAGTGGCGAAGTGTTTAAAAGACCAGCGCCGATACTTGCGTGCTGCTCACGCGCCACACTTTAGGGGGAAAAATAGGTGAAAGGAAGCTGATGTTGCCAGATGTGTGTGTTGTTATCCCACAGTAACGTGAGCGACTTGTGGCTTTTGAATGAAACGTGACGCAGGTCTCTTAGAGATGGGATGTTTACATGTCAAAGTGCTTCTTGTGCATCACATATCTATCTATCTATCTATCTATCTATCTATCTATCTATCTATCTATCTATCTATCTATCTATCTATCTATCTGGTGAAATCCAGTATTCATCAGGTTACATCCTTTTCTACGTGCTCTTATTTATTCTGCACCAACTGCAGGTCTCCACTCTCCCCTCTTGTGGAATGCCAGTGATGAAGTTTTGTTTATTTGGGTCCCGGTCTCTGAGGTCCTGTCCCGTGTCTCGGTGTTGATCTAGGTGTTTCCAGTGCCGTGCTGGTGAGCTGTCAGGATGAGGCCTGGTCAGCTGATCGTCCCCGCCGCCACCACCGCTCTCCTCTTCCTCCTATCGGGACTGTCCCTGACCTCCGGCTGCAACAAGGCCCTCTGTGCGAGCGACGTCAGCAAGTGTCTCATCCAGGTAACGGATGTCGTTGTTTTTTTCACGCTCTCAAACACACACCGGGTGCTTCATGTTGGATTTACACACCAACGTTACCACGAGTCTTTCTCTTTTCGGCAGCCACGGCTGCACTGATCCTCACTCACAACCCAAAACTAACCCACTTCACATGCAGGTATCACTCATACTGTTGTGATATGAAGCGGAGTTCTGTTTGTCGACGTCAAACGGCTGTTAAACTCCACGGACATGTGGTTTGCATCTCCAAAGATCCCATGATTACTTAAAAAATGTTCTCGGGCTGAATTTTTCGGTCCCTGCATCACTGCTCACAAACGAGCTCTGTGGTTGCAGACAGAATCTGATGCGATGAGCGCTGATCTTTCCTGGAGTTTAAAGCGGGGAACCTCTTTACGCGAGTGCAGCCGAGCTCAAGCTTTTTCATCCTGCAGTGTCGCAGCTGTTTTCTGTAAACACAGATTGTTGTTTCTTTTTGAGCGCAGATTATATGAAGTCTGCAGCTGGGAGTTGAGTTCATGTGAAGGTTGGTCAAAACTTCTTTAAACATCTATTAGCAACTCCATACTTCACGAGTACCCAGCCGTAGACAAAGTCCGGTTAAAATCTGTGCGGGCCGAGATGAATATCTGGATCGGAAAACAAAGATGGAATCTGTTGTGAGGAATTCAGATACATTCCTTCGATAAGCCGAGTGAAGTCGGCGGCGGGGAAGTCCCACGGCGATCGGCAGACGAGCAGAAATGTGTGATCTAACTGTCCGGCTCCGTGCACGCTCGCTCTCTGTCTGCACGGCTGGTGCCGGGGGGGACGCTACCTCTCCTGGATTTATGCGAGGTTTTCCGTTTTCATTTGCAACTCTTCTGACTTTTGTTGACTTTCTAGCATCACTTCCTCTGTGTCACTTTTTCCCCCTCGCGTCTGAAGGCCAGTACTTGAGGGGCAGAGGGGTGTAACTCCGCTACCTAACACGAACCCTGTCTTCTGTAGTCTTATTTTGAGGGAAGAGTGACGTTTTTGTGCCCGTCTTTGCACCACCTGTCGAGTCAAATTTGAGCTGCTGCTTGTACTCCGTCTCTTTTAGGTGTGTGTGTGTTTGGGCTGCTGTGTGTTTAGTGGCCCTGCCTCTCCCATTAACATCTTTAAAGTACTGTATTTAACCTCAGTGGCTATTTCACCTATTTGACCTCAGTTGCTGTGTTAGTGAACTGCAGTTTTTTTTTGTTTGCAGGTAGTTGAGGTAGACCAGATTCATGGAGCAGAAAGCGTGTTTGTGCCATATGGATGCTTTTGTTTTGGAATGAGATGTGTGGAAGAGAGATTAAGAATAGATGGAATTGGTAGGTCGATGAATTCTAATATTTTTTAGGATTATTTTTTGGCAGAATTGGCAGAATGAGCTCCCTGCCTTAGTTTAGTGTTTCAGACTCCTTAATAAATGTGCAGTAACTTAATTACCTTGAATCTGGGCCCTTTGGGGTCCATTCGGTCAAAGTAAACCACAATCTTAACTGAATTGTTGCGTTGCTTCGAGGGAGACTTGCCCTGCAACAGCATTTAACAACACAACCAAGACATGCAGTTCAAAAATACTTCAGATATATGGAGTTAAACAGAATTCTCGAAATTGCAATCAGAAATTTCCAAAGGAATTTAAGCAGCCGTTGCTTTTTGTTTAAAGCAACTTGTCTCTGTCCAAGTTGAAAACTTAAAAGTTCTTCCTTTAAAAAATGATCTTTACTGCCCAGAATGCACCTGGCTTTGCGTAGCACCTGTTGCTGAAAGATGATCCAAATCTGTTCATAATTCTTTTAAAACTTATGTATTAAACTTATTAACTGTTTCATCCACGAAAGTGGTCCCAGAGCCCAATGATTAGCTTGTCTTAATAAAAACAAAGATATAATGTTAATATTAATTTTCTCCATCAACTAATCACTTCACTGTTACACAACCAGCAACTTCTGTTCCTCCTCCCGTACGATCCAAACCTCCTGTGATCAGCGGAACATTTCGCTGCTTGTTCTTTATTTCCAGGTGGCTTATTTCGCCGGGTGAGTCATTGCGGCTGTGTAGCTCCCGTGACCCCGCCGACACTGACTCGCTAGCTGTCAGAGGCGAGAGCGATGGAGGAACTCTTCCTGCGTCTAGAAGCTCCACGCTGCTGGTGATTAGGCTCTTGTCCGACGCTCGCTATTACGCTGTGCTGCCATCTCGAGTCATGCGTCTGAATTCCCCAAAACCCCTGAGGGTGGGAGAACATGAGGAGGGAGGGGAGGGTCAGGAGGAGGTGTGTGTGTGCGTGTCTGTTTGGGGAGGTTGGCTGAGGGAAATATACAGATTTGGTGCAGAGACTGACTGTGAGACTGTGTCCGGGCCGGGCTGTTCAGCAGGGTGGGGCAGCCGATCTCAAAGTTGAGGCACAGTGGCGGTCGCTCGGCAGGACGAGGCAGGCACATGTTCACTTTCACTCCCTTTTGTCCTTTTGTCTCTGGCTGCAGTCGAGTTTTGACTGATTGCAGCAGTTTCCGCTTGAGGGAAACCTAATAGAGCTCTTAAAGTCGTGGAGAAAACCTCATCCAGCTCGGCGAGGAAGTTGTTTGCAGGGTCGCAACTAAGATTAATCACAGTTTTACGATTTGTTGAATCTGTAAAAAAAAAAACGGTCAATGAAAACGGCCCAGGACCCAAGTAAATGTAGTGTTAGAATAGAAGAAAAGAAGCACATCCTCACATTTGGGCAGCTGGAATCGGAGAACGTTTGGCATGTTTAGCTTGATAAATGTCATATAAAATGATTGCAGTGCACACCGGGATGTGGGTGGTAGGCTCCTCTATAGTGGATATGCTGCATGTATCGCAGCCTGATCCACCAGCTCTCCACCAGCTGCAGCATGAGACTTGATTTGGCATTTCGCTTCTCTGGCTGTCTCCCTCTCACAGATACACGCAACGCTTCTTCCTAACTGGAATAACTAACTAACTGAATGAGCGATCAACGGATTGTTTCACATTATTGGTGTCTCTGTTTAATACATTAGTTCAAGTTATATTATAGCTGTTTCAGATCAAATATGACACTATTTATCCAGATATATGGCGGCACCGCCGGAAAATATGATGGAGTAATTTATGTGACATTTTGTGAAATTAGTTTTCTTGCTCAGCGTGAACTGATGGCAGCGGGAACCACAACATTAGCTCTGTCAAAAGTTTATTTACCTCGTAAACTTGTAGTTTTAGAAGATAATTATTTCTTGACACACAGCAGTTTATCCATCTGTGATAAACCGATGCAAGTCAAGAAGTCTCAAGTGCTCTGTTAAAGCCTTTATTTCCATGAAGTTGTGGTTTAAAGTAGTTTTCTGAATTGTGAAATATGAGATGCACATTTTCCCCCCGGGCAGCTGTTAAGTTTAGGTTTAAAAAAAAAGAAAAATGCAACCTTTTGAGAGTCATAATTACTCATGAGATCAGATCTTGATCCGAGCTTTGGGGATTGAGAGGCTGGTGATTAAGTGAACTGTGTGTGGTTTTGCAATCCCTCTCTTGGTGAGTCATTGGAGAGCCTTTTATCATCGCCGCGACTGTTTTTGTGTAGTAGATGGCTTCTGTGAACATATAAAGGAGGAAGAGAGAATAAAAAAGAAAGCAAAAGGGGAGAGAGAGAGGGTGGGGGAGACACGACTGGAAGGGAGGAGAGGCTGAATGGGGGGAAAGGGGAGAAAGGGAGGGACAGAGGGGGAAGTATGTTGTTTGGGGGTGTAGCAGCCATGTTCTGATCTCCAGGTGTTTTCTTCTCCCCCCTCGTTTCTCCCCCCCTCTCCACCTCCCTCATCGCGGTGACCTTGACTTGGAGGAATGTGCTCCCTGTTCTGTGTCAGGAGAGAACAGAGGGGGGAGAGAGGAACTCACCCACTTTTCAACCCCACCTCCACGTTTCGAGTTTTGTTTCCTTCGCTGCCTCCTTCGCGTCCCCCGACACAAGCCGACGTTGAGGAATGGAGCTATTTAAGTGTGTGTAGAGGAGTTATGGGATCAGCAGAGGTTGCAGATGTTTGCAGAAGCTCTTGTAATAATATTACCTTCCTTCTATTTAAAGCAACACGAGAAGTTTGCTGCAAGAGCTTTTTTTTCCTCCTGTGTCTGAAGCATATTAACAAAATTTGAACCCAACGAACGAGAGCTATGTTTAAAATATAGCATGAAATCACTCAAACTGGCTGATTTTGTACTTGCGTGCATTTCATAACAAGCTGTGACCCTGCAGTTTGTGGAAACCATTTCTTCTTGCTTTAGTTGCACTGTTTTTTACTTCTCAAGAATGTTGTATATTATACTAAATATGTTGGTTTGAGCCCTGAGACTTGGACTCCAGTAGGAGTTATTGTGGGATACAGCGATCCAACTTTTTCTCCGTGACACCTCAACTTTTTAGCATTTATTTAAGGTTCAGTCAGTCTCACTTATACACTTGGAGTTATTTTGTTTATTCTATTATAATTTAGATATTTAGTTTAATATTACTTCGTCTGTGTTATATTTACATAATTACAGGTTTATTAATGTATGTTTTGAAACCAAGTTATTTGTATTCAAAATTGTAATCTATCTCTGATAGTATATTAAATAGTAATGCGTCTGTATTGGTTGGGTCAGTGCACAGTGATGATTCTACGTTATAACAACGTGGGCTGCTAGCAGCTATAATAACATTGTAGTCACTAAGGTCTGGTGACACGGCTGCATCGCTACGATAAAAGCAGTCAGAACTGTAGAACTGCTGCTAATCATCTCCTTATCGTGAACAAAATACGTTCTGTGGGTTTTTTGTGAACCGTGATGGGTTTTAATTATTATTTCAGTTGTTTTCCAAATAAGTTTAGTGGTTTGTTTCAAACCTGTGTGATTGTCTGAGTGCTTGTGTTTCTGCACCATGAAGTATTTTTCAGAGACATTCACAAGATTTCTGCAGTTGACTCAACAATTTGATGTTATTATGCAAGATATAAATGGTGGTGAAATCTATTGAAAATTAGACCCAAGTTGTAATAAACCAGAATTGTCCTTTTTTGTTTAAGTTTCAGGACTTGAGACTTTATTTGGACAGGACTTGTATGAGAATTCACGTACTTTAAAACTCTGGTTTTGACCTTGTGATTTTTCTAATCATGACTTGAGACTCATCTTGACCTTGACATCAATGCTGTCCTGAACCAAAAACTCAGTCCGTAGCGGTGAAGTAACTTGAAAATTTTACGTAAGTTGTAATATCGAAATAAAAAATGTTACTGCTCAACGTCCTGCATATAAAATCACAAGTAGAGGAGAGCGCGGTCCAAACAACCTTCTATTATTCACAGACTACTTGAGCAAATATGGAAATCATTTGATCCCTGAACAAGTACAGAAGTCTGCTAACAATTTATCAAGTGTTTAAGAGCTGAAAGTGAAAGGCACGCTTTTTTGTACGAGTGATTTTCCCTCAAAAAAAGGAAATAAAAAGTCTAAATTTGAAAGCTATTGATGTCACATTTCTTTGAGAAAAAGAAAATATTTGTAAAATTATTATATTCTTTTAAATTACTCTTAAAAAAGGGTATTCAACTGGAATCCACAAACATTCAGTCTTTTTCAATTGGGCATATTTGTAACAATAAACAGCAATACTTTACGAACCGTCCCAAGGAGAGCAGACATGCTTTGGATTTCTGTACAAGCTACCAAAAAAATAACTTGGGCAAACAGGCCAGAAAGTAAGCTTTCCAACTCTATCTTTTTTCCATCCTGTAGATTTCAAAACTGGATGAAATATGAGAAATAGTCAGAGGTGTGTTTCCACTTTGGGTTTGCGTCTTGGTGAATGACGACACCACTCTCCCTATTAGTAACAGATTGATCATTAAGTGTAATGGCTCGATGTGTAGTCATTATCGTAAATGTATTCCTGATTAATTACCGTCAAAGCAGAATAATTCAGTCAAGCTCATTTAAGTTTCATCTACAACAATGTGTATTTTCTAAATTAATTTAGTTGCATTCTTCTTCTTTCTATCAGACAAATGCAGTGGAGCAAAAAGTACAATATGGAGTAGAAGTGTAAAGTACCTTAAATTTGCACTTAAGTAAAGTAGTTATCAGTCGCTCAGTGTGTAAAAACCGTTCAAGAGAAAGACGTGTGCTGTAAACTCGGACGTGTCCGAACCTGCTGCGATCATGAATGCAAATGCAGCTATCGCAGTGTTGCATACTTGGATGGATACCACGCAGAACACATGTCGTGCAGGAACACTTACTGTACGTGAAGCAAACCTGCAGCTGTTGCTCTTTGTGCTGATGTTTTAATGGCGCGTCCTGTTTGTACAGTGGGTCTACGTGTTGTGTTCGCTCTGCTTTGTGATTGTGTACACCGATGCTGCTACTGCGCCCGTCACACCTGGAGCTTTTATACCCATAACGACTTTTTATTTAATTGAATGTAGGACGGGCGTTTGCATTTACTAATTATCTTAAAATGACACTGATTAGCTCGGTAGGAACTATTTTTGTCACTGCAGATGGATTTATGAAGCACTTTTTGAAGTAGTATGTAAAAGACAAAAAGTGACCTCTTGGGCTGCTTACAATAGAAGCTAAATGATACATTAAAGCTAGAAAAAACAAACTCATAAATACTATACCATTCTTTTGAATGTAATCTGTATTTGAACTAAATTTAGAGAGTGCATGATCTTGTTACTGTTACATGATCTTGGTTCCCTGCAGAGTTTACTTGTTTTATTCACCCTGTTGTTTGACTCTAATGTTTAACATCATCTTGATACTTGATGAATATTCCATATTTCATAAAAAATTGCATGTTAACATATATTACATGTCCAATTTCTGCTCCTCACCTCCAGATCAGCCTGCTTCCAGACTTGTGAATTTCTGCCCAAATCTCTGTTTTTATGAGCGGTTCAAAATAGCACTGAAGTGAAACAAAATGGCAACTCAGTCTAATTATAAGGCAACCAAACTGTTTTATATATCGGTAACGACAGTGTTGAGGATAAATAACCGTGTGTGTGTGTGTGTGTGTTTATCCTGCAGGAGCTGTGCCAGTGTCGTCCGTCCGATGGCAACTGTTCGTGCTGTAAAGAGTGCATGCTGTGTCTGGGGAACCTTTGGGAAGAGTGCTGCGACTGCGTGGGTGAGTGCAGCATCTCCATTTAATAGCAATGTATTTCAGAGCTGACAGCAAAGTAAAGTCAGCATATCATTTTGGACTTTGCCAACTGTAGCCCACGCGAACGCGCTGGCTTACGCGCCGAACACCCGTGAAAGAGATTAGAGCCAGCAGAGATTGAGTTTGTGATGTGCGACTGATGTAGTTTGTTTTGGGCGGTTGGGGTGCGATTTATCAGCTCATCCTCCATGTAGGACTTCTATTTACCATGATTAACACATCATTTTTTTTACATTTTAGCAGTTCTCGGATGTGACATATACTTCTTAGCTCATAGCCTACAATTGGATTATGGTAATACTTAATAGATAGATAGAGGCCGGACTTGAACCCACGGTGCTGCAGGTGCAGTAATACTTTACTTAAAAGAAGAAGTTTTTTACAGTTGAATAAGTGCAGATAACACAAAGTGATAATACAGTTGGCAATGAGCCCTATAATTGATCATACTGCGATCACGACTCATGTGAAATGGTTCTGGCAGTAATCTCCTTCCACACACGTGACACTTCAGTGGTCTCGGTCGCCCCACCGCCGAGCACTTTCTCCCAGTAAAAAGCCAGTGAGAAATGAGATTTCAGCCGTAATGCACTTGACAGGTGAAACACCGGTTCATAAAGGACCCAGTTTGTTCGGAGTGTTGCTGCTCTGATACGAGATGAGTGTGCGGCGAGTGAAGCCAGATACAGAAGGTGCCTCTGAGAAGTGACAACGGGGAGGTTAATGCAAAGCAGAGCCGAGGAGGGCCGCTGTTTATGAGAGCGTAGGAAATTACAAGGAATATTTTCACTACGGAGCAGCACCTACGCATGTGGACATAAAAGACTCAAGGTCCTCCACAAGATCAAAGGACAGCGAAGCCGGAAGGGAGGCGGAACGAGGAGGTCGACCCGCTCAAATGAACTTTGACTTTCAGCCTCCCGGGCGACGAGGTGCTGTGGGGGTGTAAATCCCAGCGAGATCCAAAACAACCGGATTTGTGAAACAAGAAAACATTCAGCTTGTTAGCTCCTCTCTTCATCTGTAACCTGCTTCAAACCAGCAGGGGTGGGGCAAGAGACCTTGTGACTCTAAGGGGGGCTTCAAAGAATAGGGGCACTTTTTTGTAAAATAAGTGAAAAATGTGTGTTGAGGCTTAAATTTAAAGGCTTGGTTCCGGGACACAGACATGTTAAAGGTCCCTTACCCATATAGACACTCAGACTGGTTATTTTGTGTCTCTTTGTAGTTGTTCTGCATCTCTTTGTGGCTCTTTTGCTTTTTTTAATTTTATTTTTTCGCATTTTTGCTGTTTTGTCTTTGCGGTCGTTTTGCTTCTCTCTGTAGTTATTTTATATCTAATTTCGTGCCCTTTTTCGCATCTACTTTTAGTTACTTTGTGCATTGTTTTGAGCATGTTTGATCGTTTTTTGCATTTCTTTGTGTTTGTAACATCTCTATACGCTCGTTTTTGCATCTCTTCACGGTAGCTTGGTTGACTTTCTAACGGGGAATGTTCATACAGCGGTACTGGTCCAGTGGGCCCCTGGTCCTGTACCCCGGTAGGCCAGTTCACTCATCCATAACCAGCCAACTACCTGTCACCCTCTGACTGTGGTAGGGTGGGCACCAGGGGTCTAAGCCACCCTTGGCTACCCCTCTGGCTCCGCCCCTGTAAATCGGGCTCTTGGATCAGTGGTGACGGACAGATATTACTGTACGTGCTGACAAGGAGGCTTTATTAAAACTCTTTCATGTGGAACACAAATACAAGGATCTGACACTGAGTGCTGAACTCGCTGCTGCTGCTGCACAGATGTTACGGCGGTGGGGCTTTCCTCCTGTGCAGGCCTTTTACAACACACCGAGGACAGCATGCAGCTTTAAGCTAGAATATATTTCTCATTTATACGTTTTGATTTTCTTTCTTGCAGCGCTAGCCTTATGACCACTTTAAATAAGGTTCCACTCTAAACATGTTATCTGTGCCAAACGCTGGCTACTTTGAAGTGTGTATCTGCGAGTGATTAGAGCGGCCCAGCAGAGGAGCGGCGAGGAGAGGACAGTTTGTATTTTAGAGAAAGAGAGGAGGGAGGGAGGACACGGAGGGGAGGATCCATATGTATGCTTTATCTAAAACAGCTGTTCTGGCTCTGCTTTTAGCATTGGTTTGTAATCCAATTGCTCTGTCAAACTCGGTTCCCCATTAAATGATTTACCCATTAGCTGTAATTCACTTTGACTTATTCGAGGGGTTAGGAAGATCATATCAGAGGATGTGGGGACTTTGTAAAGTGATTACTACTGTATTTGGAAATTAAATGAAGTGTTCAAATGATCTTAATTGAGACAAGACACTCACATTTACTGCTGACAGCTGCACGTTTTTTTGTTTTTTTTTGTTTTACAAAAACTGCTCCTGTGTGTGTGAAACCATTTAACTGTTAAATCATGCTAATGCACTTAAAGGGCCAGTTTAAACCAATTACAAAAGAAAAGCGTAGCCTTTAGTGGTTTCTAGACATGTAGAGGACTATTTCTTTAGTGGGATTGTTTTATATACACTTTATCTCAAAAACCAGTGCAAATAAACCTACATGGCTGAATAGAGACATGTGATTTTTTTTGTTATTTTTATGACCCGACCCTTTTCGTCCATCTTCTCATGTCAGGGATGTGTAACCCCAAGAACTACAGCGACACTCCGGCCACGTCAAAGAGCACCGTGGAGGAGCTGCACCATCCCATCCCCTCGCTGTTCCGCGCCCTCACGGAAGGCGACGCGCCCATCAACATGATGGTGGTGTCCTTCCCCGTCGCCGAGGAGCTGTCCCATCACGAGAACCTGGTGTCCTTCCTGGAGTCGCTGGACACCCAGCAGCAGAATGTCTCGGTGCCCGGCAACAGCATCCACGCCAGCTACGACACTCAAGGTAACGCGTGAGCTTTGCGTGTAGAAAAACATATTTTATCCACGTTAATCCATATGCTAATTTGATAGACTGTCCCCAAAATAGACACGTAATTTGCAGTGGATTTTTTTTTATTATTAGATATTGCTTGGACTTTACTTAAGTATTTCCATTTTATGTTACTTTATAAAAGCCATCCAGTGCTTCTGATTTACCTGAACCAAAAATCAGTTTGTCACTTGCTATTTGGTTTGAAGCCCCTCTAGAGATTTAACTTCAATCAGAATTACCAATATGACTCATGAATAAGTTGCACTACATGAGAAAAAGGTGTGCTTTAGTCACATGCACATTTCTATTACATCGTTTTCTGGTCCTGTCAAGTCTAGTCAAATTTTTCATTTACATTTATGTAAGCTCACTAAAAGCCGTGGCAAGAAAACCAGGCCCTGCCCAGAGCTGAAACAGACTCCTTGCAGTTTGGGTTGGGTCCGATTTTCATCATTTCAGGGGGGACAGGCCAAAAGACCTCCACTTTAGGGAATTGTAACTGGGTTAAAAGCGTTATTCCTCTGCCATTTTATTTTCAGTTGCGGGTGTTTTGGCTGTCTACCTCTGAGCCAGTACTACTTTCTATAAAGACACACTCATAATAGGAGTGTTCCCACAGAGCCGAGCAGTTAACTCATTAAGCTCACCAACACATATGGTCATACTTACTTACAGCAAATTAATTTCCCCCCCTGAAGTTAAAGTAGGAACATTGAGGCTTTAAGGTATTTACTTTAAAATGCTGCTTGTTTTTAGAAACATTTTTACTGGATTTGTGACTCATGTCTTCTTTTTTTTCTTTGCCTGTCTTTTTCTTCTTCTTCTATTTCTTCAGAAAACATGTGCACAGTGGTCTACTTTGACGACTGCATGTCTATCGGTCAGTGTAAACAATACTGTGAGTCAATGGGAGGATCCAAGTACCGCTGGTTTCACAATGCCTGCTGCCAGTGCATCGGACCCGAGTGTGTGGACTACGGCAGCAAGGCTGTGAAGTGCATGAACTGTCTCTTCTGAAGCGTGGGCACATATTGGTACCAAATGTCTGGGCCATACCAGAGGACTGAGGGCAGAGGAAACTATGACTGTTATGTGTTAGCATTCCTCAGTTACCTTGTAAAATACCCCCTGCACCCCTCCTCCTACCCCTGCAAATTGTTTTTATTCTGCTGTTATGTTTCACTGTATATTTTTAGATGTTTTCAATAGTGTTTTTTCTTCTTTTTTTTTTACTAGAGGTGTATATGAATAATGTATTTTTACAATTACGGTCCGCTAAATTCCAGTCTCGTGCCAAATAAAGAAAAGTTTGGTGACATGGACTGTTTTGTCTCACAGAAAGGTGTCTGAGCTTAAAACTTGTTTTCTTCCTTATGATTTCTTGAAAAGATGTGTAAAAAAAAAAAAAAATTTGTGTAGCATGAGTGGAATAGTAAATGTTTGTCGTCCCAGTTGCCTGTCTTCTGCTCTAATCTTAGCTTAGTATTGCCCGAGTCAGGAAACGCATCATTTCCTGGGGAAACAAAGTTGTTGTTATACCATTCTGGTCCACAGGTGTTCCAGTGCTCACTGACCATCTCATGCATACAAGGGGAGGGGGGGGTTACCGATGCCAATCTCTCACCGCCGCACACAAGTGCTCTTTGTAATGCCAGTGCATTTTCAAAAGGGCAGCAGGGTGCCCTATCACTGATTCCGTTCCCAATTGGCATGCAACAGCAGTTTGCACAGACTAATGTACCGGACGCACAATGAGACCTTGTTTGTCTTTCTTTCTCTTTTTTCTGATGATATTGAATCACGACCTCATTTCGCCATTGCAGCTGTGGGTTTGGAACAGATGGTGCCAACAAAGATCAGAGCACTAATGTCTTTCACATGTCGGGATGACCACCAGTCTTCTGAGTGCAACCGCAGCATTTTGGGGAAAGTACATATGATCCAGAATAGCAAGTGGTTTCACTAAATTTAGATGATCATCGCTTTTCAACACGTTGTTTGACAGTTTCTCGTGTACACGGGCTTGTATAACAGCAAACTTGTGGTTGAGCTAAAATTGAGACCACAGTTTAACCATTCTTCATTAATTCCAGATCATTCTGGGCCAAGAACCCTCCATAGACTATACATCTGCGGTGAGAGAACCGAGAGATTTAAACATTCACTTTAGAACGACGTTTCCCACCATGCACTCTGGTTGTCGCGCAAGCGCAGAGAGGTTTATTTAGTATACGGACAACCGGAAGCTCCACTCTGAAATTGACTGAACGGGATAGTTCTCGGTAAAGTTTTTTTTGTTGTCTTTTGTGTTTTGCGTGTTCAATGACAGGACAGCGGTTACAAAGTAGAGTTACGCGCCCTCGGCTGACCGTTTATCTCATGTTGGTTTTGTTTGGACGAAACGGCGACTTTAATCGTGACGGATAGGATGGCTAATCAGCTAGCTTAGCAGGTTGGCAGTTAGCTGAAATAGCGTTAGCATAATGGGCCCCTCCATTCAGAGGAGAGCATCTACTTTCTGACCGCTTTAATATAAATGTGTTCACATTAATTTAGCGCAGAACCCGTGAGAGGTATTCTAACATCAAATCGATTATATTTGACTGATTGAGTGTTGGATTAGTCTTCTCCTGGAAACGGGACAGGGCAAAAAAATGTTAGGATAATCTGCCCACAGCGGAAGATTATGATACCAGACAGCCTTTATAATAGTTGCCCGGAGTTCAATTAAAAACAGTGTTAGTGAACGTATAGTTGTGATAGTCTTCCTGGAACAGCATCGTATTGTCTTGGACACCCACTTGACTTAAACGTAAAGTTGTTTGTAGTGTCAACATGTAACAGGAGAGCTAACCTGCTGTCGCTTTTAGAAACCTCTTACAGTGATTAATGATGGGTAGATTAAAGCTTTTAAACACTCAGCCGTTATTTCATCATTAGTCTACTTCCTAGAACCTGCACAGCATGATGGCTGCGGAGTTCCCGTTTGTGATTAATCTGACGTAAACAATGCAGACAGGCATGCTGTTGTTTCAAATGATTATGTATTCAGATTAATAAATGTCTTATCAACAGTCACTAGGGCGGGCTTCTGCTGTATCACCGTTTCTATAGATGGACGAAGTGGACTGTAGTTTTGATTTCGCTGACTGATGTCAGAATTGGCTGAATTAGAAGAGTGTCGTGCAAGATGTGGTTGTCCGTAGAGCCCCATCTGGTGGTTGGACGTGAGTGTTGCAGCTGTTTTGTTCATACCGTTATCTTCAAACGGTTCAGGAAAGGAAGAAGAGGCCTACATTTTGTTTTGTTCTGCTTCCACATATCTGAGTTTAATATTGGCTTGCAGATTAATACATCTGTTACATACGTGTTTTATTAGTATTAATGGAAACCATTATCATAGCTTGCCCAATTAAGTTATATATGCTAATCATATTATTGGGTTTAAAACGTTTTGAATTGTATTACAGCTATGTTCTCCACTTGGTCTAAATGGTTTCTAAACTATGTGTACAAAAGCCAAAACCTATGAATTTAGATTTTCATTATGTGAGACGATGAGTAAGGTTTTATTCGATTTTCCTCTTATTGCTGCTAATGTGCTCTTACATAGTCCATAAGGTAATCTTGCTACACTAAGCAGGGTCTTAGTAGAGCAAATGTATTGGGATTGAGAGCCCTTTTGCAAAAATGTCCAACTCAGGACAGAAAGAAGTTATACATTGCAACAAACCTAATTCAGTTATATAGTAACAGACATATCTAAACAATGAAACACAGAAATAATGTGTGTCACATAGCTAAGGGGGCAGATGATGTGTGGATAACAAGCAGGACATAGCATAATGAAAGAATCTGCGTGCAAACTGGACCACACTTATCTGAGAAGTTGAACGCACTGTTGTATTGTATTTGTATTTCCGCCCACTGCAGGAGTGATGGAGAGGTGATGTGCCGGTCAGAGGAGCGATAAGGTCAGAGCAGTCATGACTGAGTGCTTCCTGCCCCCCAGCAGCAGCCCCGCAGAGCAGCGCAGGGCTGAGCACCCAGGGGGTGTGGCCCGCACCCCCAGCTCCGAGGAGATCAGCCCCACCAAGTTCCCTGGCTTGTACCGCACCGGCGAACCATCCCCGCCTCATGATGGCCATCACCACGAAACACCTGACGCTTACGTCTCGGACGATGACAAAGAGCACGGCAAGAAGAAGAACAAGTTCAAGAAGAAGGAGAAAAGGAGTAAGAAACAATCCTATAGTTGAGCTTGAAGGTTAATTATTGAACTTGGTTATATCTGTTTGAAAAGGCTCAAGCCTCAAGGCCACTTACTGGACATTTTGCAAATGTTTCAGCCTTTTTCTAAACATTGTCAAAGCTACGAGAAATGACTGAAACTCTCTGGAAAAGTTTCAGTAAGTTTGCTACAAATCTTTGTCTGACTAATCCTCATATTTCTGCTACATGTTTATAAATACAACACAACAATATTTATGGCTATGATAATGCTTTATGGCGTGTTCATGTAAAACTTTTGGTTATAGTCGATGCTGAATTTGGAGGGTAAATCCCACTCTGAGATGTATTTTTTTTCTCATATCATATCATAACTACGAAATACTCTTTCCCGCTGTCATATACTGTTAATTAATTATAATGTATAATTATGAAATGGATTTTAGCAACCTTGCATGCAAATACTATACTTTGTCAGTATATGGTTGGCATACAGATGAGTATTCTTTTATTAATGGATAGAATCTTAAGAAAGTCCTTTTGCAAAGAATCTCGAACAAAGCAAAATCCGTCGACTGTTCATTG
Organism: Eutrigla gurnardus; assembly: GCF_963514095.1. Lineage (NCBI taxonomy): Eukaryota > Metazoa > Chordata > Actinopteri > Perciformes > Triglidae > Eutrigla > Eutrigla gurnardus. The sequence continues at coordinate 21,313,677 of NC_139918.1, forward strand.
ATTGGTTCTTAAATATTTTATTGAGTTGTTTGGGCTACATGTAGAATATCACCTTCCTTATTCTTTAACCACCAAGTACTTACAGGCCTTCTACTTCAGGTCACTCAGCTTCACCTTTAGATTTGTTGATTAAAGCAAATGACCCACGTTTCCGTTCTGTTGGGTGGGTGCTGCTGCCTGTAGCTGTGAGAAATCTTCCCTTTCCTGAGAATGTTTTTCACTGAGTGGCTTATTGTCCACTTTGTATCAGGACTTTTCCATGTCTGTATTTAGCTTCTCCGCCAGGGTGTGATGGAAGAGAGGAAGAGATGCTTAGATCAGAGCACACCCAGAGAGCCCGGTGAAGGTGTGTCTCAGGCAGTGGCTTCATACAAAGGGATTGTGCTACTGGAAACCCAGAGATAATAAGAGAAAACAAAGAGGTCACTAACTGTTTTTGACACGACGGCGAAGCTGTTCGCTCTGAGGAAAAATGTTTTAATGAAGCCTATTCTAGAGAGGAGCGGCGCAAGTTGCTGAGGGAGCTATGCTAAATCTGTGGCTGACCTCTTTTCCAAGTCCCCATTCTCCCCCTCCCTTGCTATATGCTCTCTCTCACACATCTTCCTTCCCGTTATTAATTCACTGCTATTATGGTTCTGTCGTAGGAGGAGGATACGGAAAACGGGGTGTTTCTCCCCTCAGCTCTAACCCTATTTTTGCCTCTTACTTTACTTTCACAGCGGAAGGCTACGCCGCCTTCCAGGAAGACAGTTCCGCAGATGAAGCAGAGAGCCCGTCGAAGATGAAGCGCTCTAAAGGAATCCATGTGTTCAAGAAGCCCAGCTTCTCCAAGAAGAAGGAAAAGGACTTCAAGGTTAAGGAGAAGGGCCCCAAGGAGGACAAGGCCAAGGATAAGGATAAGAAATCCAAGGACCTGACGGCTGCAGACGTGGTTAAACAGTGGAAGGAGAAGAAGAAGAAGAAGAAACCGACAACGGAGGCAGAGCCAATCCCAGTGGAGGTCCCCACGTTCAGGCCCATCTTTGGAGCACCTCTGGCCGAAGCCGTCAAGAGGACAGCTCTGTATGATGGTATCCAGCTGCCGGCCATCTTCAGAGAATGCATAGACTACATTGAAAGTTATGGCATGAAGTGTGAAGGCATCTACCGGGTCTCAGGTAAAGAAACTATGAGCTGTTTTTTGCGTCATCTTTCTAAAAAGTCTGTCAATGTATGACGATATTTGAATTTTTGAAAAATACTCACATCAGCTTCTCTCCCTCTCAGGTATGAAGTCCAAGGTGGATGAATTGAAAGCAGCTTATGATCGGGAAGAGTGCCCCTGCCTGGAGGAGTATGACCCCCACACAGTCGCCAGCCTACTGAAGCAGTACCTACGCGAGCTGCCGGAGAACCTGTTGGGCCGGGATCTGGCCCAGCGCTTCGAGGACGCCTGCGGGCGGCAGATGGAGGCCGAGAAGATGACGGAGTTCCAGAGGCTTCTGGCCGAGGTGTCACCGCAGTGCCGACTCCTTCTCTCCTGGCTCATCACCCACATGGACCACGTCATCGCCAGGGAGTTGGACACCAAGATGAATATTCAGAATATATCCATCGTCCTTAACCCAACCATACAGGTCAGAGAGGAGGAATAGATCGAGCTGAGTAAATGGGTCATGGTAAAAGATAACAAAGGGAGAACATGGGTAAAACGAATGTTGCAGAGAGCCGTAATTCGAAAGCAACAGATAGACGAGACCTCGAATAGAAAAATAGGTCTTGGGCTCGGGCTCAAGTGTACCTCAGAGATAAGAAACCTCCCCTTAGCAACAAACCAAGTGTGTTTTTATTGGATCAAACAGTCAGTTCTTCTCTGATACCCTGGCCTAGTTTAGTGAATCTAATTTATTCCCATAGGGGATGTCTCTGTGGCTGCTCCACTTATCCTGAGCCGACAGCAGCAGTAGCCACAACGCCGCTAAATAAACACATCTCTTAATCAATGAGTGAGTCCAGGGTCAGTTTAAGGTGGCACAGAGAAAATTGGGTTTCATGATGCAGTTTAACTCGCATTATAAAAACACTATCTCACACACTGGGAGACTACACGCAGTTTGTTCAGCTCTGAAGCCGTGTGATTTGTTTATCTTTCAGATTGGGAACCGTGTTCTTTACATGTTCTTCACGCATGTGAGGGAGCTGTTTGGAGACGTAGTCCTGAGGCCGGTGGTGCGGCCACTCCGGTGGTCAAACATGGCAACCATGCCGGCGCTGCCCGAGACCCAGGAGAGTGTCAAAGAGGAGATCCGACGACAGGTGGGTTCAGTCTTGCTGTTTCAGTCTATTCATTTATTGACAAAAAAATAGAGAAATAGTGTTATTTATATGTATAAATATCTTTCAGAGTGCGATACCACGTTCATGTCTGTCTGATTTGTACTAAACTGTTAACTCTCTGTGAAACAACTTGAGGTTTTTGTACTGTGATGTTTCTATGGATAACTTTTCTCAGACATTATAAATCCAGAATTGGTTGCTCATAATACATTCTTTTACAGCCCATATCAATTGCTAATCAAAGAGGTGTTTGGAAATTATTTGATTGGTTATATATTCTCTAAAATATGTACATATCTTTGTTTAATTAAGTAGACGATAAATTGTCACCACTTTAATTGTGGATTAAAGTTTTACACAGTAGATACCGAGTAATGCAGCAGGAATTTAGAGGTATGTTGACATTACATTATGTCAGCAGTTCACAAATTTATCTTTGCCTCAGTGTGCCAAAACATGTTGTTGTGTCATCATGTGACATTTACTTAATATGCCAGTGCATGCAAAACACTGCAAAATGAAACAAAGTGGAGGCACTTAACCTGCTGTAGACATCTTGCCATGTCACAAGAAATAATTCTTAATGTTTGCATATTAAAAGTTTGCTTCCAGTAATCTATTATTTATGACAGATATGCTGACTTTGCTGTCAAAAGAAATCTATTCTTTCTCTTCTGCTGATTTATTTTAACGATCATCATTCAAGGATCAAGAGTTTAATTTGCCACCGATTGCTGTGATAAAAAGAGAATTCAAAACTTGTTTGACTGTTTCACTCATTTTAATTTGTTTGAGTCGTTTTAAGTGTCAACTGAATTATGACATGCAATAAAACTGTGCCTTTGTTTCAGGAGTTCTTGCTGAACTGCCTGCACAGGGACCTGCAAGCGGGGGTGAAGGACTTATCTAAAGAGGAGCGGCTCTGGGAGGTTCAGAGAATCCTCACTGCTCTGAAACGCAAACTGAGGGAGGCCAAACGTCAGGTTTGTTGTGTTTGGATACTATATATGATTATATCTGTATTTAATAAGGAAATAAACAACCCTGCCTACATATTGCGGCCTGTTTAATTCCTAAACACTGATGAAATTTCCAGTGCTTGTACTGAATTTCAAGCAGGCTAAAGCACATGAACATGATGGCCATGTAATAAAATCAATTACAACCATATATAACATAAATAATGGCCTCAAAAATGACCTTTGTGCTGTCATATCTTTATATTTCTTCCTCTGGCCTTTTAGGAGTGTGAGAGTAAGATAGCCCAGGAGATCGCAAGCCTCTCAAAGGAAGATGTTTCAAAAGAGGAAATGACTGAGAATGAAGAGGAAGTCATCAACCTCCTCTTAGCACAGGTGAGTCATTCAAACACACAAGCTGCCACAAGAGTCTAAAGAGCTGAATTTGTTTGTTTTTGTTGAAGTTACACGGAATCATTTTGTGTTTTCCCCCACATCCTCTCAATAATCAGGAAAATGAGATCCTAACAGAGCAGGAGGAGCTGATCTCTCTCGAGCAGGTGCTTCGTAGACAGATTGCCACCGAGAAGGAAGAAATTGAAAGGCTGCGAGCCGAGATCGCAGACATACAGAGGTGAGGGAAGGCTGAAACCATTTTAGGTGCTAAATGTGTTGGAATACAATGTACAACTGTCACTACATACGAAAGGTCTCAACCATTAACCAGCATTGTGTTCCTCAGTCGGCAGCAGGGTCGCAGTGAGACGGAGGAATACTCATCGGACAGTGAAAGTGAGAGTGAAGATGAGGAAGAGCTACAAATGATTCTGGAAGACCTGCAGAAGCAAAACGAGGAACTGGAGGTGGGTAAAACATTCGCCACACACGGGCTGTTGGTCACTGGACGTTATAGTCCATTGTTTACCTGAAAGTAAAGTGTGTTCACACATTTACGTCTGAAACTACACTTAAGAGTATTATTTGTGTTTATAAAAATATATTGCAATTCTTAGTCCTGAAGTTTCAGGTTTTCTATCTGTTTTTTATTGTGTTTTATTGCCCTTTAGAACAAAAACACCCACCTGAACCAGGCCATCCACGAGGAGCAGGAAGCCATCTTGGAACTCCGTGTCCAGCTTCGCCTCCTGCAGAGTCATAAACTGCAGCAAGAACTGACTGTCCAGCCGCCGGCGGAGCAGGCCCCGCCTGCGCAGCCGAGCCCAGAGCCCCGCGCCGAGGAGCAAACCAAACGCTCTGTTGCCGCCGTGGCTGCCGGGGCAGACGCCGCTGCCTCTGCCAACGGCAAGGCAGCTAAGGATCCTTCAAAACCCTCACCGAACAAAGACAGGAGGGACACCAACATGTGAGAGGCATCTCAGCGATGCGTTTGGTGGCTCCGTGCTGCTGTACCGCTGGTCAGTTGTCCTGTAATGTCTCTCATTATCCACTGGAATCTTCACTTTGCTGGATCAATGGGTTCATTCGTAATTGTGTCCACCAAGTGGCAGCTGGCAAGCATTTCCCCATGCACAACACACACAACAAAAAACAAAAAAACAAAAAATAGAAATAGAGTACCTGTTGTAGTGGACAACTGGCTACTGCTGTGAGAGACTGGGTGGATCATATTATCAAATCCACAGTGCCAAGCCTGTATGAAGGGGAAGGTGAAGGGATTCATAAAAAAGTAGGGGGTGGAAGAGAGTAAAAAAGTCAGTCATGCACCCTGCCAGTATATGACATATAGATTATTTTTTGCTGGTAAGGTCTCAAATATGAGTATAGAGCAGATATAACGGCAGCCCCTGTATCTCACTATGTCCCTCACCTAGACGCAAATTGGACATGTTAGGATAGAGACCACTGTGCCATAACCCAAGATGTCAAACTGGACACGTTTCCCTCGAGAACCACTAATACAAACGGTCTTTGAACAATGAAGAATTTATGATTGGTCTATCTATATATTATATATTTAAGTGGTATTCTGAAGAATACGAATGACTATTCAAGAAAAACATTGATTTTAATATATGTATGAATATATTGTAGGTGCTTTCTTTTCTTTGAACAGCAGACGCACATAAACACAACACAACTGACCAGTGGATGAAAACATAAACGTCAAACAAATACGCAATCATCTGTTCTCTCGGTCTCTCTTGCACAAACAAGGTGTGGGTAAATGACATTTCAGCTTCAGTTTTATAATGGAGGAACATCTGTAGGGATGATTATGGTCGCCACAATATGTGCAGTGACCCACAATTTTTTTTTTTTTTAAACTCTTGATATGTGGAGTTATTGTTCACGGCATAAGTTGGAAGTAAGAAAAAAAAGAAAAACCCTCAAAATTACATGTCAATCACTCATTTCACGTCTGACCCATGACTGTTGCAAAGTGCTGTCATTGTTCAGTGATATTTAAAGCAAAGGCATGGCGCGCACTTAATTACTGTTTGTGTATATCATTGTAAAATTGCAAATATACTGTATTTTGAGCTCTTATGTTCTTTTTTTTTTGTTTTGTTTTATTATTAATCACCTGTATGGAGTATGCTAGTGTGACTGCCCTTACATTGGTTGCGGGCAAATCAAAGCAATCTCACCTGGATTTATGATTCAAAAAGTTATTAATCCTGACTGAAACTGATAAATTGGGTTCAGGAGCTTCTCATAAGGTTATTTTCATATTGTTCCAAGCTTTTTGTAGCTTACTGTTGCAGACAGAATAAAGCTGTGAAGAATAAAGTGTCGATCCGAATAATTTATCTGGATCTGTCTCTTTCTCTGACACGCAGGCTAATGTTTACCTTTTTACTCCGCTATGCCGGCTCGAAGTCTAGTCCAGATTTAGTGCTTCCTATTTCCTATTCCACTTTCCCCTCTTTGCGCGTAAAGAGAGTGTAGATAACATATTTGCATCATTTTTTAGGACGTGCAGCGTGTAAGTGCTGGGCTTTGACTCCGAATTAAGACTTTGGTATCTGAGATATTGGAACCACCCGACTTTTTCATAATTTCTTTAACTGGTTTCCGATTTGGAAAATAGCAGCGTCGTCAAGTAGCAAAATTAACAGGCAGAAAAATACCGGATACAAGCGAAATGTCCTTTCAAAATGAAAGCGTAACGTTTATTTATATTTATATTTTCGGACTTTGTTGGGGTGAACTTAGTTTTGGAGGCTGCTTTATTTTGTCTCGCCATTATTATATTAGTGGAAATAACTGATTTGTGGGTGAGTCCCTTCAAAACTTGATTCATAGCTTTTTACTGAAACACAAACAGACTATCTGTCTGTGAATAGCCTATTATTAATAAGCACTAAAGCCTTCCTCCACTCAAACATGGACTCGAATCACTTGTTTTAGTTATACATTAACAGTGCTGATTTATATACGTGCATAATTATTCACATATAAAATATATATTTGTTTTCTTCAATGACAGAGAAAGAGCAGCACTTTCAACAAAGTAGGTTATTTTGTAGTTAAAATCCATATCGTGCACGTCTTGAATCGTGTCTAGTCATGTGGACTTTATTCTGAAAGTCACTGCCGGAAGTTCTATTGGCCGTTTATAAAACTTGACACCAGTTTAGTTTTGGTCAGTCTGTCTGTCACAGGGGCTGGGTTTCTCTTTTTACCAAAGAAAGGGGGAGAAGAAAAAAGATCAGCGTTTTAAGCATGACGGGACAAAGACACTGAGTGAACACTTTAAAAAGTATGATTTAAAACCTTCCACAGTTCACCATGGCCATAAGGGAGCTCAAAGTGTGCCTTTTAGGGGTAAGTGGTAAGATGTTTTTGTTGATCCGCTTTGGGGGAAAATGTCCTTGTCTGCTGCGAGTTTAACTCAACTAACGGTAACCGACAACACACTTTTGACGTTAACAACACACGTTAGCTACACTGGCTAACATGTCGGTCGCTTATCTTTTGTACTTAACTGTTGACTTGTTCCCCTGAAAACTTAAAACAAATGTTGACGACCATCGTGAGCTCGCGCAATCCTCTAACATTTGCTTTCTCGTCGCGTGCGTCTGGTTCGCTACCTCGCTATGTCTTTTAACTTGACTTTTCTGCGTGTTTCTTTGTCTTTTATTAACGGTTTGACGAGTTTTTATCACCCATTACGTCATAGTCGTAACAACCGTTACAAGCCGTTCGCTGTCCGTAAGATTTCCTGCTGCGTTAGCAAAACACGCAGCCCGTCTTTTGTAAACGGTGACAGGGACGTTTGAACCGCAAACGGGCTTGTTTGTCGAGCAAGTAAGTGGGAACTTGTGAGAGCTCCATAAACGTTTAACAGGGCCTTTGCAGTCCACCACAGGAACTGACATTCTCACCAGGCATTTTAATAGTCAGCCTAGGAGTTGACCACAGACTGCCCTCCTTACCAAGCTTTTGTTACACCTCCGCAGAATTACTTCTTACTTCAAGCACGCAAAAATGGAAAAAGAGCTATCGTCATGCCTGCATCACCACATTGACATGTTTATTCACTTTACTGTAAATAAACAGGGAGAGTGAGGGATGCATTGTGTTGTCAACAAGTAATATTGACTGAAAAAATCAGAACTAATCAATAGAATTTCCCTAATCAATAGGATTCAGTAGTGAGCCTGTGTCCATGTGTGTCTCTCAGGAGTGCTGTGACTGATATGTGACCTTTTTTTCTGTTTTCAGGACACTGGAGTTGGGAAATCCAGCATTGTTTGCAGATTCGTTCAGGATCATTTTGACCACAACATAAGTCCCACAATAGGGTAAGAACATTGCAGTAAAATAAATTCAAGGTGTCAAGTCAGGTGGCGTTTCATAATCAATATTGAGTCTGGCATCAGAATAATGAATGACCCGATTTTTAAAATAGAAAGAAATACATATGCATCAATTACTAAAATAATTGCATTTATTGCATTTTGTGAAAGCTGGTTCAGGTCACTATTAGAAGAGTTGGTACAACTTACATACAAATGACTAAAGTGTACACTAGACAAAAGCCTAACACACCAAGGCAAGGGCATTTTATAAAACGTGCGACTAGTGAGATGTGGAATCAAGTCATCCAGAAGGAAACATTAAGATAAACTGAGACTCATGAGTTATGATTTCTTTGACAAGATGACCAAAAAAAGGAATTAAGTCATATCTAAACAAATGCTTGAGCCCGCCGTCATCCCTGATTATGATATTGGCTCTTTGTTGTGTGATTGATGATTTATACACCTCTAACCCAACACTGCATTCATGCTTCCAGGCAACACGGGTTCAGTGTAGACCGTCTCTGTGTGTTATTTGCTTCCTGCTGACTTGTACTGATTTGCTTCCTGTGCCTTTTTTGAAGAACACGCTCGGAAGCATTGTTGTGAAATGCTCTTTATCACCCACAGAGCATCGTTCCTTACCAAAACGGTGCCTTCTGGAAATGAACTACACAAATTTCTGATCTGGGATACAGCCGGGCAGGAAAGGGTGAGTGCACCCGCAACATAAATCCCCAATTGACTTATTATAAGCTTAATGTTTTCACACATGACACTAATTTTTTGAAAACATTTAGATCCCCATCTCATCTTGCATCAGGAAGTGACACAATCATCTCACTGTCAGTGGTGCTCATGACGGCGTTATTATTAGGCGTTAATGATTCGCATACGTTTCAAAGATCACGAGACCGTGGCATCGTGGTGATTAATTTCATGGAGGGGGTATGTTAAGGGTAATTAGAGCTTAGCAGACATGCTTACAGCATGGAAAAAAACATGGAGCAAGTATTTCCTGCTTTTGTGGAAAAAAAGATGTCTTGAAAGCCCTTGTTACCAGGCTTTGAAGTTGTGTTCATCTGTGGGACTAATGTTAAACTCATCACATGTGACAATCTGTGATCTATTTGGCAAACTTCAACAACATAAAATACAGAGGATGCTGTGTTGGGTTTGGTGCGTCAGAGTAATGTTTTTTAATGAATGGGCCTCCTTATTGTTTGTATTGCATGTCTTGTCACAAGCACATAGGTGATATGATACACATTTGTGCTGACTGTTTGGTGGTAATGTAGATTTTGATGGTGAGGTGCTGTAAAGGTAGGTGGTAAAAGAGAAGAGTACAAGGGATTTTAAACAATGCAGCTTTGAAACATATTGCAGGACGATTAAATAGCTCTGCATCAAACAGAGTATGAATCAAACCCCCTTTCTAAACTTTCTGGCCTTGTCGCTCTGTCTTTGGATTTTCTCTCTTTCCTTTAAAAGTTTCCTCCAGTGCCTGTTACTTGGGTGCACTCTTTGCCTGTTGAATGTTTATTTTTAATGGATCACATTAATTTAATAATAATAATAATAATAATGCATTGGTGAGCGTGGTCGTCGTCAGCGCTCCACCGACGTCTGTCTGCGGTGAAACACAATACACTATAGATCACTGCAAAACGCAGGAGACTCGCACTGGGACGAAATGAAACAAGTGCACATAAATTGGGTCAAAAATGTGGCTGTCCTCAAACAAATACATCATCAGTGGACTAACACTGATACAAAATTCTGACGACAAATCGCCTAGTTTTAATTTGTAAAATGGAGATTCTCCACTAAATAATCAAACGAAACAAATATGGAAAAAGCATAAAAGGACAACTAATTGACTAGAGATATCTTAGTCGAACTATGCCCAAATTACAGATTAGTCGACTAAGAGGTGGTAGCGCTAGTAAATAACATAAATAAAGAATGTGGGCGTTTTGCTGTTTATGGTGTGTGACCTTTCGCTGCGGGCCTGGGCTCAGAGGAGGAGACGAGAGACAGACCACAAAGAGGTGGAGAGTTGACAGCGGCTTCACTCATTACGTTGTTGTGCATGATGGCTTTGTGGGTAAAAAATGCATGTTTACAGCTGACGTAAAACTAAAGGACAGTATCTGCTTAATATTGATTGGCTCCCACAGACCGATCTTTGTGATTGGATCGTCCCTAGTTCACATCTTCATAAAGCTCTCATGCAGATGACTTTTCTACAACTTTGGATTGATCATGCTAACTATTATACTTATGTTGTCTTTTTTTAGTTTCACTCATTAGCTCCTATGTACTACAGAGGATCGGCTGCTGCTGTCATTGTCTATGACATCACCAAACTGGTAAGAAAACGATTATCTTTTAATCAAGGAAGTGACGGTAAATTAAACTCGCCTAACGACTGTCACCCTCAAATGTATGGTGAGAGCTGCTGTTAGGGTTAGTGTTCAGTACCTGTTTTAAATGTGTCTATCAGAGGAGGGTAGTCTCGCACTATAAGCCTGATGTAAAATGTGATCACTTTTCCATCACTCTGGATTCCGGACTCCCATGACCTACAAATGTCATTCTTTCCTGGACTGTTCATGGAAAAGTCTGGAAAAACACCATCTAATGTGGCGAATATGTGACACTAAGTTGTGGAAAATGTCGGCAAATGCTCATAAATTACCGATCCCAGAGTCTGACCCAATGTGCTCTTGTTGTTCAGGACTCTTTCCAGACACTGAAGAAGTGGGTGAAGGAGCTGAAGGAACATGGTCCAGAAGACATCGTTGTAGCCATAGCAGGGAACAAGAATGATTTAGGAGATATCAGGTAAGCAAAGGGTTCTTCTCTTAGACTGACATAGCTGGAAAGAACTCCCATGGACACTAGCTACTAGATGCTACAAGGCCATTTTTAAATATAGTTTGGAGTAAGTCTGCCTTGCATCAGCACCGACGCATCTCTATCATAAAACAGGAGCTTCTTAGCTCCTGACTGGAGCCAGCTAAAGCTTTAGCAGCAAAATAATTTGGTCACTCACCTGCCACCAGATGCAGTTTGTTGTGGTACCCCTCGGGAGCTTCATTAATAATTAAAAAAACACAAACATTAAACATACATTTTTGCTCTTTGATGATTGACAACAACTAAAAAAAAACCTCCATCATTGGTAAACGTGGCTCAAGACACTTGCCAGTATTCTTTACATGTGTTTTTAAAATTTTTCACCGTTTTCAAATAAACAGGGAAACATTTTTTGTTTCAAGAATCTTCATGATGCACTGTTTTGGTTACAGTTTTAAAACTCTCATTAAAAGCCTCAACTCTTCCACGTGGCATACTTTTTCAAGGGTCTCTTGTTAAGTGTAAACCCACTCCACGCTTACTTTAGTGTCCTTCTCTTTTACAGGGAAGTTCCTATGAAGGAAGCCAAGGAGTTTGCTGAATCAATTGCAGCTATATTCATCGAGACTAGCGCCAGAAATGCTGTCAACGTTGAGGAGCTCTTTCAGAAAATCAGTAAGTTTCACGTCCTGTACTGTATGCTGTATCTCTGTCATGTGGGTCTTATTATATATGAACTGTAGCAGTAAAGCGGGACGTGTGCTGTTGACTGGAAGGCCTTTCAATAATGCTGGAAGCTGTTATTTATGTCGTTTTCTTGGGTGCCATATAATCCTATGTGGGATGGATTGATTTAATGGCATGACATGAATGTGAGGAAAATGATCATTAATTCTTTAAATGTAAACTATATATTTTCATTCATGACTCAGGTTATAGACGACATTTGGGAATTTTATCAGTGTGCTTTACTTTTTAATTTCTTATGTAAATTGTATCTATATTTTAGCCTTAATATATGGCAGACCATTGCATATTTATTTAAATTAATAATAGATGAGATATAAAGAGAAATATATCTGGTCCCTGTGAACAACTTTTCAAGTTGACTTGTGTGGATTTTTCAGTATGTCCTGTATTAAGTGTTTCAAGGCTTCTAGTAGTGGTTAATTTACCAGGAAGCACTGCCAAATACATCCCAATAGTGATTATTCAACATGTTATGTGCTTAAAATAGTGAAATAAGTGCCAGGGTAACTCTGTAAATCACCCTGTGCTCTGTGTTTAGGTAAACTGATCCCACCACTGGACAATCCGGAGGTGGAGAGCAACGAGTCCTTTAAACTGACTAGGCAGACTGCTCCTTCCATCAGGAGATGCTGCTAGTACCGACAGTGGCTGATGGGATGGCTTCCTTCAGCACCAGCGCAGCACATAGTCCACAATGCACTCAGTGTCTTACTTCTGGAAAAGACAAGACAGTGGACAGACAAAGGTCAGCTTGCACGCGTGGTCGGCTGCAACATGAAACAACAGTATTATATGGGTTATTCGCCCCCTTATTTCATTTAATTGTAGCAGTTTCTACTCCCAGGAGGTCCGGAAGCACAACACCGTCGGTTTGTCACCCCCGGGTGGTGTTTGCCTGAATTACATTGAGATTTCTGACTGTGGTATAGTGCACAGCTCATTACAAAGGGGCCGTTTTATCGTATTTTCCTTAACATTAAAATTCCACACACATGCATTTCAAGGGATCTAGTTGATGTGCCAATTAAAGCTGGGTTTTGAGTTGCCAACTACATGTTCATTTTAAGAGCCAACTGCTCTGTACATTTTCACTGCACTGTGGCTCTTAAATGGCACACATTAAATGAAGGGTTTTAATACAAATTTTTTATCACAACTATACTTCTCATGGAGCTTTTGTATACATGTATAGAACTGAATTTGAATATTTTTGAATGAGAAGTTGTCGAGATTAAACCTCGGACAAACGCTCGGTTCTGTAGCTCAAATGCAGCAGCTTTACATTCCATGTGTTTTCACACACATTAACTGTATAAGGGTTTTACTGTAATGCTGCAGCATGAACAGCTTAGAGGCCTAAATCGAAATTATGGTATGCCACCCCCTGTTGAAACACTGTGACCAATACTAGGATTGTTTACATGGTGATTTGTTAAAGATGTTTTCTACATGCTGAAATGGATTGTCTGAGATTTCACTACATGGAATGACTGTGTGTGACATGTTACATTTATACTGTTAAGAAGAGAAAAGACCTGCGTGCATTTAAACATGTCTAAAGCGGGTAAAGTTCCAAAAGGGGTTGTGGTCTGTATACTAAACAAACTCCAAAAGAACATTTGGGAAATGCCCTGATCAATTTTAGCTTGCAAAGAAGTGGAAAAGGGGAATAATAAAACTTTTTTTTTTTTTTTAACGCAGTTTGGTAAACTAGGATTATGTAATTTGTTTGCTGTTGTTTCTTTTGAAGTAGTGTCCTTGGGTTTGACCACTTGAGAAATTTAAAACGGCACTTTTGTATACATTCGACAGTATTAATTTGGAGTCACCTGTAAGTGTTTTTTTTTTTTTATGGACATGAAAGCTGACATGGATGCAACACGGTTTCCTATGTAACAGTATGTATGGTTCTACATCGCCATACTTGGTTACATGTTTACATTTGTACTTAAGTTAGTAAGTACAAATTAAAAAAATAACTTAAATGCACCACTTTTACAAAGATGTTTGATGGGATAATGAGTTCAATTTGTAGTTTTTAATGCAGTTGTTGTACAATTTTGCTGATATGTACATTCTCTTTAATGGAAGGTCACACCAAACTATGCAAAAATCTGCCAATTCACATGGTATTGCTTCCACTAAAATGCAATGCAATGATTGGCTGAAATCTTAAAGTTGAAAATGGACCCAAAACCACTTGGTGGTCCAGATGTACCGTATATTAAATTTACCAGCCGATTGATAACAGTTTTATGAAACCACATTGATGTTTCACTGTAGTTTGGCATATAATTTACATAAAAGAGATGATGACATATTGAGCAAATAAATGCTAGATGTTAGAAGTTGACATCGTGATGACCTTTTCAAGTATTATATTCATTGCCACACAAGTGCCTTTTTTTGTGTTTTTCTAAACAAATGTATGACATGGCTTCAAAGTGCATACTGCTCCAATAATGCATGAAGTACTTGACTAATTCCATACAAGCTGTACACGTGACGGTCAAATTTGAAATATCCAATTGTCTGCAGCCATCCTTATAATGTATGCCCAAGTCACGCTCCCCTATAGCCAGATTAACTTTTGTATATTAATCAGTCTAATAAAGTGGTGATTATTATATTTTTTGATGTTTTATTTTTGTTACTTTTAGCTACTGTAAAGACCAAAATATGTATCTTGAAATGTCAAAGACGCCAGAACAACCAAAGGATTACAATATAGCCTCACTGATTTTATGTTAAGAGAGCAGAAATATGAGCGAGGGAGGAGGTGACTCAGTCACACAAAGGTCGTAACTTGGATTAGCCTCCTGACGTCATGGGAACGCGATATGCATCTGAACTGCTTTTGACACCTCAGTAACCTAAACTCCTAGTGAAAATTATACTATGTTGTTCCACAGTATAGAGGAAGCTTGTGCTCGTTGTCCCCTTATGTTACAGCAAGGTCCCAGTGTTTTATTGAAATTAAATTGTTTGCTCTCCTCTTACCACTTTTCCAAAGTGGGAGTTATGTAAGGGTAACTTAGGAGGTACTACTTTCCCACAACCTATTATAGCTTTAAATCCAAAATTGGAAACACTTGACATATAAGTCTTATGTTATTTTTGCACATATATGTTTAACGTGACCTTCTGAAAAGCTGTAAACGGCACAAATTACATGCAGTGGAGCTTTCTCACAGAGTCCTATTCAGTGTACTGTAGAGGATTACTCTCCCAGCAGCTTACATAGGGGAGGTCTGCACTTCTTGTCACGGAGATGGATTTAACCATATCCACAGTTGTCAAGGGTCTCTAAGAGAGTCTAGAAGGATATTATAAGTTGAAATGCAGCAAACGCTGTATGAAACATCAGGATTCCCATGAACATCCTAAACAATGTTCCTTTTCTTAGAAACTGTCTTCCTTTGAAATGTGAAGTGACTTGACATTATCAGTATCTTTGTTTTATAAGAGGAAACATCACTGCAGTCAAGAGTTTTCTTGCAGCTAGTCTCATGCCCATTAGAGGAACTGTACCTTGCGGCTTTTCTGCACTGCCTTTAGAATTCAGCGTTCGTACATCTGTAAGTGATCCTGCAGTTTGACCTGCTTAACAATGGTAGTCTGGCCCTGAACACAGCGTGCATGTTTACAAGTCTATTCATAGACGTCACATAGATGAAAAATACATTTTAGTTTATTTGCTGTTCCTATCTGATCTTACACCAAGATTTTGTAAAAATGTAATAACAGTTAATGTGTTGATAACGTACCGTTTGAAATTGACAGTGGGTTTAATAATTGTTAAGAGTGGGAGAGAATGGGAAATGAAAACCTACTCAACTAATTGTAATAGGTTAATGGCAGAGAAAGCAGTTTCATTATGTAAAGATGGATGCACACTCTCGTACATTTTTTTTTATCAAAAAATTGCATCTAAATTGTATACCATAACTACTGAAGTTTTAAAGAAAGTCTCAGCTTATAGATTTATTAGCATCAGCAAATATGGAGGGCCTTATGTAATAAGAAATTGCAGTATAGAAATGTCAGCTACGTTTGAGATCATTTAGAAACATTTTTGTGGAAGTTTATCCATCAGTGAGTACATGTTTATTTTTTTTATTTTATTTTTTTTACTTTAGAGTGTTCTGCTCAGTACATATCCTAGTTACAATACATAATCTATTACAATCTAATAGTAATAAAAGACAAATGTTTACAGCATTTGATATGGTTGATCCATAAATAAGATGCTGATTTATCTGATTAATGTTATGTATTAATGTCAATAAATACACAAAACTATGTGACATTATAGAGCATAGTTATTTAGTAAGTCTAGGAGGAAGTAACTGAAATTAATGCGAAAAATAAAAATCTGCATTTTGAGTATCAAATACCCTCACAGTGTGTATTTAAACCACAAAACATGGACCGAGTAAAATTACATTTACATAATCATGGGTCGAATAAGGATTCGTCTAATTGTATTAAAGTATTTTCCTACTCCCTCATAAGTGTTTGGGTGTTCCCGCAGTATAACTAGATAAATGTACCATAATCGCATCACTTCAGTTCGGGAGCCACGAGGGCGCGCAACAGGGTTGTGCAATCGCGCGTTCAAGTATTTGTACCCACATGCTCGTTCGCAGAGCTCAGTCAGCATTTGACTCAGTAGTGGCAGGGGATCTAGGATTTCCACTTGTCAGTTACTCCCCGATACGAAATCAAGTGCATCCCCTCAGCTAAAAATGTCAAAGTTGGATCAGATCCTTATCCTCGACCCTCCCGTCGACCTCAAATTTAAAGGTAGGTGAATCGACGTTTCTCGACGCGTGGAATGTCCGGCGAGCGGTGGCGGAGAATTACCTGACTGAAACGGGTTCTTAAGCGAATTTCGTTGGTAGCGAGCTAGCTAGCGTTCACCGCCATTTTAAGTTAGCCAGGGACAAGACGGGCCGCTGTATCCTCGCACTTTAGTGACGTGGCTAGCCGGCGTGGCGTACCTTTTGACCGCCTATCATTCAGTACCAGCTACCTGACAACACCCAGTAATGCGGTGGAAGAATGTGGGGAAACTGTCAGTGGTTGTTGGATGGAATTAAAGCGAGCACATAACGCACCATGTCTGTCCTTTTTAATAGCAGCGCGAGCCACTAATGTTATGCTGTTGCTAGTGATGTTAGCAACAGCAAACTGTTGTTTCCTTGGGGCTCAGCCTATCCCCTGAAATGCTTACACTCATAACCCGGACGTAATATAGAATCAAAATTAACTTTTTGTAAGCGACACACGTCGGTGTCAAACCTGACACACCTCTGGAATACAGTCTGTCATCTTAAATTGTTTACCATTAAATAACTGCGAGTTTGAATGGCAAACTTGGCTAACTATGGTTTACAACCGTCACACAGTTTTCGGCAAAATTTAGCCTGTAGCCTATGTTAACGTTAGTTCGCTTTCTCCTTAATCCATTCAATACGTTATATATATGCTCAGTAAAATATGGCAACAGACAAGAGAGTTATCGCATTTCATTAATAGGAAACCAAAGTAATCCACACCTCACTACTGATTGCTTGTCTGGCAATGATAACGTTCAATGATGTGTCAGTTCACCGTTGGCTGACGATAGCTAGGCTAGCTTGCTAATCCAGAAGTTGATGTTAAGATAGCTACATTCTTAGCTGCTCTCCAAAAAAAAACAGAGTGTCCTGGTTTGCATGTGCAGACCCATCAACCTTTTCTCGTCGCTCCAGAAACTCCCAGGTGTAACGTCGGTTTAAGTGTATCACTCGTATTATTTCAACTGTTGCTCTCGTTATTAAGTGACCATTACGAGTGATCAAGTTAAGGACCAACAACAAAACTGTATTGCGCTGATCTATGTAGCTTCAGTGTAGGTAGTCTGCCAAGGGCATGGTGTTGTAAAACCATCCTAGGCCAGAACTATTTTCACCATTATTCATTTTGGCCCAGGATAATCTGCAATTCTTGTACTTGTGATTCACAGTTACTACTCTCTGCTGCAGGCGCGGTTGTCAATGAGCCACTGTTTTATTTTTGCTGAATGTACCACTGTTGTAGAACCCAAGAATCGTTGAGCCCATTGTTTTGTTGATCCTAAGAGGCTGATTGTTAGTTAGGACTAAGTATGAGTGCATACTGATTGTAGCCTGGAC
The DNA here is from genome assembly GCF_963514095.1 of Eutrigla gurnardus. Lineage (NCBI taxonomy): Eukaryota > Metazoa > Chordata > Actinopteri > Perciformes > Triglidae > Eutrigla > Eutrigla gurnardus. Next base: position 21,331,512 of record NC_139918.1, read on the forward strand.
ATGACAGGATTGTTGGGAAGGTCACCAGTTCAAATACCAGACCTGCAGGATAGTATAGGATGGGGGACAGTCACAGAGTGATTTTGGTGATGAGGTTTCCTATGTAAAGGTGATTTATCAAATCTATAGACGACATTACACAAGTCAGATCCACCTAATTATACCAACGTGACCCCACACCCATAATCGCTTTTGGGTTATTAATTATGTCTTTGTACCGTCAACCTGTTATTCAAATCAGGAAGCCTTTTTTGTTTTTTTCTTGTAGGCCTGTGACTGCAATGCAAAGACATGTGGTGGTGACTAGAGCATGCCAGTCAATTTGCAAAGGGATACAGCTTAAAAAAACAAGATTTGTGTCAAGTTTAAAACTAATTTAATGGTGCTTGTGGGCAACTTCCACAGTGAAAGCGCTAAAAGAGATGTTTAAGGAGTTTATGTCTGCACTACTTCGTGCTGTTTGTTTTGGATACATAAAGGTTTGAAATGCATGAATGAATGTTTCTTTTCAGCCTTGAATACATTGTTTTTCGTCTGATTACAGAGACATGGCCCATCATATTTTCTTATCTAATCATGGAGTGTACCTCCTACTTTTATCAGATTTAAACAATTAGGCAATGCTCCAAGTATACTTTTTCTGAGTAGTCACACGATTTACATTTTTTTATTATCAGGACAGGTTCAACTTTTACCATCTGTATACTGGATGCAAGGCTACATTGCAAAGTTATGACAAAGCTAATCATTAATTGATAATCTTTTATGAACAACTTGTTCTGTACGCCAGAATCGCTATATCGCATATCCCAATAAAAACGATGTTGTCAGGCTTCAAGTAATGGGGACTGCACCAATCTTCTTCCTATGAGGAGCCACTAGCAGCAACGGGCATAGTTAAGTGTGTCTAAGATGACACGGCGAGGTGACCATTCTACAATTGCGGCTCCTAAAGAGGCTAGCCGAAATGCTGCAATAGTGCCTTATTTTAAGTGCCTGCCCTTTTGCCAAACAGTTTCCAATGACATGACTGTTTCTGTGTAACAAACCATCTGGCAGGTTCGGTTTGAAGAAAATCCCAGTGGCTTGGTCTTGATTTAAAATGCAAAACAGTTGCAAATATATTGATATCTCTGCTTAGTAGGAGGATAACCACAGAGCTGACTTAAAGTTACACCAGTGCTACATCTGCCAGAGTGCAATTTGAATATTTCTCTTTACCACTTGCTTGACATGAAGGCTTGAGTCTGAATGCAATGTGTTATGCAAATAGTTTTTGTGCCTTTGCACAGGCTAATTGTTTACCCCCTGGTATGACCCAGCGTGAAACTAAATACTAGATTTATCAAATCTACGTTTAGGTCAAAAGAGAAAGGATAATCCAGTTGGGTGGTTTTATCACAGAGGAGAATGAAATGGTTCCTATTCTGTCTTTGAGAAGCAATATGAGGAGAAGAAAGATGACCATGGCACCTTTACTGTCACAGAGGCCGAGCTAAATTGGTCTGCGTGTATCTGAGTGCTGGTCTGTTTTAGAGCCTCTGCTGGGATTCCTCCAGCAGGCTAGAGGGGGCAGCCCTCCTTTCCTTGGCTGGTATTTTTAGAATAGGACTGGCCTGGGGGACCCTAACTCAGCATACATGCAACAAGATGAGAGAGCTGGTGCTAACGCTGCTTGAGGTGGCATCTCAGAGTGAGGCAATGGATACAGGCTATGTGGGTGTAGAACTGATGTGCACAACTGCTTTTCAGTGTTTTATCTGTTTCGGTCCTCATTTTAGTACTGCTCACAGTACCGCATAGTGTAGAAACGTATCTCGTTCAAATTCTTTTCTGCAGTAGTAAATACTCGGTCGTTTTAGGTCCACATTATTTTATTCTGTATTTGTGACCGAAAAGGGTTCAACAACCTTTTTTTTTAGTCTCATTTAAAGAGCTGGTGTTGCTCTTGGCTCCAGGCATGTACATGGTCTAGAGGAATGGTTTTCGAGTTGTATGGTCTGCTAATTCAAAGCATCAAATTGATCCCTATGTCAACTTAAGAAACTCAAGGCTTGGACATTCATAACTGCTCAACTCTGAGGCAGTTGATAATGATGGGATGCATTTTGACAAACAATGTTTATGGACTTCCACAATTGTATATTAGCAGGAATCATTTTTGTCACAATAACCAGGTATGCACAGCAGTTACCTTCTGTTGTGCCACTTGCTTCCAAAAAGATATCCAGGAAAAAAGCTAAGCTGTTGGAGGCAGGGATTGTGCATATAAATATCAGATGTTGCAGATGAGGTTTTTCAGGTTCGTAGGAATGCCTTTGTGACGCACCTGTGTTGAAAACAACACCCCAGTTGTTACCATAACTCTGCTCTATGTTAGCTTTAGCTGGGTGGAGCCACTCCAATCTGGTCATGCATTGCTTCTTATCTCCCTGAACACTTGGTGTGAGGGAAGGCTGAATGTAGGCTTTGTGAAAACCAGAGCTACAACAAATCTGTGAAAACGTATGGAGAGAGAGAGACGGGAAAGAAAATTTGAATGCTTTTATTTCTTGGACATTTTCCATGTTTGTATGTATGAAATGAATGTAAAGGAATTCTGAGAATAAGATGACAAATATTTATACTATATCTTGTAAAACAATTTGATTCTACTCTGGCAACATATTATTTGCATAAAGGTAGATCTCCTGATGTTTAAGTTACCCCCTCTTACATACTTCTACAAGCCATTTAATTATGACAGCGTATCTCATTTTAAATCATTTATTTCGATTATTTTAATTTAAAATATTTGCTTTTATCATTTATGTCTATGTGAAACTCTATAATTGACTGAAGTGGGGGGAAAAGAACAGCACCACCATATTACCATATATACTTTTACGTAAATCCACGTTAAGTGCTTTGCACCCATCAGAGTTTTGTCAAGTGCTTGGGGTTGGGATTGAATTTCATGGGATCATGGGAAACGTTTCTTTCCAGACTCTGAGCCTAATTGTGCTGATTGAGTTTTGTTTTAGTTGGCATCCAGTTCTGTTTTTGACATGATATGGCTTATCAAAGGTGGATGGTGCTGACCATGGTTAAGGACCTAATTTGAAGCAAGCTCTGTCACAAGATGGAGAGCTAACTGATCTTCGAGATGCATGACCTGAGCAGGGGAGGATCTTTTCATGGAGCTCCTGATCTTCATAAATGTCTCATGCAATGTTATACATTTGTAGGGTCTAGTACCTTATCAGTACTGGGTAAACAAGGTTCTCTCAAACCTGCCTTACAAATGAATTGGAAGTAAAAATCAGTAATGCTCCAACCAGGCAAATCGTAGGCATTAGTAGACTCTTTTTCAGACACTACAAAATATATTGAAAGTTATTGATGTATGTAGAAGTGACAGCGGCATTCTGTGTACTTCATCTGTCCCCTGTTTTCAGAAGATTGTAATATTATTACAGTAAATGTATCTTGCAATCCAGCTTCAAACCTAAGTCACTATTCAATTAGTCCTCTTAATCATATAGGCCTAATTTAGTTACAGTACTTTTTAAGTACTTTTTTGTTCCTTAGCATCAAAACACTGCAGGCCCTATTTGTCTTTCATGAATGAGATGTAACTTGAAATATTGAATTTCCTTCATTACTGCAGTTTCACTTTAAAGATGCAAGACATTAAGCTTTTGAAGTCTGGTATTCTAAAATCACAGAACAATTGTGTCCATTGCAATTTAATGCAACAGCAGTTAATTCCAGTTGTGGTGCAAGGATATATCTTTGTGTTTTATTTTCCATTTTACAGTTGTGCTGTGACGGGGTAGCAGCTAAATTAAGGAGATATAAATGCATAATATTTGTCATTCTTTGTCCATCAGGTCCTTTTACAGATGTAGTCACCACCAACCTCAAACTGAGGAACCCTTCTGACAGAAAAGTGTGTTTCAAAGTGAAGACAACTGCCCCACGCCGATACTGTGTACGGCCAAACAGTGGTCTCATCGATGCCGGAGCAACGGTCATTATCTCTGGTAAGTTTTTCATTCCTTTCGTTGAGTTTTTATTTGTAAGCTGTTCTTTTTTTAATTTATGTATTTTTAACCTTTTAGCCCACAAAATGTTGTTTTTAATAAAGTGCTGCAGGGATGAGGTATTTTTGTAGGCCGACACAGAAGTGAGAATTGAACCAGTTCCCTCAACAAATGGCCACTGGGATTTTTTCCTTTCGATTATTGTAGAAATGTTTAAGATACTTACATATTTGTTCAGCAAGATAATCTTCACAAATGAACACCCCTTTCGTATGTTTAAGTGAAAATGCAATCACTAGTAAAAAGCTAACTGAAGGCTATAAGCAAACTACACCACAGTCGCATGACTTCATGCATTTTTTCAACACAACTAAGCTCATGACTGACTTGTTTGTTACGGTTCCGTTTAATGGTTTAATTTTGACACATTTTAGCAACTGCCTTTTTACCAAATATAAGAGCTGCTGAATTCCCGTGCAGGATATTTACTAACAGATTTTTTCTCTCATCGAACTAAACATTTAAATCTCAAACTTTAAGATGAGGGAACCAGAAGAACGCATTGTCTTATTTGAGGACATATTCATGCTTGAGAGACATGGTGGGGAAACCTGGGAGTCAAACTAGCCGGTACATTGCAATATCCATTCTGCCATATTCTTTACCATACCAGAAAAATATTGTGTTCCAATACATAGTATGTGAAATCCAGTATGCCAAAAATACCAGGTTGTTTTACTGCACCTGGTTGTATTTTCCAGTGTGCAAGCCTGCAGGCTTTTCTGACTATTCTGACCCACAACCCACTGAAAATCCAGCTGACAGCAAGTATCTGTAGTGTTGATGCTAATTACTTTGATTTATATATAAACAAAGTATATAACGCTGCAAAAGTACTACTAGTCTACTCCTACTTTCTGTCATGGCTAATGTAAACACTCAAGAAGTTGAGACCAAATAATTCACATGAAAAAAAGACAAACCGCTATAATGTCATATGGACATGACTGACATGGGTTAATGATTCAAACACAGATGGTCCTCAGGTGAAAGGGAAGAAGTGAACACACCAGTATTTAATAGGCATTTAAGATAAAACATAACCGCATTAACACTCCTTATCAGCCTAAACGATTCATCTGAAAGGAGACATTTTCAGAAAGATAAGACATTTATTTGATTTCTCTAAACTTATTGTCTCCATGTGATTGGCGAGACCTGGATTTGGTCAGTGGTTGTCTGGGATGGGGACTGGGACTTAGGATATCTATACTGGAATGATAAAAATGTAAGAACACTGTAGCATTAGGGTCTATTATACCCATGCACATAATTTACTGATTTATTTGCCAAATTGGAATATAATAAAAGGAGACAACAGGCAAAACATCTAATTTCCTCATTGGTTTATTTAATGGACTATAATATTCATATTTTGTGATCACACTAGCACACAGGTCAAAAGATCACTGCTAAGTTGAAGGCAAGGTGTTAAATACTGTGGATGTGTGTGATGTATATACTGGATGTTGTTGGCTGTAACCACCACACCATCATTTGACACGTCAATGGCCACATTCACTTACCAGTGACTTACCAGTAACTTTCTTTTCTCTTAAAGATTTCACAATATATTCACTCGGTCAGGTTAATACTGCAATAGGCACTGGCCTTCAGTATTTTAGCATTAATAAATATTAATTTATGTAACCCAAGGGTGAGGAAACATATGCTCTATAATGCATCTTGCAAAGAGATGAGGCTCATTTCCAAAAAAATAATAAACTGCAGAGGAAGATGGCTTCAATTTTCAAATTTCTGTAAATATCTTTCTGCTTAAACAAAACCAATAAGACAATCATTTGGGGGGACACTGACTACTTTTTTTTTGGTTTTAATTCACAGCAGTTATAATGCAATAAAGACGAACCCTCTTGTCCAACTAGGTTATTGTGGTTGGATTTGTTTTGTAAAATTAACAAGTATTTTAGTCATTTAAATGGCTAATCTCCAACCATGCCATGTTGATTCAGCTAGTTGGCTACTGATAAAGGTTGAGTAGAACCAGAAGACCAGACACACGGCATCATGGTTAGCAGATGATGGTTACCTAATCAAAAACCCACAACAACATGAGGGCGATCAGATGTTGGAGATATGTACAAACCTGAGATGACCACATTACAGAAAGAACATTGTTCCCTTTTGGCTTGCAGAAGTGATCATTCATTCAGGTTAGGCAAATTAGATTTGTAACATTTTGAGAGGATGCGCATGCCCAGTATTTTGTTTGTGCTCCAAATCCCAACACTGAAAACCCAAAGGTAAAAAGGTAACTCACACAGATAATCAGGATTTCATCCATTTATTCTGGCCATGTCAAACATGCATGCCAACAAAAGTCATATAATTTGTACACAGCAGGTGGCAGGAGATTGGTTTAAAGGGTCACACGTTAATTAACCTCCTGAGGTCCCATATACATGTTTTTGGGTATGAGAGTACAAGTTAACAGTTTTAACTGAGGTTACAGGTTCTGTGATGCACGATCATTGTTTCCAACAGGATTTTGTGAGAGTATGGTGGGTGCAGATCTTGGGGGATCTGGGGGAATGTTCCCACATAAGAAAATGTTCTTACACCTTTAAGTTGAATGCATTAATCTGGGGCTCATTGAAAGCATAATTTATGAGGGTAGACTTGGGGAGAAGTTTGTGCTCAAGAAAACGGTTTAAAGGTTGTTGGACTTTACGAGCCTAATAACTACACAAAGTAGATCAAATTAGCTCCACCTGTACAAGCTGCAATATTAAAGTGTTGAACACATTAATAAATCAATTATATGTCAATGAAATAGGCCTACCATAAACGTATTACTTGAAATGGGCCCTTCTGAATAATGAGTATACGTTTACTTTTCAGAGTATACTTTTTGACCTCCCAAGCCATTTTGTTATGAAACTATGGAACAAAATACTTTGGCAGGCTGCACACAGTAGTGGTCAACCGATATGGGGTTTTCAATGGCCGATGCCGATATTTAGAGAGCAGGGCAGCCATATCGTGTTTTTGTTATCATATTTTATGTTGCATCTCTGTGCACATGATAAATAAAGAACCTTGAACCTTTTTGTTTGTTTTTTTGCATCTGATAAAATACAACAATTTAATTAATTACAACAAATGAGACACAAAATTGCTATAGGGGGTGGGACCCGCTGACGCTAGAGACCTATTACAGATCAGCGGTGGGACCTCAATTCAGGCTTGGGGTGTAAGCCGAACTGGACCGGGCCTTTTTAGAATAACAATGGCACGCTCGTCACGCCGCCTTTGAGAGCTGCCCCTGTGGTCGCGTGCGCCTCGCGGGCTCCGCAGGGCTGCCTACAGATGTGTCTGCGTACATTTTTTGTTTATTGGCCTTGTGAGCGCAGGCTTTGGCCGATGCTGATCATCTCAAAAAGCCATTAATTGGCCAACCGCTTAATTGGTCGACCACTAGCACACAGGCCTACTTGCCCAGTAGGCAAAGTAGGCCTTGTGTTTATTTACTATGCAGATATTTTTTTACTTAATATTTGATATTAACATTTCATCTATTTCTGTGTTTGCTGGTCAGACTATGTAATAGAGGTGTAACGATTCATTCGATTAATCGATGAACCGTTTGTCAGTCCTATCGATTCTACTAAATCCATCTGCCAAAATAAATAGAAAGAATCGCTTTGGCTTCAGCAATAATCGATATAAATGCATTTCTACATATGAATCGTGATTCTTAATTATGATTCATGTTTTAATACGTCTAAGACAATCTCTCCCCTGCCAGCATTCTAATGAAAAATGTTAAAAATAACTGAGCATTACATTTTTGTATTCAGCATAAGGACTAAGTTTTTATAGAATAAATATGTTAAATAAGTAATTATGTGGTCTGTTTATTTTTTCACCTTTCAGAAGAATACATATAGTCTCACTCGCATTATTGCATGTTTATTTCATGAATATAGAATTTTGGTTACAAGTTACTGAATTGAATCGTGGTTTACAGAATCGAATCGAATCGTTACAAAAAAAAATGTCCTTGAATCGAATCGCCAACTACTGTATCGTTAATCGAATCGAATCACTGTGAAGCCAAAGATTCACACACCTATTATTAAGTATCAGCAAATGTCTGAGTGTTGTGATCACTTTCACTTCTGCCATTATCACGTTGGGTGAAAGATGTGAGAGCATTGCTACTGAGGTGGACCACAAACATCCCTGCACAATCTGTAGCATTTCAATAACTGTGTAGTTCAGTATTTGGTGAATATTTCTTCTAGCTTTTTTTGTCCACTCTAACCATTTTCTCCTCTGCTTAAATAACTCTTTAGTCTCTTAAAAGTCATCCTACCTACCCCTAACAATTTTTCACTTTAGGAACTCACTCAAGGGCTAAGATATTTTTGTAAATATCTTTTATCTCTAACAGGATTTAGTCTTAACTGTAAGCAGAAATTCTTCTTATTCTTCTAATTCTAATAATTTTCTTAGAACTTTGTCACAAGAAGCAGCTCTTTTGTGAATACAGCCCCTGGACTCTAAAAGCTTGTATGTGTTTCAGGAAGGGTTCCGCTCATGTTTTAAATGTTCTGCACATTGAAAATGTATCCCCCATACGTGTGGTCTTCGTGAAGTCGATAATAAAGTTGTGATTTATTGAGAATAAAGTCATAATATTTAAAGAAGAAATCTCCTTGGCCTGTATTCTGCTGTACTGTGCATTTAAACTGTGCTCTGCTAATATGGTATTATTCCCTTCATGCCATCTGACAGGCACATACAAAATTTGGGAGCGTAACAAATTTTCAAAAAGCAGCTTCTCTTCATCAGAGGTGGAATACCAAAACAGAAAAGACTTCTGATCAGGCATAAATCTCACCATCATGTGGTTTATTGTACACGCAAATATGAACTTCACCTCCAATAAAGTGCAACTAAAAACTGCTTCCCCAAGCTTTTCAGAAGTACACAGGGTCAGAGTGCGGCAACGCATACCATTCTAGAGAAAACAACCAAAAGTTACATGCAGGCGATTGAGGAAAATAATCGTTGGCAAGGAAAGCCTCGTCAAAATAAAGCTTCAGTTGATGGTGGTAAAAGCAAATCTAATAATAAAAATGTGTGTCATTGTTTAGTCCTACATTCAAATGCACAATAAAAACCTCAACACCATCCTTTTAAAAGGGTGTGAGGGGAGGTACCACCCCCATTGAGCACACTCAAACTCTCACCTGCCCACTCCCATATACCAATGACCCAACTTCCATTCTTCTTCATGCTCTAATGAAAGCCACCTGGCTCCAAATTATGTTGACAAGGTTGTTTGATCAAAACTTGTGATTTTGGGCTATTTAATTCATAAATTGAATTGAATATTCAACATTTTTTACATGGCGTTGTGATTTATGGGATTTATTATGCTGAATGTTAAGGTACATTTTTTTTCCTGTGCAGAAATGTCTTTGCTCAAATATTTTAACATGGTTCATCTTTCCTTTGCAGTCATGCTACAGCCCTTTGACTATGACCCCAATGAGAAAAGTAAACATAAATTCATGGTGCAAACGATTTTTGCCCCGTCAACCGTTTCTGACATGGATTCATTGGTGAGTGATTTTTATTTACTTTTTAAGACTTTTTAGCAAATGTCTTATTTAGAATGTGTATAACAAAACAACTGCTTTTAACAGCTGTGTCACTAGCCATAGCCGTTTGGAAATCCACACACTTTTAGAAATTAGGATGCACTGAAATTGGACCCACACAAATATGCTCCCATGCTTGTGTCTTAGCTTGTTCCCACAAAAATAAACAACCAAAACAGTCACAATGTAAACGGTTTTCCAAACAAAAGGCTAATTTGAATATTTTTTATAGTAGATAAGCCAACTGATGTGCAACCTGATTTTAACTCCCCATGTATCCAAACGATATTTTGCGTCCTGCTGTAAGAAGTCAGTAGAAGCAGATCAGAATATTATTTATGCTACAGAAAGTGAACACCAAAATGGAGTAGAACATAAATAAGTTCATAACCATCAATATGGCATTACGCAAAACCTCAAACACTTGAGATACATTCTCAGTTGTCCACCAGAGGACAGCAAAGGCATAGCCAGTCACATACCCTGAAGTCATGTTCATGAACTGGCTTGTTTTGAATGAACACAATGAGCATAATCCAGGAAGTGTCGAGGATCAAATGTCTCCCTGGTCCTGATAACTTAACTGGAATAAGGTTTCTGTTTTAAAGATTCATTATTTCAATGGAATTCTGTGTTTTACCTTTCACTTATGGCATCGTTTTTTTCTTTTACTTAACCTTAAAGCAATGATCTGCTTTATGAGCACTTTAAATTATAAGCACCTTTGCCATTGAGTGTCTAAAAATCACAAAACAAATATCTCAGAGTTTAAGAGCTGACTTATGGAAATGTGTCCCCTCAAAATACAGACCTAAAACCATTGGAAAATGTACACTTTTGAGAGTTTCTTGGAAAATGAGACTATAACCATTTTTTTTTTTTTTTTAAATCAAGTTGCACATGTTTTATGTAATGTCGTGTGTGTGTGTGTGTGTGTGCGTGTGTGCGTGTGTGTGTGTGTGTGTGTGTGTGTGTGTGTGTGTGTGTGTGTGTGTGTGTGTATGTGTGTGTGTGTGTGTGTGTGTGTGTGTGTGTGTGTGAGAGCAGCTGCTAGCAGTTTGAGTTGATGAATAACATGCCTATTTTTCATATCCACCAGTGGAAAGATGCAAAACCCGATGATCTCATGGATTCCAAGCTGAGATGTGTCTTCGAGCTGCCTTCTGAAAATGATAAAGTGGTAAGAGGTGCTGCTGCACATTAAAAAACAAAAAAAATTGTATTCACACGTCCACATAATTTAAATCATGACCTCTATGACTTTTGTCATATACTCAACTTCGAAAATTTTCCAGAATACCAGCTTTCCATAGAGACAAAAACACAGCTGCAATGTCCAATAAGTAGGGAATGCTATTCTAATGGAAAAAAATGGCCAGAGCACCATATGCCAGGTGCAAAAATATAGAAAATGAACAAAACCTTCTGGTTTCTCCCCTTGAATGTGCATTTCTCTTGTTTACTTTTTGTGCTTGGGAATGGGGATGTTTGTGAATGCTAGCTGCCCCTCGTTAATTAACCGTTAACCGATACGATTAGTGCTTTGCATGCAGGGGTTCTGTGGTTGAAAGTGCCTAACAAGCTGCTCAGCAGCAATTATAACCCCATGCATAGATATATACTGCCAGCTGCAGCATATGTGCAAAAACAGGCAATTGAGTCCCCAGTTCACCCGTCTGCCATAGTTAGCTGCCACCTTGCATTTTCTCCCCTTCTGGTGGACCACCATAGGACCTTTGGAAAACACATATTACAGACAATGGCAAGAGAAAATCTAATTTTACCTTTACCATTTTATCTAATATATTGAGCCTAAATGGGCTGCACGGTGGTGTAGTGGGTAGTACTGTCGCCTCACAGCGAGAGGGTCCTGGGTTCGATTCCCGGCCCGGGTTCCTTCTGTGTGGAGTTTGCATGTTCTCCCCGTGTAAGCGTGGGTTCTCTCCGGGTTCTCCGGCTTCCTCCCACAGTCCAAAGACATGCAGGATGGGGATAGGTTAATTGATGACTCTAAATTTCTGTGATAGACTGGCGTCCTGTCCAGGGTTTGTTGACTAATTCAAATTAATGAAAGTTGACCACATTTTAGGTACACATAAGAGGATGGAGGCATACAACGTGCCTACATGTGTGACGACTCAGCATAGCATGTCCACCCTGTCTGTTGTCAGATGGGAGTGATGCGCTGTTACATTACCACCAGCACTAAAAGCTCTCTGTGATGCAGAGCTGATTGGTTGAATACACATATATTTCTGTGTTAGTTTTTGCATGGTCAATGGAAGAGTTCTCTTGGGATTCATCCACCGTTTTAGTGGCTCTCTTTTTATGATCTGGGTCTCCTCTGCACGCACTGTAATTGTGTTGAGAATGTTGGGTTGAGGAAGGTCATGTTTAGCCATGCTCTAGTAGTTCAGGAGTTTCTGCTTTTAGATCTGGTCAGATCAGTGTGTTCAGTGCTGAGGTATTCTGGAGATGGAGAACAGGCCTCGGGTAAGATATGCTGACATTCCAGGAGCTTCGGGTCCTGCCATGAGAGCAATATGTGTAGCAGATTGTGGTCTGCAGATAGAACCTTGGATCAAGCATTTTGTTGTGCGAGGACTCCTGCATCAGCCTCTTGGTGTTGGACAGTCTGTCATCATGGCCCACCATCTGCTTGCATATACCAGTACCCCCGCTAATGCGGCAAGCATTTTCTGTGAATGAGAATGACTTGCATGAAAAATTCTGAAAAACATGGTATAGCACCGATCCTTTCTTGATGTGTGGTGCATGACTTTGGGTTAACACTTTGTTTCTGACTGTGAAATGCTAGAATATCAGAAGAATATTCATGAAGGTTATTCTTTTTTTATTATTTGTTATTCATTGTAGAGTAGTACTTTTTTTTAAATAAGCAAAACATATCAGACTAATTTAAGAAGAAAGGGCAAACTAATGTATAGTGTAAAAGAAAAACTCCCCCATAAAAGGTTACAAATAACCCAATACTAGGTCTAGGTCTTTTTTAATATCTCTTTGATGACTTGTTGTATTGAGGAACACTCTCAAACACTCTGTCTTGCAGCAACTTAAATTTAGCACATTTTACCTCTTTCTGCTCAGGGCCACTGTTATATGGCCATATTTTGGCTCAGAGTTTTCTTTTTTGGCAATCGGTACAACATCGGCATTCAAATAGTCATGTAGCCGTACACTGCGGCCGCAAGCGCTTCACAGCCTAAACAGAGACTGGAGAGGAACTCTTTTCTTCTTCCAAAGTGGGAACGGCAGAAAAAAGTTAGAGAACCACTGGATTAGATATATCATGCAGCCCTACTTCAGTGGTGTGTCAATATATAATAAATCTATGAACATAAGTTCCCGCCTGAGAACTCCAGTCACACGCACACACCAGCTCTTGCATAAGGTAGGATATGATAGGAGATCCTGATGATTGCTCTACCACCTATTAAGTATCATTTACTCCTGGGCCTCGATGGGCTTCTAACGCTTGTCTTGGATTGTGGTACAATGGATAAAAACATCATATCCTGTTTGTGTATCGATTGTCAAACCTCATCTACAATACAGTTGTTGCAAGTCCATTACAAAGCCCTTCATTTCCTCCTGCCGTCATGTTGTCTGTCCCACAAAAGGAAGCCACATCAAACGTGACTGCTGGAGGGCCGCATTTCCTCCCTGGTCTCTTTGATCTGGTGCTATGAGCTTCTGGGCCTCGGACAAGGCTTTCTTTCTTTGGCACAGGCTCCCGTCTAGAGGTTAACCTCCCTCCTTAGCTCAAGGCATGTTGGATTTCACTTCAGCGGTTCTCTCTCTCCCTCCGTTTGTTGGGCAGAATGACGTGGAGGTGACCAAAGCAGCCCCAGTGATGAACTCTGCGAAGGCCGACTCGTCCACCGCCACGGTGCCTGCCACTGCCTCAGTGGACGATACAGAGATGAAGAAAGTGTTGGAGAAGTGCAAGAGGCTGCAATCTGAGATGAACAAGCTGACTGATGAGAACCGGCAATTAAAGGTGTGTTGAGAAATGATGTTCATAACGTGACGGAACACTGTGGTTTCAAAGGCCTTTGCTACTCCGACGAGTCAAGTCTGTTACAAAGCAGTAGAGTTACCAATAACGGCAATGGTTGCCAGGAAATCAAATCAGCTCAATGTAAGCATTGCGTTGTTAGGGTCTTGTTTCACATTGTGATTGCAGTGCTTACTGTGTGTATTTATACCTACCTATGTTTGCAATCAAAGAGAATTTAGCAAATGCACAAAAGCAGCCGTCGACGCCTAACTCACAAATGAATAAGCACCGCACACAGGAAGCCAGGTCGCTACCGTTTTTGACTACACCACTACAGATCTGACTGTTTCTTGCTCTGCTCCTCTTCCTCTGTTACAGGATGATGGTATTAGAATGAGAAAGGCACCCCGCTCAGACCACATGGCATCAAACTCAACAAGCCTCCTCGGCCGAGAAGCCAGTACTGCTTCCCTGCCCTCCCTCCTCGTCGTCATAGCAGCCATCTTCATAGGATTCTTCCTAGGGAAGTTCATCTTGTAGACTGGTAGATGCATGCCAGCCGTATCCCCCTGCCCCGGCTCCGGAATAAAACAGGCCTGGAAAAAAAAACGAGAAGTCTTTGTGTTGACTTTGCCATATCATTGGTAGCGTGGCCGACACATCTGTACAGCATCATTCGAAGGCGTCGCCTTTTTACAATCTCACACCGTTAGTACACACAGAGTTGAGAAAAGAAAGGCGACAAAGTGATCGCTCCCTTTTTTTTTTTTCTGTTTTTTGATGGCTGGATTATACAGTTAATGTGGTGGGACAATGAAAGTTGTATACTATCAGTCAACATGGAAGATGCACCTAGAGTGAACCTTGACCCAAGAGGCAGTCACAAGATTGGATTTTTTTTCTTTGTTTTTAATAGGAATTGAATGGAATGTTAGGTGTCTTGTTAATGTTGTTTTTAAATCCTTTTAAACAAAAAAGGAAAGAACTTCCATCAAAAAGACCTCGCTACCTGTTGCTGGATTGCCTCTGAAGTAAATTTGTTCAGTTTGTAATTTCTACTTCTTGTCTTGGAATGTTCAGGTCCAGCTGGGGATAATATAGGTGCCTCCTTCTTGTATGTTTCTATCCTTTCCTTTTCCTCACAACACCAATGCAGACTTTATATATTATTATTGTTATTATAATTATTATTATTATTATACAAATCATCTCTTCCTTCTGAGGCAAATATTGACTGAAATAAGGTCTCCATTCTTAAAATCCCATGGTATTAAGCATTGAAGAAATAAAAATGAAAAAAAAAAAATGGTTTCCTGTGTCTCCCCATTCAGTGTTGCACTCATTATTCATAAAGCCGTCCACGTTTTGTATTAGATATTTAGTACAAGGACATAAAAATTAGAACTAGAATCGCTTCTTAGGTCAAGTCATCTGCTTTATGGGCTTGAAAACTTGACGAGTAAAGTGCTTTGTTTACTGACCGGATTAATCGAAGTGGAAGTTTGGATTCCTTCTACTTCTTTCAAATTTAGTGAGGAGATTCTTATACATTTCATGGTTTCACGTTTCATTAAATGAGGTCTGTATTTTTTAGATTGTTCTGTCAACGTAATTTGGGACATTACCGCATGCTGGATGGCAGGATCTGCCAGTGGTCATTCTTTACCTCATTTCAGTCTGATGGCTAAAATACAGAACCTTTTTACAAGTTGCTTATTTTCCCTAAAAGTGAAACCTGCAATGATTTTATTAAAGCGTAGTATGATTCATACCGAGTCGTGGAGTACAGGGTAGCGTGGGAAAAGCCCACTGGATTTTTTCTTCCTCTTCTTGGCAGTCAGCCTTTGCTGGGTCTATATGGCAATAGTCAGCGACGTTACATAATTCTAAATGAGGTGCCAGCGGAGCTGTGGTTGGATTAATAGTTTTTGCATCTGAGATATTCAACCGAGTTTAGTTTATCACATCAGGATTTGCATACACACGGATATTTGCGTATTATTTCCGATTAAGTTCCAATTAAGTTCCTTTAATATTAAAAAGTCTTAAACTGCATTTTCCAGTATTCAATTTTATGGCTTGTTTTCAATATGAATATTTGTCCAAAGGCATCAAGCTAAAGTTAAAGGATAGATTCATAACTAAAACTGTGCACACAGAAGACAAACACCTGCTTTGTCTAACATTGTGGAAATTAGCGTGCAGGCAGCATTTCCACTCCCATGGGTGTAGAAACACCCTGAAACAGCAGTTTGCATATCGATAGTTATGACCCACCAATGAGAAGAACGACAAAGAAGAGGTTCCCCGGCAGCGACAGACCAGGAATCTTTCTTCAGCGTGCTATTCTAACATTTTTCATGTGACATTTTTGAAAACATTTTTATGATTTAAAGAGATTTATTATAGGGGACTACAGTATAGTTTGCTTAATGAGTGAATTTTGACAAACTATGGTATGACTTTTTTAATAAATACTTTCCTAGTATAATATACTATGACATGTTTTATTACATGCTGTTCTATGACTTTTTAATGAAACTTTGATGCCACACTAAACATTTAATGACATACATCTTATTTTTTTGTATACCATAACATCTTTATAGATTTTTATGGCATACTATGCTACGACATTAATTGAACATTTAAGAAGTCAGAATGGATGGAACTATGGATTAAAAATAATTTAAATATAAAGTATGTAAAAATGACATAAAGTCAAAGTATGATTTCATACAAAAGTCATGTTATATCAGCCAAAAAAACAACCAGTAATTAAAGTGAGAGACCAGGCTGAGGTATACAAAAGAAAAAACGGAACTGAAAACAAACCAGCACTGCGTTAGGAACTAATGTGAAATCCGACAAGGAACCAACACAGAGGACCTGACATCTGAAAGAGGGAAAGCACACAGACTTGATACACAAGGGACTGAACTAATGGAACACAGGTGAGAGAGAAAACAGGCGGGAAAAAGACAAAGGCAGGAAGAAAAAACAGAAAAGACATATGGGGAGAGTGACTTTCAAAATAAAACAGGAAATAACCTACATAAAAACACCCTCTGACTTTTTATGAAAAGTCATAAAATAGTGCGTCAAAAAAGTTAAAAAAAAAAGTCATAGTATGTCAAGAAAAAGTCAGTGTAAGAGTAACAGTTTGTGGCTCGCATCAGTGGCACACACACACACGGTGATCGTTAGTCATATCGAAGATGTTTATTAAAACTTTTCTCTGAGTTTTGTCAACATAAGAATGACTCGACCCACAAGAATCCATGTGATGAGCAGCTACAAACAGAATCTCACATCACAAATGAACTGATTCACAACTGAAAGTGGGGGGTGGTTGAAAAAGAAAGTGGGTGATATATTGTGACTCCTCCATAAATGATTGCACAGACACTTTCATATTTATGCACATGTTCATGGTCTCTGAATTACGGAAGCGTATTGCATTCACTTGAAAAAAAAAAAAAAAACTTTTTCTGAGTAATTTATTTTTTGGTTTGTTTTTCGGGGTAATTATTTCTGTTTTTCTGAGTAATTTTTCCCACCTGTTTTTCTGAGTAATTTTTTTCCTGTTGTTCTGATTAATTTTTTTTCCCTGTTTTTCTGAGTAATTTTTTTCTGTTTTCCGTGGTAATTTTTTCTCCCCTGATTTTCGGGATAATTAATTTTTTCTAGTACATACGCCGCCGAAGGCGATTCCGGCGCCTCAGCTGCACACCGTGCGGATCCAATATTTTCAGCAGTCTCCTGATCGTCTCTTGAGTCACCACGTAGCCAGCCTGAATGCATTTCAAATGCATCATCTTGTATCCATGGAGCATGCCATATGTCCAGCTGATCCTGGAGAAACATTGCTATGTCTAGGAGATCTAAATGCGCTGTCCTTCTGAACAACCGCAAAGTCTTCAGGTGCCAGGAGGAAAAAAACATGACCACGAAAAACACCGGAGTAAAAAATTACCACAAAAAACAGAAAAAAAAATTATCAGAAAAACAGGAAAAAAATTACTCAGAAAAACAGGAAAAAAATTACCACGAAAAACAGAAAAACAATTACCCCGAAAAACAAACCAAAAAATAAATTACTCAGAAAAACGAAAAAAGTTTTTTTTTTTTTTTTTTTCAAGTGAATGCAATACGCTTCCGTACAATACGCTTCCGTACTGAATGACAAGGAATTAGAATTAGAACTACTAGAATGTTTCTTCAGTAAATGTCACATGATTAGACACCATTTGATGGAAACAAAAAATTGTAAAACACAGAATTTAGAAAAATTTTAACAGAAAACACGGAATTTGGGAAAAAATAAAACCGGAATCTTGAAAAAATGAAAATGGATTTCATAGGACCCTTATTCCATATACTGTATGTTAAGTGGCATGACAAATAAGAAAGCAGATATGCTTAGTTGGAGATGGCTTTTGGTATTTTGCAGTCGAGGTGGCTCTCCTGTGGACTTTGTCTTATAAGTGTGGCTCTACTGGAAAACATAGTGAGGATCACTGCTGTAAGGCAATATTTAAAGAAACTGTTGTAACACACAGAAGTGTATTTACTGTAGACGGTGACTATCCACAAGCACCCTCCTCAAGACAGGAAGCTTATTGTCAAGAGTTTGTGGTCCAAAAAAGTTTCCACACATCAGATTGTGTTTTTTTGCAGAACCAAGAAATGATAGTTGTAGTTGAATACACTGTACAAAATATACTCTCAGGTCTGTATGTATAGACATCTTTGTGTATTTGTGGAAACACAGACAGGTTGGTCTTTGGTTCCACTCTAAAGTGCTAAAGTTTCTGTGGTGCAACAGTGTCAAGTCTTTGGTAGCTGAAAAAGGAGTCCAGAGGATCAGGGGCACCAGTTTTCATCCTCTTTCACATCAGAAAAGCAAAATGTTCTAGATTTGCTGTCTGCTCTTGTAATCCACACTCGTCTTATGTAGGGAAAAGACAACCAAACAGCTCTCTAGCTTTGCCAGCTGAGAAGCAGAGCTGTGACGAATACGGCGAGAGGCACCGTGACGTGTCGCTGGCCACCTCTGTGCCGTCCCGTGCAGTCATTGTGGTCCCGGAGACGCCTGTCGATGTCGTCCAGTCTGCTGGACTCCGACTGCTGGCTGCTCGCCGAGCACTGCACCAGGGGCATCTGGTAGGAGGTCGCCCGCTTCTCCGGCCGGTCCGGGCTGGAGCCGTCGCTGGGACGCTGGCCGTTGTAGAGCAGGTAGCGGCCGTGGCTGTCCTGCTCCATGCGGAACAGCTCGTACTCTGTGTGGGGGAGCCGGATGCCCAAGGCCACGCAGCCGTTGGTCAAGGTGACGTCCTGCTCCACCCCGGCCTGCCAGGAGCCCTGCACACCACACTCGTTACCGTTGAAGACGTTGAGGAGGGAGGTGGTGGCAAAGTCCATGGGAGTTACTCTCATGTGGTTCACTAGAGAAGAAAAGACAAGACATAACTTCTAGGGTGCTTTTCATGATGCGGAGGAGATGAAGCTGCCAAATACAAATTTGGATCCATTCTGCCTTGTATCAAGGGTTCAGGCTGGTGGTGGTGGCGTTATGGTGTGGAGGATATTTTATTCTTTGCACACTTTGGTTCCCTTAGTCAGTTGAAATCTGGCCTCATCTTTAATCATTTAAAAATAATATTACTAATAAAAAACATACAAATAATTGTTGGTATTAACATTTGAAGAATAAAACATGAAAATATCCATAAGTTACCTTTGAAGACAAAGTCTGTCCCGCCCATGACACGCGTGGAGTGGAGCCCTCTGCTGTACCGTCCGCGGGCGTAGATGGTGAAGGTGGGGTGTTTACAGATGGGGTCGGAGTAGTGGTAGTAGTGGCCCTCCCACGTGTGGTTGTTGTCATGGAAGATGAAGTGACGGGTGAGGAAGAGAACCTCGGGGCGAACTTCGCAGCGCTGGCTCACCCACTGACCGTACAGCCCGACGGTCAGGTCGGCCCGCGGCGGCAGGATGGGCGGGTGGAACTCATCCGAGCGGAAGATGATACGGCAAGCGATGCAGCCGTGGTCGTGGTTCTGAAAGAAAGGGAGAGAAAAGGTGAGTCTACTGGGACATATACTATGTCTGCTTTACAGGGTAGAAATACAGGGTGAAGGTGTATTTATAGGCATAGTGACGCATGAAATATATGATTCTAATCCCTCCATGAAAACTCACTATCTCATTTTAAGAGCCTTGACGGGGTTGAAAGTTCAGGGAAGAGTCTAGAGGAAGCTGTGCATGGTAGATAGGTGCAGTACCTAAAAACTGACTTTACATGTCATGGATAGCTATCCCATTAGAGGCAGTTCCACTGACTTTATTCCTTCAAGGCTTAAGAGTAGCTGAGGGAAGGAAACTTCTCTGTACATGGAAGTGAATCTGTGGAATAGATTGCCAGGAAATCTTAAATTCATAAGCAGCTTGGAAGAGTTTCAGGCTGGCGCTTGAATGAATTGGCTCAGTATATATTCACACTAGGATATTATGTCTGACAACAGGGTGCCTTCATTATATTTTTTTCTGCTTATGTATTGAACATGTATTTATTGATTTAGGGATCAATCATACATTCCAACCGACCAGTAGGCTTCTCCCAGACGTCCTAAGGGTTCAAGGAGATTCATCTGGCTCGAGCATATCAGAGATACATTTGGGCCGAGAGCCACAGAGTGATTTGTAGACAAGCAGCGAGACTTTGAAGTCAATTCTCTGAGCGACTGGTTGCCAGTAGAACGGGTATAATGTGGTCATATTTCCTAGTTTTCATCAAGACCCTTGGCAGCGGCGATCTGAAAGTGTTGGAGCTGCTGAAGAGCTTCTTTTTTTTTTTTAAAGCCCTGAGAACAGACCAATGCAGTAATCCAATCTTCTGGAAATGAAGGCAGATGGTGGTAGTAGTAAGCAAATGAAGTGACTGATGTATTACTTTGTTAGAAAAATGTTACATTTACCAAGTTTTCTTACAATAAAAATAGTAAATTGTCACTAGAAAATGACTGCAAGCAGGAGATAAAATTACTTTTTTTTTTACTTATCAAAGACACTAACATCACAAAACATGGTTTTACAGCTAATTATTTAATCTTGTTCAGAATAGTATAAAAGTGTCTATTATCAGCATGTTTGACCATTTGGTGGGTGAGATTTCTCCACTGAGACAGACTGATACTGGACTTTTGAGGCCAATAGCAACACTGGATTTATTTAGAATCTCAAATGTAAATAAAAATACAGAATGTTTTTCCCACATGATTACGTATCCCTAAAAAACCCTTAAATTCACACTTAAAGGCGCAGTATGTAGGATTTAGTGGCAACTAGTGGTGAGGTTGCCGTTTGCAACCGACTGAATACTCCTCCCCCTTTCTAAGCACGTCAGGGAACTATGGTGGACTTCAGGTAACAATACAAAGGCAAGCTCACACTGAACATCACTGTTAGCGCTGAAAGCTTTAATCCATTATCAGAATATTGTATCATAAAAAACGCTGGCATCTGTTCAGAGGTGAAGGAGGAAAAACTATTTCCTTCAGTCTGAATCTCTTGAGTGTTGGAAGCCAGACAAGGTTCCAGCATTTTCTCAGGGTGATCACATCATCTTACAGTAAAAGACAGATGTCTGGGTGAACTACAACCATGACAGCGGGAAGTCAGACAGCGGACAGGCTGCTGAACTTTCATGCTGCTTATGAAACAACAGCGGGATGTCCTTTCTTCGACCTCATATTGACAGAAAGAGTCTATCAAGGACCATCAATCATGTTGAATTCATATCATCTCTGGTTTGGTGGAGCCCCAGAGCAGCATGTGATCACAGCATCCACAGACAGGACAGCTGGAGGTCACGGCTGCAGCAAAGACTCGGGGGCCTGACGGATCCGGAGCTGGAAGCCATCATACTGTATTCCACAAAAAATATCTTCCAACTCCAGGGAGGCGGTAGAGTTTTTCTTATTTGAGGGTGGTCAAAAACATAAGACCTAATCCCGCCAACCTAATCACTCTTTTCCCAGACGACATATGGAAGATGACACAGATGAGATATTCTGGATCCCTAACAGCCTCAGAGGGAGGAGGTCCACGGGACGACTGGAAGGAGGCTTCCGCTGAATGCAGCCCTGTGTGTATGAGTGTGTTTTACTGCACTTTTTTAGTGTCAAGTGTCTGAGGAACACATATGTACTGTATGTATATATATGCAAAGAGCAAAATATGCATGTATATTTTAACACACGTGGGTAAACAAGAAAAATGTGTGGAAAACGTGTTCCAGATCTGCAGGAGCTTTGAGGCCATAAAACACAGACAGCCTGTCTGAGCTTTAAAGAACTGGCCTGGCCTTGAACATGTCTTCCATCTATTGATACTCATCCCCCCGCTTTTTCCACGATGCTCAGGCAATGAATAGGTTTAGTTTCCATTCATCCTGCCATTTTCCTACATTTATAAATATATACATTGGAAGCAAATAACAAATGATGAGAAAATTGATTATTGTGCTTTCCATAATAATCATCCTTTGGTTTCCTTGATACCTTTCTGATGCACACTGTGGTTCACTATCCTATCTTTGACTGTTCAACTGTCTTATATGAGAATATTTACTGTAAATAAAAACATGACATGCTCGTTCCTGTTTTCAACACCTGCAAACGCTCCCTGAGAGGTGGAAAAAAGGTCTGTAAAGTGCTCACTGTTGCTTGTAAAGCTTATGGTAATAAATGAAGGTGACTTTATAATCAACTCCTCTCTTCCCTCATGTGGACTGGAGGCAATAAGACAATAATGTTCAGAAATATTTTAGTAAGAAAGTCAACCTGATACAGTCCTCCTTCCATCATGCCCTGTAGAAATTACACCGAGTAAAGCACATAAAAAAGGTTAAATATGTAAGCTGTGGTGATTACTCCTTGATTACAAGCAGAGCGTTAATGCCGCTTCACAGGGGCCTCAGATAAACACAACCCAGTATTTGTACAATTATTTGCAGATTGCAAATAAAAAAGGTTTTACTGCTGTTGCAACACCGTACGTATCTTAGACATTCAAATTAATGATTCAAACCAATTCATGTTTTTTACTGGATGGTTCTTAAACTCAAAGGCAGAGTTGAATCATATAAACATCACGTATAAACAGCATTGAGAGCGTGAGTTTAATGTTTCTGTCCATCAGCGAATCAATGAATCAACTAGACGTTTCACCTTCATTTCCTCCCGTTTCTGGAAGGAAATGAAGTTGAAGCTGAACAGCCCTCACATCCGATAAAAGAAAGTAATGCTCTCAGTAATCTTTAGTAACTTTACATTTAAACAGAGTATAGCAGTAGCTATACTGCTATCACAATCAGTAGAGGTGCCATAACACACAATGTCCAACCTGTTCAAGCTTGTTCGAGCATTTTATTTTTATATCCTTACTGGAATTAAAGAAAAAAAAAAAGATGAGGAAATGAGGAAGGACATTATTACTTTTGCTTCATATAAATTATATTTATTCATCTAATTATTTTTTACTGCTACATTTGGCAGCCACTTTTGTTTGAACCGACGTACAAACGAGGTGCAATCCCAAGCCACAGTGGATCAAGGAGAATTAGAAACGAGTTTCACTTTGTTTGGCAGCAGTGGTTTATTTGGGCATTTTGGGGATTTATGCTACCTAATTACCTTGGCTGCCATAGTTCAGGGGAAGATGATGTGCAAAGGCAAACATGTTAGGCTTTCAAACATTTCACATTCAAGGTACCTGTACTTTACTTTGACTATTTAACTAAAGGAGTTATTTGCACAATCATAAACATCTACAGCAGTAAAATGCAACATGAACATACACATGCATACAGGAATATCACTCTAAAAACATTATATATAAATAGTAATTATATAATATTATATGGGGGCTGCACGGTGGTGTAGTGGGTAGCACTCTCGCCTCACAGCGAGAGGATCCCGGGTTCGATCCCCGGGTCGGCCCCGGGTTCCTTCTGTGTGGAGTTTGCATGTTCTCCCCGTGTAAGCGTGGGTTCTCTCCGGGTTCTCCGGCTTCCTCCCACAGTCCAAAGACAAGCAGGATGGTGATAGGTTAAATTGATGACTCTAAATTGCCCGTAGGTGTGAATGTGAGTGTGAATGGTTGTTTGTCTCTACATGTCAGCCCTGTGATAGACTGGCGTCCTGTCCAGGGTGTACCCTGCCTTCGCCCAATGATAGCTGGGATCGGCTCCAGTCCCCCCGCGACCCTGAATACAGGATAAGCGGTAGACAATGGATGGATGGATGGATATAATATTATATATAAATAGTAACACACTGACAGGGAAAATGTTACTGTAACTGTACAAGAAGTACTTATGTATACTTTACGTGCACTTAACTGATAATACATACATACTTTTACTTATGTAAGGCTTTGAATATAGGACTTTTACTTGTAGTGGAGTACTTTTGCTTATAGGACACATATTATGCTCAATTCCAGGTTCATTCTTGTATTTTAGGTTCCTACTAGAACATGTTTTCATGTTTTAATGTTAAAAAATGTTTCTCCTAATGTCTGTCTGAATATACCTGTATCTCAGCCTGAAATGTTCTGTTTAAGCGCGTTTCACTGGAACTGAGTTTCTAGAAAACAGCTCGGATCGACATTTACGTCCCGTCAGCAGATTTCATTCACACGTGCCTCAACTCGAAATAAACTGGGACACGCTTAGAATGTTTGTGTTTGAAAATGAAATGGTTTATATATGTTAAGGGTTCTGTGTCTATAGTATAGTTGTGAGAACAAAACTCTATGGAAATACTGACTGCTCATTTCCATGACTGTTTTCAATACCATCACAGTTTATACAGCACTTTTTAAACAAATCTCACTTTTTACAATACAGGACATTTAAGTAAATGATCGGAAAGCTTCTTCCACCATTGACTACACCCATGTTTTTTCTTATGTTGGGATACTTAGAGCAAGCATCTCTCCTGTAAGATGACTTCCAGGAATTTATAATAACAGACTTATCTAGCATCATTGCTCATGTTTTAATATATATTTCACAGGCTTAAAGGCCCCAAAAAAGAAGCAGCAAAAGACAAGAAAACATACACCACACTCGCGAAAGCAAAACAAATGACTACATGAGGGATACATGTGAAAGCACCGAAACGTCTAACCAACAACAACAACAATATAAAAACACAAATCTCTTCCTAACAAGTGTCATTATCAAGTCATTACTCGGTGACGCGGCAGTGAAAATGGAGAAAACAGATTAGAAAGTAATTTAAAAAGTAGGTTTTGCTGCCCTGCTCTTGCATCACTACTGGGATCCACCCAATAACCACGAAATGAACATGTTGGCACCAGCAAATGTTCTGGACTAGGACCAGCTCTGGGTACACTGCTTAACATTAATGGATTGAATAGTCACCATGGCAATACAATCCCTGAAAAGAAACCATAACAACCTCAAGAGGTGGTCGGGATTTAGTGCTTTTCGTGTAGGAAGAAGTGAGGTACTTTCTACCACTCTTTCACCAAAAAAAGTATAGAATTTACTGTATGTGAATAGCGGGTGACCAATGTGGCCCAAATAAGACCAAACCATGAGTGAAGGTGTTCAAAAGAATTGTGTAATTATAGAAGCACATTGCCAAAGTTAAAGGTTGAGGAGGTGATTCTATTCAGAAACACTTTCTGTTATATCACTTGAAATCCTGGTAACATACTGATAGCAATGAATAAATTAGATGCTCTGACAGAACAAAGTACAAATCTGTGGCCGTGGCAGGACTGTAAAAACCCGTCCAATCAAAAAAGTTGGGCTGGAGAAAATAATTGGACGGCCTGCCTGTCTGTCAATGCTTACTTCCTGATTGCGTGCACTCTGCTGATCTCGAGCACTCGTTTGGCGTTCTGGGGGAGCAGCTTTGAACAGAGGTCAATGAAGGGGGCGGGACTTTTCCAGTTCGGCAATGCGTTCAAAGTCTAAATCTTTATGGTTTTTCCAAATGACCTACTCTGCCTTTAAAGAGCCAGATCACATTAATAACAAAATATATAGGCTATATTTTTACAGGGATTTAGCCAAGCAGTTTGTTTTTGATCCATATGCTGAATCTGTGATGCAACTGCCTTTGATAATTCTGCCTCCACCCATATACAACGGAACTATGCAATGCTCTATTTATTTTATATGACTCTTGACTGCAACAACTGAACCACTACACGGCCTTCCTCCTTATTCAGAAAAGACTGACGAGAAATGGGACACGTGCAACCCTTTGATTTGAGCCTCAGGCATGCATGAAATCAAACGTGGTATGTGCTCGCTGGAATAATTCATATGGCTGCGTGATTCCAAATTCTAGGAATACCACGTGTTGATTGCTCCCAGAGATAGGCCGGGTTTCACATTGCAGCCTCTGCGGGCCAGAGGGGCTTAAGGGGAGCAGCTCTGGTCATTACAGCATCACGGGGGAGCTTGTCTGATCACAGATCCTCACTCCGTACTCTGTTTACATTCTGATCAGCAACACCAAGCCCCCCCATCATCCTTGCACAAATGGATGTTTATTTAGACAGTGGACTCGTACAGGATTTCGTTGTAATCTCTGAAGAGAGTGACAGTGAAAACATCGCTCTAGGGTTTCACCCGGTGGTGAAACTGCTGTTCAGCAGTGTAAATAGAGAAATTACATCCCGTAAGCACAGCGGAGGGAAGAAAGGGCTCTTATTCTTGACGCCAGCTTTGGGAGATGAAGTCAGTATGTACGTAGTTTCTGGTTTCTACTAAAGCAAAAGGACAAGACTGTTGACATATAAATCAGATTTTGGTTCAAAAGTATTTAAATAAGTCAGTTTGCTGCCGCAGAACAATTCAGATTGTATCATAAGTTGTCAATCGCCAGAAAATGACAATAATGTGACATCCAGCCTTGTATACTAATTCAGCCTTCATTTATTTATTTGTTTTAAATCAGTCCAGCGCTCTGATAGCCTACCTCAAAAACAAACCGTAAAAACTTACTGTCAAATGCTATTTCATCCAGGTCTCCTCACAGCATTGTGTAGGATACACTTAAGATAAACCCTGCTCCTCAGGTCACTTCATGCCGTTTCTGGTGAGTGTGGTTTTCACGGTGAGGGGAGTCAACGCTGTGGGAGTCAAGTTCAGCAGAGGTTCTCCACTAAGCTTTGTGCTCAGAAAACATTCCAGCAAATACAAAACCCGGCAGATTGGGAGAGTTTTCATCTTGTAGGATGCACGAGTGGCTACAGTGACAAAAATGAACACACTTGTGTGTTGCAGGATTCTTGTTTCCTACTGTGGTTCTAACCTCACAAATTGTGTTGTGATCCATTGAGAGAGGAACTATCTACAGAATTATAGCAGCTCTCAATAAACTGATATTTTCCCTTTACAAAGACTCCACAGCTGGATTTCCCCCTCATAAATCTAAACTGCCTGAGAGATGATCATTAGGGGATTACCTTGGCGTTTTGCAGGGCGATCTGGTAGCTGGACGGCTTGTAGTAGAGCCTCTGGGACGGCTCGGTGTGGATGTCACCAAGAAACAGCTCCTCCACCAGGTGATCCAAGTTGTGGTGCAGGTACTGCTTCTCCACCCTCAGCAGCTGCAGCTCATGCATGGCAAAGTTCAGCTCCCTGGAGCAGTCATAGCCAGCCTCCTCGCTCCACAGCTCGTAGACCACGCTGGGCTCCCAGGGGCCCCTCACGGCCCCTCTGCAGCTGCGGTTGAGCCTTTGGCTGAGCTCTTTGGCCACGGTGGCCGTGTGACAAACCATCTGGACACGGTGGAGGTGGTACTCCGCCTCTGTGCCGCCGCGGATGATCCAGGAGGCCTGGCGTAAGCGCAGACGACCCCGGATCACCAGGGTGTAGGTGGGCTTGGTGCAGTGGTTGTCCTCGTAGTAGAACTGGTGGGCCTGGAAGGTATTGTTGGGGTAGAAACTGTAGGAGCGCGTCAGGAACTCCGGGCCTGGTCTCACCTCACAGCTGCAGAGGAGAAAGGGAGGTTTCAGATGAACAACGTCCAAGTTTGCTTTGCTCTGTTTGTTTGGTCCAGAACTGAGCATTTTAGTGTGCAGCCCTTTCTTTAGTTTTTGCCCTAAATTTACTTGCAGTTACTTAACAAACTTGAGACCACTGTGAATTTTAAACCCACTGTTTTGTGGGGGGTCAAAGTTAAGATGTTGTAATGTGTAGTGATGCCGGCATGTGTTATAAAATAATTCACAGAAAATAGTCTGTAAAGGTTTACCTGGTGGACACCCAGTGGCCCTCCACGTTGGGAGGCATCTGCACAGTGATCCGGGCTCCATTGTGAAGGTGTTTCAACATGTGTTGGCACTGGGAGTCTTTAAGTGACCGGCCGAAGGTTTTCTCCAAAGAGAGGCGGCTAGACCGGCCGTCTGAGTAGTGAAGAGAGGAGCCACCTTCAGCCCAGCCTGTGGGAACAATAAGACAACAAAAAGGTTTAGCTCAGGTGAGATTCTACAGCTATTCATAAAGAGAAATATCTACACTGTTGCCCATAAAGTTGGAATATTTTGTTTTCAGACACAATCCTCTGTTTATTCCTATTTAAATGCATCATTAATCACTTTTGGTGCAGTGATTACATTATGTGTCCCAATTACCCAGGTGAAATTATTTCATGCAGAACATTTGTTTGGTGCTATAAAAGACAAGACATTTGCAAATTATTCCAACTTTATGGGTGACCCTGTATAAAAAAAGAGTTTTCATGTTACATGGGAACATTCACAAGGGTACATATCATGACCGACCAAACCCACAATATGAAATAAGATGTACACATTCAGTTTTTGTGGGCTGCCTAGATCATAAAACATGTGATTCAACAAGCCATTCAGATTTGCCTGCCCTTTCTGTCACAAGCAGGCTCATTAGAATACACAGCCAGCCATCTTACATTGGCCCAATCCTAATGCCCCCACTTAAGGCCTTTAGCCCTGAACCCTCACAGACTTGGCCTGAACACGCCTCAAAGTCCGCAAGTCTGTGATTTGGCCACCAAATGTTGAAGATGAGTATTATACATCCCCTTATTATTAAACTTATACAAATGGGAGGATACTAGTATCTTTATGCATGAGTATTAATGTAATGTTATGCATTATACTGACATCCTGAATAAAAAACATTGATGCTGGAAAAGCCATTTGTTGGAACCTTAGTGCTTCATTGATGTAGAAATGTTGAATGAACTACAGATGAATGAGATTAGTTTGGCAGACCTTTCTTCTTTTAGATCTTTACATCCCAATAAATGAAGCGCAACTGCTTTAAAACAAATTATCAAGGTAATTACACTTGAAATAGAGAAAGAAGTCTCGTTAGTTTGAAGTCTGGCTGTCTCCGCTCAATCAGTCAGGCCTCTTTGAAGTGTTTAGAGGGTTTTTTGTAGTCATTTTAACTCATGTCATCACCCAAGGATTACTGGGCTTTATCGGCGACTTGCAACACCTGGCGTGCGTGGAGTCTTTATGGGTTAATAATAGCTGAACATGTGGTGAAAAAGGCAACCCTTAGATGTCCAAGAGCTGATATGTAGCCTTTTGCTATTACAGCAGACTTGAAACCCACACAAAATTAAACTCTAACATCAAACTACAAAAGTCTAAGAGCAGAACTATATATAAATGCAGGTCCATAACTGTTAAAAGTTTGAAAACTCTGAGTTCCCACCTTGTCTGCGTAACCTCGATGCACCACGTGAAAAAACAATATCTTCAACAACGGGCTGAGTTTAAGGGGATACAATATCGGAAATGAAAGCATTTTCAAAGGCCGCAGCCAAAGGAAAAGGCTTGAAGCTCACATTCCAGTGAGGATTTATTCAGTGTAATACTCTAATATTACCAAAATCTACCTTGAAATATTAAGACTTTACCTTAAATTCCTTTCTATTCTGACCCAAATTCGAGGGCAATATCAAGATTGGAATGCTGCTGAGGTCACCTCTGTGCTTTTGAGAAACCCAGAGGGAAGGAAAAACAAAAAAAACCACCTGATTCAGCAAGAAGCTCCATGAAGAAGCTCCATCCAGTTATTTTACACCCAGCGAGGCTGCTTATGTGTTTATACCACCATATCACAGTGCTGCTCAGTGGCAACACTGGACAGTGGGGGGATTGATTGATTGATTGACTGGATTTGATCCCCCTATCAGCTGGTGGCATTAGTAACGACAAAAGTCAAAGAAAAGGCTTCAAGGTCTGCCGTGTGTGTTTGCGTGTGTGAGGCCTTTTTTTTTCTGCACCTGCAGTCGGGTCTGGACCAGAGGGAAAACCCTGAGCGGCTGCCAACAGTTGTTTTTACAAGAGTGTGTGTGTGTGTGAATTTAAAAGGAAACCTGGTGAGATGTTTAATGCAAATAAACTTTAGCCTCACGGAGGTTTCCGCACATTGGATTAATAGCAGGTGAATTTCAATGTTAAAATGATCTCGGCAGCAACATGAAGCTGTGGTAGCGACACTGTAAAAGTGGCCTGTCAAGCACAAGACAGCCAAGCCCTAAAGCAGAGATCTTCAACAGGGGGTCCGCGACCCCTAGGGGGTACGCAGAGTTACTGCAGGGGGTCCCCGAAATTATTTGATTAGAATATGTCCAAAAATACACATTAACATGAATCTTTTGATTTTGATGTAGAATTGCTAATATAGAATTAAAATATGTTCTATAAATAAATTAATCTGTCAACGATTTTTATTATTTGAATGGCTTAGCATTATATACATACATCATGACTTCTTTTACAAACGGAGGAGTCGCCCCCTGATGGCCAGTACTGAGAATGCAAGTTTAAGGCACTTTTGCTTTGACTTCACTTTTCGGGAGTGGAGGTAACCACCTGGTTAGACCCGGCGCTGGATGCCCTCGTCAACAGAGTAGAATAAATAACTTTAACTTTAAACACATTCCATACCAGCTTCCTAACAAGGGGACTTCCAACTTTCTCTTCACTTAAAAAGACATGTTATGATGCAAAGGAAAAAGTAACGTATACTCTACTCTGAGAAATTAAAAAAAGATCCAGTTTGCATCTGACGCAACTGTTTTTGACGACAGATGTGGGTGAACAAAGCATTTCTGTATCTGATGTTAAACTGTGTGCGGCAATGACAGACCCCATCCAGTCAGCTGCATCAGACTTGTTTTTAATTTGTGGCTTTGTGAGAATATCATAATTATAATGAAACACAAGCTCTATTTAGAGTAATTTTAAATGCAGTTACTAATCTTTTTTTTTTTTTTTTTTTACAAAAGAGTTTCATTACATCAAAGCCAAACAGGAACTTAAAATGGAAAACAGGCTTCCATGGAAATAAATGGGGAAATTATTAAAAAAAAGAGGTTGTGTGCAGCCTTTTTGTAAAATTACTTTTTAAAGAGGACACGTCCCTACACATTTAATGGGCATTGAATGTGTGATTTTCCTTCCAATAGCTTTCTTTAAAGACAAAAAACTCCCCACATTAAGGCAATAATCAGGCTGGACTAAAACGCTCTCCAGTCCCTCGATGCTGCCGCTTTCCCAAACTGCTGCTCTCTATCTAAATCAAAGCACCCACAAAACTCCCAGAGCCCCAAACCACAGAGAACATTTCCAGTTGGCCGGATCCCACCAGTGAGGTAACAGCACTGGGACCCCTGACAACCAGAGAGTCCACATCGTTTATGGGAAGAGAAAAATCCAGAAGTGCCAGAGCAGAGAGCAGACAAAGGGCTGTTCTTCGTGTTATCTTAGCATTTGGCAGTGACCGAACTGAAGAGGTGGAGAAAATAACATTACACTAACGGATCTTTAAGGCCAGTAGGACGACTAAGTACAGAGGTCATGTTTTAAATACAGTACTCAGAGAGGAATATTGTACTTTTTGTAATTTAATACACATTAAGGATTTTATATTCAGCTTGAAGTAAAGTCATAATATATTGTTTTTGTTGCTACAGAGCGTTTATAGCCATGTTAGTGGTTATTTAACAAGAGTAAATAGTCTTAGGATACATCATCTGGGAACCATGAACTGCAAACAATATGGTGTGTCAATCCATCCAGATGTTGAAATTTTACTAGACACGTGTTTGATCTTCTGGTGGAGCTAAAGGAAAAATTGGGAGATCAGTCTTTAGGATTTATCCTCCACACAAAATACAATGACAATCCATCTATTAGATGTTGAGATATTTCAGTTTGGGCCGATGGACCAAATAAACAAAAACAAGAATTATTAATGGAACAATATCTTCACACTAACTAAATCTTTTTAGTACCTCTAGAACGACCAAGTTTATTCTTCTGTTTCCAAAGTCATGGCACACAACTTTGAAGCAGTCGAAAAAAAACAAAGTGTTGGGAAAAAAAACACTACAATTCCACGAAAAACCACCTGATGATGAATATTATCCAAAATAATTGAAAGTTCCAGAGCAGCTGCTAAACGTATCTTGACGTGTGATCGTTTTTCTCAAGGGTCATTATTCGCCATCAACGCTTTTCGCACAGGAATGAAGAATATTCATCCCTGTTGTTGGACTGCCATTTTGGCAAAGTTTGACTTTCCTCAACCAGTGAATGAATCACCACTGGACCACGAAGTGGGACATGCTGAGCTGCACTGGCAATTAGCATCACTTGTATCCCCTCCATTTGTCTTTCCTCTGTTTGCTCTATTTGAATTTGTGATCACCCTATCTTTGACGTGATTTTTAAGAATGTTTCCTACGACTTAGATTTCTGTTCATGGTCTTGGAAAACTCACACATCAGTGTTAATTGCCAGACAGCTGAAACATGGTAGTAAATTGCAGAAAACACTGCAGTCTATTCCAAAGTGCAGTGTTTGGAACAGATTCCCACTGATATATTAGCATGCTGATGTCATCGGCCGATATAGTTTTCAGATAGAATGTATCAGATCAAACGCGTCACGAACAGCCAGCCACTAGGGGGCGATCAAGATGTTTTGGCTTCATTTTTTTTAGAAGCGGTCATGTCACTGTGCACACATTGTAGCCTACTAATAGCATTGACTCTCCTGTTAATAATATAAAGGCCAGCAAAAATTCTGTTTGTTTCAACAATGAAAGGAAAAAAATGAGCCCGATAACTCCACCAGAATACATTCATATGGTCTCATTTGTCAAGCATTAAACAGGTTTTCAATAACACGCATAAAATAAAGACACTGGGATTCGTCCACTGCACTGTCAATCACCAACATGTAAGAGAGACTCACAGATACCTTCACTTCTTCACAATCAAACATCAAGGTGATCATAAAACCGTGGCAGGATAAGACTCTAACAAACAGTTTAAATCATTCACTCTTGGATTTTGAGAATTGCAGATGAAATATCCCATTATGGCCCAGCAGCACAGGAGATAAATGTGCAACCAGCTGCAGCTGCTGCATGTTTTTTATCTGCAAGTCATTTTTTAAACTTTCAACTCTCAGATGCACTGAGGTTTTCGGTGACTTTACAGCACTAATCTAGGCTGACAGTGCATTTTCATTGCCTCTATGAAAGGCTACAATAACACACCGCTAAATTGAACGTTATATTCACTTAAACACACTTCAGGATAAGTGGACTCCAAAATATCGTTTTATCTCAACCCAGTCATTTGAAGTCGCAGCCAAATGTTGCCTTCCAGTGTCACTGCCAGCAGATGGATTGGGTCAACTGCAGTCCCATAATCCTCTGCTGCTCAGACGGGGTTGAATCAGGAATGGATGTTTTAAGTGGCTCTTAACTCTCCCCAAGTGCTTTCATCTGCCCCGCAGCCCCCAGGGAAGCTGGTTTTTATTGCCTTTTAGCCTTCAAACATGTTCATCACCGTGGCATAAGGGATAATTTATCCAGAAAATATTAGTGCTGTTGGACACAAACACACCGCCGTGATGGTAAACAGGTGTGCTGCTGATGTGAAGAGAGGCATGCAGGTTGCTATGTGACAGATATG
Source organism: Eutrigla gurnardus (assembly GCF_963514095.1). Lineage (NCBI taxonomy): Eukaryota > Metazoa > Chordata > Actinopteri > Perciformes > Triglidae > Eutrigla > Eutrigla gurnardus. The sequence goes on from NC_139918.1 coordinate 21,365,293, forward strand.
CTCCACCATTTTTAAACCTGCCGGATGGAATAAAGGATTAATGCATAAATCATTTGGATGATCTCGCCTTCTTTCATAGTTGTTCGACCCATCTTTTTGTCTTGCAGGCACACGTAAAAAATTAACACGTTTTCCAAACTCCCACTCTCCGCATTTTACGGATCAAAGTCAGTACACGTAAAAAAAAAAAGTGTCTTACCCAAACAAGCAAGGAGAAGCAGCGTAGATGACGGCCCCATCCCGCACTTTGGAGGAGCGAAGACGAACTTGAATGGTTTCCTTTACGCAGCGTCCTTGTTTATTCCGACACAAATCCTCACATTATGGATCCAAAGTGTGGAGCAAACCCTCCTGAGATATCCGAGCATCCTAGAGAAACACGCCTCCCGGTCCGCTACGGAGAAGAAAACCCCGCACCGAGGTTCACAACAAAGGGAAGTCTAAAGCTCACTACGGGACCCGACGTGTGTGTTTGAAACGGAGCAGCTCGGTTGCTTTTACGCGCGTCCTCCCTCCGTGCGTCCCGGACGAGTGTTGGTGCGTGTGTTGGGAGAGCGGACTCCCCCCGCCTCTCTACACGTTTTAGGGGCGTGGAGTGTGTGTTCAAGTCGTCTCCCCTTAAATCCAAACTTAAAGAAAACTCCTTTTAAAAAAGAGCCATGTGTACAAGGTGTCGATCAATGACAAAGCAGCATCCACATCATCTCATCACCAGTCTTTTCAATAACTACCTTTAATTTGTTATATTTGCAAGCAAAATCTTCAAAATGTAATGAAAGAAAACCAGATATTAACTCTGTTTGAGACCGACCCACTTTAAATATTCATACCTTTTATAGGGTAAGAATTTCTTTGCTGGTCATTTTAGAAAGATCTTCTTTCCTCCTTAATACAAACACAATGGTTTGCAAAATCATGATCTCATACCTAAAGGGTTACTGAGATGTTCTTTGTGTGTTAAGAGGATTACTATAACAGCAGGACTCAAACTTAAGCTAAAAACTCAATGAGAATGGATTGTGTTCCAATTAAAACAGACCAACCAGAATATCTTAGGTTTTTTTTTTTTTTAGTTGTTTACGAAGACAAAATGTCCCAAAAAGAACAAAAAATGAGAAAACTATAGAATGGACTGGCTGGAAGGTACCTCTTTGGATAATACAAACAAAATCAAAAGCTAGAAATAGTTTGGTAGCAAACCAAACCCTCACTCTTGTTCCAAAATAAATGTCTTTTATCACAGCGATGTTGTTGTTGGTGTTAAAACGGTTTATAGAAAAGTGAATCAAACTAGACCTGTTTATTTGGGTTTCATTAGGTGGAAGTTTTCCTGAGCCTGCACCGTTTTTCAGTTTTCGTTCTTTTCATTTGTGTCCAACGTTCTGCTTGTTGTTATTCACGATGAATGCACATTTTTTCTTGACTGTGGCCTCAAATTATACACCTTCTGATCATTAGCCCGCCTGGAGGGAGGGAGGAACAACAACAAAGCTTCACAGAGCCATTTCCTCCCGACACCTGTGTGTGTGTGTGTGTGTGTGTGTGTGTGTGTGTGTGTGTGTGTGTGTGTGTGAGAGAGAGAGAGAGAGAGAGAGAGAGAGAGAGAGAGAGAGAGAGAGAGAGAGAGAGAGAGAGAGAGAGAGACCTTGGCCTTGAGTTTCCAACTCCCCGTCTCTTTCCAACTTCTGGTTCTCTGCTGTTGTCTCTCTGATCTTTTGACCCTGAGGCGAGACTTCACTCATCCACTCAGCCGCTCTGACACTGAGCTGACTGTCTTATACCTGCCTTGTATCCACACAAGAGCACCAAACTTATTTTTCTGTTACGATACTATGCTTTCATCTTACTAGCACTGATAACCCATCAGCGATCTATTATGCTACTTGTTTTGATGCATTTAGTGGATAGAGAACTTGGTCTAAAGTGATGAATGACTTTTTCCCTGCAGTTTGTACTTGAAGATAACAGAGAAAAGGATCAAATCCTCACATCTGGGAACCTTGAACTGGTCAATATCTGGTGTTTTTGCTTGATAATTAAGTTAATAAAAAACAAACTGCCAGCCAGCATGGAAAAAGATCATTTATACATCCTGAAAGGCATTTAGGGTGAAACAAATGAGGAAAATTGGCTTATAAGGGGTTAATCAACATTTACTAATGTATTCATTTCTGCTTCAGTCATTTAAAAAATGCCAAGGCACCAAGAAAACGTGTGTATAGTTTTTTGCAGTGTAAAGTTTACATCCTTTCAGAGAAATGATAGTGAAGGAGGCGGCATCAAAGACATAAACAGTATTTCACATGCTTATCCAATAATCCTCCAATCCTTAATCAGTAGAGCAATGCTCCACTGAGGGGACTCTAATTAATTTCTATTGTTTGGCGTCTGAACCCTCACGGTTGCCTCCCTCTATATGCTCCATGGTATTTGCACTTTTCCCCTCTAATCCTGGATCCATGCTCTAGGAGAGTGACTCCGGCCCTCCTCTCTCTCCCTCTCTTTCTCTCACATTTCCTTCTTTTCTCAAAATCCGGATGAGCCGCCGAGCGAGATCTAGACAAACAGCCTGATGGGATTTGCAAGAAGCCCGGAAGGGGAATTAATAAGAAGGGCTGTATAGAAGGAGAGGCCGGAGGCAGGGAGGTGAAACTGGGAGGCTTGTTCTGGTGTGTTGACCCTTGCGTTGTCCTGTGTGGCTAATCAAAGCATCGCTGCACCCTCTTTGTGTCGCTGCAGGAATGTGATCTATGAGAGCTGGAAATAAGACTGCTTTGATTGTCAAAAGGCTCAATGGGACAGTAAAACCAGTGAAAAAACATAAACCCTCACATTTCCTGGTGTTAATACGATGATCTGGCCAGTAAATGCCGAAACTTCTCTCTTTAAGCCTTTGGGGAACTTTTGTCACATGTTTTTTGCGTTAAGCCTTCTATCGTCAGTGTCCCTGAACATGTCAGAGCAGATGAATGTGAGTGGGGACATTTCAAAGTTGGCGTCTCTCTGTTTCCGATTAAAGTTGTGTTCTGGATGACTTCGCTGTTTTTTAGTTTGCCTCTTTCTTCATGGAGACGTTTGTGTCATTTCTGGAGGGTAAAAGGCGGAATGAGAAGGCACACGATGAACTGAACTGGTTGTCAGTCGCTGTAGATCAGACCAGAGGAGTTGCTGACAGTAACGGCAATGTGCTTTCAAACTTTTCATCTTAAAGCGGTACTCCAGCGATTTAGTATTTCACTTCCATACAAGTTGGGGGACAATGTGAGACTGGTTCAAATATGAAAGGTCAAAATCTGAGCAGCAGAACCCAAAATAACCCCAAGGCAAGCTTCAAAGACTCCTACAAATTCCATAATGCAACTCAACAGTCTGTCTCGTTGGAGCCTCCCAGCCTGGTAAAAAACACACATCTTTCAAAATGAATGACCCCAGTTTGTAAAGTCATCTGAACATGTCCACACCAAGATAACTCCGATGACATCATGTACATCATACAGAGTTATTCTCTCTCACCGGCTGAGTGCTTCTCGTGAAGAGTAACTGATGTTGTGCGCCTTAAAAGTGAGATAAAGCATGTGAACTATCTCTGCAAACACGACTGTACTTGACCCACGTTTACTCTGCAGGAGCACAACGTTGATACGTTGAGTCAAACAATGAGTAGAAGTATATGAGACGGCACTAAGCCCAGCTTCGAAGGCCTGGGACCAAGTTCACTTCCAATATGGCCGACATCTGCTCTGCAGAGACAATTGAAGCAGTACAGTTAAATCAATCCAGACTCGGAGCAGGAAGAGAGGTCTTTCATCTGTGTGATGTTGGTAAATACTCCCATGTGCAATGAGAGATCCCATTGTGTTAAACTGCAGGGTCAAGGATAAATTGTCTCTGAATAAAGAAAAGAAATCAAAGAAAGAAGAAGACAATAAAAGGGGGAACAAGCAGAGGCGGTTCCTGCTGTCTTCGTCTGGTTTAGCATTGATTTTTTAAAATATCATTACCAAGCCCAGGCTTTCATGTCCATCTCCTTGTCCCACAGGAACCCCGAGATTTGACACTAATGTTTGTAAGGCAACAAGCTTTTGAGTGATGACTTCCTCAAAGAGACCTGCAGGTCGCGGTGCGAGGCGAGGCGAGTGACAGTAAGCAGAGCGTAGCGTACCGCGGCACTGATATGAAAACACCAGGCTCGGCTCAGAGGAATAACGCTAAAACCGAAACACTGACAGATCCCATAAGCTGTCGTGTTTTCTGTGATGGATTGTTTACCTTCAGGCGATTTTCAGGACCGCTGAGGTTGTTTCTCACAGTGGAGCAGAATGAGCTGCAGCTCGTGGCCCCTTCCGAAGAAAGAAAAACATCATTAGAAGAAATGTGAAGGAAGGGGAGAAGCTCAATTATTGGCACAAACCAATAAAGATCAAATCTTTGAAATTCACAGGAATCCATAATGCAGCGTGACCCTTCTCCTTCGTAACCAACTAGAAAAGGGGCCTGAGCTGCTGCTCGTCCATACTCAGAGTGAGGATTCTTGTGGTTTCTGTGGGTTCTGGCCCAGGCAGCGGCCTCTGGCCTTCCCTGACAGGCCTCTGTTTGTCCTCCGTGGTGCCAGCTGCTCGGTGAACGCACACGGCTGACTCCACATCGTCCTGCTCAGCATGAAGAAGAGGAAGCGGAGGCCTTCATCCCACCGAAGCATAGTGATTTATTCTGAAAGCACAACCATAAATATAACGATGGATTCTTCTAGTGACCAGAAAAACCTAACTTTGTAGATACTAAGTGTTTGAAGAGAGGGGATGAAAGGGGGGAAAAGCAGGAAGAAGTAAAGCTGCCATGCTTCTTCAGAACATCCGGAGTTATTAGCAGAACGACTCAAATTCTCAGCAAAAGGCCTGAGGACAAAATTATATGTATACCAACTTCATCTGAAGCATTTATTGTTTTTATTTGAGACAAAAAAAAGGCCTAGACAACCATCTTTTTATTGATTCCTCAACAAAGTGATAGTATTTGATGATGTTCTGTTAAAAAACTGTTTTTAAAAATAAAGCAGATGCTGTCAAAGTTTTGAAGCTTTTTAGTAACACATGTTAATAGCATTTGTTCAACATAGCAATGTTTGCAGGGAAGCGTCGCACCATCAAACATGAAAAAAGGACAACAAATGATCTGTTGATGGGTTGCCACGGAGTCAGATTATAGAGAATTCATTTCATTTCTGTCCAAGTGGTTTTTCCCCCGAGAGGTTGTGTGACAGGCAGCTGCATGCTTCAAAAGGCTCTGGCAGCCGTCTGAGGAGGAGGAACAGAAAGCTGTGAAACGCTTCCTGACCATCCAGAAAGTTTCTACTCACAGGTGGCAGGAAGACGAGTCGGGAGCAGCCTCGCGGATCAGACGTCTCGCTGTGGATTCTGATGGCGAGATGGGAGATGAAGCACTCCGCCAGAGCCAAAAGTGCATCCATCACCGCTTTTAGTCACGCCAATACTTTTCATTTCGTTTATTTTTTAAGTTGATGATGGAAGATTACGTTTAAAGTAATAAAAAGGAACTTTTCATATTCATAAATGCCTCTTTTTCAACTAGTGCCAGTTAATAAAAGATTTTTATAATTGCTGCAAACATCCATGAGAGGGAACATCCTGTGCTGCACACATAATTACAAAACATTTAATGATTATGGAATACCATAAAAGAGACCACAAAGCAAAAATGATCAAACAAAGCATCGCACAAGTTTGAAAGCTGCTCTGGACCTTTGAGCGTATCAAATGATCTCGGTTGTCATTTAATTATACATGTTTAAAAACTTCTCGTCTACGTTGACGTAAAACCATGTTGTATGTCAAGAAGTAGCTGTTGCGTGATTGTGAAAGATGCCTCATTTACTTTATCTGTCTTTGTGCTCTTTATTGTAATTTCGATGGGAATGTGAGATCTTGGGATTTGTGATTTTTTTTTCTTTGTTGGCGTTTACCAAGTTCCTGTCAGCTTCAGCCCCCTCCGTGGACTGACAGGTGGATTTGACCCCTGCCCTCACAATTTCTCGTGCGAGCCCGGAGCACGGCAGATTTTGACCCTTGATTGGATTCTCAGAGTGACGAGGTCAACAGTCTTTGGCTGCGCTCTATAATTATTTCACATCACAGCGACGCAGCTGCAAGACACACTTTGCTTTTATCGTGTTGCGTTGCTACGGTATGGGTTGCTTCTCTGGAGGCGATCGAAGGGCAATTTTTAAATAAATTGAGGGTAAATTGAGGGTAAATTGATAATTATGCAGCTTAATCTGGGATTCTGATCCTCAACTGCCAGACTATGAATAGTTTGAAACACAAAGCTACCCAATAACAAAAAACAATGTTACTGTGACTACAGGTTCTTAATGGTAAACTAGAAAGAGACGAGAAAAAATGTTTATGTTTTTCTCTGTTTGATTAAATATAATTTTGACTGACTTCTTTTTTTTTTTTATAAAAAAAAGTTACCAAGTTTTGGGGCTTTTGCCCCCCAAAAAGTGTGGTTGTTAAAGTGTAATTTTGGAATATTTCAACCTGCACCCCATTTTGTGTCGAAGTGACCAATGGGGACCAACATTTTTTAAATTGGTCCAGATAAATGTTTTTTTTTTTTTTACCTTTACCTTGATCCCTTGATTCTCCTTATTGTTTGCAACTAAGTCCACACTGAGAAGTTCTGAAATATTGAGAGATGGTTAAGTTTGATCCACATATATAAATATAGTTAACTAAAATTCACTTTCTGTCCACAACACAACAAACTCGACATGTAGAATAACAAACTGAGCCTGCCAGGCGAAAAAACAACACTGGACCAATTAAAAAATATTTTTGTCCCCATCAGTAACTTGGACACAATAACTTAAAAATATCATCCAGGTTGGAAAATACAGAAGTTACCCTCTAAGAAGCTGAAATGTCCCCTATATGTGAGCAAGTGTAACATATAGATGTCATTGTCTCACAGTAGCGCTGGTGGGAACTGGTAACTTTTTCACCACCGGCCAACCTTGGTAACCTTGGATGCTCCAAAGTACTTTCATCTGTTACTAATGCGGATGCTTTAGAGAACAAAGAAAATGTGATTTAACGGTAATTCATTATCTTTAACATCGCTTGTCACAAACATGTCTGTGCAGAGTGAAGTTGCTCTTTGAGTTTTCAGCTGTCGAACACAAAGGGCAGCAGGAAGCTGCAGGTACACTCATGTTTGTGCTTTGGTGTTTTTGAGTGACGGGAAAATTGCTAGAGGGTCACGTTTCAAAACGTACCATCACACCCCTAGACATTTGATCTTTTTTCTGTGTGTGTGTGTGTGTGTGTGTGTGTGTGTGTGTGTGTGTGTGTGTGTGTGTGTGTGTGTGTGTGTGTGTGTGTGTGTGTGTGTGTGCTTGAGTGTGTGCATGTACATGTCTAGGCCTGAAGAGAGGAAAGGCATTAAGTGGATTTTTTTTTTTTATCACTGCTGATCTTTTTAACAGTGCCGATTTGTTTGTTCAGGGATTTCTAAGTACACACATGAGACGGAGGTTGAGGTTATGTTTCATTGACATAATTGTATAAAAATGATGTAACACTAATACAAAAGAAAAAGACACCAAACTTAAAGGCTTAAAACATCATACCAATGCCTGTAAAGCTGTAAAAAGATGAGCGTGGGAGCCAAAGTCAGACTATCTGCGCGAGTGAAGTGGTCAGAGCGCGGAGATTGATGGATTCTCAACGCAACACCACTGATGTACCCTGCAAGTTTTTTCCATGAGCAAAGACAGATTTGTGGCATGTGTGTGTGTGTGTGTGTGTGTGTGTGTGTGTGTGTGTGTGTGTGAAACAGAATGCGTCCCAGATTTTCTCTCTTCTTCTTCCTCCCTCTTCGCTCTCCTCTCTGCTCTGCGGGCTGGATGGAGGGAGCTTTGATGTGGCACTCTGTCAGTGTTGTGACCGCAGGCCCAAGAGGAACCAGATGCTCTTTGGACTGGCTTGTGGTGGAGAGGCGTATGTATAAATAAAAAAAGAGGAGAAAGAGAAGATGGGTGCAGGGGGTGGTGGTGTGGGGGTAGGGTGCTGCCTTGATGCCAGTTGAGTTTACTGTAACGTTTCCTGCACCAAAGCAGACGGAGCAGGGTGTCCTGGTCGGTAAGGGTTAGGGCAGTAGAGAAGAACATAAATGTTCTATCACTTACAATGGCAACTATCATTTAAGGGTTTTAGAGCAGGAAGTCATCAGCATACATAGATTTGGGTTAAAGCCCCCAATAACAAGTGACAGACTCAAAGCAAAGTGGACAGACTTATAATTGCATGTCACATGATGCAATTGCCCCAGGAAGACTTCTTGCCCATACTAAGCCATCACATTTTACTCATATTTTAATTTACTATATTTAATGGTGTTTAAATCTTCCTGTCTGTAGTTATGTCTGTTTATGTCCACATGTATATGTAGACCTCCAGACTTGTTGGTCTTATGTTTCCTCTTTCAAGCTGGGGTCCTCTACCAGAGGCCTGGGAGCCTGAGGGTTCTGCACAGTGTCTTAGCTGTTCCTAGGACTGCACTCTTCTGGACAGAGATCTCAGATGCTCTACCTGGAATCTGCTGGAGCCACTGTCCCAGTTAAGGGTTTACAGCTCGAGTGCACCGACTACCACCGGTACCACTGATGCCTTTACTCTCTATATTGGTTGTTTCCTGGATTGTGGCTCTAACACTCACTAGTCCTCGGCTTAGTCTACATTATAAGAGTGCTGGACCTGGGGGGAAGCCCTCCATGCATGGTGAGGAAATGTATTGTCTTGATATCATTGGGGGGGATTATCAGCAGGGTATCTGATGAACAGCAGTGCACATGTCTTGATGGCTCTGATCTAGTTATTTTTCCATTCAGCTGACTTTCCAGGACTTCCATTACTCTTGTACCCTTGAAGGTATTTGGCTGACTTCCTTGTGGTCTTTTCATGGTTTCCATTTGCTCGCGGGACTCCAAGGTATTTGTAGCTGTCTTCTGGTAATTCAACCACAATAGTTGTGATCATTTTGCCTCTCTTTGAGACCATCCGGCCACACTCACCTAGCCCGGAGGACATTCTGATGTCGTTACTGTTGACCCTGATGGTGTGAATCAGTGAGTCAATGTCACATTCATACCTATACATCCATGTAGATGATGGTTGATGATGGCTGATGGTTACTCCACTTCAAAACCGGTATCTGTAGTTACTCTTAGTGATGATGATCTGGCTGAGGGGGTTCGGGCCTATGAAGAACAGTACTGAGGACAGAGCTCCTTAGTATATGCCGCACTTGATGGTAACTTATCCAATTGGCTTTGAGTTGGCCTCTAGAGTTGTCTTCCACAGACCCATTGAGTTATTGATGAAGGCTCCTAGTGTCCTGTTAATTTTTTACAGTTCCAAGCATTCCAGTCCTGTTTATTCTTCTTGCTTCTACGTCTCTAGTGAACCTCTTCAGAAGGGTAACCCTTAGGTAATTCTTTCCTAGCCTAGCACTTTTCTGTAGCTCTGACAGCTGGTTAACTTCTCTTCGTGTTGCCTTGATCTTGGCCTTGAGCCTCCCTATTGACCGGCCTCATGTTCTACTTGTTTGTAGTTCCTACATTTCCCAGAAAGACTTGTGTCTACACCCAAAGAACATGTCTGAACTTGTTCCTTTCAGCTGTGGGTTTTTTGTGTAGGTGGAGGGAGTTATGGCTGCAGTAAAAGCAAGACAGCAGAAGTTATTCTGGTGCCACTGTTAGCTTGTAAATACTGTTAGCACTGTCAGTACTGTTGCTGCTGTTAGCTGCAAGCCACTGGCTCAGCCGTCACCTTCAGAGCAGTGTAGAGGCAATAGATACTGTGTGTCTGGATTTGTAATTTAGTACCTTTAAACAAAATGCAGCAGCTTTGCTGTTTGTTGTTTGTATACTGCAACATCAGACTGTTATATTGACACTACACTCTGTGGAAGAACTATTCTCTAGATGCAATTATCAAACCCCTAGCTGACTACCCTCCTATGCAATTCATTTATAGAAAATTAAATTTAAGCTTGACATTTATTTGATAAAATCATTAATAATAATTCAAATTCAAAACAACATTGTTTTGTTATCTTATCTACATTTGGGCAGTTACCACAATCAGAAAAACACTTCACAAAAAAAAAAAAAATGGACTCTTAAAAACTGACCGTACATCTCCAAAGGTTGTTTTTTTTTTTACGGGTTGACTTTTCCTCCAAGGACACTTTGGCAGGCTGAACATTTGCTGACACAGCGGCTTTTTGTAGCCTGGTTCTGTGTTTGACAGTCTGTCTGACCACCAGGCCACCAACAACCTCACCAGCATCAGCAGCATGACAGAACACAAGCGGAATCAAATCCCGTCTCCTCCACGACTCTCCATAACCACTCGCACTGTAGCATTACACAAACCTCATAATAGTTGTGATTTATGACCCTCCTATGACACTGTAGTGTTTGGCAGGAAGCCTACGCAGCTCTGTCTTCAGCTTCGGCCACAAAAAAAACATAAAGGCGTACATTAACAATATTCCCCGGGTCGCCACTCACCCGGGACATCAATGTAGCTGAGAAGACATGAAAAGCAATGAGAGCTACAAACAGAGATTAATCTGATCTCTTTATAATGATGCTCTACTATCTTTGTCCACTTGACGAGGAAGGAAAGTCAGTAATTCCACCTCCATAAGGCAGACATTACATGAAGTGTTTATCTTGCATGTCAAATAATTGTTTATGCAGAAAACCCCAAGCAGGGCAATACAGTGACAGGGTAATGGAAGCTAGATGCTAAGTACAATGGAGCGGTCCAACTGTTTTGATTGGAGGGCAATCGAAACCCAGAAGAGAATAAACAGGAACAACTAAGAGCTGATTTTGTTTATTAAAAGATAAATACAGAGAGCTGGTTTGTGAGCGATAGCTTTTGAGGAGCCTGCTGAAATGTATATGAGCTTCAGGATCAGAATCAATTTAATCATATAATTATACAGAGACTGTCCTGTTGACATTGGTGCAGAGGCCTATTGACAACAAATGTACCAAAGTCCACATGGCGTCACATGTCCAACTGAGTGGAAAACATAGTTAGAGACTATATAATTTTTTTTTTGCTGCAGAAATTAAAAGACAAACATGAAACATGGGGAGAGAGAGGATAATTCAGGTCAGAACCAAACTGGGGATGTTGTGATTATATTCATCTTCACATGGAGTTCCCAGGAAGACATAACAGTTCAAATTTAGTTAAAATGATGCACATGTTTTAAGAGAATGGAAATTCAAACCTGAGATTTTGGCCAAAATTAAACGTGAGTCAGTGTGTGTTTCCATCAACTACAGTTGTGCCAGTAAATTCAGGAGAACATTAGAGGATTATATCATATCAATAAAAATGCATCCACGTGTACAATGTTTTTTCAGCAGTTATGGAGGAAGGTAATGATGTATAACAAGGCTCCTGTCTAGACTCAAACCTAGGATGTTAGTTAGATAAACTCCTGATGCCGAGCCCTAAATCTGGTACATACACATTCATCTTTGTGCAGTGGAGCAGGTTTCCCTCTCAAATCACACAGTATTGTTATTAAGTTCATTATCATCACTTATAGCCCCACTTTGGGCATAGGTCGACGACAAAAACTCTCCCGGCCCCCCGACCCTGGGCTAATTTCTCCAGCTGACCCCATGTCTGGCCAGTCCAAGTCTGCCTCCAGGTCTCTACACCAGGTGTTTCTTAGTCTGCATCTTTTCCGTGCTGAAGGTATTTGGTAAGTGGATTCATAGAAGACAGGTGTTGATAAAGGGCTGGGTTTTCCTCATGGCGGTTCTCCAGGTCTACGCTACAGCAGGACAGGCTTCACGGTGGTCAGATCGGATGTTCCCCAGACATTTCTTGCCTTACCGATACAGACTTTCACAAATCTGTCCCACCCAGTTATCAACAATGCTGTATTGTTAGCAAGTTAACCGACTTTTTTTAATGTTGTTTTCAGGTTTCCAGAGAGATTTGCTGTAATTTGTTGTAACAATGAATGCCATGCTCATGAGCAAATTAAAAATAAATTCACATTATTATTTGAAAACAGTTCATGTCCCTACAGAGGGTAATTCTCTGGCTCCACTCACTGATATTTACCCTGACAATATAATGTTTCCCGTCTCAGACAAATCTGACCAAACCAACAAGATGCTGGTTTAAGAGATTTAAAATGCAGATTTTTCCAGCCAGCATAGACTCAGACCAAAGTCATCGAGCAAAAAAAAAAAGGGGAAAAAAAGAAGCTATGCCAGTTGTTTGTTTTATGTGGAAAAGTGGTGCCGATTTAAGGATCCTCTTTGGTTTCCCTCTTAAAGATCAAAGGGTCTGAGCTAATCTATTTGACTGGGGCCTGCTGTCTCCACGACAACAAGATCACAGACAGGAAGCCTGTCCTTCCTTCACGGGACCTTGTCATCAACAATGCAACCACTCAGCAGTGTCTGCCTCTCCCATAAGTCACTGTGTATGCATGCCGGTGTGCATTTTTGGGTGCGTGTGTAATACAACTCCACAGAGCAGGGAAAAGCTTTCTAACTTCTCTTCAGTGTGTGTGTGTGTGTGTGTGTGTGTGTGTGTGCATGAGGGCCCGTTTGAAGAAATCTTTCAGTTTTGGAGTGATACACAATCTCTACCTGTTTTTCCATCTTCAGGTGTGTGTGTTTGTGTGATGGAAGTGACAGTGTTGAGTTCTGCTTCAGTGACCCAGAAAATACCTTTTAATGCTGCGTTCTTAAGTCACTCTGGAGTCCCCTGTGTTTGCCCAACACATGAATAGAAACTTAGACGAAGCCTTTCTTCTTTGACTCGGAGAAGGGACAAAGCATAACCACATTATCCTCACAGAGTCCTTCTTTTGGAGAAAAAGTTATTTCTATGATGGGACTTTTTTAATACATACTCTGTGTGCATTCAAAGCTTTTAAGTTATAAAAATAAGTATGCCTCAAACAAACTAGTTCATGCAAAGTGTAGCCCGAACACATTTTTAAGGCAAGACAAAAAAAAGCTTACCTTCATACAGAGCCAAACCGCCAGGTCAACGGCTGTGTGCCGCCACCATGTTGAGAGCCATGTTGAGAGCCATGCGGAGGCAATAGATATGCTGTGAAGAAAGAAGAGCTCATTCAAAAACACATTGATATTTGAAATAATGCAAATAAGGAGCATGCTGTAATAAGATGCCATGTGGTTCACTTCACATGTCGACAAAGGGATATGTCTGTGGGTGAGTTCATTCTCTCTTCTTATTGCTTCCTTTAATGCTAACATTTGTTCTATTGTATTGTTCATGTTCTATTCTAATTTGAATCGTTTGAATATCTGTTGGAGGGACCTACAACTACATTTCATAATGCAATCCTGTACTGTATTATGACAATAAAACATCCTTAGCTCAGATATTTCATAGTTTGTGGTAGCAGAGCTAAAAATGGGGAAAATGAGAGTGTTGGTGAGATTTAAGGATATGGACAAAACCAACTTGATGTCAAGATGCTGCACAGTAGTAGTTGTTTAACTTAAAATGAAAGTTTAATAGCACTTGCTTTAGTGGATGTAAATGGACTATGGACAATCATAAAACACCTTTCTAACATTCAGCCATTCACACACACTCTCATACACTGATGGCAGAAGCTGCCAGGCAAGGTGCCACCAGGATCTAATCTAGAGTCATTCACACACAGATGGCACAGCCCAAGGACACACACTGGAACGGAGACAGAACCGCCAAGATTGCTACTAAAGCTACAGTAGTTAAACAGAGGCGTGTGGTGTCAGGACTTTTGCTCTACACAGTGATGAATCGTAAAAGTGTGGATACACTTTTTATTGTTTTACACTTAGTTGTACACAAGAATAGAGACAGAAGTAGTTGTATGAAGAATAAACACACACACACACACACACACACACACACACACACACACACACACACACACACACACACACACACACACACACACACACACACAAGCAAATTGCTGTGTAAAGTGGCTGAAGATTGTAGGTTTCTCAAAGAAAAAACGGTCACAATCAAACCCTTTAATTTTGATCTCTGAAAGCTGTGGGACAATCCCACAAGCGGTTTGTTTGAAGTATGCAGACACCTGAGTAGATACGCTCAGACTTGATCAAGTTTTTCTTGATAGAATAGTCACATATGAATACGCTGAGTTATTGAGCTCTGTATCATTTATTTTCTCCATACCAATCAAAAAGAGGTGCAACCCTCACTGTAAGAAATGGGGAGCACACCTGCTCCATTTGGTTAATAGAAGCCTCTTTCACACGTGGACTGCGACCCTGAACTTAGACCCTGAGGAGCTGTATGCGAGAACGCCAATGTCCAAAATTTCCACAAAGACTAACTGGACGGACAATGACGTAAACTTCTTGTGGAAAGTGCCCACACCGGAATCATCAGACGAATTCAAGTAAAGACTTGACTTGAAACCTTTCCGGTAGGTGAGACGGCGTCTGACATGAACAATCTCCTATTGTGTGCCACGTCGCAAAGGGAGACTCCAGACCACGTCTGGACCTGATTCTCTGGACATTGCTTGGCGTTCTAATGACAAAACAGCTATAAACAATTGATATTTTTGGAAATTTGATTCGACTGTCAAACAATAGTTGTTTTTCAAGACTAAACTGAACGGAAAACTTTGCTAGTTATCGACCTAAACGTTTCCAAAGATCTAACCTGATTTTCTCATCCAACCAAAGATCATAACAGATTTCCTTCCCCAACTCTTTTGTGCTTCTAAGTTCCACAGTTACCAGTGAGATCTGTGAGCACAATGTGGAGATCATCACCTCACTCTCCTCCCGGCCATTGCCAGATGAGAACAGTGTGTGTGTGTGTGTGTGTGTGTCACACAGACTTTGTGTGTCATCTTCAGACTGTTTCAAGCTGAATGTGAACAATATGATTTGGATGCCTGTAAGGGCCTTTATGGACTCGAGGAATGTTCAGTCTGTGTCCCATTAAGAATCTGTCATAATCTTAAGATTGAAAGATGGAATGAGGCTGTGGAAGCTGGGGGATCAGCTGCAGCACATTAGGACAGAAAGCCTGACAGATATCGCTCTTCTGAGTTCAAGAAATAGATTCCACGTTGTCCAACTAACCAGCTTTTTTTTCCCTTCTCCACGCCATCTTGTTTGCATAACACCGAGGGCTGGGCAAATTGAAAAGATAATCCCCATTCTTTTATGCATCACCGAGGGGTATGTGGGGGCTTTGTGCATTGGACATCAAATGTGAAGCAGAGGCAGTGGGTGTGTGTCGAGGCCGTTAAATGTGAGACCCATTTGTGAGTTGGCTCTAACTGCATACACAAATAGTTTTAATAGATTGTTTTTAAAGAACAGGGCGGTTTTGATTTTCCCTTAAGGACATAAACAAAGTTTATAAAAGGTTTATAAATTGGTATTAATGGCTTTAAAATGGTTAATTATGCTTTACAGATCACCAAAAGTCATTAATAAAAATGTTGGTTGCCTGTTGTAATAAAATCCACATCTGGTACATCCTCTTTTCTCCTATATCATATCTTTTTAGCCAGCACTTTAATTTATCATGGTAGTTTATTGAAAAGTGATTCATTTAATATTGACTAACTGACTTTTTTAACCATCAAGATTAATTGGCTAAGGAGTTAGCTAAACCAACTAGAGTGTTAGCTATAGCTGGTTATGTTAGATGATCAGATTGGTTGCTTGTTCAAACACGTAAAACGGTGTATATTTTTCTAACAAGCAACATATTGTGCTTGTTCAAAGACTGACTCCTGCCATGATTACTGAAGGAATTAGTGCACATTGTGAGGACCACAAAAACCTCATTTTGCTGAGACAGTAATGGACAATGATGGATGTATGTATGCACTGGTGCCTCGTAGCAAGAGGGGCCCAGGTCAAACCCAGTTGTGGGCTCGGCCTTCTGTGTGGACACTGACAAATACTGACTCTAGTTGAACCATTCAAATGTTCACCCATCGTAGTTCTTTTTCATGCTTTGCAAGCGGGAGAAGCTTCAATTGGTTGCAAACTGCACCTTTAACCTAAATTAACAGAAACCTACCGAGCTCAGTGCAACGTTGTTGAGGAGCGAATGGCCTGCACCTCTAACATCAATTAAGTGTACAACTATGTGCACTTACATATGTTATCTCCAGCAACACCTGTGGGCGAACACTGTATCAGCGAAACACCTGGCAAGAGGCCGGATGAACACCAGAAATACGACATCAACCGTCTGCAACCGTGAGACGGTGGACGGCCGGACAAAGGGGGAACGATTGGGAATGATTTCATTTCTACTGCAAAACATCTTGGATGAGTTTCAGCAACCTTACATTATTCGCCCATCAGGACTCCAGATGTGATTCCCTCGCCGTCACCATCTAAAATGTCTCTTTAGAAGACACTGATCAAGCAAAGTGTCCCAGAGCCTGAGACCTAATATTATTAATGACCAAGCCAGAGTGTTGTATGACTCCTCCAGCCATTAGAAACCTGCAGAGGATTTGTCACAGAGTCTTAAGCCGTCTCATTCCTCCTCTCCGGCCCGCTCCGTTTCAAACACTTCATTACTGATGAGTTGTGAGGCAATGGATTTTCAAACATTTCACTGACTCCATCTCTTGGCGGGGGCCGCTCCGTCTGGTTCCCTGCAGCAGGTTGGAAACAGATTGGGGGAGTGACCAAGGAAAATGTCGGACAATATCTAAAACACTTCTCAAACACTTGCCTCACAATGAGTGAGAGTGTCTGGAACCAAGAGAGCTGGTGCAGGTTAAAGTACAGCATAGTTAAAGTATACCTCAAAAAACTTCTGTTATGATATAATTATTGTTATAAATATGCTTTCCAGCTTAATTATTCTGGTTTAAAAGCTTATTCAGATGAATACTTTTCCAGCTGTTAATTATCAGTGTAAAGCAAAGATAATCAACTTTTCTATTTACCTCTAATCATTGAGGTTACTCTTTAAAAATAGTGGAAAAGTAGCTTGTTTTGGTTGCTTCAGATGGATGCAATCATTCTTTCATCAGATTATATGGATTTTATTTGTCTCTCCCTTTCGCCCTTTGATTTATGAGGCGTATTCAGTGCCGTGCAGATAAAGATAAAACAGCTTTGTGTGTTTTCTTTCTCAGTTTTTTGTTGCACGATGCAGGAGGAGGAACCGGTTTAGCCTTTTCTGTTACACATATGCGAGTGGGTTGAGCCAAGTAATTCATCGTTTATAAACATTTGGTTTTCATTTTATAAACGCATATCAGATTTACGTAAAGGACAAAGAGTCCCCAACATTTGTCAACAGTGACAGCCAGAACTTTTTTTGCATGCATGCATGCTTTGTTAATTAATAACACAATAATGGCTCCAAACAGTGTTTCTGAGACTATATATCACACATTTATTCATATTTATTCACTGTTTTTTCTTTGTCCATCATACTGAATGGTGGTGGAAAATAATTCAGTACATTGTATTGCTATCAAGGTGAGCAGTGGAAATGACAACTTCCTCACAAATTAGGATCTCCACCTGTTATCACATTTAAATATACATGCAGGATACACACTAATCCTCTAACTAGCATCTGTTTCTACTCAAGGTGTCACTGAGCAAGGCACCTGAACCACCCACTCTGTGAGTTTCTCGCTAAAAATAAAAACAGGTTTATTCTCTGACTTATTAAGGAGGCGTAAAGACGTCTTGAGGCATATACTAAGTTTGTTGCATTAGAGTCTAATCTTGAGATTTCTGGAAATTTTATATGAATGCCTGGAGGTTCTTTAAGCTATTTTAAATTAAGGTAACATTTTTTAAACCTTATCCTCAGGACACATAGAGACATGCTTTTTTCTGTTGTCGTTTCAGTGTTAGATTTGAATGGATCACAAAAACTGGATTGAAACACGGAATGCAGTATTTCAGGGGTGTTTGACATGAACATTTGTCACAAGAGGCCAATAACATGATTAATCTGGGGCAAAAGGTAATAATAATAAATAATGCCGTCACATACACACACAAAACACAGAGATACTTCACGAGTACAGAGCTTACAGCTCTTTAACAGTCCAGCCTTGTTTCTGTTAATTTACTGTTGCAAATAATAATTTTCTGAGCCACGATGATTAAAAGAATTGCTTCAAAGGCCGCGTGCATGTTTTGAGGTGGCGAAGTTTGGGCTTTGAAGGCCAAATCAGATACTCAGCGACAGAGCAATCTGTCTGAGCACAAAGGCAAACTTTCAGCATTCCTCATTCCGGGGCGGACCACCCAAAAAGGACCCCACGCCTCCTCCCCCCCACTCCCAACTCACCCGACCCACCCTCCCCTCCGCCTCGGGTTACAAAGCATCGCTGGTCTCCAAAAGAAAATGTCACAAAAAAAGGAACTTGAACTTCAAAAGGCGACTAATCTGAAGTAGCCTGAGTTAATCGTGTGCATCTGTTCCTCGGCTCTGAGGCTTCTGGACGGCGGGAATCTGACTCTGCCGGCTGCTTCACCATGCAGTCAGCGTCGGACACCAAGGGCCGACAACCTCTCTGCTAAATGTTGTTGACAAAGCCACATGGAGCGATAAATACTCATAGATAGTCATTTGGAGGTTGCAGATGTTAGTGTTCCTTCCAAAATGTCTGACGCTATCCAGTTAATGTCATGACCTCAGTGGAGTATTACATTTTTACCCAGATGAATGATGTATTTTCATGTTATGTCAGTCAAGGCGGAAAGTTAGGTAATGTCTACGTCAGTGATTTACTTTTCTTTCCTTTCTAATATTGATGTGATTCATACAGAAGCTCTCTCTGTTGAACACAATTTCCCATTCCAACTTAAAGCTACACTTGTTATTATTTTCTACTAACAATACCTAAAATCTATTGTGATGATCAGAAGATCATCACCCAACTTTCTCCACAGAGCATTTTAGCACCTTTCAGCTCATTGTTTTGGTTTTACGCTGTTTTATACTGTTCTTATGGGCGTCGTTTCCAGATGCAACAGGCTGTTGTTTACATCAAAAAACTTTTACAAAGCCAACAGACAAATGTAAACTAGCTGGTGAACATAGTAATTAGCAGAAACTTTGGCTGCTAGAAAAAGTAAGACAGGAAATGTTAGACTCTATCTGTTCCCAGCAACAAAACTGCTGTTATTTTGGCCGAAACATTTAACACAACCTTAACCAGTGCAGGCCTAAAATGCTCTTTTAATGAATCTGTCGGCGTGATCTGATCTGATGCTGCTTTCTCCTCGGGTAGATGACAAACAAGCCAAACTACAAAGGCACTCAGAACTAACTAAAAAAAAAGACAAAACAACTGCAACAACAAAAAGACTACAATGTCCGTATTCATGAGCACTGCCTGAGGAAACATCCGCAGCTCAACACAATGTGACGACGTTGACAGCTACAGTGAAAGCCAGCAAGTGGTTCTTGAGTTGGGACTTTTTTATGAAAGCACAAGCAATGTGTTGGACAAATCCCATTAATACCAAAATGACTGAGGCTCAAGGTTCATTCTTTAACTGGAAATAAGCAGAGGACAACATGAAGGTCTATTTAGTTGCAGAGCAGCTTCTTAATGACCATTGCCTTGTTCAATGGTGCATTTATCGTACATTCACAAACAGGCAGATGTAAACATGTGGAAATATAATTTTTGCATCTACAACCAGCACAAGGATTAAGCGAGTAGTACAGCTGTGATGTCATTCAGCAGCAGGAAGAAACTGAGCATTTACTGTAATGGGATGCCGCCACAAGAAGCCATGTTGTGTTTTGAGTTCCTCCTGTGTGATTTGAGTCGAGACACCTGTAGCCCACAGCTGCAAGAAGCGAAGGAAACACAGCAGGTTTGGAGGAAAGTGTGTCCAACAGAAAAATAAAGACTTCCTAACATCACAGATCGACACCTAATAAGCTTAGTAAAATGTGTGTTTGTCATATTAATATATATTTAAGTTAATCAAAGTATTAAAGTTCATTGCTAACATCATCATCATAATACTTTGTGTGTTAGATATTTTGCCGAACACACACACACACACACACACACACACACATATATGAAAATGATCTTGTGAATCCTTGAATTGTAACAAACCCATGCTTTGTGGCCAATCACTGTTCCCCAGAAAATGTATTTGACTTATTTTTTAGCGGTGATATGAAAGTTTCCAAAGAAAACAAATGCGTCACACTAAATTACAGCACATGTGCATAAAATGATGCTCAGACATCTGGCACAGCCATAAAAAAACACTTTGATCAAGTGTTGGAACAAGCAGACTTTACAGTGAGGATATTGTTTTCTTACATTAAACGACTTGAGGGGACATTTGAGGGAGGAAATTAGGGATCGAGGAGATTAAATCACGTAAATCATGACTTCTATGTATTTGAACAACAGGGTGATTGTGTGCAATTAAACAATAAGGAAACATCCTTCCGGGGCAAATTCTATATAAATTATACTAATCTACATCTATTAAATCATATTCCGACTCCTTCCTTTTGAAGTTTAAAGGCACAGAAAAGGTGTGTGCGAGTATTTTTTTTTTTTTAGATGTTTTCCTGCGCTGCACAGGATCCCCCGTTCATACACGACACAAAAGGAGCCAGACATCACGGACATCCGTAATTAGATTTCTCTCTATTTGATATAACAGATCCCCCCCCCAAAAAATGTCTGCATTCCTTTCTGTGGGACAGAGGCAGAACAAAACGTTGCCTATCACATTACATCCTCAGCACCACCTTTGCCAAGTAAGATAGCAACTCCAGCAACATGTGGCTTGCCCTTAAAGACTACCCGAAACCACATGTGTGAATCCCCCCATCCCTTTAGACACACGCGCACACACACACACACACACACACACACACACACACACACACACACACACACACACACACACACACACACACACACACACACACACACACACACACACACACACACAAAGGCAACGTGGTGTTGTTGGAGTGGGGTGATTGATGGACGCTCAAATCAAAGGTACAAGTCTTGAATTAAAGGAGCTGCAGACCAGCCTTCTCCTCCGCTCTCACGCAGGAATGCGTCTCATTAGACGGCTGCTTCAATGTGAACCAGCAACCCACAGATGCAGATTGGAGCGGACGTTCACTTTTTTGGAGCCTCTTCATGAAGATTTCAACAAACAAACAAAGAAATCTTAATGTTTTCAGTGTGTCTTCATGGGATGTTATCGGAATGAACAGGATGTGTTACTTTTAAGACTGCTGGTCTTAAAGAGTCATTTTAGAATAATAAAAAAGTGCTGGAGATGCATGTTTATTTTTCTACATATACATTTATACAAAAAAGTGTATTAGACCTACATTGTGTTTAATGCTAAGAACCTGCAATATTGCGCAATAGTTTTCATAGGGAGTATTTCTTTGGTAGAAGCTTCTTAGATAAAACAGATGGATATCTGAAAACCTCAAGAGATTGTATTACTACCGTAACAAGTAGGAGGATTGGGTTTTTAAATAGTTTATTTAGAAGTAGGGGGGTTTCTCAACCCATTATAGAACCCCCATAGGAGGACTTTATTAAGGGGATAATGTAAACATGAAAATGAAACAATAGCATTATCATTTCCCAAACAAATGTGATATTTGAGCAATATTTGTTTTATTTTCACACACATATGCGTTGCATGGACTATTAAAATGGAAACGGAAAATAATTCAACAAAAGATGGCTGTGTTTTCTTATCTTACAGTATAAACAATGTAATCTGATGTTTCATTTATGCAAGAATAATTCAATTTAACTAATTCAAATAACATACATATGTGGACAATTATAATGCTATTTTGGAATTAGATTTTCAAGTTTACATTATCATGTTAATAAAGTCACTTATGGGCTTCCATAGCAGTGGATTAGAAGTGATAAAAAAAGCAAAGCATATCATGTAATTACCCAAGTAAAGTATAAATTTGTACTTAAGTACAGTACTTTGCCAGGAGTGGTTGCTACTAGCAACAGAGTGTTCAACTGAAACCAACTGACATAAAGTGATGGATGATTGATGAAGAGCTAATAAAATAATAATTAATGACACGATCAATCATTAACTAGTTCCCTCTAGTTATAATGACCAGCCTTTCCTTGTGACAGGAACTAATTAGTCAGTGTCAAAGTAAAAAAAGATAACGCTCATCCATCTCCGGAGTGGCGTTTTTTCCCCGTTAACTTTAACTTGGGGGGACTCGGTGAACAAGTGCAGTGTGGAGAATCATAAAGGGTTGTCAATAAATCACAAATGTTCCCCCGTCCTCCTCCGTGACATGATGAATAGGAAACACTTGAGATCACGTGTTTGTGTTTAAAGATATTAAAGAGAGAGATATTGGCTCCGCTGCCCAACACCTATGGATGTGTGTGTGTGTGTGTGTGTGTGTGTGTGTGTGTGTTTGTGTGTGAAAGGTGGTGGGGATGGGCGAGCAGGAAGTCCACACACAAAGTACATTCACTCTCTTTCCCCGCTTTTCGCCAGCTTTATGGAGGTAGTGAATTATTCACCACGGGCGCCATTTAATCATCCGAGTTTATTTAACCTTTCCGAGAGCCCGCCCGGCAGCCGATGGGCCTGTGTCATAGGTGTGTGTACACTACGGAGAAAGGCATGCGCTAAGTGAGTGTGTGTATAGCATTAGAGTCGTCTAAAGAGTATCCTGTTTACATTCACACGCTCCACTCCCACAATGTCAGGTATAAGAGGTATAACCTCACGTCTTTATTTCGTTGCTTTTATGCAGCATTATATTTAGCTTTAGCATATCGCATACACACGTAGAGAAATTGGTCACCATGTCAGCCTCACCGTCATCGCCGCTCCACCTGTTCCCTGCACAGTGCGGCAATTTGTTTGGCGAAAAAGCAACTGCTGGGGTTGAAATCCCTCTGAAAGGGCTGACCTTCTCCCATGCGAGGTGTTTATGGCAGCGGGGTCGGAGTTTAGGCACTCCAGCTATGTGACCCCTCCTGATCCAACACTGGCATGTAAAAACGGTCCCCCCCCTTGCCATCGCTAAGCCACGGTTTGAAATTTTAGATTGTGGGAATACAGCAGAGAAATGTCCACCTTTCATCCCCTCCGTTTGAGTCTTCAAGTGCAAAGAACTCAAAGGCAACTTCTGGTCGGCGATGGCGAAACGTGGCTTCGGATGGTTTCCCAGGAAGTATGTGTACATAACAACTGCTCATATCTTTCCACCGCCGCCCTTTGTTCCATTTCAGTCATTCAGTAAGCTGGCGGGCGCTACCTCAAAAATTAAGAGATTCGCCTTGAAAAACGTCAGCGACAACAAACCAGTCTGATTGAACAACCGCCTCTGCTGAACCGCGGCATTACACGATGCCGAGGAGGGGGGGGCGCTGCCAGATAAGCCAGTTCAAAAGCTTCTGGCCGCGGTGCCGGTGCGGACCGCTTGTGATGGTTTGGAGACAAGGCCTCCACTGTTCACAGAGCATGTGTGTGTGTACGAGAGCAGACTGAGGAGGCTACAGCTGCTGATAACGCCGGCTCTGGACTGATCTGAGTCATGTGTGAAAGGATGAAAGCAGACACGCTGAGGGCGAAGTTTAAAGTGGTAATCTCCAGATTCGTGTTGCTTCGATTTTGATGACATCTGAGGGGCTCAGCAGTCGTTGCCGTGGCGTTCGTTTCCCCCCCCCCCCACCGCATTTCAACAATCATTTGTTCAACAGAGGTTTCATTTCACGTGAAGATTAAATTATTTTCACAGGAAAAAAAGGATGTTTTTTTTTTATTATATCTAATCTTTAATCTCTTGGTTTCTATCTACAGAACAAGCTCTAACAAGCTTAGCCTCGTTTAGCTGTGTGCGACCTGCTCAACACAGAACAGCAGACAGAGTCAGCAATTAGAGCTTTGATTCTGCACTTACATACAAAACTCCTTGAATTGGGTCAGGTTGCTGTTTTTTTTTTTCTTGAAAAGCAGACTATAAAGACAGTTTTGGGCTGTGCTAAACATTTAGCACATGTCCGATATGTGTCTGAGACCACACTGAAAAGACTACGCAGGTTCACGTTGGGTATCAGCTCTATTAGCAACTAAGAAGGGAACTTAATGGAGCCTTTGGCAGCTAAACAGCCAGATGTTTTCCTCAGCAGCCGGCGGAGGAAAAACAACTCCAAAGCGAACGCTATTTGTTGCTGCATGTCAGCAGGAGATAACCGCTTTGCTAACGTGTTACCATAACAACTTTATAAGATGCTATGATGTTAGCTGCCCCTCAGTAGCCAAAGCAGTTTCTAAAATTAAGTTCCATTAAGTTATCAAATTGTCTCTGGCATCTGAAGCTTTTGTTCTTCTTGTCTTGTGTTGCATCTTGTTTTTTTTAATAACAAATTCCAACCAGCTCTGCTTTGTATGCTTACCCTGGTTTAATAAAGAAAATTGTTTATTTAAGCACTTTGTCTGTTCCACCCATCTTTTTTACAGTTCCATGTAAAATCAAAATTGCTATTGTTTTAAGCTAATCAGAATGGAAATGTATTCAAATGAAGTTACATGTTGGGTTTCTTTGCATTCCCCAAAACGGAGCGTAAAAGTTGAATTCATAAACAATAAAATACACCCTTACACATTTAATTACACTTCCGCTGCAGCCATTACCTTATGGTGGCTATTGTACAAAAAAATCATGATCACTGGTCTATTCATAGAAGATATTCATGTAATTTCACCAATGAAGTAAATTTAACCTTTGTAAATATATACAAGAAAGTTGTGTCAAAAGATCCCATCAGACTACTAGCTTGGTATCGCTAGAAAGTAGAAATTCTAATACACCTCAGATTCTAATTTTACATTTTGCAGACACATTGACATAAATCTATGGTATTGTCAAAGTATTTCACCTAGGAATAGGTTATTTTGGCCCAGAATGGCAGATTTGAGTTACTTACATGTCTGCAGCGATTATAGTCCACCAGAAAGCCTCACAGATCCGCTGGAATAGGAGCAGGCGGTCTGAAAAGTAAAGCCAAAATTGGAGTGCATTAAACTTGTATTCTCTCTACTGCCCATAAGGGGGCGACTCCTCAGCTTACAAGAAGAAGACTGATTGCATGCAAGTCTATGGGAAAATTACCCTACTTCTCACTTGATTTATTACCTAAACATTGTAAACATGAGTTCATGGTATCAATCACTAGTTTGAAGTGATTTTCAATACAGTATGATGTTCATTTTTTAATTACAGTCACATTTAGAATCAAATAGACGATCATTTTAATGGTGATATTGCCTCCTAAATTTAGATTTTATTACAGGATACATTTATTTTTCCTTTATTGCATCTCCATTTTCTCTTGAATTAATTGAATATAGTTTAGATTCATATTCTTTAGCTTCTTACCTTTCAATGAGACCATATATGCATTTAAGCCTTATGGCTGAGGAACTATTAATTTGCGGTCTATTATTTAGCTGTTTTTTTACTGAGGGATAGGGTGAGATAACACAAATATATCTTGGTTGAATAGAGGCTAAATAGGTCAGAAGCTGCTGTTGACAGAAAGTGATCAAAATTGCAGATAAAGTCATGTGGCTTTGTTATACATGGCTTTTATTTCATCGTTATCATTATTTTCTGAAACACTTAACAAAAACAGACTATGAATGCAACATGTGTTTTCACATCAGCGCCCACAGAGACCTGCCTCAAGTGATAGATCAATATTTTCGGGGTCCGCCTCTAACCTTGTGTGTTGCCCAGTGAGGGTCCTGCAGTCGGAGTGTGCGGCGGATGAAAAACAGAGGCCCCTCTCATGAACGCCAGACCCCAACACAGCTGACATCAAAGCTTCCCTCCACGCTCACAGACAAGACACACAGAGAGAGGCCAAGCAGACAGAAATCGAAGTGATACCTTTTATCATGTTTTTTTTCTCTCAGCGGGGACGTCCTTAGAGCGAACACCAACATAAAGCAGTTCTGGAGACACAGACTGAAGAAACAATCACTGATAATTGATATTTGAACACCCGCTGAGGAACAAAAGGATAGCGATAGCTCTCAACTTCAGGCCAACGCGTATAAGTTCACAGATCCTCAACCCCAGATTCACATTCAGCTGAATGAGATGTTTGCTTCACCTCCGTCTCTGCTTTGACAGGCCTTTGCGATAATATTGTCGAGGTTGTGCCGCTTGATGGACCTTGCCAAGTGGAGGTTGACTGCGGCCCTCTTCCCCTCGGGGAGGAGCCGCAGAGGAACGTGGGATGGTGGAGTCCTGAACTTGGGAGGTGGGAGAAGACGAGAAAGTCTGTTACGTCTGGAGACAATTACATTTGAGCATTAAGAAATGTTTCTGACTCTTCCAAGAAGCTTTCCAGTGACATGTAATTTGTATCATTTCTTATGGCGTGCACGTAAATCACAGCTGTCTACGCAAGGCACAAGAATCTTTCGCAAGTGACTCCAGTGTGAGGTTGAAGGGGCAATCACTCAAGTCCCATCATTGGTTAAACTTGTGTTCATGTGCTGGGTTAACTTTTGACAGCTTTAGCTTCTTTTAAGAAAAAAACCCTCCTCAAAGCTCAGAGAATGAATTATATTGTACCTTTATTTATAAGACGCGAGCCACCTGCTCTAAGGAACATGGAACAGGATGTATGAAAATGAAACTGTTTGAATGGTGGATCGGATTAATTTTGATATAAATGCAAAGTCCAATAACTATTTCTTCTAGATGATATTTTTTTGTTCAGAAGAAAGCCTGACAAGATCCACTTACATCAGTCAAGATGGGCTGTAAGCATGTGTAAGGGTGTATGAGGGAATTATACAGGCAGGTGTAACTCTTAAATAGTGAAATATTATGTTCTGTTGTGTCATTTTTTTATCAATCTTTGTCTGAAAAAAAGCCCTGAAATGTTAAAAAATGACTGTGTGTCAATAACTTCTGCACAAATTGTAGTGACTTAATTATCAGATGCAGAACCTCCAGCCATGTGTCACCCCTACATCTTGAAACAGCACTAAAAGGAAATTTCAATCTAGAATCTGCATGTCCTCTTTAATATAATACCGTATATTTGAGCAAATATCATAGATTAACAATCAACAGGTGAATCAATATAGTATGTAATCCATGGGCAAACCCCAATATCTAACAAGTCGGCACTTTGCCTGTGCAACACTAAACATACGATTAAATACTAGTAATCAAAATCTTTAAGAAATAATTAAAACAAAATTACAGCTAATTGCTAAATGTATTTTGATCTCCACAGGATTCATCACTAGTTTTTCAACAAGATCTTTTTTTATATTGTAATCTGCTAAATGTGTTTGTCTGAGTATCAGATTCCAGGTTGGGGCACATAGAGATAACATTTTTCATAATCAGATTACAGCTGCTATTCCTTTTCATGCCCTGGGCTACTCCCCAGATGTACTCTCCAAACAAATGCTGCCTTTAGATCGGTCAGTGTGATCACTGAGGGAATTTCATTAGAGGGAGACCTCCATGACTGAGACCGATAACAGCAGGGGAAGAGGGCAGGAGGAAGACGAGGAAGACTGAGAACAGTGTGGACTGTGTTTGACCAAAGACAGTGCTCGTTATCTGTGCTGAGTGGTGAGGAGGAGGAGGAGGAGGAGGAGGAGGAGGAGAGAAGAGAGGGCAGAGAGGAGGGGAGGAGATAAAGAGGAGAGAGGAGGTGACACGGAAGGAGGCTAGGGAGAAGGTGATGGGAACAGAAGGAAAGGAGGAGGAGAGATGAAAGGGAGTGAGAATGGGAGAAGATAGAGATGAGGAGAGGGGAGAGGAAATATAAGAGAGGGATGGTTTAGGAGGGGCAAAAAAGGAGTAGAAGAGAGGGGAGGAATGAAGGGAAGGAGAGGGAGAAACAGAGAAAGAATTTGGAAGAGGGAGGAGAGGAAAGAGTAAAGGAGAGCATAGAGGAGAAGGCAGGGGAGTGGAAAATATAGGGGAGAAAGGAGGGGAGGGGGAGATACTTAAAAGAGAGGAGAGGATGTAGAAGAGGGGGAAAAAAGAGGGTAGAGCTGGAGAGGAAGGAGTGGGAAACCAGGAAAGTAATGACCAGGAGAAAAAGACAAGGGAGAAGGATGGAGAAGAAGAGGAGAGACAGGAGAGGAGTAAGGAAAGACGAAAGGAGAAAACAGGAGAGATGAGGAAGAAGGAAAGCATGTAAGGAAACAGGGCAGGTGGAGATAAAGGGAGCAGCGTAGCAGAGAGATAAGGGAGGAGAGAAGGGGGAGACGGTGACGTAGGGAGTGGGTAAGGAGGCCTGGACTCCCCACTGAGGAGTGATGCGATGGTAATCTCTCAGCTGGAACATCTGGTCCGGCCCTGAAACACAATGACTCCTGCGGGCTGATGGCAGCGATCCGGCCGGCCTCTTCGCTCCCAGTCCCGTCGGAGATGGTCCGATAACCCTCGGCAGGTCAACGCCACGGCGATCAACAAAGACGCACCTTGTCTGCGGACGCAGCAGGTCAACAGTTAATAAACCGGCCTCTATGTGGTATCATGGGAAAGGAGGAAGCTGCTCAGATAGGAGCTCCTGTGTTCAAGGTGACGAGTGAAGGCCCCCCTCCTCCGGGGAACATTCCTCACGGATCCTCCTCGCATTAACGTGACGTTCCCCCCGAAGATGAGCCGTTAATCGAGTGTTATTTTACGGTTGTGTCATACTCTTAAGTGCTGCCCTATAAATCAGTTTAATAGTGTGTTTGTACAGTAACGGGCGATGCACAGTTGGATGATGATTCTCCTTTTTTTGTTGTTGTTTTTTTAGGTTAAAGACGCCTTGGAGATCAGATCAAGGATATAAAATGTCTCATGAAAAGACACTGGAGGACAGAGAGACATGATGATCATGCAGTCCTCGTAACCAACAAAACTCCAGATGGTGCTCAAGTGGCGGACGACATCACAGGAGACTCTATGGCTCATGAATGTCAGCAACTCTGATTAAAAGACATTCTGGTTGAGAGGGGGAGGCTTTGCCATTCATGCCCATTTATCACATGGAATTGTTTGTATACAGTTGTTTTATTCGCCCCATGTGTGTATGTGTGTGTGTGTGTGTGTGGGAGAGAGAGAGAGAGAGATGAGATGAATGTAATTAAAGTTTTTTAATTAGACGCTGTTCTTTTCTGGGAAGCCTGTGGCAGCACTGGGTGGAGCCAGAGTGGAGACAGGAGGTTTGTGGTCTGGCCGAGGGAACCACGCCGGCCGGGGTAATGGAAACCGGGTGTTCACTGTACACATATACACACATATGCAATCACACACACACACACACTCTCACATACACACTCTCACATACACATGCACTCGCGCCCACACACACATAAACCAAAGCTGAAGAGAGAATAAAACACACACAGAAAGCCACAGAAAGTTATGCAGACTTGAATCTGAATGCACAGCCCCCACGATACTAATGTATACCACACACACACACACACACACACACAAATTCATTCATGTGACTACCTGCATTATAGAATTCAGCCTGCTGACACGGAAAATCCCTAAATAGTGATGATATGTGCATTTGTATGCACAGACATGCATGCAAGCTCACGCATACATAAAAACAAATGGGGACTAACACACACACACACACACACACACACACACACACACACACACACACACACACACACACACACACACACACACACACACACACACACACACACACACACACACACACACACACACACACACACACACACAAGCTCCTCCATACTGATGCACAATCCTCACGCACAGGCACGGCTGAGTACACGCAGAGAGGCACACACATGAATGCACACTCACTCGCCGCCTGTCACTCACTCACGAATGTGCGTGCACAAACACACACACAACTCATTACAGATGCACAAAGCGCACACCGACACAAACACTCTCCGACGCAAGCACATACACACGCATGAATGCACACTCACACTCTCCACCAACTCCCCCCTTTCCTCCCCCTCCCCAGTCATTACACATGCATACACATGTGTGCACACACACACATAAATACACTCAGGCACATGCTTCAACACACACACACACACACAATAAGCCTTCATCACTCAAATCCCTTGGCAAGCACTCACACACGCACACCCATATACTGTAATTCATGCATACATTACACGTCAAACCTGGGTACGTGTACACACACACACACACACACACACAGTCACGAGACAAAGGCACACACACACACTCGGCCTTAATCAGTCCAACAATGAGAAATAAAACCATACCCTGCATCATTCACTGGCTTTAATGCACACAATATCTCTCACACACACACACACACACACACACACACACACACACACACACACACACACACACACACACGCAGTGCCAGGAAATGCAGAAAACAGATCCTGGGCATCAGCAAGGCCCGCCTTTTCCATTAGACACTGACGTCAGTTTTCCACCAAACTGTTTCACCCCAAAATTACAGGCGATCAAACTCTTCCTCTGTTGTCAGTTAAGAATAGATCAATCTGGAGATCTATACACGCAGCAGGGAGGGCCACTGCTGCAGACGCTGCTCCCTCCAAACGGTCATAAACAGGCAGATCTGTCAGACTGAGCTCAGACTGTGTGAAACCCTGATACTGCACCGGGGTCAGATGTATGGAAATATATGGAAAACAGTGAGGCGTGAGAGCGCATACATTTCACAAACGCCACCATAGGGCTTCTCGGGGAGAGTGGCTTCCTTTAATGAACCCCGGTAACTTCTATTCTAACGTGCCACCGGCGTAGTCCGGTATTCTTCTAGTCCCGGTGGGTCAACGCGAGCAGGTCAACTCGGGCAGAAACGGGTCAATCACTATGAGCAGGGCACCATCTAGTGTTGTGTGGAGAGTATGAGCTGCTGGGAAGTTTTTTCCCCTGAACGGAGAAGCACAGCCATGTTGGGTGCTTGTTTGCCGGCTTTGTGTCGTGTGCAAAGTGTTTTCACCCTCGTGAAACGCACGGGTCACCGAGAGGTTACTTTCACATTGGAGTCAAACTAAAAGAGCAGAAAGCAACCCAGAAGGTGCAGTGGACTTCTGGGTTTGGTGAGAGACTGTTTGCACAAGGGGGCTAATAAACAGTCCGGAGGCTGAAACACAGCTGCATCTCTGGACAAGAGAAACTACAGCTAAAGATCCATTATTCGAAGCAGAGATGCAACTATCATTATAGAATCATCTGCTGATATACTAGTCATCAAAAATGAAGGGAAAAAAAACACATTTCAAAGAGTTGGTGTACGATGACGTAACACAAAGAAAAAGCAACCAACCGTAAAAACAAGGACATTGGAACACGATTATTATTTTAATTGGCAATTAAGTTTCACATTAATTTGGAGTCCATTGATTTATTGTTTTAGCCTTAATTTTCAGGATCCCTGTTATTGTTGAAGCCGCAATACTTAGTCATTGAAAGAGAATTAACCAGCAAATTTAAATACTTGTTTTAAGAATCAAAAAGAGTCAAGTTTAGTTGGACGGTGAAAAAAAAGGTCACCTTGGGCTCTGGGAAACGGAGACGGCGTCTAGGAAGTACTCAGATTAATCTGGAATGAAAATAATCAGCCGCAGACCCGAGTGTTATATCGTTGTCCAGGGCAGATCTTTGCTGTGTGACATCGTCATGGAAACAAAGACACGGCAGCACGGCTCTAAAATCTTCACTTTACTTTCCAAATACACACCTGTAGCCCCGCCGGGTCGAGTTTATGGACCGTGAACAGACACTCTCAACAGATTTTAAATCCATAAAGTTAATATTACACACAGTAATCAACACATGCCACAGGTGGATCCGTTTGTGCTTAAAAAAGGTGGAAATTAACCTCGAAAAATGCTTCATCGCAACTCAAGAAACCAAACACCTCATTATCCGACGTTTGAAAACCGGTAACCTCCACAAAACAAGCCCGACTCCTAACAAACTTCACATCTCCCCATGTTTTCATCAGGACAGAACAACGATTCCACTCAGAAGCAAAGCTTTCAGGTTGTTTTGGGTGTGGCAAAGATGCCTCTGCTGATAAAAAAAAAGAAAAAAAAAGAAAAAAGAAAGTGAGTTTGCAGGATTTAAATCCAGCTGCCGAGCTCTCTTCAAAGAAACACAAACTTTGGGAAAAACAATAAAACACAGCAAATGGTGTTTATTGTCAAAGTGTAAGAGTAGGACAATGTTATGTGTGCATAATTCATTAATGTGTACTCTAATTGTGCAACAAACTAAGCTACAGTATATACAGACATCTATCATTAACTGTTGATAGCTGGATGACAGTTATACTGTATAACAGTAAATCTAGTTGGCCGGTTGCTTGGGCAGGACAGCCTGAAAAGACAATCCACCAAATCCCCAAGACTTTGGTATCATCTGCATCAAATGCAAAATAGTGACTCTTACTCTTACAGTGTAATATCAATCAATACAACTAAACACATCCATTAAAAACATCCACATGAATATACTCAATGCAACAAATGTTATGCAGAAAAATCTTCTTTTCCCCCTCCCCGCCCGCCCCCCCCACTGCCCTCACTCTCTCTCTCTCTCTCTTTTATCTCCATAAAATCCAGTCAAGGTTAAACAAACATTTAAATGTTACATATATCCCATAAAAACTAAAAGAGAATAATGTTATGAGAACCCCCGGGTCTACATAGCAACGATGCTCTGGTGAAAAATATATGTATAGTAGAGTGAACTAAAACATTTACATGATTTTACAGGTGGAAAGAAAACACCGTTTTTTTGACATAACTCTTTTGAATAATAATAATAATAATAATAATAATACAGCCCCACAGTCTTATGAACATGCTATGGTCTCTTGTTACTCACTCCGATCAGTGTCCGTGTGATGCCAGGCCGGCGGCCTGTCACAGGGTTGTGGTTGTGTCAGTGTGTATACATGTTGGGGGTTTTTTTTCCGTGGGAAGTGACTGTTGTATGGATGTATATGTGCGTATATGTCAGTATGAGCGTGTTCTGGTGCGCCTGCAGGCTCAACAGTCCCCTGAGTTGTGCGAGTGTGGCCCGGTCTCCATTTTCCAGTCTCTCTGGTCGGCGGCCTCGGCCTGGCCGTGCTGGGAGGCGGCCGGGGACAGGGACATCGTTCTGCGAGGGTTGCCGCTGTGCATGGTGTTCCAGTGGCGCTTC
The DNA here is from genome assembly GCF_963514095.1 of Eutrigla gurnardus. Classification (NCBI taxonomy): domain Eukaryota; kingdom Metazoa; phylum Chordata; class Actinopteri; order Perciformes; family Triglidae; genus Eutrigla; species Eutrigla gurnardus. The sequence goes on from NC_139918.1 coordinate 21,398,643, forward strand.
AGGTCGGACGCTTTGATGAAGGCCTTTTCGCAGGAGCCGCAGTTGAACGGCCGCTCGCCCCGGTGCTGCCGCTCGTGGTCTTTCAGGTGGGACTTGTGCTTGAAGGCCTTTTCGCACAGTTGGCACGCGAAGGGCCTCTCGTTGCTGTGGACCCTCTCATGCCTCTTCAAGTCGGGCCCCCGGATGAACGCCTTGCCGCACACCACGCACCGGTGGGGCTTGAAGCCCGAGTGGATCTTCAGGTGCTCCTTGAGGTGCGCGGCGGTGGTGAAGGCTTTGGGGCAGTGCTCGCAGGCGTAGGGGCGGTTGGCGGTGAGCAGTCGCTCCTTTTTGGCGTTGTGGTCCAGCGGCTTGGCGCCCGCGCTCTGGCAGGAGCCGTGGTCGCGGTGGCCGTACAGCAGGTACTCCAGCTTCATGTCGCTGGAGGACGAGGAGCCCCAGCCGTGGCTGTGGGGGTCTTTGCTCATGTTGGTGTTGTAGTTGTGCGGCTGGGAGACGTGCGAGCCGCCGGGGCCCATGCTCTCCATCCCCTGGTCGTAGAAGCTGTTCTTCCTCACCTCCTCCATGGCCAGCTCCTTCAAGATGGCGTCCTGGGCCCTCATCCCGTGGTCGCCGGGCGCCTGGTTCTCCCGGGTCTTCATGTTGGTCAGCTCGCGTTTCTGGGTGCACAGGTTATCCAGGAAGTTGATCCCCAGGATCTGGCCGGACGACATCATCATGTTGATGTCCTTCTTCCGGACGGCGAGCCGGGCCGTGTACATGTAGTTGAGCACCTCCTCGAAGATGTCGGAGCGGATGAAGTCCAGCTCCACGATGGAGTTGTCCTCGTCGCTCTGCTTCTTGAAGAGCTTCTTGAAGTAGTTGCTGCAGGCCGCCAGGACGCAGCGGTGAGCCCTGAATTCGATGTTCTCCACCACCACCACCACATCACAGTGCTCGCCCTCCATCCTCTGCTGGTTGAGCATCTTCAGGAAGGTGGCTTTGTGGTCGTAGTCGATATATCTCAGTAAATCAGACATGTTGCCGGTCAAATTGGAGCAACCTGAGGAGAGAAAAACCAGAGAAAGATTCAAATCTGCTTTGCTTGGCCACAATAAATCCGGCGTGTACATAACGTGCACAGCTGAGGGGTGGAGCGCTACTTGCACGCTTCTTATGATAACGCATACAGGTTTTTTTTTTTAGTAGAGGTGCAAAACAAGTAAAACTTGCAAAGTTACATCGCGTTTGTTTACAGATGTCCGTTAAAATGCAGAGAGTAAACAAAAGTAGCTGAATCAATCATGCAGAAAATCTTTAGAAGAGAGAAAAAAAACCCCTACAACGATTAGGCCCCGATAGCGGTAAAAGCCGCAGCAACGCTAATAAAAATATAGAAACGCCAACAGAAACAAACAGATGCACTTTTCTTAACTTCCGTCGTGCGTTTTAGCCGCCGAGCTCGCGTGACAGTCGCGTCGCGTGCAGCAGGGATAACCTTAGCAGGAATATTTCACATTTCACTGCGCCCAGCCATTTTGGTCAGCAAGCCTCCATTGGCATGTTTCTGGTGTCTTTTAAAGCAGTTCACAAACAAGCGGAGAGCGCGGCGGAGAAAACCGGGCGGACGAAAGGGCCGAAGCGAGAGCCCGCGTGGTTTTCCTGCTTCGTCCGAAGCGACAGAGACAGAATAAGAAATGTTAATACCCGAAGCCCTGAACGCGATCCCTGTGTTGTCACGCAAGGCAGTCGACGACGATCCAGAGCTGTCGTTTTTCCTCTTCCTCCTCTTGTTGTGACTGTTGGGCTTCACAGGAAGCGCCGCGCTGTTCTGCCGCCACCTACAGCACCGGAGCGGGTACTCTATCGGAGATCGTCTATGCACGAGAGGAGGACTCACTCTGCGCGTTTCTGCCCGCCGCTACGCTCAATTTGTTACTAGAAACGTTCCTCAATGGCTCTTTATTAGAAACACACGCTTAATAAATAAATACACTGAAATTCAATTCGACTTACGGGACACTTTGGGTCACGATCCTGCACAAAACCGTTCATCACTTCATCTTTAAAAGCATGTTTTCATATTTTGCTCTTTTGGAATGTCCATGATGGATACACAAAGATGACGTGCACCCTAGGGTGTCCTTCCAGGGGAGAAAACATGACGAAGTGCGCACGCTGGTGCCCCTCAGACAGACTTATTTTTTGAGTACTTGCTTTTCATATTTTATGTTTTTCCTACCATAATTTTTGCACCAAAGTAACGGAGGCAAATTCCTAGTATGTGAAATCTAACTAAACCTATTTCTGATTTATGATAATGTGCAATAATGGGACATTATGGGCAGTATAATGGACATACATCCTTACCCATTTAACCCATGATTTTGGTTTTCATGTTGTTGATACTCTTTTTACGTATATAAGTATTAGAATGTATATTTGCATTCTTTGTACTATAACTGCTACTACAAGAATCCTTTCCCTTTGGATAAATAAAGTCCTGTCTTTTGTATCTACATGGATCACTTAATCAACATACACTAACCACGAACTTCATTCAACTAAAGTAAACATCCAATATTAATTCCATTGCAATCTGTACTCTAACAATGTATTGAAGGCTAAACACGTCACTATTTATTAAAAGTTTAACACTCAAAAAGTCAGTTATTCCTCTTCATCAGGACTATGTGGGCGTGATTTTACTGGCAGTGGTCTGGCAGTGCAAGCACTCCTGGTAATTAGCACTGATGATAAGAGAACTGTGTCCATGCTGGCAACGCAAGCACATATTTTAGATATTGCTCGTAAGTATGACATCACCAATCAGCAAGACCAAAGCAGCACTCACATGAATCCCTGTTGAAATACCCACAAACTGTAGAACCTTTGGCAGGACATTTTGGGTTAGTGTAGTGACTTGTTCATTTTTAATTTAAGCCTTTGATCAGTATATTAGGTACTTACAATCTGAAGACATGATGGTTATCCAGAGGTACAAGACAGCTCATGTGGACAGCTCTGACTTGGAAATATTGCAGCAATTCATTTTATTGCACTTTGCAGGTCAAAGCAGAGTCAGCCTTTTTTTTTTTTTTTTTTTTTTAAATCAGCACGTACACAGGAGATCATTTGAGTTAGACATTAATTTGAAGGTGGAACAAACTGAGACCGTTTGTGGAATGAGGTTTTTTTTTCAAATTTAGTGATCAACATGTGCTCGTTTTTACGACACCTTCGCACCCAGCAGGAGAAGCGGAGTGAGAGCTCTCGCGTTTCACCCCTCTTTGGCACACGCGCACGTACACAGCGGGGCGGAGCTTCAACAGCCTGCGTGCGCTCAACATAATTACCTCTAGCTATAAAAAACGTCTTAATTACCCCGAGGGCGCTTCTTTAAGCAGAACAATTAAATGTTTCGAGCATTTGGTTTAATGAATAATAGATGGAGTACAATTTACGGCTCCAACCCCCTCCCATTACTATAGGCTATCGATTTATTCATTTTAAGTCAATGTTTAGGCTTAAATACTTCTATAACCATCATTTATTGCCCGAGGACATGGAATTACTATTTGGACTCTTATCGCTCAGGTTGTTACTTGAGCCCATATAATTGTTGGTGGCTTTATAAAAAAATGTTTTTAATTAAAAATCAAGTTTAGACCTGACAAAGATTACATGGTAACCTCTCAATTTATAAATGAGCCTACAGACAATGTAAAAATTTAATATATTAAAAAGTCAAGTCCCATACCATAGCCAGATAAAAAAAAAAAAAACTTTGTTGACAAGATGTTTTTAACACTGATCATACCTCAGTATGCCCAATCAAATAATGGGTCCAACGGTGACAAAAGTTTCACTACTGTGGTCAACATTTTATTATTCCAGAAAGGAAACAGCAAATTAAAACAAATGCATTTGCCACCTTTATTTCACCATTTTGAGAGAAAACATGGCTGTACACGAACAATACTCAGTTATTCAAATGTTGTTGAACAGATGAGGGAGGCGTACAGTTGACATGTTCACAGGTGTGTGTGTGTGTGTGTGTGTGGGGTGATAGATCTCTATTGGCTTTGCATCTAATTTGGGCAGAGCTCTGCAGCCTGAGCCCTTTGCCTCAAGTCACACAAACCTGGGACCCGTGCTGCAGCCGGTCATCTACCCTGGAGAACATTCAAAGCCTGCGCAGGCACATAAAATCAATTTCTCGCACAGAAATCTTGATTCCTCGGCCAAACGGACCTTCTTGGTGGAATCAATCGATGAGGAAACATTAAAATACTGAAATTATCAGATAAAAAGGAAAAATGCAATTCAAGTAGACGTGACAAAAATCAACCGTGAAAGATAATTTGCTATTTTCCTATGAAAGCGTTGATATGTACAGAACTGGGCCGTAGTGATTTCTATAGTAGTGGCATACCTGATGGAAAATCAGCGGCTTGTTGTAGTAAGTGAGGCAATACTTGCTGGCAAATGAGGTTGGCACTTCTACAGCAAGGTATAATAGTGTATGCTCTCTAACATATACAGTCTATAGTAATTTAAGTTTCTGGAGTGATGGCTTTATTTCATAAATAAAACGTTGCTACAATAATTACTCTCAATAATCATAAAAATGCATCAGAGTCATAAGGCAGTGAAAGCAAATGGTTTGCTCGCTGTGCACGCAGGGACTCGGCACGCAGGTGGATCGAAAACCATTATTTTAAAAAATCGTACGTTTTTTTCAGTATAATCTTGCCGTTTGTTTGCAACATTGCGTCCTTCTCATGCAAGATGCATTTACTTAATTTGCAGGTGATGGTTGCGACTAGCGGCGGGCTGCAGCTTTAGGAGAGTAGGAGCCTTTCTAGCCTTCAGAGAGTCCCAGAATAACACGTGGAGTTCTAGATGTTGGATTCTGGGAGGTTGAAAAGAAAACAGCCCTCAGTGTTACTCCTGGAAGAACAGAGGAAACGGCAGTTAGTACATTCTGCATATTAATGGGAAATGACGCTTCAGCGCCACAGTGTACCCAAAGGCTGAAAATCAGCCTAATAAGTAAAAAGGTTACGGTAGTTTCCCACCATAAATAGATGCACAGAGTCACCAAAATGCACGAACACAACATAGATACACACAGGCTTATTGGCTACTTTACGGCTACAACTAACCTAAAAACAAACATTTAACTATTTTATTACCCATTTTGAGCATGACCAAACACAATGAGTCAAAGACTGGTGTCACAACTGAGAAAAAACCCCACAGAAAGCGATCATTTCTCTTATCTGTACGAGTGTGGTTTGAATTTACATTTTTGTCCAGGCAAATTAAAACATGTCTCACAGGTCTCCATGCTTTGTGAAAGATCTGCTATCTGGTCTTAATCATAGTGGGGGGGGGGAGGGAGGGAGGCATTCTGGATTTCTAACTCATCCTTTTTAGCAGAACAATATGGCATCTAGATTTTGAGATTAGTTACTCATAGTACAGATTAAAGGGCCTGAAAGAATATATTTGTTGCCTTAAATACATTTAACATGTTCACCCATTAATGGGCTAAACTGAAATATAGTATTTGCTAAAGGATAGTCTGAAAAGGTGATTGAGATATTATATGTTTATCATCATTTCTATTCCAAACTAAGAGTAATGTATTTTATAAAACCGGGATATTATTCTGTAAACATGGTATTAATGATGATTTATCAGTGACATGATTCATCAATTAAATCGTATAATATCTAAAATATGAGGATGACAAAAAGCGTGGTGTGCTGGAGATGTGTTTTGATTTTGAAGGACTTGAACTGGAGCTCAAACTGGTCTGCACCTTGCTCTATGCGTGCTTAAAGGAAGACGACATTTTAACTTTTGACAATGCCTCGCCACATTTCTCTGATACGGTTTAGCCCACAACACTCTGTGTGTATCTACAGTGCAAAGAGATAAGCATCCAAAATACCAGAGAAAAGACAAAACATTTAGCATCGTGTTAATAGCGCTGCTCAGAAACGCTGCAGTTCTGACACACAAACACACAGATATTAAACAGCACACGAACACACGCACTAACAGGACTGAGGGCAAGGCCGTAGAAACAAAGCCAAGCATTCCCATCTGGTGAGTCACGCAAGTACACACATGCACGCTCGTCATCCCAAACTGGGCGCCTTGGGATCGCTTCAGTTAAGAGCTCATGAAGTAAACAAGCCTCAGAGCCAAAAGGTGAATTAGAATAAAACCGGACACGTTTCCAGATTCAAAATGCTTGAGAGAAAGGGTGGCAACATGCTCTGGGTGCGATGGAATGAGAGGTTCCCTCACGCAACTCCACACCTGAACTAATCCCCACAATGCTGCCAGCGGACAAGTTGAAACACAAATGGCTGCATCTGTATCTGCAGAAACGCTGCCAAAAGCACTGCTGACCTATTTATTCCCCCCACGCAGAAAGGAAGAGTGCAACTGAAAGGAGCAGTATGTCACAAATTGTTTCAAAACACAAGTGTCCTAGAGACACAGTTTTAAAATGTCAGGGATTCACCTCACGCATGAACATCTCTCCCTGTAAAGACTGTCCAGTTAGGCTGCTGGATGCTGCCCGTCTATCAAAAACATTCATGTTTTTGTTGAGCATTGTGTTTTTAAGCAAGGCAGCATATATTAATCTTTTTGTTTCTTTGCAAATGCAACACATTTTTGCACATCTTTGTGAAAAAGTGTTCAGTTAAAGTGCATCGTTCTTCTTGTGAGAACAGAGTTGAAAATGGACTGAAGCCCGTCTGTGTTCACTCCAGATCAGATTTCAGTCCATACGGGTTCGTTTGCAGACACAGACGCGGCGCTCTGAGAAGCAGAAGCCGGTTCAGCCGGTATTTAACTGCTCATCACGGCTGCTGCACTTTTGAGGCTCCACAGCGTGGACAAAACGACGCATACATAATGTTTTGACAGCATATTGCATGACATGAACATTACAACCTTTCCTTTTTTTGTGTTTTTCTGTACTATTTAAAATAATAAAATAATTGACTCTGATTTTAGGAAGCAGTTTTCACATGTTGCGGTTGTTTTTTTAAATGACAACCCAATTGTGAATACAAAAGGAGAGACAGAGTGGTCTGTGTTACATGATCACGACACAGCAGCTCTCTCTAATAAAAAAAGGGATTGTGTTTTTTTTCCAGCAGGGGGGAGTGTTGCAGTCAAATTACAAAAGATAGCATGAGACTGCAGAGAGCATTATGGTAGGGGTTTTAAGGCTTTGTCATTACGAATTGAGACTATAATATCTGGTGCGTGTGTGTGTGCACACACGCATCAGCCGACCTTTTCCCTGCAGGAGGAGTGGCGCTGGAATGACAACAGCATGATGCATTAGCTGGAAGTGCTGCAGAAGCAGGGCTGTCTGCACCAGTGAGAAGAAGTGCTGATGGGAAAAGCAGCATGCCCAAGAATGGAGACCAGCTTGAAAAAACCCAGTCCGAACCATTCAAAACCAGACTAATACGGACAGGGCTGGGACCAGGACTGGGACCTTGTTGTCTTACCTGGGTCAGTCCTCCCCCTCCTCTGGTGTGATCTCTGTCTCTTTATGTACCACTACTTTGGTCACTGACATGTCAGGATGCTGTTCTTTAGCCTCCTTTATGGCCTGAGCCAGAGCCTATATACAGGAGTGCAGTGCCAGGAGGGATCACCAGGGGGAGACAGAAAACGGGGAAGGCGGGGAGGGAGCGGGGATGTTTGATTGTGAGTCAATATGAGCCAACGGAGAAGCCACTTTTAGTTACATTTGTCATAGTTCCAGTATTTGTTAAAGTCACATCACAAGTTAATCATGTATTGTGTACAATATCACATGCTAGGTCTATATCATGTGGTTGTATGCTTGGAAAGTACAAGACAAGGTCCGGCAGGGTCACTAGCATTTTACTTGTTACTCACTGCTCATATCCATTTATTCACTTTAGAGGCAAAACGAAAATCATGAAGAGAGTGGATCATGAATGAGAAACAGGATGAAAACTCTGAGAGACCTGATCATGGTCGATGTCTGTATCTCCTGTGATGACAATCCTTTTCTCAATTCTCGTCTCTGAAATTCCTCCTTTCACCGTCTGACCAACGGACGACAGAAAGACCACTTAAAATTCAATGCACACACATAAACATGTTGTATCAGTCTAAATCCTTGAACGGAGCCACAGAGGATGGGAAGATTATATGAATTGTAAAAGTAAAAGATCCAATTCCGATTTTAAAGGATTTAATAGCAAAAATGATCTCCTTAAAATGATAATTCATTTTATTCTTTCAGGGATTTAGACTAATATAGTCTTCTATGATAGTATACTAAATATATTTGGGTTTTGCACATGGTTTTGTAATGGGTATTATTCAGCAGCACCACATGGAAGTCACACGTCACTTTCATCAAGTGAAATTGAAATGACACATTATGTCGCACTGAATGAGAAATAATTCAACAGCAGCTGTAATGAAGCAGCGATCTCGGCTGCAGAGAGTGACAACGCGACAGGAAGTGCTATGTTGTATTCGTGTCATGTAAACAAAGCACGTACCTAACAGCTGTGCACTCAAGATTAGACTAGAGACGCAGCTACTTAAAAGATGGGCTGGTTGTACTCCCACCTACCTTCCACTGTTTGTATTAGAAAACACAAGCTCATATTGTGATATTTAGTGGAAATTACATGCAATATCGCCAATAGCAAGTAGTAAACATTCAGGCGATCTCCCTCCAGCCAGCTGCCACCATATTAAGGTTTGTTGAAGCACCATGAGTCTGTGTTTCCCCATGCAGGAGTGTGTACTACAAAGACACACTCGTCTCCTAGGTGTTCACTTTTAAGTTCTGCAGGAAAGAAAGGCTTAAGCAAATTTGCATAGGCTGCAGTCGTGTTTGAGGCTTCAAGTGTTAAGAGACCGAAGAGGACAATAGATGAACCCCTGACCTTTGTGATGTGTGTGGTTGTCGTGGTGCTGGTGGTTTCCGAGGTGATGGTCTGAGCACTCATCAACACCCCGGGGTCGACGTCGCCATTAGTGTCAACCTGTTGAAAAGCAAAACACTCCATTCGGAAACTGTGTGTGGGTGTATTTGTACATACGCACACACAATATGTAGACATGTATACATTTTGTACCTCTGCAGACTCATAGGTAATGGTTTTTGTCTCTGTGTGGACTACAGGCATCTCTTTGGTTCCCACCTCGACATCATCACCCTAATGAAAAAAGGCAAATAGGCACAAATAAACGCATGCAGAAGGAGTAGAGCAGTTCCAAACCTCCAACTCATTCGCTGTAAAATAGCCCCAGCCTGTTTTACACTAAATCAAATCAACAAAAATAAATGCCGCATGCTAATAAACTAAGCCAAAGGCTGTAATTGAAGGGCTTGAATGTCTAAACAATCATGCAGTCATGCATTTCAATCCCTGATCCAGTGAATGAATGGATACTGGAGAATGCAAATCACAGGTTTTCGATCAAGTGTGCGCACCACATCATGAGAAAAAAGGTCCCCTGATCTGCTCTGCAGCCAACCGTGAAGTTAGATGCACATCCATGCTTTCGGTCGAGTTTTGCCCTTGATTATTAGTGGAAGATTGTGTTGGCAGGAGGGGAGGGTGGAGGTGAGGTTACAGGGCAGAGGCCACTGGCACTGATGCAGGGTTACCTCCGACTGAGACACAGCTGGAGGTGGACGGGTGAGTTGGGCGTCTGAGGTCAGGGGTTCAGTCAGAGCCACTTCATGAGGGCTGGACTTCCGATCTTGTTCTTCCATTTCTCCTCTTTCTTTATCTTGGACTATTTCTTCTCCCTTCACTTCTTCCGATGCCACAACTTTTGAAACCTCTAGAAAGTCTTCTGCCGGTTTCAAATGCAGTCCCTCCTCCTCCACTTCTTCCATCTTTCCACCTGACTCCTCCTCATCTGTTCTCTCCATTTCATCTTCTGAGCTGTCCATCTGTGCATGGTATCTCTCTTTTTCAAAGGGCAAGCGTTTCAAGGTGTCTGGAAAGCTCTTTCGTCTCTCGTCCTCTGCTGCTGGACATTCATCTACCTCTTCATCCGCCTCCTCAATACCATTTTCTAACTCTGTGGGAACTTGTTCCTCAAAATACAGCACTTGATTGGAGAACTGGACTCTCTTGCCATCTGTGTGCTCTGTCTGTCCTGTGCTTTTTAGATTTACTAATTCATCTTCCGTGTCCTCCTCCTCTGAAGGCAGCTTCTCTTCCTTTCCACAATCACTGATGTATGCAGGAGCAACAGTGAATCTGAAACTATCCAACGCCTCCTCCTCCACACTTGCATCCTCTCCCTTCTCATCTATTACTTCCTCATTTCCCCTTTCTGCTGCTAAGGTCACCACTGCAGACTCTGGCGAAGCGCTGCTGCCAGACAGGCTCTCATCTAACCCTACATTTGTTGTTTCTGGCTGTATTTCTGCTACCAGTTCCGCAAATGCACACTGTTTAACTGGCTCTGAAGATGGTGCAGTGCCTGGAACACCAGGTTTTCCTGGTGGATCTTCTAAACTATTGCCTCTGAACTCTGCTGTAGTGTGCACGATCTCGGTCTTTGCTACCTCTGGGGTCTGGATATTCACCATTGGCCCTGTAGAGTCGGCCGGCGCTGCCTCGGTCGCTGTAGCAACCACTGCCATCTTCTCCGTTTCAGTGGATGTCTGTGAACAACAATTGCACTGTGATTATGTTTTTGCTTCACCATTTCAAAAAGAAAATCCACTCGGTTTCACATCACACCTGGAAGAGAAAAATGGTTATGTAGGTTATACATTCACTATAGAATTACATACAATAGGCAGAAATATCTAAAGACAATTAAGGTTTCAGTCACACCAAAACCATTGCAGTGTTTGTATTTTTAAATTTGTGAGGACCAGAGAGGAGTGGTCACCTTTTCAGAGGAGGAAACCCATCCCAGCGTTGACTGATGGGACAGAGGGACGGACGAACAACAAAGAGAAAGGAAAAGAGGAAAGTCAAAAGTCACGGTGAACATCAGACAAAGAGTGAAAGGAGAAAAGATGGAAAAATGAAAGGTCTGAAAAGTAAATATTGTAGGGATTGTATGGAATACCATTTGTGTAGCTCATTAAAACCATTGAACCAAATGCCAAGTTGAACAAATCCTAAAACCTCTAAACGAAAATCCGGTTTTGGGAATCGCTGAATCCACCAGCAGCAAAATTTTCCTCTAATCTGCTTTTGAAAAAATGGTTACTTAAGAACAGTGAAATCTCATTACAGGTAGACCCATACAATTTTTTTCCCTGACTTGTTCCGGAGGCAGAAGGGGATTTTGGAGGATGAGGTGGGGAAAGCTGCAGTGGTGGCACTGAGCCAGGGCTATGAAGTCACTGCTTTCAGGGAACTGATAACAGAGCCGAAAGAAAGGAATGGTGCAGCAGAGCAAAACGGTAGAAAACAAACAGGAGCCAGCCAGAGCCCCCATTTCTTTCCTTATCAGCTGTGGGAGCCAGCTGCTAACGCAAGGCAAGCCGATTTAGCTGTCAACAACTTAAAAAACAAACTGTTGTATCAAAAGAAAAGCAGCAACTTGATTGCAACAGAAACCGGCTGGGTGTTAAAGGGACCGTTAGCCATGCAGAGCACTCGGTTACACTGTTAAGACTGGTTTAGCTGGGAAGGCAATGGGGTAGGTTGAAGGTGGTGTTGGAGCGAGGAAGCCAAAAGAGAGCTGTTGCTTTTAGTTTTTATACAGTACCACTGCTAAGGACGTAGTTGAAGATTCAGAAATTGTGATCAGACTGGACTTTGACTGTTCTTTTTGGACCTCTTCGAAGGGGAAGATTTCTGCTTCCTGCTGCAGGGCGCCAGAAGCCTTCATCTCTTTCACTTCCTGTGGCGACACACTGATGACCTCGGAAGCCTTGGTCTTCACCTCCTCAGATATCCACGACGCCATGGCCTTTTTAGGCGAATCAGTACCTTTAATCTGAGTCATGTCATCGGTTTTTATCTCCATCTTCGGGCTCTGCATCTTGACTACTGTGGTTTTGGCTTCTATAATAACAGAGGTGTCGTCTGTGACAGATTCTTTCAGTTTCGAGGCAGACGGCATCTTAATCTCTTCAGCTTCGGTGTCTCCAGGGACAACAGTGTCCTCTTCTTCCCCCACAGCACTCTTCTCTTTGCCCTCGGAGTCTTGTTTATCCTCTGCCTCCTTCAAGATAATCAGCATCCCTTTCTTGTCACTGATGGCCTGGGACACTTCCTGTCTGACAGCTCCGGGGCTGACCTTCGTCTCTGCCCTCTCCGGCATCTCCGCCACCTCCCTGAGGGTCCCGTCCATGAAGACGTCGTCATCCATAGTGGTTGACGGACTAATCCCGTGTGGCCCAGAGGAGGTGGCGATACTATCCGCCACGTATTTCACCAGATATCCTGCTGCCTGGAGAGACACTTGGCTTATTGGAAATGGACTGTTGAAGTTAATAAGACAGGGGGCATAACAAAGCCAAGACAGCAAGAATAAGTTGAAGAGACTATTTATCTAGAGATGACACATAAACAGACTGAGCTCCATAAATATTTGGACATGGATGCATACTTTTGATCAAGTTTTTGACCTAGTTTCATCTATTATCAAACTATCAAAGTGAAGTTTCTATCAGTATTTTTGTGATCTATCTTCTGTAATGTTCCTTTTTTTGTATTGTTGTCACCCCTCTGACCAATATACACGTTTGAATAATAAAGATACATCTGATTTGATTAATATAGGTTTTTAAAAAGGCCTGAATCATATTTAAAAACTTTGAATACGCAAAAATGTTAGTGGTTTTCAAGCAGTAGAAAGATCCAAGACTATGCCATGCTCCAATAACGTCTGGAGCTACAGGTAGAAACAAAATTCACATGTGGAAAACAAAGTGGAAGCATTTTACCTCAGTGGCTTTAGGTTCCACCTCTGCTTTTGTCTCTTCTTCTGCAGGCTGCTCGTCTTGAGCCTAAAGGAAGGAAAAATAAAATCAATAAAAAGCTCTCAGACTGAGACGGACGAGAGGACGTGTGACTACATGTTCAAAGGGACATAATCCAGATCCATCAAAGGTCTTCTAGTGAATCAGCATATTTTCATTTCAGACAGCCAGACACGATGTCAGTGATTAGTCTTCAGGATTTATCAGTGTCGCTCATTTGTCAAGAAGAAGAAGAACCTGACAAAACTGCTCCTAACTGCATCACGTAATGTCACTAAGCACACAATCGTATTACTGATTAATGACTTCATCTATCACAGAGACACATTTATGTTAATTATTAGTTGCTGATGAGATAAAGTAAAGACACATTTATTAACACAGTAACTCCGGAGACTCCCCAAACAAATCTACTACATCGAGCGTCCCCTTTAATGTAGACTAGAGCCATTTGCAATATAAATGTACAGCGCCACACTCTTTATGGTTATTGAGTTTACTGCACTATGACCCATTACGCACACACTCTTCAGATTGATGTCTTTGTTTATGCAAAAAAATCTCCTCTGTGATGTCATGTGCCACACACACGGCGTCATTCAGTCTGCTGAGGACTGCAGCTTACATCCTGCGGCTCCAGTGGCTCTATCATTGGTGCTTCATCCGTTCTGGGTGAGCGTGCAGGGGACGAAGAGAGTCTCTTCTCCCATTCGGTCAGGCCTGGTTGGCTCTCGCCCGTCTCCAGGAAGGAACGCTTCAGTTCACTGATGTTGGTCTGGTGCTTGACCATCTCTTCCGGAGGCGAGGTGTCCTACAGTAGCCGGTCAACCATGATACAAGATGGTGAGGCCAGGGGCAGCGCGGAGGGGAACGACGGCCATGATTTATGTACGCAACAGTGGATTGCATAGCTAATGAATTGCCAAAAAATAAAATTAAAAAAATGTTGGGAAGCATAAAATGCAGTTCTGAAAATGTCTCAACCAATGCAGAATTAACTCAACTGCATTATAAGCTTCATTATTTATGTTTACTGCTCACAGGCCTGTTAAGGAGGCTGTGCAGGCTACCTGTGCAACAGCTCGCACAAACAGCAACATTTTGGCAAAATGTCCACTCACATCTCAACTGAACGACTAGCGGCTTGTACTTAAATGCTAAGAGAGCATTTAGGACCAGCTTAAATCAATGAAAATAAATGATATCCATGCATATAGTCACACATTTGTTTATTTCTCGCAAACGAATTATTTGGATGCTCACAGCAAGAACTCTGTACCGATCAAAACTCTCACACAGGAACTCCAGTAAAAAGAACACTGGCAGAGGTATTTAAGGATTTGTTATCAGTTAGGAGTCTTCATACAAAAAGCACCTCCATGCGTTTTCCAATCATGCACTCTTACCAACCTCGAGCATCAGATTACTATGCTTGATAAAAACGTTTTCTCCTTTAACTCGTCTTACGAAACTATACTGTAAAGACAAAAGAAGAACTGTTGAATTAATCAACAGATGTAGATGCTATGCCACATTCAATTTCAGACTCTTGTCAGGAGATATTGGGAGCTTTGTCTTCAACTATATGACATGATGGCATAAGACAACTCACTGTAAAAGGCATGGATTAGAAAGAGCCTGAAAACTATGAAATACGACTCTTGGTTGCAGCAACAGGAAAAAGGAAATATGAATCCACCATTTACAAACAATGAGCTAGAATGGTGTGTTAAGAAGCAATGACAGTTTTGCAGCAGCCAGCTGTGAAGTGAATTCAGGCAAGAATGAATGGCTGGTGTGTGCGGTGTGATAGTGAGCATGTCAACAGTAGCGGAAGCAGGCAAGCCAAGGTGGAGAGACAGTACAAAGTGACTGATGTCTGGGTGGCTCAGTGCATCTGGTGGTGCTGGTGTGATGCACTGAGCAGGGCCATGAAGTGAGCCCAGTGTACCTGAGTCGGCATCTCAGAGTCCTCATCTGCATCCGACTGACAGCAAGTAAAAGAGGGGAGGACAGAAAGTGTAAGGTGAGGAGGAAAAGACTCATTAGAACAAGAAGAAACACTCAAGTGGTGAGATATGAGAGGGTAAGGATAGTTTTTGAGTTAAAAATGTAAAGAATATTGTGACAGAAATGGAGCTTTCGCTAAACCCCTCCCCCAAACAGCATCTGTCCAATCATAGCTTTAGCAACCATAGCTAGGCGTGGCAGGCCCGTCAAGCTTTGAATTTCTCTACAGGTTGAAGTGGTGTACACGGAGGTATAATAAAAATGGTACCTTCCAAAAGCAGGTATAAACAATGGATTAAACAATGTGTTTGTTAGCTTATGCTGCAACTTTTAGCATGTGCAACTAATTAGCTTGCCACCTACAGGCACATCAGAGGAACACATCAGTAGCTGCTATATTAGTTTGTGGGGCCACAAGTTATGAAAAAAAAAAGACTAGTAGATCCACCATGTGCCATTTTTTTTTTTTGCTATCAGAGTTTAGGGTTGCCTTAGCAACTTTATCTTGTCCTTTATTGTAATTGGGGGAAGTTTACAGCAACCCAACGCCAACGCTGCTTAATGTTGCGTTTCACAAACCTTTTAAAGTGAAAACAGGCTGTGTGGAAATAAAAACAAAAAGTATGTAAGCTAAAGTGGCTAAATAGGATAACTTTCTATTATCTAAATTAAATTTCAGTCTGATCTTGGTATTCATACTCATACCAAAATACTTGGACTAAAGTGCATTAGCCAGGAAAACAGTCAGAATACACGTTTTATATTTTGTCTGTAGCCATCCACTGCATATTTAAGACCCCTTTCACACAATTCTAACAAAGAAATCGAAGCTCAACAGGTGTGTCAACGTTCAACAAGGGGGCGAGGTTTAGTGAACAGTCTATAGAGACCAGAAGTGAACTAGCCTAGATGTAAGGTCACGACGTTGGCTCTATTGAAAGGTTGCCAGTAGAAAAGACATATTGATAAACATATGATGTGTGTTAACATTTAAAAAAAAGAGAAAAAGAAGAACTAAATGGGCATATCAAGATGCAATGCATGCGTCACATGCGGGACTTCAACAAATTCTCCTAAATGTTTCAATGGACATTATATCTATGGTTTAACATCAGTGTATTTTTCTGCTCCACATGTCTTTCATGCCTTAAATATGTTGTTATTCCTTGATGTACAAACCTCTGTGGCAGTCATCTCTCCATCAAAGGCAAAGTCAGTTTGTTCGCTGTCAGTCTGCTTTCACAAACAGATCAAAACCGTTCCGAGTGGCAAGAAGGAAAACAACAAGAACCCAACTTGTAAAACCCTTGAAAAAGCATTCATCGCCAGAGACTGTTCAAAACTACAAATGGAACGAATGGAAATGCACTGGTTGTTTCTGTAAGCTACACACTATCAGACGACACTGCAGATAAGGCTAGGACAAAAACAACAGAAAGAAAAAAAGCAAAAGAAAAATAAGCAAGCAAAACAGACTCAGAGGAAGTTGAAACCTTCGGTTAGTCACGTTAACAGTTAAGTGTAACATTAAATTTGCATTGGATTTGGACAGGGCTGAATCCTGTGTATTGTCTATATGTATATATGCTGTGCTTTGTTGGTCAAGCACACTACTAGATAATAGAAATTGACAACCAGTAACCTGACTTTCAGGCCCTCCCCCTCCTCTCCATGCATGTTGACACTAGGGGTGATGTGGATGCATTTAACTGTCACAGTCTCTCTGCAACACAGCATGCTTTACAGGACATCTGTGATTTAAAAGGGTGTGGCTTGAGGGAAAAACAAACACCTTGACACTACAGTTATCTACTGTTGGCCCTTTTCAGCAGTTAAATTTAAATAATTTTAAATTTTAATTTGTGCTGCTTTGCTCCGATAGCAATGCAGAGAGACTGAGTACATATTTTAATATGGACGTGTTTCCATGCAGTTGATGATCTTGTAGCGGTCACTTTCTATACTGTGAAGCCATGAATGTGGATGATAACACTGAGCAGGGTTAGGCACAATGCTATGTTTTTTTGGTGAAGTATTAGTCACTAAATAAAGATAGGAATGTTAAATGTTCTAATAAACACGCTCAGTCAAATACTTAATGGAAATAGAAATATTTTCATGATGAACTGTTTCACACTGCAGTATGACTTGATATTATTTTATGTTTTTTTTTACTAGTGATGCTCATTAAAGCTTATGCACAAATGTTATAAATGTGTCAAGAGGAGGCCAAATTTCAGACGGACTAAAATGACAATGTTTGTGTCTAACCCTCTCGTTTAGATGGATTAAATGCAAGCCAATCAAATATGAAATGGTGAGACTTGCAGGTTCATCTCTGTGTGATGAGGATGAAGTCTACAGGACGAGAGTGTGACTGGGCAGAGATGAGGTTCTGAAAGTAGGACAACTGACAGACACTGGGACCGACACAGTCTCCAGGTCGGCTCTGAAGTGGTGAAACAGCAGAGCCAAATACAGGACAGGGATAGTAGTGGTTAACTGTCATAATGAACAGTCACTCTAAGCCAGAGGCGAGTACTGGAACAAACAGACATACGCACACACACACACACACACCTCCTCTTCCTCTGAACTGTCATGGTCATGGTAACCCTGGGCTATGGAAGCGGTCAGGGAGGCTGCCTTGGGCTCCAGGTAGCAGAGGCACATCGCCAGGGGAAAGGATAGAGTGAGGGCGTAGGGGACGGAGAAAGAGGTGGAGAGCAGGAAGAAAAAGATGAAGAGGAAGCAGGGGATGAGTGATGGTGACTTAATGGGCAGGAAGTTCTGCGCACACAAAGGGAGGAAGCGCATCTCTGACAGATCGGGAAAAGAGATGTAGCCGTCCTCATCCAGGAAGGAGGCTAAGTCGGGAAGGTGCAGGGAGAAGGAGAAGAGGGTGCCACCGCGGCTCTTGCCCTGCTCCAGCCTCTGTTTGCGGGCTGAGAGCAGCAGCACCTGCTCGTCCAGCAGGGCGGCTTTGCGGTCGGCGAGGGCTTGCTGACGGCGGCAGCCAGCACTGTTCTTGGCTGGACTGACTGAAGAGGCCCGTTTACGTGCGTTCTCCCTGCGCCTCCGGCGTACTTTAGTTGATGAAATAGGAGATGAGGGGAGTGAGAGCTCAGAGCGGAGGGGATCGGTTGTGTACAGATGAGAGGAGCACTGATGGGAGTGTCAACACAGAGTGTTTGTAAATGGAGAGGAGCAAAAGGGAAGGGGGCGAATAGGCGTGAGCACACAAACACACACACACACACAAGTATTGTGTGGGGTCAAAGGAAAGAGAAGAAAAGAAAAGCTAATTAGTAAAGCGCACACAAGAAGAAGCACTTAGGCGTAGTCTGCTGCAGTGGGTTAAGCTGAAAGCAACTGGGAAATTCTCATCAGCCTTTAAGAAGTCTATAAAGAAAGAAAACTCTAAAAAAACAAAAAAAAAACAACATACAGCAGCTTCTAAGAAACGCCATCTGGTTCTTTGACAACCTTGTGGCAGATGTATATATGTTCACTCTCTTTGAACCAAATACGAAGACAACTAAAGCCTCCACAATAAATGCACCATCACTGACTGGTTGGACAGCGGTTTACCTTTGTGTCTTGTCTGAGCGATGTAATGGCAGTTGGTTCCTGTGTCTCTTCAGCATCCATCTGAGCATCCTCCTGCTCCGCCTTCTCTTCCTCGGCCTTCTTCTCTGTTGTTACCGTGGTGATAATGTCTCCCTTGGCGATGACTTTGGCTGCCCCGTCAGCGCCGCTGTCCTTCATGAGAGTCTCATGGTTCTCCGTAATGGGTGCTGGAGGAACATAAGATGGATGTGACTGACCAGGCATTTTCTGGAAAAATGCTGTATGGTCCGTTTTAACTTCCAGGGGGAAAAGTGAGCAGTGGAATAAAGGGTTTGATTTGCTTCTGCACATTGTTATAACACCCATTGTGGCTTTGTGTGCCAGACATTTTTTCTTTGCAAGGTTTCATTAAGAACTGCAGCGCAAATTGAATTCAAGTGAAATCATAGGTAAAATAAATAGTTCCAGCATTACACCGACTATGCTTACATGCATGCATGTGAAAACAGAATAATCAGATGAAGACAATAATTGGATCTAACTGGGGTACTCCCAGAAATGTATGTTAGTATGTGCTTGTAACATAATTGAAATAACATTTAATTATAAAATTATGAAATTAATTAAGAAAAATGAGAGCAGGTGACTCAAAGTAGCTTCTAATCAAAATACAATGGATATTTGGTTGCACTTTAGTTAACCATTTATGAAGTCCCTCAACTGCTCCTCACCTCCGTCTAAGCTGCGGGACATGTTGTAGCGTTTGCTGGTGGAGCGTTCGAAGAGCGGAGCCGGTCTGATGATCATAGAGCTGGCCCTGCGGGTCTGAGCTTGCGTTCTGCCGCTGTAGCGAAACTTGGAGCCGAGGCTCAGGAACTTCTTTGGTTGAGACTCAGGGGATATGAGCCTGTCACAAGTTACAAACACTGGCATTAATCAAAAAAGAAATAACAATAGCAGATTTAGGTTACACCCTGTAAAACATTAGAACTCCTACTCATTTGAATAGTCTCTGGAGGGCCCTCGGGCTTGGCTTGCTACTCAAAAGAACCCATGAGACCAGTTTTTTTGCTTAAAGCAGCACAAAGAAACTTCACATGTTGTCCAAAAGGCAACAATTACTAACACACTGAGCACCGTTTCTATTTCAGTACAAAGAAATCGTCAAATGTGATTATCAGTAAACATATGTTTACAGGACTGGCATGGCTTTGACCAATTAACAACAAAAGGATGTCAAAGACTTGGTAAAACAAAATACAATCTTTTTGCTGTTAAGGTGATTGTTTTTGAATCACATATTACTGCTAGTGACCATGATAACAGAGCAGGAAAACATGACATCTCAGTTGGGAAATATGAGGTTTTGTTGACAAGTTACAAACAGCAGCTTCAAAAATCTATTATTTCCTCTCACAGTCAAAGGTCCTCTGTTTCTTACCTGAAGAACGTGTGGTGCTCGACACAAACCTTCCAGAGCCTTTTGGCAGCGCGATGATTTGGAAGCTTGAAACCAATTGTGCTTTCAAACTGCTCAAACTGCAACAGGGAAATAACACTGGTCAGATTCACTATAAAGGCAACTTAGATCATGTTTATTCATTTATCTTAAATAACCTTTAATGATATTAAATGCTAACATGACGCTCTGAGTTGTTTTTATCTGTAAAAAAAAGTAACTGCTTGGATAAATATTGATATCCAAATATTCTGCAACCTGATCCCCTTATTCATATCTTCCTACATTAAACAGCTGTGTAAGGCCACCACAGCCAATATAGTTTGAATAAAATATGCAGCATCAGTGGATTCGTTTTATTAAATATCAGTGTGGATCTGTTGAGTCGGGAAGTTTTGGACAGGGATAGGATAGAATATTCAACAAACAGCAGCACTTTAGAGGATTGGTGAACCTGTAAAATGCTGCTCAAATGGAAGCTAATTCAACAGACGCTGTAGCAGCAGCACAATATTAAACCAGACAAGAAATTAGAGGTGGATCAGGGTGTACAGCAGATACTGATTAAATACATTCCTTGGTTCTCTGGACAGGCCTATAATAAATAATGAGTTGTTTTCTACGAGTGTTATTGTTCTCACCTCGCCAGGCCGGATTTTGATGTAGAAGTTGTTCCTCTTGTAGGAGATCTTGAGGATTTTGGGCCAAGCGAACCGGTTGATCCGCAACCTGTCTCTGTAAATGAGCAGGCCACTTGAACAAACTCCCAACATGATCTCCACACCCTCAGAGTCCTGGGGAAATCACACACCAAGAAAAATAGCAAAAAGTTAAACACTCAAATGAAATTCCTTCACAATGTGTCACTTTGGTAACAAAGGATCCCTGGCAATCTCAAAGAAGAAACATTGCTCTTCTTTTTCTGTCTGCAAAATGTAAACTTCCATAAACTCTACAGGATATACTGAAGGTCCATGTGCACAGCAGGGTTAAGTAGAGTTTAACAGAGCCAGGTTTGTGATAATGAGGGTAAAGCAGGCAGGTGGAATCAGGCATATGGTACGCTTATATTCTCTATGCAGGCTGTGGCGACAGAATAAAGACTCACTCATAAAGTGGCACTGAGTGGGAAAAGCAACAGTGAAGTCTTGGGAAATGGTGGCTAAAGCACAAAATGATGCTCTTCACTGCACAAAGCAAGAGATGAGCAGGTGAAACCAATGATGACTTTTGATAGGGAAGCGTCGGTCCAAAGCAGGAACAATCAAGTCTTAGTGGGATGTTGAAATGACAACTTTGTATGTGACCATGCACGAGTAGAAACCACGCACACACGCAGATAAGCACATGAGATGCAGCCTCTTACCTCTCCCTCAGCTGGAGCCAAGCATTCATAGAGACTCCCTACCAACTTTGCATTTAATGAGAGAGGAGAGAAGACAAAAGAGGGATGCTGGTCTGATATGTACATATTTGTTTTCCCCATGTATCAAAACTGACTCACATATCCAACAGTGAGCATTGATGTATATTTAGTTTGATCAAGGCCGCTTCCTCATCTCTGTCATCTTCTCTATTTGATCTCAATCTGTGAAGGCAATATCCCCTCCATCGCTCACATCTGCACCCATTCTGACTTTCAAAGCTCTTTTGATAGCTGATTCATGTCGAGGCTGATGACAGTTATTTTCCTTTATGATGGCAGCAGTCCTTCAACTGTAATCCAGCTCTCTCTTTACTGCCTGTGTTCTAATGACGTGTTTGATCCCATCTGGCTGGCGGATTAGAAAAAGGCAAGAAAACCATTCAAGTCAAACTGGGCTCCAGTCCCATCCACTCTTCAGTGGATCCATAGAGGCAGCAGTGACATAATGTCAAAACAGCAGTGGCATGTTAAACTGTGGCAGCCGGCATGTTTGTGAAGCAGCGGTGTTGTGGTGGCAAGCGTCACTGTCGGCTGCATGAGTGGAATGTGTTAGTCTCATCTTGCATAAAAGGAATACAAACATATTTAACATACGACTTGCACACTTCTTGTAGGGGTTATATGAAGTGTGGCTGTAAGAAGTACTGTTCTTACCTACAGTAGACGGTGGTTTGCACAAGGCCAGTTTGGAGCAACAGGCAGAGGAGCAAAGCAATGCACTGCTGTGGACGAGGGCGGCAGGCAAAAGTATTTAAGCCAACTAAAAAAAAAGGCCGACCGATACCTGTTTCTGATGAACGAACTGAAGGTGAAACTTATTGAGGCTCTCTTCAAAGCCACCATACACTAGATAAGTTTGACTTTCAGTTCAGTTCTCCATCAGGAAATAACGGATAACGATATTTTTTTATGTGGGCTTATTTTTAGGTTTGCTGAAGTATGTTTTGATGCTGGTCCTGTCCACTGTAGTGCATTGCTTTGCTCCTGTGCTGGTACTTCTGTCTGCTATCTACTGAAGATAATACTGACTATGGATAGGTATCTCATACAACCCCACTTCAAATAATCTGAACTATCCCTTTAAGGTATCATGGGAACGGCCACCATTACTGGAGTTATGAGTGATATTCTAGTACACTGTGTACTATAGCACACTACTTAAAGGAATAGTTCCAAAAATGGGAAAAAAACCCCTGAGAGACTTTATATGTAAACATTGAGCTACAGCCAGCAGTTGGTTAGCTTAGCATAAGAAACAAGTGGAAACAAGTGGAAACAGTTAGCATCACTCGGGGCCGACCGCCGTTTACTGTAAGCAATACACTGAAAGGCTTTGTGCTAATCTAATAGACTTCTGACTGTTACTTCATATTTAACCAACAGACAGATGAAAGTATAATTTCCCAAATATTGAACTACTCCTTTAAAGAGAATAAAGTATTACTTTCATCGCATATTTCTAATTGCATCCAGTGATTGATTTTTTCATTTCCCTTCCTAGCTTGTGAAGGGAAGAAACTTCAGTGGAAAAGTGTATGATTTTCCAACACGATATTAAAGTAGATTAAAGAAACCTGACATCTACAGCGGTAATGAGCTCCCTCCAAGTCATAATTCAGTTTCACAAGATAATTAGTTTGACTTGTGAGAGACAATTAAGTATGTAGTGACTTGTTACCTTAGCGTGGTGGAGGTCCACTCCATACATGGACAGCTTCTTGGCATTTTCCAGGAAGTGCAATTCTGCTTCGGCTGGTGTCATCCCCCTGAACAGATCCAGAACAGCTCAAACAAGAACAAGCATAGCAAAGAGAGGTTCAATGTTTTCTGACCAATGTGAATATGTATCACTTGAGAGGTAGAGAATAAGATTTAAAATGGGGATAATTCAGTTTTATTGCATAAAAGCTTTTGGAATATGGTTGTTTTTATGGATGCTTTTAACTTTAGTGCAACAGAGTAACAGGAGTGCATCCATTTTTAGCATGGACGAGTCATTAGAGAGACCCTAATCCTTTCACTGTCATTGCCTTGCATTACCTAGAAAGCTACACAGGACGGCATCAAATTACATGAAAAAATCATTGTAAGACAGGAAGAATGGGCTCAGACAAAGGACAGCTAGCTATATCCTTTTATAGGAAAACATTAATCCAATGTCTGGAGACATGCTGCTTTTCAGAACAGGGTATTATTCCAGGCTGTAAACCATTCACCCAGATGGACTGACTAGCTTCAAGATATCAGATTCAGGGCTGAAAGGCTTTAAAAACCCAATTTCCAATCAGTATAGTATCAAACACAAGTGCTTCCTTGATCTTAAAATGTTCTGTAATGGAGCATTTAACTGTTTTATACATTTCAACTTTGATGTTGTTGTAAATTTCATAGTTTCCCACAACAGTCCATTAATGAAATTCAGTAAGAAAATTGTAAAAAAAAATGGCATGCATTGTAACTGCTGACAAAATGTGATGGTGACATTTGCATGTCTTCTGCATAGAGGCATCATTTCCACTGAGGATGGAATTCCCCTCACTTTACAAAATCCTATTTTTTATCCCATCACCACTTTTACAGGACAGTTCAAGCTCAGCACAAAAGAGTTTTGAGGCTGTGACTAACTTGTAGGTCTTGTGGAGTTCCATGACCTTCTCCTCTAACTCTTTGGTTTGGTTGGGTGCGAAGCGCAGTTCGCTGATGTAGTCACTGCCTAATTCCTCTGGATCGTAGTCTCCCAGTTCAGACTGCACTGCGTAGGAGCCCAGCACCGTGTGGGTGGCAAAGGAGCAGGGCAGACGGCCTGAAACCACATCGTCTCTCAGCTGCAGACAGAGGTAGTACCTGAGAGAGCAAGTAAACAAAACCAGTCAAGTCATTTTGCTTTTCTAATAAAAATCGACCCTAATCTAAATCTAATCTAAATCGTTAGTTAATGAATTCATTTTTAATTACGTGCATGATGTTTTCCTTGTTGATACGTAATAAGGAATCCAAAATCAATAAAAAAAACTTGATGTCCACTTATCAGAAGGATTGATGAACAGCAATACAATTTTAAACATTAAAGAAGCACTTGTCCTCCAACAATCACATTATCATTCTAAATGAGCTCCTTACTCACCTTGTGATATCCTCACTCAACTGGGAGGGATCTGGAGGGTAAAACTTGACGTTGAAAGCAAAGTTCCAGGGACCAGCTAAGACGTAGGAAGGACATTGAATTATCAAAACAGCGTGATACAATGGCACACACCCCGTTTGGCTGTGCAGAACAAAACCTTAAAATACAAAACATCAGGAATCTAATCTTTTATTCGATTTCTAGACTTACTCCTGATCTGCTTTTTTAGCTCCTTGGAAGGGTCGAGCCAACTCTGAAATGGACAAAAGCATTGGTCATCACATATTTGTGAGCAAATCAAGAGAAATCAAACTTTTTAAATAACTTCAAGCACATTATTGTAGACAGCCTTTTGAAAAGTCTGCGTTATTCAATGACCTTTAGCATATTTAACTTTTAATATATAATTCTTACAGTAAAAGTTAATAACTAAACAAAAACTGGTAATTAGCACATCATAGATGATCTGCCTTTACCTTCTGATTCTCTACATCTCTGCATGTGATGCCAAAGTAGTCCTTCTCCAGTAGATTGAGGTGGTCACATATTTTGTCAAAGAGCACTTGGCCCCTGGCTCGTTTCTGTGAAGAAGAAGAAACAGCACATAAATAACAAAAATATTGAACACATGGAATACTGACAGTCTTATGCTTTGTAACAATCTCAGGGTGAATTATCAAGTGATGACACTGGATCCATTATCTTGAGATTATTGAACACTTGCAAAAAAAAAAATTCTCAAAACAGTAGCATGAAAAATTAAAATGTTCAATAGTGTTGAACAATGTTCAGTCAGTTGATGCATCATATTACACAGCTACAGCACAGCGTCTTTCCTGCAGGGGTTAAGCTCTCAAAAGGTATTGCAACGTTTGACCAAATGGGCCTCTCTGGATCGATACGGACTATAAAAAGCATGTTGGTATAATTATTAGCATACATCTTCAAATTCATGTGCTCAAGGTTAACATCAGCAATGTGAACACTTAAAACCAAAATCGATTGCATGTCCCTAGTTGAGTGCCGGATGTCATCGACTGGAGCGCCGTCGTCTCCCCGGCTGGAGGACGGTGGACTTTACGGATTCATTTGGCCAGCTCACAAGATATTTTAAGGCCCGAGTTGCTACAACACAGATGCCTCCTTCCTGCACAAAGCCAAAGCCAGTTCCACACATGGGGATTGATGGAAAATAACTACAGCATATTCTAACAGCTGTAGTCATAACGCGCCTTCTGTCACGATTCACATGTAGCCTGTGACATGAGGGTGCATGTAATATTTATAGTGATAAACACACACACATATGGCTGGCATGTGGAAGTAGTCTTCGGCACATGTGGTACATTTTACACCAGCATCCACCCACACTCCTTCATCATCATTGAAGTGTGCACTCATCCTCTGGAGTGTCTGTGCGTGATTTTTAACAGAGCCATAAAGCCGCTGGTTGCACAGAGTTAATCCCACCAGAACACCATCCAGCGAATTAGCAGAGTCATGTCAGACCATTGCCGCCTTGCCGTGACAGCGGCTTCTCAACGCAACACTTGGCTTTACTGAGAGAACCTCCACACACACGCACACACACACACACACATGCAAAAAGGTTGTGATATGCAGACCTCTCTTCAGTCACACAGATGTCCAACAGAAGGGCTATAGCAAACAGCAGATATATTACAAGTGCAGCAGATGCAGCCAACCGATGAGGCTTGTATTCTGTCTTCCCTGCGGTTGTTCAGGAGAATCGGATCAGAAGGAAATTGGCAGGAAATTTGATATCAATTTAGAAAAGTAACATTAATCTTGATCAATTTCAAGATACAATTACATTATGATACAGTTATAATAGATTTTGCATTTCCAACCCATGGAATAAAAGGACTGCAACTAACGTTTTTTTTCTCCACTATCCATTATACTGTAGACTAATTTAATGTGAATGGTAAAAAATGACGTCAACATTTTCCCAGCTGTTTAGATAATCAAAATAGTTGCAGATTAATTTGCCATCTATTGACTAATCGATTAATCCACTGATTGGTGCAGCTCTCATTAAAGGACTACATTTAGCATGCATCGTCATAGACTGTAGAGGTAGAATGAAGACGTGCATCTAAACTCAAATTATTATCAGAAATATACCCATGATTTAAAACAACAACACAGTGAGATGTGGGATCTCTAAAGTGAAGTGCAGGAGGTTCAGCAGTTCTGTGTCACAGAAAACGATAGGAAAAGATTAGTGTAGACATTTTTCCCCCACAGGAAATAGAAACTGAGCTGAAAAACGACAAGGTCAGTAGGATAAAAGTGTCAAATCTGACATTCTGGCCTGGTTTCAAAGCGGATTGGAAGGAGGAAGAGGATTCCCTGGCAACTATCCGACGATCCTCTGACCTCAATTATATCACAGTATCTTGTCTGCTGTATTTCACCCTCAACCGTTAGGAATCTTTCATACAACTGATATTTTTCATTTTCAGGCAAGCACTCTGGTTGATCATGACTGCCTTATTGGTTACTATGGAAAGTCTTTTTTTTTTAAATTAATTTTAAGACATATTGCAACCAACTATGTGTCTTCCCACGGGAAGGAAATGAGGTTAGAGGGAGCAGTGATTTAAGCGTACAGGTACCCTGCATCCGTAGCACATATCCCCCTTGTGGTTGGTTTTGTGGATGTGCACTAGGGATGTGACTAATGTCAGTTCTTTATGTACAAAGCTTCCAATGAGGGTTTGCGAATAGAGATTTGAATGTCCTAATATTTCTTGATGTCATATTTGTGTGTCAATAAATCAAATTTTATTTTGGAGTGAATGCAGGTTTCAATTAAGTGATGTGAACTAATCTTTTATTTACATTTAGATAATATCTAAATATTTTATTTCATTCAGAAAATGTATGTAAGCTTATTATATGTAAGCTTATGGGAACAATCCTAATTATATTCTTCAATGTGCAGCCATTTTACTTCTTTCAGAGCACGAGTGCACGTTCCTGAACAAATGCATCTAAACTAACAGCGCTGCAGAAAGCCTTTCTGCCAACGTCTCAAGGGCAAAAAGTCCAGACTGACCCCCTTTCCAGATCCCTGTCCTTAAGAATCCTTTCTTGGCCCCAGTGGGGCATCAAGTAATCACATCAACACACAGACACAATGACACTGATTCCCTCCAACAAATGCACTCATTTCACAGTCTGAACCCCTCACCACCACCACAGAATCAGTCAGCTAATCCTTCTATCCAAACCCCAGGTGGGGAGGAATCTGCTCAAAGGAGATTTGAGGAGGATGGGCTGGTACACATTTTGAGAATGTACAAAGTTGAAAGCTCCATTTACCATTGTAAAGGAGAGAAATAGGTCTGCCAGTAATGATTCTTTTCATGTTGACTAATCTGTTGATTTTTTTCTCGATTAAGCAAGAATTATTTGGCTTAAAAAATATCAGAAAATTGTCAATCGGTGTTTCCCAAAGACCGAGATGACTTCCTTAAGTATCCCGGTTTGTCCACAACTCAAAGTTCATTTTCGTTGCAGCTGTAGACAAAAAAATGTAAAAGTGAAATGTCAAATGAGTTCACTATTCAGATTTATTCTTGAATCTATAATGCTCCAAGATAAAGAATGACTGTTTGAAGGCAGAAAGAGGCTATTATTATGTTGTGGAACTCTGAAAGTGACATTTGCAACAAAAATACATTTGACAGCCTCTACATGCATGAGCGGGCCAATTTCTGAATAATGAATACTTATTATAGATAGACTCTAGATAATCAGAGTGCAGTGCCACTCAGTGCGACATAGAGGTGTTTTGGGGAAAAACACTAGCTTTACAAAGCTATTTGACACAATACAGATACAAATGCACAGTGAAATGTACCAAAACCACAGCTTTGTCCCGAATGCCACAATCTAGTGATATAACCATCATGGTCAATTCAAATTAAAAACATTTATTTCTCATATCACTCTTTTGCTGCATTGGCCAGTGCAAAAAGATCTCTCTCCCTCTCTCGAACACATATTTCCATATTTAATTTTTCCACATTATGATAAAAGCCCCACTGCTGGGGTTGCAAGCTTTACATTTTCAACACAAAGACACGTGTTTTTCCACTGATTGTTGGCTCTCCTTTCCTCCCAGGGTTTATTCCTGGAGAGCGGGTGAGCTTTGAAGTGAGAACCAAACATTTAGGAACCGTCATACAATTTATTTTTACTCTCCAAGGCTGCATAGAGAAGCATGGGAAGAAAGATAAACCCCACAAAGCAATTTGGCACAATGCAAATGGAAATGTGTGTTGAAATCCATTAAATCCTTACTTCTATGATGGGCTGAAAGAATAGCACAGTTTTATTCCATTTTAATTCAAGTCAAGTATCACAAAACTGAAACGCAGAGAAATCAAGGTTACGGTAGGCAACTTCTGCTTGAACTACACACATCATATTGGTTCCATTCCTCCTTCCCATTTAATGTTAATCATTATGGTCCCTGTTAAATGGACTGCACTTGATCAAGGACACTTCATCATGTGAAGGAGCTAGATATCAAACCACCAACTTGCTATAACACACAACGTTTCCTCTCACCTCCACATTGAGTGTGAAGTCGGTGCCGTCCAACAGGGTGATCTTACACTCCATGATCTTAACCTTCTTCACTCCTTTCAAAGGAGACCTGGACAGACGACTGGTGGATGACCTGTGGGATACCTGGTCCCCTTCCTGCTGATCCTGAGAAAAAAAAAGACGTGTTATTTAACAGTAATTAGTTGAATGATGAATTGACATGTATCATTAGTTTTACACATACTGCACTCTTTTTTTCCCCCCTCTGTTTTGTTGTGTTAAGCAGTGAGACGCTTCCACATGATTTCATTGTAGGAATGGTATTCTAATTTTAGGATGAAAGTGTTTACAGAACATAAATTAAAAAAGACCTCCTCCTTCCCTACCAATTGCCTGCAACTGACCTAAATGTTAGTTACTTAATGTAGTTGTCTTTGACAAAAACCACCAGTTCTGTCACATGTCCAAAACCTATATATAGAGACTGGGACCCTGAGTGAATGTAATCGGGTCCCACTGAGAATAACTAGGTGTACTGCCATTTCGTCTTGAACAGAGAAAATCCAATTTTCCACTTCACTGAAAACAAAGCCTTCCTGACTGACTTTATGTTGGAAAAGAGGTCTTTGGTTTAGAGACATTTTTCATCCTTCTTCGAGTGAATTTAATACGCCTTTTTTATTTTTATATTGAAACTGTCTTATCTTGTTCTTCAGGTTATATCCATCACATTGTTCCTCTATCTAATGTAGCTCATGTAGACCTCCTCAGATGGTGTGCTTAACCATACAATAAAACCACACACGTTAGAGAACGTCAGGATTCAAGTGACAGTATAATTTAACATTACCAAAGGATGACGTATTCAAACCTTTTACGAAAGATTGTGACCGATAGAAATAAGCACCACAGATACAATATGAACTCTGTGGCCTAAGTTAACAGTTTTATGACTGATCTCTTATATGTGCACCCCACTGGACCAGAGAAATATCTCAGCCTGAGCATGTGTCTCACAGGAAAAACGGACTGTGTTGTGTCAGTGCTGTGATTTCTCTCAGCCTTGTTCCTGCCAATTCAGACAGCTCCGACAACAGCAGAGCCGTTCATCTGCTGTGTGACATGAGGGCTGTTTAATGCAAGATACATTTACAGGCATGCTCGTATGGATCCATTTAATAGATAATCTGATTTTTTTTTTCTTTTCAGCCATGCTAGTGACTCTAGGGGGGTCTGTCCGTGGGTCCAGCACTTAAGGCCTTTGCATACCGACTCACGTTGTGTCAATCACCAACTCTCTTACTACTGAATGACTTTGTTTAGTTTTGTGAATTTTCCCAATAAATATATATTAAAAAATGGATCGGACTCAGTGTGCAAGGTTTCTGTTGTTAACTAGACGAAAAAAAGGCATGCGAAATGGAATTAACTTTAGTTTTAATGCGTTCAAGGGGAATTATATATTATCTATAAAGGAGATTAAAAATAAAATTTGCGAGACTGGTCATGGTCAATCAAGCTGAAAATCAGTCGATCGATTGGTGCATCTCTAATAATATTGTATAATATTATCCAATAAAGTAACCATGGCCAGTTAGAATGAACATAAATATTCTTTCATTAAAATGTTATTAGGATATTTTTTGCCGTTTAGCTCAGCCAAGCCAGGATACCGGTATAATGAATCTATCCATCACCACACACTGCCTCTGCTGCTCCCTCATTACAGCCCACTTTGATTCATATGTCTATTTCTTCCCCTCATCAAACACAAAAAACATTTCCATACTTCAATATTTCCACATGATGATGATAAAAGCCATACTGTTAAGTCAGTGGCACTGTGAGCCTGAGCATGGTCAAATTGCATTTAATGCTCAAACACGTGATAGATCACAACAAGGCACAAGATTTGAAAACCAACTGCCCCACCCCCGCCCACATCTGGTGGTGGCGACTTGACTCCTTGGTTCACTGTAAATGGAAGAACTCTACAAGTTTAAACTTAATCCACGGTAGATCTTTTTTTCTGTTTCAGAGAAGACCACCAGCTACCAGTTATAGAAATAAAGAGGAATCTGTCTAAAATCTGAGACAATCCTCCTGCAGTATGGACACACTGGAAATCCAATCAGTGGAGTGATTAGATTGTGAGCCCAGAAGGGCTAAGCACTTAAGTGTTTAGCCTGCAGGACTGCAGGCTACAATCTTAACCATAACAGAGATCACTGGTTAGACACTGAGCTTACACACTCTCCTTTTAACCTTATACTGCCCTGTCCATCTTTTCAACGCCAGGAATAACGCAGTAATTTTGTTCTTCTGGTTTACCACTAGTAATGTTGTTGGGAACATTCAGAAGCTACACTGCTGCGATCGGATGGTTTTAAGTCTTTACTGCGGGTAAATTGAGTAAGCCATAGCATGCTTTTCCCGACCAAGCAAGCATTGCAGGGATGCAACTAGGGAATATCTTGTTTTTAACTGCAAATTATTGTTACAATTAATAGCTGAATTGTTTAGTCTTAAAAATATTGGAAAATAGAAAAACAAAGTGCAAAGTAAAAAAAACAAACAAAGATATTGAATTTGCTATGATAGACAAAGCAAATCTTCATATTTTGAGAAGCTGGATTTAGCAAAAATGTTATGTGTTCATTCCATTGCCCTAACCGGAGATCTCAAACCATGAACTGCAAAAAGCCTAGAGGTCTGTATAATCAGATGAGTGAGATAATAATACAATTTTCCAATCTGTTTCCCCCCATTTTCCAAAATAAAAGCAAAGACTGGAAAAAAGTTCACTTGTCAACAAATGCAGCTGATGCAGGGCCATAAACACCATTGACGACAGTGAGGTCACGTCATTAGTCTTTATTTTATTCATGTCCATTTTTCACACAAAGCCACAATTCATTCAGGAGTCAGAAGAACGGCGTGTGTGTTTCCCAAATTCCAGCTAATCTAAAAGGGATATTTACAGTCTTTATACCATACAAAACACCCTGAATTGAATTAGTAGAGTGCTTTTTTTTTTTATACAAGAATAGTAAAATATGTAAACGTTATGATTTTCATTGGACACTCCTTCAATAGGCCCCGTTCAATGGGAAAAAAGACGTTAAGTGGTGACTGTGGTTATGAAGAGGCTGACCTGTTCTTTCCTGGCTGGGGTGCTGTTTCCGGCGGCGGCGGGAAGCTGCTCCGGTTGGTTCTGAGGCGAGGTGGGTTCGGCTTTAGCTTTCCCCTTCTCTGTCTCCTTGTTCTCCTGCGCCTGCTTGGCCTCCGAGTCTGCGCCTGATTCAGTTGTCATGGTAAATCAAGCTGGGGTTGGGGAAAGAGGAGGGTAAAAAAGGAGAAGCAGATGAGTCAGCTGACCTTATGCTATGAATTGATGCACTGTTGTTTTTCAGCCCCGTGTAATGATAAGCTCCTCTCTAATGCAAATGCAGAGATGTTGTTGACGATATAGATTGACAGCAGAATAAAAAGTGAAATGAATGTCTGTGGCTTAGGTGCACTCAAGCCCTGATTTAAGTAATCTCAGTAGCTGATAATGGATAGTGCTTAGACTGCTATTGCCGTGAGATTCACAGTTTCTACACCATGTGAGAGCAGTGTTTAAGTCACTGCATGTTTGCAGTGCTCATGAAAATAATAAGAATATGATGGAAACAACCATCCAAAGAATCTGAACTGCACCAGTAGCACACGTCTTTCTTTGCATGACCTTCTGTGAATAGCAGTATACCAGCGACAGATGCTGTCCCAAGGGCCTAAATCTGTAACAAGAGGAAACATCTAATGGCCAGTTTTGCCAAACGAAGATGACAGACAGGACTGATCCCACTGGGGGCCCCTATGCTAACCGCACACATAGGCTTTGACATTGGGGGGGGTTGGCGTGTGTGTGTGTGCGGGACAGCACACTGGGCCTCTGCTTCAGGGAGCCTGGGGTTTGTAGTGTGGATGCCTGTCATTCTGCTGTTGGCCCGCTTCTCCCTGAGCTCTATTTATAGGGCCGTGTTTACTCCGGGGTGGGAGGATTCAGGGATCTCTAGACTTCCAGCTGGGGACAGCAGCCTCTGGATCAACAAAAGCAACACTGTGGGCCGAGGTGATCCCCAAAACATTTGACATGCCGAATGAAAAATTGCAACAACTTCAAATATGCCACTAAAAACAAAGCACAAAAATGGAAAACCATCAGCTATTGATTATTTTTTAAATGCCACAAGCAAGAGTTTGCTTTTTTTTTTTGTATTTGTAATTTGAAACCTGTCTCAGTCTTCAAAAATTCTTGAAGGCTTTCCGAGGACTAAATGCAGCCCACATGTGTAACTTCACATGTCCTTAAGGCCAGCACTAGCAGGCACATAACTGGAGTCCATGCACTCCGTCTCCATGTCTCTGTGTTGATTTGTTCATCTTACAATCCGACGGATGCATTACTTTAAAATACTTCAAGTTGAACTGAAATTAAGTTTTGTTGTCTCCTATAATGCCATAGGTGTGATCATTAGCATGTAGACTCACCAAAAGACTACAACATCTTGATTCAATATCTTGTGGTAATACCGCATGTAATGCAGAATGATACATTACTTAAGTAGGGAATTATGTTTTTGAAAGCCAAAGGAAAATTCAACCTTGATAATGAGCAGTGGGATAACTTAAAATAGGATTAAAATACAACGCCAAATCAAACTTTGCCAAGTAACAAAAACACACTCCAGAACAGAGTTGTTCATTTTTTTAAAAGGATAAAAACAGCAGTGAGTCTGGATTTGGAAATGTCGATTTCTGCCCTTGCTTGGTGGAACATCAAGAGTCAGTGAACACAACATGTTGATCAACCTCTCTTATGCCAAGATATTCAGGTGCTATAAAAAAAAAAGGCCATAAAGATGGCAAAAGTATATTAAAATTACAGGCCTGACTAGTGGAAATGTGAATGAAGTGATGAAATCACATGATCCAAGTTTCAACGTGTGCAAGTGAGGATATCCAAGGCTAAAAGACCACTAGGGATATTGAAGGACAGTCCTTTCACAACCGCTCTGCTACTTTGTCGTGTCACGTTCGGCAGAGCTGAGTAGCGGCTCAATAATCAGTGATGGCTGCACAGCTAACCTTTGCTTCTTTTTACACCCATATGAAACAGGAACTATGGAAGGAGGGGAGGAAAGGAACATCTTAGCACCATAGAAATGGAGGAAGAATACGTTCAGTCACTGGTGACAGGCACTCTTCACAGGCCCACATAACAGACCACACAGTAGCCTTGTGTGTAGCCCTCGCATGGACTGGCACATACATTATCCATTCAGAAAGCCGTATTCACAACTCATTTGGTGTCCCAGATTACTGCTAGTATACAGGAGCGGCATATGATGCTACCAATATAGCTTTATCATATCGACTACAGCTTAAAGCTAAGCATTTGTCAGATTTTCAAATAAACAATCACATGCTTTGCTGCTCTACTACTGAATAATATTGCATAACTGTCGATGCTTTTCAGGAAGCACAATATTTAAATTAAATATTTCCGTGCTCCAGAGATGTCCTGGCCTACACATTGCTTCCTACGGACATAAGAAAACATCTTTAATTGGTAAAGATCCCCACAAAAATCACACCATAACCGATTTAACGAAAAATTATGTAAAAATGATCAATTACTCCGATACTGCAAATAAATCATCTCAATTAGATATTTTTTTCCACAATCATTCAGCCATATATTTTCATTGCTCCTTGCAAATAAAAAGAGGGAGGTGCCCAAAAAGCTTTGATCATAGAATCGTTGTTTCAGTCAAGGTATTTTGCCGACTGGGAACCGGATCCAAAATGTAACTGGCTATCGTCACCCACCACCCTAACAGGCAGCCACGCACATGCTTCTCACATCTGTACATCTAAGAACTCTACACTTATCATGAACAGCCACCATGACTGAAGAAACTGAAGAATGGTGAGAAACGCAAACATTGGCTACAGAAAATGCAACACTACAAGAATAAGCAATTAGTGTCAAAGATGCCATCAAATATATCTGTCAGATTACTACATTTAACAGAACTATTCACTTGACTCCTTTCTGAGTGCAGGTAAAAATCTCATTCTTATTGATGTGAATAACAAGGAGGGACAAGGAGAAACCTGCTATCACTTGTCTTCCTTCAGAAACAAACTTTCCTCAGAAGAACAATTACATAATTAATACTACACTCCTATTTTTTCTTTCCTACACAAATTAAAGTAACCTACAGTTATTTGATCCCACTGCGTACCAGTACACAAAACCATTTAATCAGAAACCAAATCACATTCAGACAGATTGGTGAGCCAACCCATTGCAGTGGATATTAATTCCCGTGCTAAAAGCCCAGCAGAGGTTTATCAGTATGTAGCTGCATTACACAATTGATCACTGATGCTGAACACTGTGGTGCTGCCCCATGCATGCAAACGTCCATTTTAAGGTCCATTTGTGATTGTAATGCATACTGTTGGAAAGTGGCCTGTGCACACACACCCACACACGGGAGGATGAGGGATTGCCATCTGTGCTGAGTGCCATTAGCCGGACTACACCACAGCTGGGCCGATTCCCCGTCACCCCGGCCCCCACACTCATAACCCCCCCAGGAGCTAACGGAGGTTACATGGAGGGGAATGGTTGGCGTTTTTTTGTATTTTGACACGTCCAGGCCCATCCCGAGCGGCCCATCCCGAACAGGCCTGCAGCATCTGATGAGACCCCTCTACATGGCTGCAGGGCTGACAGCTGTCATACACACAGAAACCCAGCTACTGTAACTGGACACCACATAGCTGGTCTGGCCACTCAAGTGAGACACCTCTGCTGAAGGGCTACAGATCCCCAAAGTGTTGCAACTAAAAACAACTAAACAAAAGTATCAATATATCTTATAATGAATGTGATGTTCCACTGTAAGGTGAGCTATGTCCATTCCTACATTTGTAGTCACTTAACATTTACATTAGATTTGAGGCATTCAGTGAATATTTTCAACTGCAGTGACATACAATGCAATAGATGCAACATTAGCTCTGCGTGCACCGACTATAGGGCTGCCCCCTCTAAGATTTCTTTAAAATCGACATCGAAAGTGGAGGTTTTCTGTGATTCTTTGTGAAAAAACTCAGATTTACAGATGTAGATAAACTATGATGGACATTTTTCTTGGTTTAATGACTTGTTCATGCAAAATAATCAAGAAAATAATCACCACACCAATCCACACTGAAAATAATCCTGCAGCACTAGAATAAAGTTACACAATTAAAAAGAGAAAAGACTGGCATGGACAGAGCTAAAATTTAACTTGATTGGACAGTAAAGAGGTGGCAACAGTATGACGCCGTCCAACGCGTCTTCCCTGTAGTCAGTCCACCTAAACTGGTGTAACCAGCAATACAAGGGGGATCTCATTGTTAGTCTGACTCTAGTGAGTTTTACCTACAACAAGCTGTCATAATGTTTGTTTCTCAACAACATCTCGCAGCTTAGCAGTGTAGTGTTGCAAGTAACAATTTAAAAAATGTAAACAGCTAAACAGATCTGTTTTCAACCTCAGCGGGTTCAGCCAGAATATTCTCCAGCTCTGGTGCTGCACAGTGTAGAGGCAACTAATTTTTCATTTATAGAGCCAACACAGCCAACCAAAAACGAAAGCTTCTATAAAAATACCAAGCTGCATAAAAAGTAAAAGTAACATCACTGATGCGTTGCTACCTCATCACTTAAGTAGTGTTGGGATAAAGACATATTCTGCATATATGCTCAGGTGCCAGTGTATTAGGCATACTGAGCTAAAATGCAATTTAATACAACAATAAATCACCTAGGTGTACCTAATTAACTGGAAACTCAGTTTACAAGCCATTCAGATCATCCACTATTAAATGATGGTGGTTCCATGTCAACAAATAGGTTTTTACATGTTTGAGGTTTTTTTGTTTTTGTTTAGTAGCCATCTCAGAGACTTTTCAAACACGTTTTTGCTGAACCCTAGTAGACTGAACCAGACTAGACACTCCATAACTCAACAGCAGAAATTGGGGAAGGCAGTCTGTTCGCATGAAGGTGACTCCAAGCTGAGAGCACTTTTGCTGAGGAGGCCATAAATCCTATCTGCTTGCTGCATTTACATTCTTAGCATTACTGTCACTCGCAGCAAAGCACTCAGGGATACAACAGACAGACCAGCAAACTAATTGTTATCTCAACTTGACTGTGCACTTTATTATTCAACACAATCAATATGTCTTTGTTGCCATGAAGTCACTTAAGGCCAGGCACAGACATCCCCAATGAGTCTGGGAGGGTAAACACCTGGAATACATATAGCAGGACTCAGTTCAGTTGTATAGCTTCTTTGACAAATGGAAAATCCTCAGCTAATGTCAAAGATCAGAACTAAATCTGGGAGCTAATAACTTCTAATACTGTGGCTGAGACGGGCCAATAGGTATTAAGCATTTTATGAGATTAGCAAAAGGTAATCAGTAAATCAGCTGTGACTTGATTACTGATAATGTCGGCAGGACAGCGTCGTGTAAAATAGGTTGTTGACATCAGCTGGTGCATCCCTACACCCCAATCACAGTGAGTTGTTTTAAAATTCCATCCTAGCCAAAGGGCTATACACTTATGAAATAGGACAGCAACTCATAATTATCACAATTTCCCAGAGTCTAAGTTGGGGTATTTCCATTATCACAAAATCTGCTGATTATTTTGTCAATTCATCATTTGGTCTACAACATGTGAGAATATAGTCTGCGGTGAGTCTGAGGCAATGTCATCTGTTTCTGTTTACCTTTACGTGACCCCATTGTGTTTCAGTGGTTCTCAGTAGCAAGTTTACTGTGACCTAATCATATCATTTGTAGTTTGTTTTTTTTCTTATCAAGGGTCTACTGATAAAGGTCATCCTTGTACTAGAATTTCTAAAGCCCCCTGAGATACATTTGTGAATTTGTGCTGTATAAATAAAGCTGATTTGAATTGACGCTAGGTTTGGCAGATAGATCTTCATCATAAATATCAAAGAATGTCAGCAGTGTTTAAAGCACACGTAGAACAGAAATAATCATAATCATCCCAATATTCAAACACATTGTTAACAGGTTATGTTATTTAGACTATGATTTAAAAAAAAAGATATACTCTCAATGACTGTACTACGGAAGCCTGCAAACGAGGCCCGCGATGTTGCTGCCTTTCGATGCTACTGCAACAACAGCTTACTGTGCATCTTAATTAAATTGTCCAGTCAGGCTCTGGCCATTGCAATTCGTGCTTACAAGGATGTCAGGATGCTAAAAGTGGATCCAGACCGTGTCATCCTGCCCCTAACCACGCCTACCGCACTGCAGATCAAAAACACCCAAGTATGTCGTCTTAACCTTCCGACAATTTAACCATTATAATCTATTAACTGTCCTGAAATGTTACCGTGTCCGCCAGTGACTCAGCGCTGTCCTTCACTGATGAAAACGGTGGCGGTTAAGATGGGAAAATCCATCTCTATCGCCCCGTTTTTGAAACCCATTTTCCACATTCAGCGTCGAAACTGGAGCACATTAGCGCACGGTACCTTGTTGCTTTGAAATATCCGACTTTTAGCTTCAAAATAACGGCCGCTGCAGGCAGCCCATTCAGCAAAAACATGTCGCTACGCTGTTATTACGCACCGTAATGCTACCATGCTTAAACGACGGGATAAAAAAAAGGTTATTTTTCCGACACGGTTAGCCACGTACACTCGACTTTTCCGCCCGACTACGTTAGTGTATTTTAATGTAAATTACCTATCATCGGCCACGGGTGTTGCGGTCAGACGCTCCGAATATGGCGAGAGGAAATATTACAGAGAATCGAACAAACCGGGAAGCGCGCGCGCGTCTCATGGGTCGTAGGGCGGCCTCGAGGGAAAAGATGAAAGGAGAGAAGCAGCAAAGGGAAAAGGTGTATTACCAGGTTTAAACCGTCCTCGTTCAGCTGGTTTACGCGAGCTGTTGCGTTCGTAGTGGGCTTCTGCTTCCTGACAGCGGTGCTACTACTCTGCTGCAGTTCCCCCTTTCCACCAGCCTATCAGGCTTCCCCGTGCAGCTGAGTAGAATTGTGGGATATCAGTACAGCCGGGGCATTATCTTAGCAGCCCCCCCCCCCCCCCCCAACACACACACACACACACACACACACACACACACACACACACACACACACACACACACACACACACACACACACACACACACACACACACACACACACACACACACAGTACTCAAAGTGGAGTATTGAGATGCTTGTACTTTACTTGAATTAATTCTTCCAATTTCTACAGCTAAAGTCAAGCTTACATTGCACTAGAATGGAAACAATGAATCAATTGATCAATTAGATAAAACATTTCATAATTTGCAACTGTTGTAATAATCGATTAATTATTAATTAAAACAAAAACAAAAAATAGGATTTGATGCTTTTCTGTCTCTTGTGTAACAGTGAACAGAATATCATTGGATTCTGGATTATTGGTTGAACAAAACATGCAATTCGATTAAATCCCTTCAGAATTGTTCAGTTTCTCTGATTGTATAGCCCATATGAATGATCGAGAAACAAGTCCACAGACTGATCAATAATGGAAATGATGATTTGCTGCATATGTAGATGCCACAAATTCATGAAAAGTCAGTAAAAGTATGCTACAAAAAAAGTAAACGAAAACAAATCATGTTTTCAGACCATCATTATTTACAACCAAATTAACTGAAAAAAACATCACTTACAAAACATATAGCCTACCATACAATGCTGGAGACATCAGCATAAATTGATTTATTCTTGCTTTGTTTCCAGACAAAAAAGTAGGCAAACTTAAAACATCTAAAGAGAACAACCATTCAAATTTTCGTTCACCAGCATATTTCAAATTCTTAAAATGTTTCATGATGAACTAATGAAATAGGATCCATTGTTGTACATTAAGCTACTAAACGGTATAGAAAGTTGTTAAAAGTAGCTTATCCTGGACCAGCCACAAAAAAAGCTTATCGAAGACAAAAAGCATTATACAAGACATATTAAAACAAGCCAATATAGTGCACACATGAACACACACACACAAACACACTTACACACACACACACACACATCTGCTGCCCTCGTCGAGGTTCATACATGTGGTTGTGTGTGCACAAATGCAGACATAAAAGCATGTTTTTAATTAGTGTCTGGGTTGTTCCCTCTGGGGATTTGAGGGTTTTGCCTCCAGCCTCCCAGTGGGAACTTGACCCAGCTCGGTCACCCATTTGACTTTTATTTCATCTAATTGGTTTCATGCTCAAGTAGTATGCCACATGCCAATACATTACAGTACACAATGCAGATATAAAACACACATTCGTGCACTTCACGGCTTCAGAGAATTTTCTGCTGCAGCTGTACACAAATTCCATAAATAGTGACGGATGCATAGCAGGCATGCTTTGCAGAAAATAGAGGGTAAATGTAATAACACACAGTGCAACTCTTATATACAGCAGGCAGACAGCAGGCTCCTCATTCAGCCTCTAGCTAATTGTAACACAGCTCATAAAACAAGCACAACAACAACGAATGTTTTACATTGAAGACATACAATTCACAATACCATCCAAAGGGGATTGAGCTCCTTCACGTGCAAGTTTAAATTCCTAAAACACCAACTTTACAAGCAACCATCATTGAGGTTAAGCAGTAAAAAATATTCTTGCAACCCTCGACGCTGGGAGGAGAAATAATAGCCGAGAAGGGCTGTCAGGAATTTTTTTTTCACAGTGACACTGTCATAACTCACGGCAGCGTCCTTTCGGAGTCTAATGCGATAGTTCCCGTAACCATAAAAGGTCTAAGAATGTGTTTTTATGTGGGCGACAATATGAGAAGAGGCAGCCATACAGCTTCAAGGATCATTACGGTAGCTCTTGTGACCCTGTAATACTTGCGCATTAATAATTTCACATACTGTAAAATCCAACATTTCTCCAAACAGGTTCTTTCACTTCCCCTTTCATGTCATCTTTTTAAAAGGACAGACATGATGAGCTAGACCACAGCACGTCTCTCTGAGAATACACACTGTATATTAAGTAGTAACAACTAGGATGTCTGTCCTCTGCACAGCCAAACAATAGTCATCTACATTTAGAGGAGGTGGAGACTGGTGCAGTATTGTCATGAGCAGACTGGTTGTCTGAGACATTGCTCATCGTGGGCCGTCTGGCCAGTGGGTGCATTAAAGACTCTTTAATTGAAGATGAAGGATTAGCTCGTCTCCAAAAAAGGGAATATCAATGTTCACATACTGGCATCATTAAAAGTCTCTACTTGCAACGGAGCTTCAATTGATGAATATGTTGGTCAATTAGATGTATTTTTAATGACTTATGCAGATTAAGTCGGGACAAAAACATTAAAGAAACCAACAAAAACACAAGACACAAGGCAGCTACTAAGAGCCAAAGCGGCACAACCTATGAAATATTACAGTATAAGCTGAAAAATATTAACACAAACTTCTATTTTCACTCAGGACTTGTGTGAAAGTGTGCAACTCCTAACCAGGTTTTCTCTTTTTTTTCCTGACTGATAAAAAGGCATTCGTTTTCACTTGTTTTCTAGTCTCTATCTTCCTATATTGTTCATGTAAAATGTTGACAATCTCCACTGCACAGAAAGTGTTTACCCACTGTACCTGATTGACAAACAATCTCTGGAAAGTTTGGATTAAATGGAAATTTCTTTAAGATAACTGACGTGGTGAGGAAATGTTTGCCCCTACAGAGATATCTAGCATTCAGCTTCTACTGTCTATGAGTTCTCACTCTCTGTATGTATAGTGACCTGCCGATAAATGTGAGTGCAAATCTATGACTCTTTAGAGCCTCCAGAAGAGCCCTTGGTCAGCAGAATGATTAATAGCACACAAGACAGACAACATGTGATCTCTGTACTCCACTTAGCTTATGTGGCTGCTTAACTCTTCACTTTTTTCTGCTGCGTACAGACACTTAGTTCCTGTGCAGCTCATCCGCTCCGAAGCCCGACCTTGAACTCATTTAGCCTTGAACACAATGTCTTTTCTCGCAAGTATTAACATAATTTTGGAAGGTTATGTTTTCCCTCTCACGCAAAATTCACAATCAATGCTGCCACTGTCTCTTTAACTTTACACTATTATAAAAAACTTACAGGAGGGAAGTTGCATTATACGGATCTTCTGCTTACACAGCAATTTGGCACTTAGCAAATCAAATTACATTTTTTTATAAAAAGAAAAAAAAAGGTAATACTGCAAGGCCAAGTTTTGGAAGAACAAAAAACATAACATCCTGATGTGAAAATATGTATATACTCAAGTCTCTTAAATCCGTAACCTTACGAACCTCATTACAGCAATCTAATTTCCAGTGCTGCGGTCAGAACAAGCAAGCTGGCACCTCATCAATACATAGTTATATTGAAGCATGTCCCTTATAATACATGGCAAATCACCCATGTGATCCAATTATTAAAAAGCAAGTCCAGGCCAGCATTGCCTGCCATCCACGGGGCCAGGGGGGAAATAACTGCTGTTCAAAAAAGATCTCTTCCCAAACACTGCGTTATGTTTCCAGTTTTGTCTTCGGCCTTTCGCACACACAGACTTTTCACACCAGATGATGTATACTGCATCTTAGCTTAGCTTATGTTGTCCTAAAATAAATGTATTTCTAATAAGAGCACTCTCAGGCTGATGTTTAAATCTAAAAAAGTTCCATTGTCCAATGTTTCAATCTACTACGGAGCAGGGAAACTTCATGCTTATCATGTTATTTGTCATGTTTTTATTACACTTTGAACTCAATGAACTCGAAGTGAATTGGCTCCAGCTCTGTTTTCTCATTTTCCCATAACTAACCAAAGCTACTATCCCCTGCTGTCCAGCTCTACTCAGCTGTGAATGCATTCACTCCCAAAGGGCTGTAGGTCAGCAAGCAAACATGCCAAATTAGAGTCAGATTTTGACACCCCAAATTGGGCCAAAGCTCCCAAATCCACCCCCCATCTTGAGTGCACTGCCTGCTCACACTACGCCCTCCTAATAGAAAAGTCAGTCTTTTCATCTGTGGCACCCTTTCATGTAAAGCCAAGGGGACATAATGCTGATTAATGTGAAAAAGGGATTATTTCTATGATGAGGAGCACTCCCCTTCTTGTTTTTTCCACGTAGGAGGCACATCTTATCTTGAGCAATCGTAAATGCGATCTGCATTTGTAACCTTTGGAAAGCAGTAGGCTAATGATTGTGCCCGTCAAGTGATTGCAGACCAGGCATTTTTTTAGGGAAAGGGAGGGGCAGCACGTGTGGTTGGAAAAAAAAAAAACCAAAACTGCAGCAGTAATTAGAATCCTTCTTCCCTTTTAGAGTTTTCTATGGATATCAGCATTTCAGCACTCAGCAGCAGTGTAGAAAGTGGTTGAGGCAGTAGCATCACTATATAGATTTAATTTTCACAACACATTCCCTTTTCTTTTGAAACCAAAGGTGATGTTCAATCAGGCTTCTCTTATTTTACAACTCCTTTTTTCTTAAACCTTAAATGAAATACGCTTCTGTATTCATGTTAAAACAAGACTAAAGGCCTTTACACACCGGGGGCGTGATGCAAGGGAATGAGATGGGAAGGAAAAATACTTGCCTGTAAATATTATACGTCATGGGCTTTTATTGTGAAGGTTAAGAACAGGAGGATCGACCTTTGCCAAGGTTGAAGGAGTTATTAAGTTTGACGATGTGGTTTGGACTACGGAGCTTCTGAGTTGTTGCAAGCACCTGCTAATTACCTTTCCTTGGCAATTCAATTTGACCAGCTTTTATCAAGGCTGCCCCTTGAATACTTCCAGGTCATTCCACTCATTTAGGAACCTTCTTAAGCAAAAAAAAAAGGACTATCCGACTGCAGCCACGCTAGCAGCTCTGTGTTAAATGCAAATGTGCCGATGTCAAGCAACATTTTTTTGGCCTGATGGTGTTGCTAGATGAAAAGTATGGGGATCACCTGTACCAATTGGACCGACCGACAAACAACAACTCTCTGGGATCCACTATAAATACCCTGGGACTGTCATGGTGCCATCGCAGGTGTTGTAGCTTTATAAGGCAACCCCACGCTGCTCTCAAGTGATCAGGCAACGCTGGTAGATAACCAAACTACTCCCAACAAGCTTATCTCTCCACTCAACAAGATTGAGTCATACGTGTTATCTCTGCCACTCCCCAAAGGCTTTAGTGATCGTAAGCAGTACTGCACTCACGTGTCAAGTTGAGCTCAATTCAACTCACTGAATGAATGACTGCACACCCCAGGGGAAGAAAAACGGGTTGATTTCTTGACCATGGGTGGTTTCATTTGC
Source organism: Eutrigla gurnardus (assembly GCF_963514095.1). Lineage (NCBI taxonomy): Eukaryota > Metazoa > Chordata > Actinopteri > Perciformes > Triglidae > Eutrigla > Eutrigla gurnardus. The sequence continues at coordinate 21,443,279 of NC_139918.1, forward strand.
ATTTTGCACTTGTGGGCTGATGCTTGTGATGTTAGAAATAAGTGAGCAGGGAGAAGTTCGGTGTCTTTTTGTGGATACACACTTTGGCTGTTGATGTAATCCAAACTGAACTTCCAAGTACATGGTGGTTACAGCTCATCACGAAAGTCATTATAAAAAAGTTGTTTTCTTATTCGATTTGAAATTATGCTTAACTATCAATCAGCAACTGCTCCTAACTATTTTGATAATTGATTTATTGTTTATATATATGTATTATTAACTGTCGAACTGTTTGAATGTTAACTAGGGAGAAATTTTGTTGACAGACAAAATGATTAATCAATATATTGAAAAAAATAATATTGCAAGATAAAATCAATAATAAAAATAGTACAAACTATTTTAAATATTGTGCTTGCCTCAAAGTATCAATGTAATCCTCACAATGTGAATGTATGAAAAATAGCATGCTGTACTGTTTACCAATATGCGGAAATTTGATTGAGTTTGAATAAATAGGTTTAAGTTGTGAGAAAAAATTAAAAGGAAATGTGATTTTTTTTCTCATTCATTTTTTTAAAAGACAGGTCATATTATATGAAAAATAGCTACAGAGATTAAAGTGTTTGATACTGGGAATTTGATAACCCAGTTTGATAACCGACCACCCACAATCCTGACCGTACAATGTCTGCTCTGTAGGAAGATTATGGGTGAAATCTATTAACTCAATATTTGGCTCAGCACTTTCGTTCCGAAGAATGTCTTAAGAAATAACTTGAGTTCAACCTTTGCATATCTTATCACTAACTCCTTATACTGCCAGAGGTTTGCAGACCATTTCTTTTAACCTTTAACCTCCATTTCTGACTGACACACATGAGCCCTTCCGTGTCCTTCATTTTGCCAAACACAGCAAAGTGAGTCACAGCATCAAAGAGCATCAGGTGAAGCAATGTCTCCTCCTCCAGTACAATGCCAGCAGTGCTATTGATCATGAATTGATCTGACAGTAGTAAGGATTTAAATTCCTAAGACGAATGGGCAGGGATAGACTTTATCACTGGCAACACTACATGAAAACAACAGTAGGAAATCTCCCCTGGAGAGTGAAGGCTGCGGCAGAATGAGCAGTAATTGAACATGAATGAAGGAATGACCCTGAGATTAAATCTCCTTATGTCATCCTGACGCCACACAGTAAGGAATGAAATAACATTCAAAAGTGAACACATTCCCTGATTCTGTGCAAAGGTCATCGGGGTCACAAGATGTAGGTCACCAAAACTGGCCTTTCAACTGTAACACCTAATCAGCGTCATCATACCTGATCAAACAGACAGTTTTTTAAACATTATGCTGCTGCATTCCAGTGAAAGTCAGAGTTTGGAAATTCCCCGCTGCTTTCCCATAATTACAACCTTCCTGTGTTGTGGCCTGTTTTGGAAAAAACAGCCAAGAAACAGGGTCATCCACACAGATTCAAACCCTTTCCCCATGTCACAGTTGGCATCACATCATTTACAGTATGTATGACAGTATTGGCAAGCTGTAATCTGTGAGTGCAACTTTCAGATTTGGAGCAGATCCCAGCTGACATTGGGCGAAGTACACCCTGGACAGGTCGCCAATCTATCACAGGGCTGACATGTAGAGACAGACAACCATTCATGCTCACATTCACACCTACGGGCAATTTAGAGTCAACTAACCTGTCTTTGGGAGGAAGCCAGAGCACCCGGAGAAAACCCACGCTAACAAGGCAAGAACATGCAAACTCCACATGGAACCCGAGTTGAACCCTGGCCCCACTTAATGTTAACTCTCATGGTTAAATTCAACACTCTAAAAGCCTACTGTGCACTAGCTGCTTGGTCCCAAACAGACAGTGGGACAAGCTGGTAAACATATCGGAGCATTAAGCAGCTAAAGAGCAAGATATTTCCCTCAGGAGTTGGTAGAAACCAAAAGCTATGAGAGGGCTAATATAGAACTTAAATTTGCCTGGTGGGCACTCACACACGTTGGGGATAATATTGCTCATTAACAGCATGATGGGTAAATATAAGCAACTGTTTGCCAACAAATGATCACTTCAGTGTTAACAACTTGTTTCCACTACTGCTAGGAGGACAAACATCTCTTTTATTGGGAGGTTAAAGGTTTGAAGTCACATTTCGGGGTTTTTTTTAGCAGGGGCTGTCCACTTGCATTGTTGATATTTATGACTTAATTATATATCTAGCATGTGAGTTTTTGGGTTCTGTTTTCTATTTTTAAGCAGAATTTCAAGGAGCAACCAAACCCTCTGGCAATACACTATCATTTAAGTAGCCACCTCTAAATACAGACAATTTCAAGTTATAAACTACGGAAGGAGGTATTGCCTAAAAAGGCATATGATATACAGTAACTGCATTTTTGCTTACTGTCTCTAAAAGACAAGTAAAGTCAGTCATGGTCACAGTTAAAAGTACAAGCTCAGCAAATGCTTCCAATCCCTCGTGAGCACTTTGCAGGACCATGCATGTTACCACCAGCCAATGAACATGACAAGTCCCACAGACTTTGCCCAGCCTTATCTCCATGGCCCTGTACATTCACCATCATCATTTAAAAACTCATAAAACCTGTATACTCAACTGGAAGAGTGACCATGTGGCTCTATAAAAAAGCAATAGTCCATCTTAGAAATATATGATTGGACTTCATTGCAGCCGTATGGATCAAAAATTACCCCAAAAATATGACCACGCAGTAAAGTTTAAGTACCTCTTTTAGTGCATGTGCACAGTTAAGAGTCCATGAAACGGAGTATTAAAACAAAGAGCTCTTCGTTCATCAATTCATGCACATTTTCTATTTTGGGGGAGAACAGCAGCGGAAAACACATGCTGTGATGACTTCCCATTTCCGAACTGTCTGCCTTTGACCAGCAAACTTTTGATCAGGGGTGTGTGTGTGTGTGTGTGTGTGTGTGTGTGTGTGTGTGTGTGTGTGTGTGTTGCTAACTTAGGTTACCTTTGGGGACACATTTCAGCCTATAGACCAGTTAATTGGCGCTGGCTTGTCCAAATGTGGGAAAACGATTTTTTGGTCATTTGTTAAGTGTAGGTTTTGGGTTAGGCCAGTAGTGGTTATGGTTAGGGCTAGGGTAAGCTTCCAGGAAATGAATGAAAGTCAATGTAATGTCCCCAGAAGTGACCTAAGTAAAAAAAAAAAAGGGCTTCAGACCAAAGGTCAAAGAAAAGCTGAGGGTTTTGTTTGGTCATCCTAACACCAGAAAAGCCAAGTAGTGGTTTAGAAATACATTCACTTTTAAAGAGCTGCTACACCAACCTTTTGTACAGCCCAGTAATTTAAAAAAAACATGGGGAAAGCAACATTTGTGACCCTTAACGCAACACGCTGGCCTTCTGTTTGACCCCACAGCCCTCGTTAGGATAGCGATGTCTCTTCTGACATTGCCCGTCTTTATCTTCCTGCGTTAACTGATTCACTGTTTGTGTGTCACACTTCCCTCTTTTGTGAATACACGCTTGTACTCACCATGTTAAAGTCAGCGGGGAAAGCAGCAGCAGGTCAGCGTTGGAAACCCCCGGTGTTTGAAACAGAAAGACAAAAAGACGAAAATGAAAAACACAACTGAGTGGACATACGCGCGTCAGGTTGTGGAAATCGAACTTAAAACAACGTTAATAGCCGCTAACTGTACGTTGACGCTGCCCAGTGGTTCACACGTAAGTTAAGTTAAGCACAGCCAACTGAAATAAAACACTTTACCTGACGGTTACGACGAGGAACCAACTGCCTGACGCCAGGTGACACCCGTGTGTGTTACTGAAGACCAGGAATCCCGACGCGGGTCTCGTCCGGGTCGAAAGGACCAGACACCTGTAAGCGTCTGCTTTGGTAAACCTTCCCAGAGACGGTGACCGAGCTAAACCCCGCCCCTCCTGCCTCAAAAAAACAAAAACAGGCCCCCATAGTACTCTTAAACGGGCACGCCCACGATGACGACGGAGGCAGCGTAGTCCCATCGCCCCCTGGTGGACGTTTGCAGGAAGAGCTGTCTCTTTGATAATCGTCTCTATGGTCACATGACCACTAGATGGCCTCGTTAGGCTGAGCTACATGTTGCTGCTTCAAGATAAAAGGCTGCAAACCAAAGGCCGAACTTTAAGGTAATGTTGATTACATAAACTGTATTTTTTTGCATGCAGGCTATTACAAGAAGATAAAGAAATGTGTAAATTCAATGGCGGAAGCAGTATTCAGTTTCTTTAGGTAGTAACACCCAAAATGACCAGTAAATAGCATAAGGAAAGTATAGAAAGTGAGCAAAATCAGTCATTCTGCTCATGCAGCAGAATGCTCCTGTCAGTGTTAGGTGAAATACTAAGTAGCATGTGAATTAATTTGCCAGTCAAGGTGAAGCTAATTTGAACCCACGCTCACAGAACGTGCAAACTACGCACAGAAGGAACCCGAACCCTAACTGGGAATTGAACCCGGGACCCTCTCACTGTGAGGCTACCCACTACACCGCCGTGCAGCCCCTTGATATTTCATCACCCACACACCCTGCAGTATGATTATACGTATCATAGATGTCTTTATGTCGGTCAGTTTTGCACAACTTTTTTTTTGCAACTAAGTGTATTTTTTATGCTTAACCTGCAAAGTAACTCATGAGTATACCAGTCAAATCAATGCAGTGGAGTAAAAAGTGCATTGTATTGGGTAAGTTTAGATTAAAATAAATTAATAAAAATATAAGTAATCTAGAAAAATAACTTAAAATTGTACCTAAATACATGACTTGAATACAAATTACTTTCCATAACTGAAAGCTATGAGAAAAGTATTGCAGATTTTTTTCACACAGGGCTCATACTGTTGACCTTTGTCACCCATCTGAATCAGCAGATAACCCTCTGCTCATTTCCCATTTTTATTAGTGGAGACCGTTATTAAAAAAGCTGTTGTAAATGTCACTTATAGGTTACTGGTCTCGGTTCAGTTAGTACAGACAACGTGGCATCAATACCACTGCAGTCTTTCCCAGTAATGAGTGCAGGGAAACAAAATCTATACCAACTGCAGGCCTAATCATTTATATTCCCGCGGTGTTTCATCTTTTTCATTTATTGTTTCTAAAAGCCAATTTGGAAAACATTATTGCACAGTCAGCATTTAATCCAACATCACACAAGGACACCTACGAGACCCTGCAGGAGGTGTTACAGTCAAGTTTATTCAACCATGAATGTTTCATATAAACAAGTGTGCACAGGGAAGGCCTTGTCCTCAAGGTCCCGATCCTAAACCAAAACGTCTACCTGAGATTCAATTCAGTTCAACTATTCACGTGGTATATTCACAGAACGACGTAGAGAAACAATTCTAGACTATTTCCTTTTTCTGTGGCATATTTTAATGCTACAGTACACCATGTCAGACAGTAGTTCTCAGTGACAGTTTTGGCAATTTCTACAAGCTACATTGTTTGCCCTACTGTTATACAAAAGAAAAAATTAAAACTCTTCGGATCAGATTTTCCTTTTTTTTTGTTTTTACAAATCTTTACTAAACCTTCTTACAAGTCTTTAGTATTGCTCTTGCTACATTGAAAAAATAGAAAAATTACATCTGAATATGGAGCTGTGGACGTGGAATTAATAAAGAGCTTTGCTCTTGAGTGTTCATGGCTATGTTTCAATAGTCCTTTAGCTGCTTGCTCTCCACGTTTTCCTCTCCTCTGTAAAGGCCAGCTTCGCATCAGCAATCAGAGAAGAAGGTATGAAGCAAAGAACAAGACATCAAACTGTTTTTTTTAGTGGCTCATAAGCAAAAAAGTCTAGGATTCTGCAGAGGGGCTGGGTGTCACCAGATCGTCCTCTCCCTGAGCTTCTCCCTCCGACGCGTCTGCTGTGTCTCCTGCTGCGTCTGCTGCGTCTGCTGCTACTTCCTGTTCGGTGTCCACTAAAGCAGTGTCGGGGGCTTCGAAGGACTCGCCCCCCAGATCAGCCAGTTTGATGTAGCCCTTGCTGTTGGTACGCTCCAGGCGAGGGCAGCTGAAGCGCCTGGCTCTGTCGCCTTGACGACACACAGACACAGACAGGCTGCAGCGGCGCGCAGACCTGGGCTGATCCGTGAGGGAGTTGAGCGACAGCCGCGACCCCATCGCCCTGGCAACGGGTGATGGAGGAAACAGCTGGGTCCATGGTGGTTGAGGCTGGGCCTGCGATAACCCTTGTTGGTCAGCTGTGTCCGCGGTTATGTCCTCATGGCTCTGGTGGGGCGGGGGAGAATCCTCCACCGAGGTGTCCACCTCCTTTGTGTCCATGTCCGCCGCCTGGCTGCTGCTGCTTTGTCCTTCCTTGCAAATGGTTTCAGCAGCAGCAGCCTCCACAACGAGCCCTTCCTCTGAGCGTCCCTCTGCTTCGGCCCTCTCCTCCACCTCACAGTTGTTCAGTTTGATCACAGGGAGGGTGAAAGCGTTCACGGAGGAGGTGACGATGGAGGTGGTCTCCCACTGTCGCGGCTGCGGCGCCTGCTCGCCGCTATTGCTGTAGTCTTTGTAGATGCTGTAGACGGTGTCCGTGAAGGTCTGGACGTCTCGGGACCAGCTCCGAGGTCTGCTGGCTAACGAGGGCCGCCTGAACACGTCGTCTCCGCCTAACTCGCCCTGGAGGCCGAGTCCAGTGGAGGGCCAGGAGCCCCGGGTGAGCATCCCGCTGGCGGGGAACGAGCCCGGCGGACCCTCGGCGCTCCTCGACTGAGTGTAGTTCACCAACCCGTTGAGGGGCGAGTATTCCTTCGACCGGATGCTGTGTAGATCTATAACCGTGGAGTAGATGTCCCTCAGGTTGATGATTTTGGTTTTCTTGTCTCGGTTTTCGTGCAGGACTGCGTTGGCACAGATGAAGAGGAAAATGCCAATCCCCATCACCAGCGGTCCGAAGACCTTCAGATTGTCCGAGTACAGGTAGTTATTCAGGAAGTCACACAGGAAGCCGCACCCGGGGGAGGGGTCGGGGGCGCTGCTGTTAGAATGGCTCTGGTTGTATAAACCGCTCTGTCCGGAGGGGGGCTTATTATGGGTCAAGTTGGTGGAAACAGGCAGACTTTTGGAATAACCCATCCTGTTGCTGTGGTACCCGCCGGTTCTGCGGCGCTCCTGGTACTGCTGCTGGTTCTGGCTGGGCCAGTAGCCGAGCACCGCCATGGAAATCCCCACCATGAGCACGGCGACTCCCACGGCGGCCACGAAACCGGCCGGGGAGCACAGGTTGAGCTTCCCCTTCACCACCACCACGTCATTCTTCTTCTTCTTCTTGGTTTTCCGCTTCCTTTTGTTCTCCGCCCGGTTCTTGGAGCGGAGCGAATCCTGGCGCCTGTTCATGCGCAGCAAGCCGCCCGTGGCTATCATGGCGGCGATTGGACAGCAGGCTTGTCACTCAACCTGGCGGGACATGAAATTGAAAAGGGAGAGAGAGAGAGAGAGAGAGAGAGAGAGCATTAGGTTAATGATTCACATGATGAGAAGACGGTTCAGACAAGTGGAGACACGGAGTGAATATGTTCATTTCACTGAGAGATTACACATGTAATCCAGATTTGTTTTACATACAAGGATTATCAACCAGGCAAAGCTGGCAACTAACCCTCAGGGGTTGATCTGCGACAATTTATAACAAATGTGTTGGTAACATGCACAAATAAAACACCATCAAATTTAAATGTTAAGGTGTAAAAATCTAGTTCTGATACCCTTAAAAGGCCCAAAAACCTATTCTCTCAGTCTTCCTACTATGAGTGCTGGTCTCCAACATGAACACACATATTTCGACCACAGATACAACAGCTTTGTATTTACGTATTTTTGTTTTTCCTCTGCGCTCTACTGGCTTGAAATGTCTGGGACACAAGGAATGAATGAAAAACGCTTTGTCACGCATACTTCCAGGCACCAATAAGGATTTTAGCTGAATGAAAATCCGACGACAGTCCGTGGGTTGTTTGTCAGTCAAATCTGAGGAAACAACACCCACGCAGACGTGAAGCAGTGAAACCTAAATTTGGTTTGATGTTGTCATATATGATTCAACGTTGTAGAGAAATAAGATGTGAAGTTCTCACGGCCTTACATGTTCCAGCGTGGGATAAAATGGAAGGGGGAAAAGGGGAGGGGGGTCCCGGATCCACTAGAGGATCAGTCCGGCCCTGTATCCGAGATTATCCCACAGGTAGAATCTACACAGATGGAATATTAGTCATCAGATGGTCAGTAAACCAACAGATAACATCCATCTGCTGCTGCTGCTGGATCTGTAAATACAATGATGTAAGCGAAACAAGAGACAAATACCCAACCGGACAGCAGAGAACAAGTAGTGCTATCTATATCTGGCTGTGCCGGTGCGATATCAGCCGATGGAAATGTAATGTGTCCAGACAGGAGGCCAGCAGGCATGTTCTCTCCACCTCTCCTTCTCCTTCTGCATCACTCTCTCCTAACCTCCTCCTGCTTTTCCACCCAAAACCACTTCATCAGCCCAACGCATGCTCTCCAAGACGACATCCCCCTTCATACACGGCGACATCACAGGAGGCAAATATGAGATATTAGCCATTTGTTTACACGCCGAGGTTGTTCTCTGCCACGTAAGATGTTTGCCTTCTGATTACACAATAAGCCGTGGTCCAAAAGGGCAACGGAGGCACTGAACACTTATCACGATTGCAGACATCAGATGATGAGTTCCAACCACACGTGGTGAGTGATAATGGGAGGATGGGGCTGGTTCATTAGACAGCGCTGGTGGCTGGGTATTTAATTTGACTAATCACGCCTAATTGTCTGTGACTATAGGGCTTATGGTTCATGAATAACTTATTCCACAAATTCCGTTCACAGCAACAATTAAAGAGGCGTTTTTTTTTTTTTTCGACGGTTGCTATGGGTGTTGCTCCCTCATCCTCGACAGGTCTGACGAACCTTTACGACCCAAGTTATCACAGGCAGAAAGTAGAGCCTCAGCAAACAGCACACCGGTGCTCAGCCGCTGTTTTATAGAAAGGACTCTCCCACTACACCGCGTCCAACGAGCACTCAGATGCCTCCCGGGCGAGAGAGGAAGTCAACCCGCACTAAAAACTGCTAACGCGTAGGTGGAGCTCATTGTGTGTGTGTGTGTGTGTGTGTGTGTGTGTGTGTGTGTGTGTGTGTGTGTGTGTGTGTGTGTGTGTGTGTGTGTTTGAACGGAGAGAGGCGCAGCGGTAACGTGGAGCGGGGGTGAGAGAGAGTGGGCGTGGACGAGTCGGACCGTGTCTCTGTCTGCGGTGCTGAACAGGAAGCTGCCAAACTCGCTTTCTCGTCTCCCCGCGAGGAAGCTGCCGCTCGTCTGGCGCGGAGGAGGCCGGTCTCAGCGCGCGGGCTCCGTCCGCGAGCTGCGGAGCGCGCGTGCTTTTTTTTTTTTTTTTTCGCGCAATGTTGCGATGAGTAATCGACTGTTGACATGACGGCGCATCTGTTTCCCTTCCATTGGGGGGGAGAAAAAGACCGTGAAGCATATTATACGAGGCGCTGGTGCCCCCTGAAAATGTCCAGAGCACACGGCGACGCATCTCCCCCAAAACACTGTGTTTTTTCTTGGACTCACGAGGCGCAGACAAGATGACAAACATCCACACCTCCTCCACGGCCTGACGAAGCCCATGCTTCCAGAACCAGCGCTGCAACTAAGGAGCCGTGTGGTCCTCATTACGCCGTTATTTAAGCCATTTGTCTCCATAACTTATGATAGAATCTGTCTTTAATCGCATCACCAAGAGCCGCGAAGAACAAAAAGTTGAGCTGGATACAAATATCTGCCTTAAAAATATATTTTTTACTTTATGTCTCTCGCATATTTTAAAATCGGTGTAGGCTATCAAATATGTAAGACAGACAGATATTTATATAACATGCAGCAAAATCATTATTTTTAATCTCACGGATAAAGTAAACAGACTGAAGTGCGCATTGCTCCAAGTCCAACGCCTCCCTGACATCCAAACTCTTGGACGTCGATTTGATCGAGATAAAAAAATATATATAGGCTATAAAAACGCTGCCTAACTAAACCTACATCTGTACCACAATTAAGACTTCCTTAACCTCGACGCAGCCTCTTTTTCAATCAACTAGGAATTAGATGAAACCGAAAATAGGCGCGGATGTTTAGGTGGAGACGGAGGAGGTAAAGAAATGAAATAAATATCACAAAACATGCGAGTCTCTTACCAGATATCGCGGCTTGTCAGTCAAGCATCTTCAAAGGCGCACTCCTCGTTCAGCTGTGCGTGTCGTGGTGCGCCACTTTGAGTCTGGAAGAGTGGTTTCCAGTTGAACGCGGACTCACAATAGACCGGCAGGGGCGGGCCAACTGCGTTTCTATTGGCGATTATTGGGCAACGTGAAAAAGGAGGGCTGCTGAGGACATTTATCACACTTTGGGTTGTACTCCGAACATTTCCACATCTTCTTTCTCCTCCTAGGGTTCCTTCCACATACAAATAAGAAACCTGCTGAGTTAAACGTGTCAATTAATACTCCAGCATATGGATGCCAGTTGCATTTTTTTTAATAATGGTTGCACAACGCTCTGGGAATATGTATGGCAGTGGTGACAAAGTACATGCACAGTCTACTGCACACACACATCTCTGAGAAATATAGGTGGAAAATACAATGCATGAATAAATTACGGTGTTATGGGTTTCAAATAGCACATCCAGTGAGGCGAGGTCATGGAAATGTAAAAGCCACTAATTCATCATCTCCAACACGTGCATTCCTCTCCCTATACCTTTCTCCCTCGGGTTGCATTGCTGTAATTGCTTGTACGCTGCATCCCCGTGTTTAACAAAATTAAATATGACAGAGTCCAGATGTGTTTCAGTGATGTGAGACTGAAGACAGAGGCAGCAGCTATACAGGAGAGGGGGGGGAGCACGAGTTACGAAGCTGATGCTCCAGAGAGCTGACTGCAGATTTATGACCCAGAAATGTGTTTTGTTCATGGCATAAATTAGAATAAAGGAACAGAGAAAACTCAAGTGTGCACACTGCAGTTGTAGTCAAAGTATACGTGGGCATGGGGAATAATCCGGGGATTTTTAAAGAGCTGTCTTTAATCCATGCTGCTAACCAGTGTAGTCCTGTAGGTCTGGGGCCACGTTCAGTATAGCTCTAAGCTTGTGCAATATAGGAAGATACTGACACACAACAGATGTTTCTGAGCCTCTGACAGGAGCTTAAACCCTCTTAAACCTCTGTTTCTGTGAACAAATATTTCAAAATAGGTTGCTCTAAGACATCAGAAAGAGAAAGACAGGAGCCATTTTACAAAATCGTTGTCTGAGTTTGGTAATTTTAGAAATAATATGAAATCTATGACTGGATTAATGCTGAGTGGATGCACAGGTGGAAACCTTGGCGGCCTGTCCCAAGTGTCCTTAAATCCATATCTCACTCATTTTAAGTATAGCTGTGGATAAGCCAGCTGGTGCCAAAAATGCAATTTACTGTATATTTTCATATCACACTTTCTAAATATACATTTGGAAATAAACTATAAGCTGCAGAATCCAACCATAACCACACCAATGAATGAAAAACATTACTTTCACTCAGCAAATCCTGATTCCAATCACTTTGCGAGTACACTCCAGTTCAGCCTGACATCTTTTCTACCTCCTCCATATTACAAACAAAGTCGGATTCCTCTTTGCCACCCACAAAACAAGGTCTCGGATGAGCTGCCTCAAACGGATCTTTGTTGACGGTGGCTATGGATGCTCTGTGCCAAAGATTGGCCGGCACCTGTTCTGCTTTATGATTTGATTTTATAAGAGGAGAAGAAAAACTTCCCACAATGTAGGGCAGTAGAAAAATAATCCAGCTACCGGCAAAGATGCTGCGTTTGTGAAATACTCATGTTACTGCCATCGCATTGTTATGGGAAGTCGTTCCTGTGACCTGCAGGTGAAAGAGTATTAGATTGCGTTCTCCTGCAGAAGCTGCAAAAGATTTAGCATCCATTCCTGCAGACTGTCCAACTTGCCCTTATGACTTTAACAATTTCTTATCGAGACATTCCCAGGTAATAAAACTCACCTAGAGCACGGTAATGGAGCGGGCCTTCTTATTCACAGAAAGAGAAAGGAAGGCAATATGAAGAAGAGAAAAGACTGACAGGGAGGGAGCGACTGGAGAGATTTTCAGCTTTTTTTGTTATGTCACACGTTGCTAATACTGGGTCTTTCATCTTTGGGAGGGGCATTCCCATCCACACTGCAGCAGTTATTCAATAATTCAATTTAATTCTCTATGATCATCCGTCACGGTTGTTTAAGACACTGCCCTCCAGTCCTGTCCCTCGTGAGTGATGTGTCTCCTATAGTACGACTCCTATACCATTTTCTGATCTTTGTCAAAAAAATAAGAAAGAAAAGAGATCATCCCTCACACATCCATGCTCCCAGGTGATGAAGGTGCACCGCAGTACTGTCAGTACACTCGCACATACTGTAGTGTCAAAAATAGTTCCAGCAGATCTCCTTCTGAAATCTAACCGTCTTTGTTCCGCTTGTGTATCTGCACAGCCAGAACACTGAAGAAAGCGTTCACTTTGCCCTCTAGCTTCCTTTACTTGTCAGACACGCTGTCTGTGCGCAATATGCTGGTTAGGAGCGAGAATATATATCTGAAGCAGCGTGCGGAGCTGAAGGGGGGGGGTTCATTTCACTATCAGCCTGGGCTGTACTGGCTAATTGGGGATGTGGGAACTTGGGATACGGGCTCAGTGAGAGATCAACTCTCTCTGGGAAACATTGTCATCATTACAGTCGTATTTGCGGCAGGAGTCAGAGGGCTTTGCAGTTGGAGAGATAAAAGCAGTGTTTCCTTTGAGGCCTTAAAAATAAAGGGCTTTTACAAATTCTAGGAGGATAATGGGCCATCAGTTAAAGTGGGAAGGAAAACTCTGGAATGAGTTATTGAGGAATGAAAAATCTGCATCCTCTCTAATTAGAAGGGCAATCAGGGCAACCATAATGCAGCTGACATTATTATATATTGTCCTTATTGTCAACACAAAAAGATCTTAAACAATACGTCACAAGTATATCTTTTAATTACAAATTATTTCACTAAACAGATGGGCATAGTTTTTGGAAAAGGCTACTCAAATTGGAATAAATTGTGTATTTGTAAGGGACTATTTTCAGCTGGATTGATATGCATTTGGTGTTCAGCATTAACAGCGGCAGAATGATGTGTGGGATTGAGTTATAAAAAAAAAGAGTCTATGACCCATTTGTTATACCTGATTTGTTTTATAACCTGAATTATCCGTTAGAACTCCACGAATTCCCAAAAGGATCACACTATCAAACATCCTCATGCATAAATCACCACAGATGCTCTCAGTGCACAAAACAGGGCCAAGAAGAAACAACACTAAATAAAGTTTTCTTCGCCGAGCCAGGATGCAATTATTAATAATCAAACACAAAACATCAATCTGTTGACCTTTGGTTTCCACGCCACGTTCATTATCTTGCACAACGGGAAACTCAAACAGTGAAACGAAGGACTGCCTCATACATCACACGAGAGTTTCCCACCGTAACTATCTTTCAGCACCATTGTCTGCTCGGGTACTGCAGGGAGAAGACCTCCTTTTGATGAATGACCACTAGGGTCCATCTGCAGCTAGTGGTTGCAGCTAATGAGATGCGCGACGGCAAACCGACTGATGCAGGTCATGGAGACATATGGGCATTTCTGGTCCATCCTTCCATGCTCAGCAGCCAATGCGCCGCTGACATCACGTGGAAGATTGGAAATGGAACAAGACGGCCAGTTGTAGCAGGCACGGGGACCGGTAGTTGGGTTACCAAGGAGAAAGGGAGGATGGGAGAAAGGGAGGATGGGAGTGCGGAGCAGCAGGTAGCCGCTTTCCCTCTAGTGACCTTGTCTCATCTCTACTGTATAAATGGCTGATGAATAGGCAACCGAGGTCCTGAACAGGAATAGAGGCCAGTATTAGCTCACATATCATCAGCTGGTAACACTAATGGGAATTCATGGGTAAAATGTGGAGAACGTAATGGACTGTCCTAGATAGAGAACTCGGACATCTCTTTTAAGACTCAACTGAGTTGTCCCAAACTTTGCCAAAAGAAAAAAAAAAAAGGAAGAACTTTCTTTGTTGCACCCCTTTCTCCGAAGATGCTTATGAAGAGAACAACAAACAGCAGCGAGCGGAGCGTGCATTGTCTCGAGAAGAGACAGTAATTGCAAATCCTCAACATCAAAAGCTCTGTCCCGCCTAAACTGCAGGATCATGAATCCTGTAGGCCGAGTAGCTACAAAGAAGCTGTTTTCCTCTCTGATTAGCTCCATGGCCACGTTTTGCAGTGCAGCGAGGCAGTTGTGCAATCAGAGCTAATTCTCTGGGTCTGTAAGATGCAAGCTTCATGGGCTCTCAAGAAAGCCTTCTTTGATCTTCCATCCTCGATAATATAGGTCATCTCTTCAGGGACAAAAACAACAAAGACCAAATGAGGTGGAAAATAGCATTGAACCCACCTTGGAGCAAGAAGCAAATAGTCCCCCCCCCCCCCCTCCTCCCCATGTACAGAGCACAACCAATAGTCTCATTTATTAGGGTCTTAATCTTTGGCATTTTAACCCAACAGTCCAGCTTTTGTGTTGACGAGAGGAAAAAGCTTTTTTTTTTCTAAAAAAAAAGAAAAAAATAAGTGAAATATTGCATCCGTCCTATTCTGCTGCCTGTATGTGGAGCCTGTTCAGACTGGGTAACCATGGCAACCGTTTTATAATGCCTCGCGAAACACCTCAGAAGAGGTGCCTTTTTATCTGGGCTGGAGGGCTGGGACAGAAGCAGCGGAGACTCAAATGAGAGGGCAGAAGTGAGAGCTGACGGGTTTGTACACAGAATCATTTTTTTTATGCTGACGTCTTTGTAAAGAGACGTCAGCCTCCACACACACACACACACACACACACACACACAAAGGGTATAGGAAATAAAGAAAAGAGCTCACCCTGAGAGCAACACAAGATGAGTTTTTACAGGAACAGGAACATGTCCAGGGAAACCTAGATCTGGTCACAAATTTGAAGCTTCTACTTAGAAAGATACCATCTTTGCATGTGATTCACTGAGACAGTCTGACGCTGACATTCACTGTACAGCAACATGGTTTTCGGGTCCTGCAGGACAAGTCCAGTCATGTGGAATTCAGCAGGCGTGAGCATGATGGGAGGGGGCATACAGCCAGCTGGGTCTTCTGCAGGGGTGAGCCCATGCCAGGAGCTGACAGGACCAATCAGGAAAGAGCTCAGGCCTCATCCATGCATGCTAATCAGCACCGTCACAGGAGCCCGGGTCGAGGGCATCTGCAGGGGTTCATCGCCATGGATACAGCAAAGTCACATGATATTACCTGAGCAGGTAAACCAAGTGGAAGGAATGTGGCATCTTGGCATCGACTACGTGACCTTCGGTTACGTCACCACTTCTCAGAACAGTCTGCGGGGTGAGACCGAAAAAATATTGACATTTTTTCTGTATTTTCTTTGATGCTTAGTAGCTAAAGCATTCTTTGATGGAGGAATACAGAAGTGATTATTATGCCGTTCTGCTTTCAAAACAAGTTGGGGAGAACATAAGAACATTGGGTCTGAAAAAAACTAAGAAAACCAGAATAATCTTAAAAATATGTAGGCTATTGCACAATAAGTCATGCATCTTTTCAGCACAATCCTATAAGTGTGTTTCTGGCTAATGTGGTCAGTTTGCCTTTTTCTTTTCACAGCTCCACTTCTCTTTCTATTTTCAGCTGTGTGACACACATGTTACCTGAACTTTTGGAGACTACAGTGGTATTTGATGGGAGAGGAAAAAGGATTCTAAAGGTTATTTAATCATAATAAAAGGCTCCACTGAGTCTCCAGAGTGAGTGACACAAAGACATCAGGACATGATGGATAGAGTCGGCCGCTGGGATAAAGGACTGAGGAGTATTGTTTTGACTTTGGAGGGTCACATGTGCTATAAATTTGATGCCATGCATGCTCTCCAAAAGTAAGACTGAGACCATACAGTCTTTTTTTAATACATAGATTTAGGACATTAATCACTTGCCTCCATCGCAGCGTTTCCCAGCCGTGTAGCAACTGCCTGAAAACGCGCTTCCAATCAAAAGGGTTTCATCTCCGCGGTCGTCCCTAATACAACCACTTTTGACTGCTTTTATCCAGGGCATCTTTGAGGTCATTCATCTTTTTATATGCTAATATTTTAATCAGCATTTCTCAGTGAATTAAGGGCTTGGCGGGGCTCAGACTCATTTGTGTTATCGGGGAAATTAACCTTCACTGCTGGAAGGACAGAATCCTAACACTCCGAGTGTATCCAGAAGACAGTCTATTTCGTTTTTACCTCTTCAAATTGAATGATATGAATTGAGTAACAACATATTCTAAAGAGAACATTTCAGTTTCAAATAGGTGATACATTATTTGTGGATTATTGACCAACGTTCAGACCTTTCTTAACCACAAACAAGCAATGTAATGAAACGAATGAATCATTAATGGAATGATTGTGATCTTTTGATTCTCATATACGTCTTCAGATCAAATATCTGATTGATACACAACCTGTTCTGTCATTGAACTTCTGTATTAAAGGCTGACATACAAATATGAGGTGGTGGTTTGGAAGAAACACAAAGCCAGCAAAGAACATCAAAGGGAAAGGGAACATTTTCAGCCTGCTTTTAAACAACGTTAAACTCACATTAATTGATTTTTGTGCAACATGACACACAAGTCTGAGGCATTATCGCCTTAATATAGCAAACAAACATCCGAGCCACAGTAGTATTAGCATCTATTCGGTATTGTGTTTCCGGCCAGTTGATCATAAGTCCAGTATTCATCCTCCCTGTAGCTCCATTATTGGTCTGCATGGAAATATCCGTCTCTTTCGCTGCTAAATCCTCCACCATGTTAACCAGCTATACTCGACATTCTCTCAACAAACATTAAATAGATGCTGAACTTCAGTGTCGAGGAATTTTCTACATTTTAAATATAAAAGTGCTGATGAAGCTTTAATAGAGTAACACACTGCAGCGTGGCCTATAAAAATCACAAGCATCCTCCGAGTAGGGCATTGCAGTAATACAACCTTTAAATTTCTCTGGAGTTACCTGAGACCAGAAATGGTAGCTATATCTGTTTGCCATGCTGACAGGGTTAGCAGCACTAATAATAATAATACATTTTATTTGTATAGTGCTTTTAAAGGTACTCAAAGACATTTTTTCATATAAATAAATAAAATAAAATAAAAACAACAGTAAACATCACAGTAATAATCACAGGTTAAAAGCACACATTCAACTGCATAACTGGATGGACTGTTTTTGTACATTTGAGCATTAAAAGGTCAGAATCAACAAAAACCTATAGTCTCACCATTTTGGTAAATGCAATATTTTTTGTCATATTGCTGGTTATTAAAGTAAACAATCCCCACTGCCAAACCCTCCCAAACATTCAGAGTGCAGGCAGCACAACATGTTAAAACCACTCACACTCGTTATCACCTTCTGCTGCTCGGGAGAGCGCGAGTGGGAGACAGAAAAAACATGGAGAGTTGGTGGAAGTGCAGGCTGCACACTAGCCAGCGAGAGTGCCAACTCATCACTTTCCTCTGAAACACACTCAGAGCAGTGGAGTGTGGCAGGACACTGACCGATCGGCTCTTTGGTTTTTAACTACATTAAAGACACAGACGGTTGCTTGTGTGCGCTGACTTTGCCTTATGTTAATGCACACACACATCTCTGTTGTGCATCGCTAACTCCTCCATGGATGTGTGTATAAAAATCAATGGACAGGAAGTTGCCTTTATGTTTTTTGTTCACACTCACCGTTGTTCTAGTGTTATTTCCCGCCGCAGTGGGCAGCTATTTTTAGCGATAAGCATTCTAAAAAATCCACAGCACTCCCGCTGAGCACCAAATGACAGACAGTCTTAGTTAGCAACTATAGCTGGTGGACACAGTGGAGCATTTAGTGGCTAGAGCTTCAGGAGTTGGTAAAGAGCAAAAAAGAGAATTAAAAGAGCCAATTTCGATTCTGTTTGCGAACAAGTTCAACATTTAATTCAATTAAAAGGTGGTGATATATAAATGCTCAGTTTTTTTCAGGTTTATATCCTTTAATGCAGCGATTGCATTCACTTAAAACTATTGCTCCATTGAAATTAGCTGCATCCATCAATAAGAGAGCTGACTCTGTCAACAATCATGTTTAAAAGCGCCAAATAATCAAGTGTTCCACTGCCGTGTGCCAAGAAAAGCCTGTCAGGGTCATTATGTTCCAGCCACCAGCCTGCATCTTTGACACAAGGCTGGATTGATCAGTTCATACTGTTAACAGCAGCATCTGATCCCGACATCAGGATCCATTTCCCACTAATTTGTCAGTGCTGCCAGCGTAGCTTCATCTACTTGCTCTCCGCTGAAGGACAGATTTGTCTTTGAACGGGCTAAAACAGGAAGAAGGAGAAGTTCCCGAAGGCAGTTCGAATGTAATACCAGATGCTGCCTCCTGACATCTGGAGAGAAATGCTTCAAGACAGAGTGGCCCACAAACTGCTGATTGCTGACACATAGGTGTGATAGTGGGATGTGCAGGCTGCAGCCCCGTGGGTCCTGATGATGGATGGACAGCAGGGAAAGCATAGAGCAGCATCCTCCACCCTGGAAAGAATCACTCCAGGGGTCTAAAGACCTGCGTCGGCTGAAACAAGGTTCTTGGGCCATTTTCTTCTCTTGGAGGCCGAGGCCACCCAGGCCGGATGTGTGCAACTAAACATGTCTGCAGAAAGCTATAGATTCATTAAGATGTGTGGATATGAAAAACATATTGATCTACGTTTCTATTCTAAGTCATTGCACCATGAAATAACTCACAAAAGTCCCCCGAACTACCTCAGCAAAAACATTGTAGCACAACATTAAAATCATTAAAATACAATGCATTATATTCATTATTCCAGCATCATTAGAATTGAAACATCCATCTTGAAGCACATTGTGCTGATAATGCCTCTTTTGCTCTTCACTTGAAGTAAAAATGTAGTTGTTCTTTTGAAAAAGTTTCTACTTCTACGAATACTGAAACTGACATTCTCAGTTATACAAGGAGTGAAAAACAACCAAGTGTTTACCTGGTGGCCTCAAATCACCCACTCTGCCCCTGCAAGCAGCAGCAGCAGCAGCAGCAGTGTCGGTCTCGCTCAACCTCCCGTCTGTCCTCACAGGGAGGTTACCTAACAATGGGAGCGACGGATGCAGTTCCAGCATGTACCATCATCTCATATCTCTACTTTCAGAGTGATGAAATAAAACACTCACAAAGCACCCTCCGTCTCAAGGTGAGCAGTTATGTGATGTTACTTGAATGTTTTGTCACTGTTCATCACTAATTCAAACATTAAGCCTTGCAGTATTTTCTCTTCCAACATGAGAAAAGCTGTGGGGCAAAAAAGAAAGATAAAAATCTTTCATCTTATTTTCACTGTTTGGATAGAGGGGTCTAGAACGTCATTTGTAGCATTATAAACAGTGAAAAAATACCTATTAAAAAATTAAACAGCTACATTACTTTCCAAATCACTGCTTTCTTTCTCCAGTAGACAATAATTCCAATGTAACCCCTTTTTTATAAATAAAATCGTCTACTCTATTTTAAAGTAGCTCTCTGATTTCCTGGTTGATTTCACGCATCATCACTGCAAATGCACTATGACCGCAACCACTCATTCTAATAGGAAGTGAGTCAGCTGGAGTGTCCACTCCAGGCTACCTTGTCAGGCCCGTCTCCCCAACATACACCATCGCTACGCACCGCCTAACCAGCATCCAATCAGGACGCTGCACATCCAAGCCCAGCACCGCTCTAGATCTCTATATAGATACACTATCGTGACATCTACCTTCTCACCGTCCTGCTCCTTTTTTTTACCGAACACAGGCGAGCTCAGCTCAATATAATGCGTTGGAAGATAAAGGGACTGACTCCCTGCCATGCAAAATCTATCTGGAACGCTATTACGGTGCCATGGCAACAGATGAAGACATCCAGGCCTCTTTGGATGGGGGCACCGCTGGTTCACTCATCTTCTCTGCTAGACTGACTGGCAGGAAAGCTCCACGGGGCTGCTATGGCAACAGACTGATCATATGCAGAGAGGGGGCTGTTGGCTTCCACGGCAACATGGGGGCCAAGTCACCGGTTTTCCCCCTGAGTTGCAGGAAATTAGATTGACTTTGATGAGGACTTGACCTCGGGCAGATTCACAATATTGTTCTGCATCTCAAGGATTTTTTGACATGATGGAGATTGATTTTCTGACACCAGCGTATGTGTGCACGTGTGTTTTTGTACATCAAAATAATTTTAAAAAAAGCTTGAAAGTGATGCAGTATGCCATACAGTGAACTAGGCTTTCCACTTGTGGGCTGACACTAAGCTTGCAACTTCTAAAATATGTAGTCTCAAACTACTGAAATATGTATGTCACATCTGTGCGCAGGAACTCTGTTTCTCCAGCCTTTCCACATGCAGCCTCTATCCAAGAGTAGTACAGCACCAGGAAACACAAGAGGGCTGACATTGCGATCACATCACATGTCAGGGGGGATAGGACCGATGTCAGGGGAGCGGTGGCAGCTTACTCTCTCTCCCCTCCACTCGCATGAAAATGAAGGAAACATGAGATATGGATTTGCCTCAGATGCGAGAGCTCAACAGGGCCGCTTCTTTTTTTTTTTTTTTTGTATGTTGAGCCAGTCCATTGATTGATCGCTCGCTCCCCCCTTGGCAGAACGTTCGATGGCAGGGCAAGAACTGAAAGCAAATACGCTGAATTATTGGAAGGCGGCACAAAACAGCTGCTGCATCATTCCTCCTAAAGAATAACGGAGATGTAGGATTGATAAGAAGCTTTTAAACATGAGATAAGTGTGAGTGGTGAATTTAAGGTGATGAATTTGATCATATAGCCATGTGTGTGTGTATGTGTGGTAGGAAAGCATGGGGGTGGTAAAGTGATGAAGGCAGGAGGCAGAGAGAAAGAGAGAGAGACAAAAGAAAAGAGAATAATCCAGTCTCTGGAGCCAAACAGGCTGTTGTGCTCCAGTTGCTACAGTCACCCTTTGACCTGTGTGTGGATCTGCACTCGTTGCGCGTGCGTGCGTGTGAGAACGTGCAGGGATGGATGCGAGGTGGTGCTGGAGGCTTGTTTTGGAGGAGGCTGCAGGCTGCGGTTCAGCGACGCTCTTGATTAGGAGAAAACACACCACTTAATCTTTCGTCGGCAATTGCGGAGCCATTAATTATTCATCGGTTTATTCATTACATTGTTACGTCAGAGCAGAGGAGAGGGAGTGTGAGAAAATATTATGATGTTCATGAAATTCAATATGCATATTCAAGATGGGGACAAAGAAACATGTAATCCTATAACGCTGGGCATTAAAGGCTACCTTGAGTGAATGGACATAAACCGGAAAGACCTGCTCTTTAGCCATTGTATATTATTTTCTCTCTCTCTGTCTTTCCTTTTATTAACAGGATTCATGAACTATGGGCTTTAAGGAAAACCATATTAATCACTTGGATTGAAGATGAGCTGCAAACAGAGATTTAAGGCACATTTGTTTCCCTAAAAGAAGCTCTCCACCAGCTGCTGTTGCCTTCAGCAGCCGACATTGTGTCTGAGAGCGTTGGCTGCTCTACACTGCCATCTGCTGGACATGTGACGACAAAAAGCATCTGCATCTGCAGCAGGGACCTTACTCTTCTCAATTGCAGCTCATAAAATATTCATCTCCAAATGCAATGCCTACCATTTTGGAAAAATGTGACACTTGATTCTTGTGATATGATGTCTGGAATAAAAGTTAAACCCGCTGTAAAATTACAATCGTGGCTGTGGAATAAAGCGATGACTATTGCTGTTTTTTTTTCATATTCTTTCTACAATTTATGTCTCTTTATTGTCATTTTGAGCCATTAGTTGACTCGATTCTGTGTTTTTTTTTTACATTTGCATCCCTTTGTGGTTATTTTACACCTTTGTGCGTCTCCTATGTGGTTGTTGAGTATCTGAAGTTGTTTTTAATCTTTTTGGTCATTTTGAATGTCTATGTTTTTTTTGTGTCACTTTTAGATCATTTTGCATCTCTTTGTAGTTTTTTTTGCCTTTCTTTGAAGTCATTTTGACTCTGTGGTGATTTTGCACCTCATTGTGGATGTTGAGTCTCTCTTTGAGGTCATCTATTGTGTCTTTGTACTCGTTTTGCGTGTCATTTTGGAGTCTCTTTCAGGTTGTTATGCTCTGCACTGATATAGTAGCAAATACTACAGCACACTAACATGCAGAGCACCCTTACCTCTGTGTTTATGCTTTAAGACCAAATGAAGAGGAAGACTCCTAGAGTCAATTTAATGAATGACCTTTGAAATGTTTTTGACTTTAACTGGTACAAACCTCAGTTGCCAATTGAATCAGAGATCAATTACTATGCAGCTCGTTTAGTGCACGTTTGTGTGTCCAGATGTTGTCCCTTTAGCTCAAGGAACATCTGGTGTGGACCCCCCCCCCCAACTCACATCAAGCCTCGGCAGCAGGAGCAACTCCCAGCCTCCCTCCATCTCCCTCCCTTCCTCGCCACGACTCATCGGCTCCCCTGGTCTCCTCTTGTGAACAGAGAAATAATTCACCAGCAGCCCCGCGATGAAATATGAACCCATCCCTGGTGCCACAGCGCCCGTAGCTCTGACCAACTGGAACAGTCTGTAAAGGGAAAAGATGAGACCTTCAGCTTCCATGAAGATGTGCCAAAGATTCCTCCTTCCTGTCCAACAGAGATTCTTCAGGGGGGATGCTGCAGCCTGGAGACAATCTGGTGCATTACGAGTCAATACAAGCCTTTTTAAAGAATTGAGATGCTTTTAGAACCTTATGTAATACCGTATGTTTTTTAACATAATAAGCCATCAAAGTCCAAGGTTTTAGTGCAGAGAAGAATACCAATAGAATTGCAAAATGATGCAGTGTTTGCATAATAATATGCTCAATTAAAACATCATCTTTCAATGCAGCCTCTGCTTATTTCACTATTTCCCAAAGCGTTGCATAATACCAAACTGGAAAGCATCTTTACGCTGACCTCTTGTGGTGATGGCCTCAATTCTGTTGCAGCATGTTGTCAGAAGTGTGCTGTTACAGGTGTGACTGCCTCACTTTCTCGTTCTTCACAGCGTGTCAGAGTCAGAGTCATATTAGCTCCCCGCTACTGTGTTCACTCCAGGAGAACTGCCCTGTGACTGACAGACTATAACGAGGAGGATTAACATTCAGACAAACCTTCCACTCGACTGCAGAGACACTGGAGATTTGAGCATTTTTATCTTTTGCATAAACATCTGGGGATAAGCTCTGTCTTGTTGAAAATCAATTAAAATATAAGATTGGATAATTCTCGTTTCCATTTTTATGTCAGAAAATACTATATTTTTTATGATGACATGATTATATGTAGCCAGTAGTCCAATAAATACATCTCTGACCCTATGAGGATTACCATATAATTAACTTTGTTCTAAATTAGGCTTCTCAACCTTTCCACCTGTGTAGGGAAATATATTTGCAAATAAACCAGGATTAATAAACCTCTGTTAGTTGTAAACATTAAGCTTATTCTGGCACCACTACGAAATAGTTTGGACACACATGCAACTCAATGAATAATAATTAAATGTTGCACTACAGGAGTAATTCTAGGTGGTGTAGGAAAGTGAACGCCACCAGGGGGAGCCAAACCCCAATGAATCAGAAGGTACAGCACAGTATCTATACAGCAGCTCTAGAATCACCAGATATAATTGATTCTAGCTTTGTTATAAATAACCTTTATTCTAATAGAAAAACATGTTTAAATGTGCTTTCTTTTCTCATAATGTTGGTATATAAAATGTGGATGTAATTTTGACTTGCTCCACTGGACATTCATTAACAGCTCTATTTGTTTCCAAAGATTCCCTATTTTCTTTTGTTATCCGAGGTGTAACTAGAGCTGTCTAACCATTAATTAATAAGCTTTTATTCCTAAAATGTAATTGAATTAGTTTTTCAAAAGCACACTCACAAATCAAACAGACCTTTCCCACTCACTTACACTACAAGGTGCAACTGATTCAATCAATGTATTCACTTCAGACAAAAAGTCTGCCGACATTTAACTGTAACCTTGAGTCAATTTTGCTCATCCATCCTCGGTGTATAATTTAAGTTTTTTGTTACCGTGCTGCAAGTCCTTGACAAGCTTTTATAGAGCACAGGTCTACTCTGGCGGGTCAGTCAGTACAACGACTAAAAGCTTAGTGTCACGAGGCTTATTCATACATTTTGTTGGTTTTCATTCCAACTTCTCAAAGCCACGTTAATGTTGTTTTTGTGGAACTTTTGAAAATACATTTATGAAAGGCAGCTTGCAGATGGGCCAAATGAAAATAATCTTCAATTCTTCAAGGTTATAAAGCTTGTGGCTCTTACTTTTCTAAATAAGAGGGAGCAACTTTACAATATCATTCACACCATTACACCATCACTTACTACAGTCTGACGACATCACCACAAAGTTAATCCAACAGTTAAAAATGTTGTATAATAACCCTAATTGAGGGAGTATTTGGTGCACTGTGTACACATAGGTGAGTGATCTAAGGCCTTTATGTGGGAGTGGTCGACTGGCAAAAACAATCACGACAATTCTTGCCCGCTATAAGTGGCAGATTAGTGATCTACAAGCATGTGTGAAGCGCGTCCTCCAAGCAGACAATCCCATTGTCCACACTCGTGGATTTACAGATTTTGAGGCGCATTTCCACAAAGTCCATGAGGGCTTTAGGGCTCTCCCGCTGCCAAATCAGTAAACGCTGGGGGGTGTCTCGCAGACATTTTGAGTCCTTTATGCACACTTTCTGTAAGTCGATATTTCCAACTTTACCCACAAATCATAGTGAATCAGGAAGTGTAAAAAAGCCTGTATGCCTTCAATATTCACAGAAACATGAAGGATTTACGATGGCACATTAAAAATACATGTCATCAGAGGAATGCTAGCTTATATTACACACCTGGTTTATACATCAATTATTCAACCTGTTTTTGAGAAGAAAACAAGTTAATTGTTGATTACCTATGGTCTGGTAAGGCGAGAGAATGGAAGATGTTCAGATCAGACATTAAAACATGAAGATAACATGTTTTGGTGTCATCATTGTGATAGGTCACTGCAAAGTCCCATTTGATTTATAACATTTGAAGCCCTGGCAGCCTCCAACACTCCGTTCTGAAGGTTCAGGGACTCAGAGGAGACATTGGGATTGGACCACAGAGTGCAGCAGGGATGATGCACGTTTGTAGGCCAAACCTGGAAGATAGCACTGGACTGGTTCTCTTGACATGCAGCCAGTGGGATCTTTCCATTGCCGTTTCGATTATTGCAGAAACAAACACACATTTATGATACTAACTCATTACGTTCAGGAAGATAATCTTCACAAAAGAAAACACTTGATTTTTGAAGTGTGAATGCAATCAGCAGAGGAAAAAGGCTAATGTTAGTCTACAAACGATCCGCATTGGACACACGATCGTGAGTATACACAATGACTTTAAAGGCAGACTCGTTGGCCTGACGACGTCTTGCAGATTGCATTCGCTCACCCTCCCTTTCCAAGCGTGTCAGAGAACCTACCTGGGCTTCAGGATCATGTAAAAAGGCAAAAGGCTCTTAGATCCAGTGTTTGGTTTGTCTGTTCCAGGCTTCTGTACAAATATGGCGATGCAACATGGCGGCGTTGGTGGGAGACGTCCTGCTCCATATGCAGATATGATTGGCTCATTCTAAACTCACAAAAAAGCAACAATACTTAGTTTCAGGATACATGAATGAAATCATACTTTCTTATATTACTGCTAATGGAGCCCTCTAAATCCTACACAATGGTCCTTTAAAGGATCTCAAATATTTATTTATTGTAGATTCAAACAGTTGATGTTCTCAGATGTTGACAAAGCTATCAGCTAGCTATAAAAACACACATTTTGGCCTCATACCCTTCAACATTATCACAATGCATCATTCACAGTGTACCAGTCTAACGGATCTTTAAAAGTGGTGTGTTGTTCCTCATCTCTCCAACAGATGTCGCCCTAACGTCATCTTTACAAGCTCCACTCAGAAAAAGAAGAAATACATAATCCAATGTATATTATTATTGTAGATACATTT
The DNA here is from genome assembly GCF_963514095.1 of Eutrigla gurnardus. Classification (NCBI taxonomy): domain Eukaryota; kingdom Metazoa; phylum Chordata; class Actinopteri; order Perciformes; family Triglidae; genus Eutrigla; species Eutrigla gurnardus. The sequence continues at coordinate 21,469,727 of NC_139918.1, forward strand.
ATATCATATCTTTTTTTTCTTTACAATGGAATTGATCTGTCACACAAGATGACCAAAAAAGAAAACAAAAAAAAAGCACACAGTACAGTCAATAAACAAAATCTCTAACATATGATTGTCACTTACTGCGAGTCACAAAAAAAGTACGTATTGTGAATAAATAATCTACAGTCATATGTACAATATGCACAACGAGAATTCAAATGGAAGTGCAAATAAAGCTTTGGATCCCTGTATGGGAAATAAGATAAGCAGATGTAGACTGAGCCAGCTGTCCCCAACATACAGTAAGAAGCAATAATCATCTAGAAGTCATACATTTACAGGACATTTAGTAACATTTAGGCTTTGACCTCCTGCATTTAATGACTTTTAATAATGAGCAAAAAAAAAAAAAAAAAAAACAGAAATCAGAGAGAATAAAATTAACACATTAACAGTATGTACAGTGTATCGCATTGCACGGAAAAACTGGAGAGTATTTAATGCTCCTCTTCCAATAAGGATCAAGGCAACAACCACGGGACTACAGGCGGCTGAAAGAAAGAGAGAGAGAGAGAGAGAGAGAGATAGAGAGAGAGAGAGGCAACTCACTGCAGAGGAGGAAAAAAAATAAAAACCTTCATTGTGCTGCTGGCTTCCTCAGCCGCTGCCGACGAAAACAGGCTGCGATATTTAACACTGTACAACTCTCTCACCGTTCCCCGTCTCGGCCAACGAGAAGAAGAAGGAGGTCAAAGGAGCTGCGTGTGTGAGGCTGAGTTCCCGCGGTAACACACACACACACGCACGCACACTTAGCACAACGCACACATGTTGAGCTGCAGTCCTCTTTAATGTCCCAAACTTTAAGTCTCTGAGGATGATCAGCAGCTCCGAGTTACCCAGAGTTCAAGTACTCCAGTGCCACTTCATAGCAAAACTTGTACTGGTCCTGGGAGACGAGAGAGAAAGCAAACAAAGACATTAGAGGGGCGTGCACGGCTGGATCAACCTGCTACGGGGCCCCGGGGACAAATAAATATATTATATATTCTATGGCATATTGCTATGCTGGAATACTTATTAATTTTGACAAAGGCCCCTCCTCCTGACAGGGCCCTTATGAGGTATCAGAGTTGGAGGCCCTTTCATCGATGTAGATATTGTGCTTAATGAAACTGTGCTAATATATGAACATATATGGCCCCCGGGATGCACAAATCATGCTATTTCAGTCCCGATACCAATGCCTGGGCTTTGGGGTATCGGCCTATACAGAGTAGCGATCCCTCCGTGTTTAATTAATAAGCTGCATGCTTCACTGTGTGGACGTGACTGGGATTCTTCTTTAATTGGAAAGGGAACGTCAACAGCTTACCTCAAACATCGCTTTCCTAACTTTGTTTGACAAAATGATACAAACAAATACACGGTTCAGATGTACAATATCATGTAAAGCTAGGTGATTTATTGACCATAGCAAAGCAGAATTTAGTGACTTTTAAAGGGGCAGTGAACCAATTTTACACATGAATGTCAATGAAATACCACCATGGACTATTACTCAACTTTGTTTGGAAGAAGTGAGCACTTTTCTTTTAATAATATGTCTTTTGTGAGTCCCCAGACTTTATGGGAGAGCAATAAATTGCTGGAATAGCCCCTTATAATACATTTACAATAAACTTTATCAAGTGTGACAAAAGTGCTGTTGCAATGCTCCTCACCAGCAGGTCCACCATGTTGGGTTTATTGTTCCTTAGTGTTTTGACGGCGTGGAAAACGTCCACCGAGCGCTGGTGTTGAAGCATCTCACACACGATGCTGATGGCACAGAAAGTCCCACTTCGGCCGCCTCCGTTCCTGGAGTTGTTAGAAAGGGGAGCCGGGCGTTAGTGAGCATTGTCAAATATCTGTAAAGTTACGTTTAACGTAGAAAGGTCAGAGCTGACAATAGAGCTGACGGATGGGTGAGGAGGTTCATGGCATTTTTTTTTTGTGTGGATGCAGTGAAGCTCTTCCGTCTGTAGGTGGAGATGTTTCATTTTTAATGCCAGCGCCGGCTGAACTCCCCTCTGCACTGAGTGTAGTGACAACTTACAGACAGTGGACCACAGTGCGTCCCTCGCCTCCGTCGTACTCCTCCTGCCACTTGTCCACCTGTCGAATCAGCTTGAGGAAGGAGCGCTTGGACATGGGCGTGTCTCTGTACATGGGCCAGCCCAGGAACTGGAACTGCTGCACCATCCGGTAGCCATCCTGAGGCTGCGAGGAAGGGGGGGGAGACGCCGGTTATCCCAGGTTAACACACACACAGTGGGGCGGGGCTGGGGGGGTTAATCGCTGCTGTGCAACGATGCAATCAGACAGTAAGGATGCGGGCTAAGCTAAGCCTTGATGCCGACAAGTAGGACAAGAGATGGATAAGGCCACGAGGAGTCACCGGAGAGATGAATGCGCAGATAGATGGGTTGATATATGAATGCAGTCACAGCTGGAGACAGATAGTTAAGAGACGCTTCTAAATCACACTCGGGGCGTATCGATCAATAAGGCTTGTCAGCGATCATGTGTGATTAGATTGTGTTCCACTTAGCACGGCGGTGGCGCCTCTGCCGGCCAGACGCCGGCGTGACACGCTGGTGTGAGGCGTGATTGTTGACAGCGGCGCTAAGGAGCTTACGCAGGTGACCGAGGGTGACGCTGGCTCGGGTCCGGACCCGTTCTGTAGCAGTTATGTCTGCTAGCTCAAAATTTAAAAAAAGGTCAACTCACCCAAATAAACAAAGAAAAAGAAAAACACACACATTTTTCACTAATTTCTTCCTTCACTCGATTAAAGGTGCATTTGGTTTGTGTCGCTCATATAATTAAAAAATGAAAATTTAAAAGCTGGTTTAACGACTTCTTTACATAATCAGCTTGCTTGTTGCTCATGCTGTTAATAGCTTTCTTAGGGACCATTTCTTCATTAGAAAAGTACTTACATTAGAAAATGGTCTTTTATTGTCTAGCAGCAGTCCCCAATCTGGGGGCTGTCTGTGACCCCCCCTCAAAGGAAACAAGGTCAATCTGAGAGGACACAGGATGATTAAAGGGAAACGAAAGCCTTTTTTCTTTTTTCTTTTTAAACACAAATTTAGGTTGATTTGCTTTCCGACTTTTCTTTAACATTTGTATATTTCTTGTGAAATACTGGATGAAAATAATTCAAACAAAACTATATCAGCTTATTGAGCTCATCTTTCATGTCCTGTGGGTTTAGGGTCATAAGTAGAGTTTATTTCAGGGGGGCACAGGCTGAAAAAGACTGTGGACCACTGACGTAGAGATCTGGTTGCAACGCCTTTGACTCATGTCCATTTAAAACAAAGCGATTCTACATGTGACCCCTAGTCATAGGTCCAATATGTCTATGAGTTGTGAGTAGTATTAAAAGGTTTTTTCTAACAAGAAAAGGGAATTATTAGAGAAAAGTTGATCTTATCCCATTAAACATGGTGGCATCTAAAGTAGAGGTGGGACGAATCATGATTAAAAAAAAACTGACAATAAGTTGATTGTGGTAAATTTCCATTATCGGGATAATGGAAATATCATCACAAGCGATTTCACTAAAAAAGACGCGTTTCAGCTGCGACAAAAAAAAAATGGTGATAAGAGTGTGTTATATTGCATATACCGGTATTGCATATATTGGTCGGGATAATATCATGAATCGCAATTAATTTGACGAGAATAATCCGACATGATATTTTCATGGTCCCATAGATTTAGAATAGAATCTAGAATTGTGCCTTGTATTGTGGTAGAAAGAAAGTCTCAGAGACAATAACTGGACTGATAAAAAAAAAAAATCTATTTACGTGGCTATACATCATTAGAGTAAGTGAATGTGTTTTTTTTTTGTAATTTGGGTGTACTGTCCCTTTGAGCTACATTCAAGTCTCACCCTAAAGGTGTTGACTGAAGGAACAGAAAGTTCTGCCTTTTCAGCCTCGACAATATAAAAATCCCCGAAGCTGCCCAGAAGACAGGACTGTGACTGGAGGCGATGACACCTCGTCCAATCACTGGTTCAGCAGCAGAGTTAAAGAACAGAAGGACTCTGCCCCTGCACAGCTTGAATGGACAGGCCGGCGGAGGAGTGGGACGTGTGGGGTGTGCAGTCACAGAATAAATTGGCCGTTGTGACGACGAACACAGAGGAGGTAGACAAGTTGTGAAAGTTACAAAGAAACGGGCAGCAGAGCTGAGCAGTGTTTGTTCTGTTCCACCAAACAAGTTATTCTGGGTTTTGAAGCGTGACCGTACCCGTGCTGCGTTGTAGATCCGAAATATTCTGCTGATGATGTCCTCCTCCAAGTCGGCAGAGACAAACTCCACCTGGATGGGTCCGTGGCGGTGGACTCCGTTCTCTGGCCAGTACTGTGGGCACAACTAAACAAAAGAGGCATGTACACACACACACACACACGCACACGCACGCACGCACGCGCACACACACACACACACACACACACACACACACACACACACACACACACACACACACACACACACACACACACACACACACACACACACGAAACAAAGACAAACACAAGAAAAACAAAGGAAATGGAAGATGATTCATTAGTTTCAGATCCAACTATACCAACTGAAGCCGGTGACTTCATTTCAACTCTTCACACAGATGTAAGAGAGGATTATGTGGGATTACGAAGGTTGCGGATATGAACGATAAGAAGGCGGGGAGGAGGAAGGTGAATTAATTCAATGTGAAGTGCTTTAATTTTATGATGAACTGCTTGTTTACAGGAGAACCTTCAGACAGAAGCGAGAACCCTAAACACAGATCTCTAATTATGAAAGCAAACTCTTAATCAACTGATCATTTGTTCAAAAAAACTTGACTAATTGTTCTGAACACAGAAAAAAACACACTCTCTTCTTGAAAGCTGTTTTTTTAAACTTATTCTTCAGGTTGACCCTTCTGCTGACCCCTCCCTTTCCAAGCGTGTCACAAGCGGGGCTTTGGGTTACCATTCTGTATTTTTGACTATCTTCTAACAGTTTAAAGTATATGATTGGTTAATATAGATTTATATAGACTAAAAACATTATCAACAGTTGTCTCCCTAATTAAAAAGTATTAGGAAGCAGTCGTTGATTGTGTTATTGACTGCTCCGGCAGTAGCAGGAGAAAAGAAACCCCTCGGAGGGCATCATAAGTGCCAAAAAATCTCCTGTATTTCCCGTTCTCAGGAGAGAAAAGCCCGGTTAAGAACAAGCACCTGCGGAGCCCACTGCCGGCCTCACAGCACTGAATCAGACGAGTGGAAGTGCACACGCACGGATGGACTGATCCTGCACAGACGGACATGTAGCCTACATGTAGAGTCGTGAACAAACAAGTGGAAAAAGAGGCTACCTGAGGAGAATGCAAATAACAGACTCCCCGTATAAAAGGACACATAAATATATACGCTCACTTCTTTCCACCAAAAAACCCGTCTCTGCGGCAGCAGGTGCACCACTTTCTAGCTCCCTTTGAGAGCCTGTCAGAATTTGACAAATTCAACAGATGCAAAAACAAAAGATGCTGATGGAGACGATAGTAAACCTCCATCTCCCTGGTCTCCATCTACACATAGCCTCCCCCCCCCCCGGTCCTTCCCTTCCCACCTGTGCTGTTTCCTTGGCTGGCTGGCTACAGTGAGAATATTGAATGAAAGGCCTTTTCTATCCAGCCAGTCAGTCAGTCACCTAGGGAAGGGGATTTGGATGTGGAGAGCAAGCCTGGCTTCAGGCTTTGATCCGCGGGTGTTATGACAGAGCCTCGGGCTGAGAAATCTGGATAGTCCCTTCCACAGGCCCGTCTCTCCATCTACCCCGCGCTTTCATGGCAAGCCCTCTTCCACTCCGCAGCATCCACCTCATTTCAAACAAATATCGCATGTGTTTGCCAGTGCAGATTTTTTTTTTCTTCCCTGGGTTTATACGAAAAGAAAACAAAACAAAAAAAAAAGCAATCTCTGTCTGAATCCAGTTCCCACGCTGTCCTTCTGCGTGACTTTATTAGATACAGAAAGGAACTGCTTCATTTGTTTGTCAGCGCGCTTGCAATATTGCTGGAGGATTATTTGGTGAATTGTGTGTGTGTGTGTGTGTGTGTGTGTGTGTGTGTGTGTGTGTGTGTGTGTTTATCAGGTCGGGTTTACCTGGGCCGGGTCCACGTCGTTGAGCATCACTATGGAGGTGCAGTGGTAATCCAGCACCAATCTCCAGAAGTCCTTCACTGTGTTGGGTAACGGATGTTGGGTCACTATGAATGCAGAAGGCTGCTTGTAACTCTGCAGGAGAGGCAGGAAAAATAAAAAGATGGACACACTGTCGCAACATACAGCTCATGTATATTATAGAACATGTAAAGTTGAGAGTTTACCAAAAATAAACGAAATTTTAAAATGACTTCAATTTGAGATCATATCTGGACGCCACACTGTTAATGTGGTTTCTGGCTCGCCCAGTTGTGACAGAGGGGGATCCTGAACCTGGAAGATCACCTGCTCAACCCTGGCCAGAGCCAAAAACTCCATCACTGGACACCAACTTTGTCAAGGTGTTCTTTTTTAGGTCCATCCTGAATATTTAACACTTAAAAATCTCATTGGGTTCATTTTTTCTTGTCCCGTGGTGCATTTTAACTTTTGTGAAAGATGACACATTTTTTTAATTAAAGTCCAAGTCCAGTCTTAAGTATATCATGGCTAGTCCAAATCAAAGCTAGGAATGGGCCTAATCTTTAAAAACACTGGACCGGTTTTAAATCTCTAGTTCAATCTTGCTATAGTTTTCAAAGCTTACCAGAGCTAGCTTTAAAATGACATGGCTCTTTCTGTCCTTCCGACTGTCCTTCCTTCCTTCCTCCCTTCTTTCTGTCCTTCCTCCGTTATGTCCTTCCTCCCTTCTTTCTGTCCTTCCTTCCTTCTGTCCTTCCTCCGTTATGTCCTTCCTTCCTTCTTTCTGTCCTTCCTCCCTTCTTTCTGTCCTTCCTCCGTTATGTCCTTCCTCCCTTCTTTCTGTCCTTCCTCCCTTCTTTCTGTCCTTTCTCCCTTCTGTCCTTCCTCCGTTATGTCCTTCCTTCCTTCTTTTTGTCCTCCCTTCCGTCCTTCCTTCCTTCCTCCCTTCCATCCTTCCTCCCTCCCTTCTTTCCGTCCTTCCTTCCTTCTGTCCTTCCGTCCTTCCTCTCTTCTGTCCTTCCTTCCTCCCGTCCTTCCTTCCTTCCTCCCTTCCTTCCTCCCTCTCTTTCTTAAGGGGCAGCACACCTATTTCACATGAGACATTTTGTCACATTTTTTCTCTCTTTGCTTGTCTTGTGTTGCTTTTCCTCTTTACATCTCACTCTACATCCTGAATCCTTGAAGTCTCATGTCTTCAGATTATAGTTCTGCCTGAAGATATTTCAGGCACAGCCGTGATGGATTTCAAATACAGGAACCTGTTTAATCTCTTCAGCAGTTGAAGTTAATTAACTGACCAAAGAGAAGTCTGTTGTATAAAAGGTTGAAAGGCCAATGTCGCCACTCGCAGCAGCCTAAATAGACAATTGGTATTTTCCATTACATGTCAAAGGCAAAATACCTGCTTCGACATCGCTGATCAGACAAGAAAAGCAACATGTGGGGAAGTCTGAGCTCATACAGAGAAAGGCGGTTGCAATTATCTGCCTCGTGAGTCGGTGCCAATTTACCACTTTAAAATCGCAGGAATTCAATTAGCAAGAATCACGCTGGAACGCTCATTCAGTGACACTGTGAAGTGAATATATTCTTAGTTCGACGCTTACATCCATGAGTGCGGCGTTGATGTAGTTGGAGCTCTCCCCGTCGATGGTGATCAGGAAGGGGAGGCAGCGGTCCGGAGGGAGGACGTCCATGCAGCGGTTCTTCTCGTGGTTCCGGGGCAGCAGGGCGATGCTGCAGTCCTCCACCCGCAGCGTGGGAGTCACCATGTTGAGAGTCTGTCGGGGTCGAAGCAGAGTCATGACAATGCTGGAAGGTAGGCACTCGGGGTGTCATGTGTGCTAATTACCTCCCAATATGCTAATTAACAATGCAATTCTTTAATCAGTTACATTAGCGATAGCTCTTACTCCCCTGATGCGACTGTGATGAATCTAAGGGGGGCGATGCATCTCATATAACACTGATTAGTCCAAGGAGGGGTTGCTGCTATTACAGACTTAAGTAAGGTGATATATTTGTGACTGATTGGCCCAGCGTGGGACGGCGTTCATCAAGAGACAACATATTTACTGTTGTTTTGAACTCGTCCTGCACTCCAGCTAATGCTTTATTAGGGATTTGGCAAACAAGCGGCTCACCCTGAACTCCTCTTTAATGGGGCTGGAGTTGGTCTGCGGGTCCAGGCGGTTCATGTCGTAGTACACGGAGCGCAGCTGACCGGCGGGGATGGTGGTGTCGCCGCAGAGACACGCCTCCAAGATGGCATCGTGGATGAAGACATACTGCTCCTGCAAAAAACAGCATCCTCATTGCGGATCCGTCAAGACTTCCAAGGGCTCATGACCACGCCAAAAAATAAATAAATAAATGTGATTTTATTTGTACCAGCAGCGGAAAGGCATGAGCCAGTGTTCCTCTGCATTTTTGCTAGAAGAATTCAATGATCTTTCCATGACCTTTCCATGATTATTCTTTACCCCTCAGGCAGTTTCTGTGACTAATATTTGTCATTGTCTGTGCTCAAAGGTTGCGTTACATATTTTTGCATATTTTTGGTACACGGTTGATTTAACTCGGCTATAAAATTCTAGATTCCATGACATTTTAAAAAGCTTATAATATCTAGAGGTCTGGATGAAGGTATACTCTTCAATTCCATTACCTTTTTCACTTTTCCATGACCCCGTCAAACATCGATTACCTTCATAATCAAGGTGGAAAACGTCCCGCGTCACTACCGTCACGATCAACGAGGGCCAACGTCTTAATAACAAAAACAACACCTGCCGTCCTTAAACGCCACGCGGAGCAAAACTGGAAAATCACGGCCCGCGTTTCCTCCTCGTCACATCAGTCAGTCAAGCGGGCGACGTGGTGACACGGCTCGCGGCTTGACGCAAATCTATTCTGAAGTGACATTTCCAGCTGACACTCCCTTGTCACTTCGGACCAAAATCCGCACACACGCACAGGGGTCACTGATTTACGGGTTTACAGAGAAACATGTGCTGCCGTTTGTTAACTCCGGTTGCAGGGCGTGAACTGCTGACCCCGAGGAGTTTGACTCGCTCGGTCTGGGTCAGCGGGGGTCGGGCGGGGAAACGTGGCGCTCAAACGAGGACCCGCCGGAGTTGATGGATCGTATCTGAGCTCATAAACTCTAAACAACAACAAGGCATTTCATTTCCGTGGACAGATTAAAACCACGTCGGAGAGTTAGTGTCTGGCTGCGGGCTGAGGAGCCGGTGCCAACGAGGCCCCGAACACCTGCGAGGGGGAAAACGCACACACGCATGCACACGCTTTGAAGGTCACTGGATTTGAGAGAGAGTGACTCAGGGTGAACAACATTTGGTCTCCAGTTACTCAAATCCCAATTCGGACGTCAACGATGAAACATTTGCCCATTAAGTCCAATGATGCCTGTGATTTAAAGGGAATTACGGTGAAATGATGCATCCAATGAGACTATGGATACCTCCAGATGGCCGGTGTTCAGGAAAGCGCAAAGTCCTTCAGTAGGCCATGCTGGCAGAGAGACGGAGGATGAGCCAGGGATGTTTCCAGCCATCAGTATGAGCTAAATGCTCTCGGTTACAAGCCTCTAAACCTTTTTTTATTATCGCACGTATTGCCAAGCACTTGTGCTTAGCATCCTGGGAAATAGTTAGGGTGTGCACTTCAATAAATGTCTTTTGTGAGCAACGGTCATAAAAATGTAAAGTTGGGCCATAAATACATCTGTTTCACGTATAAAACGTTACTCATCTGATATTTCAAGTGGGTTAAAACAAACAGAAGAGCACAGCGGGCTGTCACATAGAGGTCATTTATAATTGCGATAGTTTAGCTACAGAATATAATATATTCCTAATGCGACACTTGGACCAACACTTGAGGAATTAAAACTAATTATGCTGCATTTTTAAAAGATAACGAGCCGACATCAGTCACCGGCAAAATGGCTCTACACGGTGGATCGCCTATCCTGCAGAAATATTGATTTTCCTGAAAATAATATTTTTTTTTCATAAAAGAGCTCCTTTCTTTGATGAGTTCTGAGCATTCGTTCTGGAGCACCAGAGATGAGGGGCTTATGCTAGGAATTACTCGCGGATACTTGTTAATCCGCAGCTTGTCGATCTGCATCCTCCCTCTTCATTTTTACCTATGAGCCTCTGTGGACTGTGGGGTCAGGCTCATCATACCTCAGTCTGGACCATGTTGACCCTCCTCGAGCGCAGCTCCCTCACGCAGTTGTAAATGTCCACCACGCCCTCTCTCTCCGCCATGTCGAGCATGATGTCGATGACGATGAAGCAGCCCGTCCGTCCCGCTCCGGCACTGCAGGGAAACGCACAGATTGGAAACCTCAGGGGCGAAAAAGGAAACACTAAAGAGACCAAAAATATGTCACTTTCTTTAGTTTTTATATTTTTTTTCCAGCTGAGAACTTAACCACTAAGATTCACAACATGTGGTCGGTTTATCCAAATAATGCCTGTTAGGGAGATTTGCTGTGCCACAGCCTGTGCTACTGTTACATTATGTTTCTATTATGTCTTATCCACTTGTGGCTACGGAGGCTGCTATTCAGGAAATGTTACATAGTCTCACTCTAAGATATTTGTCTAAAGGATAGAAGCTATCAGGCAAGTGTTCTTTTAAATAAACTCCTGGTGTACGTACAAACTTTCAAATGCTTCGTTTGTGAGTACAGACCCTATGTGTACTACTGCAGAAGTTTAGTAACATTCCATGCATTTTTAGTGGGGTAATTTACGAGATATACACACTGTACCATAGCGCTAGTACTAAGCCATTCGGCTGATCGCCCTATCTTGACCAATGCTGACCATCGCTAAAAATGCTTCCGAGGGGGTATTTGGCTGGATGTCATGGTGGAAATTACTTAGGGTGCATTTTACTCCGAACCATCACTTTAAGAAATCATTTTCCCTACTAACAATAAGACAAATGTCACTCATGTCGAAGGAAATAGCGTTGTCCTTTTTGTTCTGTAGATTTATCTTTTTACACTTTATTACATGATTTACAGTTCTTCACACCACGGAGTGGTTCGTTCCGGTGCACACCAACCTGCAGTGGACCACCATGGGCCCAGCATTGTTCAGAGTCTTGGACTTTACTCTCCTGATGAACCCCAGCAGGCCCGTGGCGTGATAGGGCACCCCGTGGTCCGGCCACCCCGTGAAGTGAAACTGTCGGATCTCCCGGATCTCGTGAGCCCCTCTCTGAGGAACGGAGTCGTTAAACACAAATGCGGTGAGGAGACGGAGGATACAGTTTGCAGAGAAATACAAAAGGTGGATTTAATACAAACACACTTGGTGGGCAAAGTTTCCATTATCTAACAGCAAACAGGATGTTCAAGGCCGCTGTAGCTTTATTACTTCATTTACTGGAGAACTTCTCATTCATGCAGATGAAGAATTAAATGAATTACTGTAAATGGTATTTTTGCAGCTTTAGTAACTTGGAACCAAGTGGTTGTGGCTCGTTGAAATATAATTGGAATGTGAGGAATTTTCAGCACAAACAAGTTTGAAAAGTAAAGAAACTTTTTTTTAAAAGGTGCTTATGTGCCGGGGCACATAACTTCTTCATGCTAGCTGCTCAATAGACAGAAGGATGAGGAGGTAAATGCTCTGCAAAACGTCTAGTGTCTCTTAGTGGACAATAGGGGTTCAAAGGTGTACCTTCTCTACGGCGAAGGTCCTGATGACGTACTCCGACAGCAGCTCAGTCTCTATCAGCGTCACCTTGATATCTCTGTAGATCTCAGTGTCATCCGGCCAGTACTTACAGCACTTCACCTGAAAGGGACAAAAACACCTGGTTTATAACCACAATGGTTGCTAACTGCATTCACATTTGCATGCACAATGCTGTATTTCACTGTACACTCTGTCACGAGGATTTGAATGTCTGCTCAGTTCCCCCCCCCCCCCTCCCTTTAAAGATAATTGGCACCCAGCATTTGCCACCTGATATTTCATTCCTCTGAAGTCAAAATGAGATTTGCTTCGTATTAGATTCAACCCCTGGTCAAGGATCTGCTGTAAATGGGAATCTTATGTATCGACGTGGAGCTCATTCTCACATTATTGCTTTTTCATTCTCACATCGATAATGTGAGAATGAGTCCTGGACTGCACAGACTATGTAACAGAGCACATGTCTACCTTAGATTTTGGACTACTGGTGCGGAGAAATAGCACAAAATGTAGAAAGAAAAATAGCGCAGTGCAATTGGATGAGGGAGATATAATGACAATCCAATAATGATCTGAAATAATAAACCCTCGACTATTTAAAACAGATTTCCCAACAGAAACCTAAAACACCCCACTGGAAATATTACATGTATTAGGTATCATAAGATACCACCCCCCACTCAATTAAACCGGAGACACTGGGGGAGTGAGGCTGGCGATAGAGATCGAGATCACGGAGGTATATCAGAGAATGATAATTTTTGGATGAGGGATAAATGCAACATCAGCCACAACGAGATTTCTATTTTCATTTCTGGAGTCTATGCACTGATTAGGAATGAAATGGGTTTTTTGGTTTTGTGGAGTGACACAGACGGGGGTGGGGTGTGGGGGGTGGCTTTCAGGTCCCTCTCTCTCCCCGACACCCCTGATGACTAATCCCCGATGACAATCACAAATCCACCGTCCGCTTCCAGCCAGATTGAATTAGGCAAAAGCCATTACCTTATTAGATCACTCTGAAACAGGCGCCTGTTTTTTTTTTTTTTTGGGGGGGGGGGGGGAATGAGCCTTTGGGCTAAATTATGCCAGCGTACACACAGATGTTCTTTTTTTTCCCCTCTCACGTGCACGCTGCTGAACTGCACGGCACTTGAACTCCTCCGTTCATATGGATAAAGTGTATTTAAAGGAAGCGCATGTAGCGTCACCTCGTCGCGCACACGTCGGCGAACTACCTTCCAAACCAAATCTCGCATACATCAAAGTGTGCCGGGCGCCACCCCTGAGTGTGAAACCAGCGGGACGCGGAGGCTGCGTGTGCCAGGATCTTTTCCCAGAGTTCATCAGCGACTGCGCCGAGCAGATGGCCCACTGTGATATGGCGGAGTGATTTTTATGGGAGGCCCCTCCGAGGAAGCCGCCGTCACTGTGACCAACTGTGCCAATCGGGCCCGCCATTGGACAAGGATCATATAACAGACGGTTCGGGGGCTGGGGGGGGGAGGGGGGGGGGCCCGCCGAGGACGCCACCGCAGCTAAGCAGGTGTGGAGAAGGTGTGGGGCGGGCTGGGCTCAGCTACTGTAGAGGAACGGCCTAATGAGGTACCTTGAGATGAGCCCATGAATCATTATCAGCTCTGCTACATTTAAGCCCCGCCAAAAAACGCACATCAGCGAAATCGAGGTGTGCCCGTGTTTAAGGGGCCTTTCAGTGCAAGTGTGTTTAAAATTCCTGGAGAAAATCCCCCGGCAGTCAACGCATTACACTGTACGTTAAGACCTTCATTTTCTCTTGATTATAACCCAATTGGGAGGAACTTCAGTGCGAGTTAAGTGGAACAAATTAGGGCTGAACTAGGTTTTTTTCGTGAGGCAGACCACACGCTATAATGAACAAAAAGGAGAGTCAAGGCTCTGCCGTTAGCTTGAACATTATGGACTTTCCACCACCACTCAATAACACGAGCCTTTTGTCCAATGAGGACAACATTTAAGAGATGATTCTGGTAGGAGCTGGCGGCTACGGCCGAGTATAATCTCCTGTTATAGAGCCACTCAGATGAAACAGTACTCAGTTGCCTGGATGCCTCTCTGGTAATGAAGGCCATCAATCAGTTTCTTCTCACTTCTCACTGATCAGATAGATGGAAAAAGAGCTGGCGGCACACGAGAACCATGCCTCACTAAGCCAGCACACACACACACATGCACACACACACACACACACACACACACACACACACACACACACACACACACACACACACACACACACACACACACACACACACGCACACACACACACACGCACACACACACAGCAACATCTGGGCACTGATGTCCAAACACACAAAGGCAGTAAAAAAAAAAAGAAAAAAGAAAAGATGGAATCAGGCCGTCACTAGACCGGGGGCAAGGTAATCTTATTTGAGATCTGCGGTAAGAGCGAACATCTAATTAATACCAACCCTGCCCACTTCCACCAGGTTGGTCACCATGACGATAGCTGCAGTGTTCTCCTGCCAGACCATCCTCCAGAAGTCGAAAACCGTCTCCTGCATTGGGCCTTAGAGAGTGAGAGAAAGGGAATGAGTATTTCATTACACGCCGTCATGTTATTATTACATTCTTTGGTCCCATTTGATAGCGTTCCTCACAACGGAGGCTGTTTTCCTTTTTCCAGACGAATCCAGTCATTCAGTCCTCCCGACCTTCAAAAAATATCCATTTTCATTTGTATACTCTGTCGTGCATCGTGTTATTTTTAACCACAGGCTGTTTATTCTATGCAGAGATGCAAACAAAGTACGCTGGCACCGAACAATCTAACCAAGTGTTGAACATGTAATCACTAAAAAGACTTTCCACAAGATTTTGAACCTGGCTGCAGGGATTTGTTCTCATTCGGCCACAGAAGCATGAACAAGGTCGGCCACTGATGTTGGGCGATCAAGCCTTGCTCATCGTTGGTGGTCCGGTTCATCCCAAATGTGCTGAAGGGGGTTGAGGTCAGGGCTCTATGTAGAGCACCCAGATTTGTCAGCACCAATCTGACACCATTATTTCCAAAAGAAATAGCGCATGTAAGGTTTTCAAAAACACAGTAAAAATAGGCGTTCTAGATGCCGTTCTGCTTGTTTTTCTTGTGATGTCGACTTTTTAAAATATTTGTATTACTTATTATCTTGTTACTTATTCAGTTTCTCTGAAACAACAAAACCAAAGTAAATCTGACCAATTTTTCAACAATTACTAACAAAGATGGTTTTGATGAGTTTTATTTTGTTTTTAAGGTAAAATTGTTGTTTCCATCAATGGAGTCTGGTAGCTTTGAGGAGCCCTAACGGCTGTTTCTTATATGAATTAAGAGTTTATTTGGATAAATCCAGAGTTAGTGATTGTTGAAACAGTGTTAAGACTAACAAAGATGGTTTTGATAAGTTTTATTTTGATTCTGTCGCGTGTGAGTGAGGTGCATTATAGGACATTTAGTGTTTTAAATTGATGATGATAAAAAGGCCTCACTGGAGCCTGGTGGCTTTGAGGGGATCACATTCCTTGTATGTTTTGTTTGTTAATGAATTTGAATAATTGTCAAAATCTGTAATACACAAAACGTTCCATCATTCTCCTTAATCTGTCTCTCTCTAATCTTTATCTTCTCATCTTCTTGTTTAAGTCAATGCACTACTTTTCAAACATTAATTGGATGTATTATTTACTACTCTCTGTTTATGATGCTGTGGCAACACGTTTTTTGATGCCAATAATGTGGCGTCTCAGTCTTCACAGACAGACAGAGAAGCAGATCAACTCACACACACAATACACTGCACACGGGGGATTTGGAGGTATTACAGTGCTACAGCAACAACGCAGTTTATAGAGCATTTTCTCTCCACTTTCACTCCTCGGATGGAGCATTGAACGACACGTCAAACCAGATTTATTTATAGTGCTTCCTACAACAGATTCGTAGCAAAGTGCTTACTGCAGCGGACTATAACAGCGGACTTAAATACGGATGAAAACCAGGGAGTACAAATAAATCGCACATTTAAAGATGATGCCAAAGCCTGTGTGTGTGTGTGTGTGTGTGTGTGTGTGTGTGTGTGTGTGTGTGTGTGTGTGTGTAGCTCAAAGTAATTACCACTACACCTCATCTGTTGCAACACCAACCTTCCCACTGAACCAGACCCTTCCATGTCTGGTGAACATCAAAATAAATGAGCAGCAAACCATTGACTGCCTCTAATATTTAAAACTTCACTGAGCAATAATTGTGGATTGATAGGATTTTAATTATTATTCTGGTTAATTAAAATTATTAATATTAGTTTTAATCAAGCACCAAGTGAAAAAAAAATTACTTGTGACAAATTAATTAGTGAATGCAAATCTCTGCAGTTGTGTATTCTCCCACGTTGGCCCAAATTACCTGGAGACATGACAAATTATGCAGACACTCAGGCTAAGAGATGGCACAGACACAGCGACATAGTTTCTCTTCCTTGTCATTTACGTGCTAAGAAAACAGCCTAAAGGCCCTTCAAGCCTGTTATTATTGGTATATTATCAGTTTCTGGCTGACAATGTTTGGTCAGTCTCCAAGTTTGGATGTGAAATTCAAAATTGTAATTTTAAAAATTTGGATATGACTTTCACAAAAGACTTACAGTATAATACATTTTTGGGGTGGAATTTCTGCTTTCAATATATATCGCACATGGATTGTTTCAATCACAGAATTTGTTATGCATCTTAATGACTAAGCCACAAGGTAAATGTAAATGAAAATAAAGCAATACTTCAAAATAAGCATTTGCATATCAATTATCACAACATTACCTTAAATTCTCAAAAAAAAGTTTCATATTTGTCTGATTCGCAGGGACAAGTAGCGCCTGTAAAAGCACTATTTAAGTGTTTTAAATTAGGAGGTTCAAGTAAAGAGACTGTATGAATGAGACTTGGATTATACTTCACAAGTTAGGTGAGAGTTTGTAAATGGATGTTGTTATAGTTTTGCTCAATTAAATAAAGGTGTTATTGCACATAAACCATATGTTATCATTAGGAAACGTATAGGAGAAGCTATTAGACACAAGTTGTAGCATCTTTTGCTATTATTGCCATATTAGTGTTCCTTATTAGCTCACGTCTCCTGCAACCTAACCTAATTTCCCTCAAGGCATCAACAAAGTGCCATCACCATTTTAATGACTTGATTGATCAAGCCATGTTTGATTTGCTCTCCGCGGTGCCTGAACGCTCACTGCCTATCCTCCTACTGTACTCAGGCACAGCCTCATGTGACATGTAGTTTTAAACTCTGCAATGAAATTCAGGGGACTTTTTTTTTGTTTCGTTTTGCTGAAAAAGGATAAATGATTCAAAATGAACCATCATCTCCAAACAGCAGCCTGCTCACGTGTCTCTCTTTGGAAAACAAGAACAGTTTTGCAGCATAATAGCTGTGTTTTTTGTTTTGTTTGTAAAACTGAAAACGTAAGTCGTGCTGACTTACTTCCATCCCAACTGGATAGCTAGACATTTGGAACAAAGCTCGCATTTGTATTCCCACACTTCCCCTGCTACGCGTGAGGTGTTTTGTTTCGATTGTAACTGTAGGACCTCAATCTCCAATTCCGGTAACTTCCAGTCTCTCCAATAACCACCCAACCTGATTGAACCACCCACTCCGCTACCTCCCACACTCGTCCCAGAGGGAGGATACACACTGCTGAGAAGTTCGAGAGAGAGAGACATAGAGAGAGAGAGACTGAGAAGAAGGACAGCTGGTGTGTAGGACTTCAGTAACACAATAACACTTGGCATTATATGGTAAATCATCCAATCGGAGGCTCCTGCCAAGCCTCCGCCGGCCAATTTATGTTTCCATTTACATGAAGAGATGGAGAATAGGTGAGGAGGAGACCTGGTGACGGTCAGAAAGAAGGAAGAATGGCTGATGAGTCAAACAATTTGAGTTTTCGTGATAGTGAGACGGAAGTCGCATATTCACTGTTAATTGCTCGATTTGCAAGTTATCAGTCGTTAACTGGCAAATGCAAATTCAGTTATTTTGTCCTATTTGAATCTCACAAAGTGCCACAGGTAATAGCGTGCTTGGTCATTGGTTCAACTCTCTGTGAGGAGCAAACATAACGTTGTGATAATCGCAAAAACTAAGCAAGTATGTTGGACTTAAAGGAGCGTGGCGGGTGACTTCGTAGTGATGTGCCGGCTTTAAAGAGGAGTCACTGAGGGAATGTTTGCCGTCTTAAAGGTTTTAGCCACAAGTTAGGAGAGAAATTGACTGGAGAGCTCTGGGCTCTTAAGGGCCTAGTTGGAGAAGTTTGGAGGAGGCACTTCACAGAGGAAGAACACCGGTACTTCCAGCTGTCAGGGAGCTAATGCTGCAGCAGCTGATGCTGTGTTTTTCGGGACGAGGCCTGTTCCTCCTCAGAAGCGAAGGAGGGTGACAGCTGCAGAAATCCCCCAGCCAGGTACACGCCGCAAAACTCTCGATCCACGCGCGGCAGCGCACACACTCGCAGACGAGCACGCGGGCGCAGCCTTCCTCTATCGCCCATTAATATTACATGCAGCAGACTTTGGCATAATGTACACTCACTTATCATTGATTTGCCCCCTCTCTCTCTCTCTTTCTATCTCCCCCCCGCCCGTCGGGCTCAGAGATGTTAACCTGTAAATAATAAAAACTTTTGCGCTGCTGGTGACATTTTGGCACTCGTGAAGAAGGGGAGGGATGAGCAGAGAAGAAGACCAGAGGCGGGCAAAGCTTGATGAAATTGAACCTTTTTCACGCGTCATGAATATTTTCCACATCACCGGGAGGATGCTGGGACTTATCAGAGCTGCTTTGCACCCCGGCTTCAGCGTAATTCACAGTCAGGCACCGGAAGGAAGCCCCGTGTCTGATCGGTATTTAAACGATCTACGGGGGGGACACAGAAATGGACAGAGGCAAGGCGGCGGACTGGAAGGACTGAGCCACATGCACGCGCTCAATCTGCTAAGTAGGTGAGCTGCAGTTGGCATCGGTTGAATTTTCTGAGAGTCTGAGAGTCAGTCGTTGTAATGCTGCGGCAAAAAAAAAGAAAAAAAAAAAAAGTCCTGGATGAGAGAATGACCTACATAATGAGGAGCGGGTGCTCGGGTGATGGGGCTTTTATGGAGTGACAGCTGTTCTACCTGCCGTTGTCACCTTGACGGAGCAAAGGGACTCATCAATAAACCACCAAACTAATGAGTGTCATTGTGGTTTATAGTGGAACAGAACAGAGGCAACGCTATCCCACACGTCTGCCATATTAAGCACATCCTCCACCGCCCCCACCACCAATTGAACGCTCTTTTGGAGCTCAACCAGCACTATTGCGGGTATCATCACTTTTCTGTGCTACCGCTGGTCCCGGTGGACACGGGTGGAAGTGTCACTCACTGAAAAACTTTACTATGGGAGCGAGGAGACTACTTCCTCATTTTCAGCAACTGTGCCAATGCCCAGGTGCTCTTTTCAGGTGCTACAGTATGCAGTTTGTCTGACTGAGAGAGACACGTCTGTGTCTGGCTTTCCTATCATCTCGGGCTGCTCTCTGCCTCGGTGTCAGCAGACTGAGCCTTCCTTCCTGTCAGTCTGCCGGAGCTGATGATGAATTATAAAAGGCCCTGCTCTCCCAGAGAATACAGATGTTTCCACACACACACACACACACACACACACACACCGCCGCCTCCCCTCTTCTCCTACTGGATGGCTCTACAGAGCGTCTGTAATACTGTTGTTGGAAAATGAGGACTTCTTATGCAAGCTCAATGAGAAAACAGGGGGCTAATTAATTTGAACGGCAACACGTTTGGCTTCTCGGGCTTTTCATCTTCGAGTGGGCTTCTCTGAGTGCTGATCTCCATATGCATGTTTTTTTGAAAATGAAATATCGAACGCTCTTAATGATGATAGGACAATTATGGAAGTCATAATAATCCAGTCGAAATGCTTTCAGGAGTGCCTGTTAAAGTGGCATTTTTTTTTTGTAAACTCAAGCCCCCCCAGTAGGAGAGGGTCGGTGCTGGAAAGCCGGACTTCGTTTGGAGCGCTTGACTCGCCTCACACAGGTAGGCAGACAAACAGAGCGGCCGCTGCCTGATTAGTATGCCGTCTCATTCTGGAGTAAGAGCAAACAGAGGGTTGTTTTAATTGAGACACCGAGGAAGAGAGGCAATGCACTAATAAACAGGTGATTATGCAACTCCCAGATCCGCCGAAGCAGATTGTGAATCCATTAAGGCCTCTTCGCAAAAACGCCTCTTCTTTTTTTCATATACCTCCCTTTCCCTCCACTCTAAAGTGGTACGCAAAATCCCCACGCACGCAGCCCCGCCATGTGGGAGTGAGCCTCTTGACGAAAAATTCATAACAATTAACCATCAATCAGACTTAACCCCGGGGGTCACGGTAAGTGCTCCTCGCCCCGCGAATCTGCCGGCCAGATTAACACGGTGACAAAATGTGCCTGTACATGTCAGCTAATCCATTTATTTATTCAGCTTTCGCCCAGACTGCCTGATTAATCGCTCCCACACCACCGAAAGGAAGACACGGGGAGGGAGGAAGCGTGCTGTTCTGCTTGCTCAGAGGTCCGTAAGTGTGTGTGTGTGTGTGTGCACCGAGCAGTACCAGATTCCCCGAACACACACTTGACTGAGCATCACAGAGTGTATGTAAACAACAATGGAGATGTTCAGAGAGACACCTGCACACATCGAACCCCCCCCCCCCCCCCCAAACAAACAAGACAGCCTTAAATTCTCACCGCCCACTCATTCAAACACAGAGTGGCAATTTTCAACAGCGTTCTTGTTCTTACCTTGAGTGGCGATGTAGTGATTGGGCCTGTGGTAGCCCTGAAAACAGAGAGAAAAAAAGTGAGTCTTACTTTTGACTTCTAAAAAGAGCAGCTGTCATGAATCATCATCATCTCTCTCTGAGACGACACACTGTCTTAGCTATTCGTTGTTATATCAGGATATGAGATTATTTCAACATCACACAAACCACTGAACGGAACAGATTTAAAAAATGTCCCGTTTCTGCATGGGAAATGTACGTTAGTGTAGGTGTTGTTGGAGACATGTTTACGGTCGGGCTGCCAGCCGTTTGCTGCCGTACACCCATTCACTTCTTTGTTTCAACCGAAAGCTCGTGACGGACGCTGCCGGATGCGAAAGATGCACAAACACTCCCCATCATGCAAGCACACCTCTGGAGTGAGCAGCCAAAGTGATGATAATCCCCGAGATACAACTAACAGCACTGATCTTCACAATAGGCCCCTAGTCTCGTGGATTACTCTAATCCCTTCAAGTTTTATTTGTCCAATTCCTTGTCTTCTCTCCGGAGATACGAGGCAGGAAACAAAACATTAGGACTTAAAGGCTCTTCCCTGCCTGGCCCTGCCTCCTCTTGATTGTCTTCCCCCCCACCACCTCCACCACCCTCCTCCACCCACCCCTGCTGCTCTGCTTATCTCACTCATATTCAATTTAACTTGGACTGTGATTAACGCTCCTCCAATGAAGGCAGAAAGACACAAAGGATATTTTCCTCACACACACTCTCTCTCTCTCTCATCCACAGGGCTCTTTCAGCTCATTCAACTGTCCTCCATTTTTAATGACTTCTTTATCTCTGGACTGAGGAGGAGATTTGTTTGTGCTTTCATGTAAGTTCTGTCAAGTAAAGTGGAGGCCCCGTACGCTGTCGGATTAGAGGGGGGAAGACGGGAAGAAAGGCAGGCCCTGACAGTGACTGTCAGGTGAGTAGAGCTTACTATAATTGGACTTGTGGCGCTTTGGACGCATGTTACTTATTAGGTACATAAGAGTGTTTCCTCGTGATCAGCACAAAGAGATGAATACAGAAATGTGCCTGTGTTGAAATTATTAATTGAACAGGGCTTTGTTTCCAGGGATGTGTAAATTACTAAAGGGAATTTAAATGTGTGTTATGCTCTTTGAATTTGTTGCATTGCTCATTACAATGATCATTTACATTCATCCCTTCCAGTAACAGTGGGCTGTAGAGGGTCAGAAGTATGCAGTATGAATTGTTTTTGCCTCCAGGCATGAATTTTGCTTTCAGCCTGAATATCATTAAATAGCCCATGTTTACAAATCTGGGGTACCAACCCGATAACCTATAGTACAAAGTAAATGTATGCACTAATTATTTGCTTTGCTAAATTATAAGAAAAAGTAAGTAAGTACGTGCTGTCTCTATTATGTTTACTGGCAAGTGTAATATTCTTATGCTACACAGTTAGAGACCAGCAAGGCTGGACAGCTAAAAGAGCAACGTGAGGACCTGCCCTGAGGCCCCAGACCCTGAGGGGCCCCGGAAGCCCCAGATGTATTGTGTAGGTTGTTTTGTATTAATTTATTGTAATGTTTTTGATTATGCACAACTAATGAACTGTATAAAGTAAAACTATAAGGGAATTAAGGTGGGTTCTGCATCATTAGCTGTCCTGTGGTTCCCAACCAGATGACTGACGGCAGGAGAACTGACACAGAATAATATTTCTTCTTCTTTTGCCTAATTTTTCTTCCACCTATTCAGGCCTCAAATTACAAAAAAACATCACTCGCTCACACTAACACTCAACTATGATGAGCACGACTCCTCAAACAACATTTTATGTGAGCTCTCACAAAATGTTAACAGTAATTTTTCTATGAATGACCAGCAAAGAAAGTGCTCACTAAGCCTACACAAGCCCCTGCAAGGTTTAGGCAACAAAACTCGTTGGTTAGGTTGAGGAAAAGATTGTGGTTTCCGGTTAAAATAACTACAGAAGTGGCGTTACTTAAGTACAGAGGTACGTGACAAATAAATCAATGTTGACTTTTTGTTTCACACGGGACACAAACAGTGGTCTCCTGAGTCAGAGTCCTGTGTTTTTGGACCTATGACAACTTCCTCCCTATGCCCTGCTTTTTTATCCTACGTCACAGGCATTAAAAGTAACATTCAAATTGATTACGAACAGTTGAACTAGCAAAATAGGCAATAGGAACTCACTGAAATTATCTGTGATAGGCAAAATTCTCCCATCACATGTTAGATTTTCTAAAGCCTGAGTCAGCAGGCAGTGCAGAAGTCTAGTTCTCTCTCAGACCACGTGAATTATAACATACTGAAAAGATATTATGTATTTTTTTTTTTGCCCAACGAAGCTAAAAATATACCGCCTACCCCAGCTTTAATCTTTGTAGCCAAACAACAAAAAGGTTGGGAAACGCTGTAAGAGACTGTGCCAACATTTACACCGTGTATATTTCTCAATAAAATTGTGTTTGGGTAAATTACATCACAGCACGTCAGTCAGGTTGCCTTAATAATACAAGTCCTACAATAAACATGCTTTAGTTGTCAGGAGTAGCTATTGCAGTGGGAAAAACATGAGTTTGTTATCATTAGGAGCACAAGCTAGGAGTACCGGACTTCATTTATGAGCACATGGTCAACTCCGTAGCACATGACTGCATTATTTTAGCATCCATTGCACAACCCAAGCTAAAGTCGGTTTGCCCCATGTGCACAGATAAAAAAAAAAGGCTATTACGCTTTGTTTCCTCGCCTCCTAAATGCTTATGAAAATACTCACTCAGCTGCAGAAGAAAGAACCACATCCCACCGGCTCTGCTTACTCGTACATGACTTGAAATAATCGGCAGTATAATAGAGTACAATAACAAACACTGTGGGAAATGTTCCACACATAAGAGTTTATTGGGCAGGACAAGATTCTAGATGGGTTAAAAAGCTTTCTGAAGAGCAAAAACATCATTACCCATCTGCCTGCATTCCGACTAAGTACTTTTTCAATGAAGCTGACGGAGCAGTGGAAATCCTTTTCAATCAGAGCCCTCTTTAATATGCGCGTATTCTTATCTTATAATGGGCCCCCTCTCTATTGTGAGTCTCTTCTCTGCAGCGGCCCTTCTCCGCAGCATAATGGGCCATAAACTGAATAGTGGGAAAGGTAAATAATTTAAGCCCCCTGCATTTGCCGTGGCACACCTTGCATTATGAATTTATGTTTCAAGGCGTAACAAGAGATTACAAATTACCACATTAGAGGGGCGGGGAGGGGGGGGAGATGGGAGACAGAGAGTTCTCTCCTGAGCAGAAAGCCACTTAGAGAGTCAGGTACATCACCAGGCCATTACGCATGGAGCGGAAGCATCTGCTCAAAGAGGCCAAAGAGCCGCTGTGATTGGTCACATCCTGCTATCAACACCGCTATCAACAGAAAATCAGGTCGGATCAGGAGGTTCTATATTGTGTGAGCTAAGTGGGTTAGTTCCCTTTTCAACATAAGGCATGTCTCACGCCACTTTTTAATGACTTTTACTTACTGTATAGGTATGCTAAGTCACTCAAGTGCATGCGAGTGCTGTTCGGCGAGTGCTCTCCCCGCGGTAAGACGCATAACAAAAACCTCTGTAGATAGCTGCCGCGTCTCGCTTTGATTCGCTAGTCGGCGAGCGAGGCAGCCGCCTTGTGTGGATGTGAAGCAGAGTGGAGCTGGAAAAACAGCCCTGCAATCTCTCAAGATTGTTCTCACCAGAAGATGACAACTTTGGTTGTTTGTTCAATTGCTTGAGAGGGCCGGACGTGACAATGACAAGATGTGCGAACAGTGGCAGGAACATAAAAGGCAGCAGTTGTGTTATTGTGCTGCAAAACATCTCAATGAGATAGATCGTAAAGTGCAGGAAGACTTTGACTCTGCAGAACAAAAGTCAACGTTGGTTTCAAAGGTCCAAAAATGATTCCTCAAGAGACGAGCGCTAAAACGCTGCCTTTTTTGGTATAGATGAATACAGGTATATTCACGTAGACAGTAAGAGAAAAGTGATTTTTGAACAAGCATGTTAACATGTTCTTGTTTAATCCTAAAATACATGTGCAAATCTGCAAATGAGCCTGATATGTTTGTTTAACCATGACCACGATCCACTAAACTTAACCAAATAGTCGCCTCAACCACCAAACCTCTTCTACAGAGGGAGGAAATCAGAACATGACATTAATCATTTTTCTGACGGCAAAGAGAAAGGACCTCATTTGAGCAAATGTTGAATCTTAAACTTGATGGATATAATTTGACCACAAGTGATCATGTAAATAAGCAACAGAAGAGTTATCGTAGCTATACTGACTTCTATTTGTGATCTTAAAGGCACCATATTGTGCTCTCTTTAGCCGATATTCTTTTTTCCACTTTGAACCATTGTTTTAACTTTGCTTACTAATCAGCCCAGGAATTTCTCCTCCTTTTCTTCTCATTTTTGCTATTTTTTCACAGCGTGTTCATGTTGTTGTTCAAAGCAAAGTCCAAAACTATAACCTCAGTCTCCCCTGTGTGCTGCTTTGCCTTTTTTCTCTCCCAGCGCTGTCAGCCTCTGATCTTCATTCCTCTTAATATATCCAATGAATAGAGTGATACAGCAGCCCTCTAAAGTTGAATATAACAGCAGTGTGTGTGTGTGTGCGTATGATGGGCAGGCAGAAGGGGCTGCTTCATCCCTCAGGCCCCCTGCAACGACGGCACCAGCGCCCTCTCTCTCCCCGAGAGGAAGCGCGGTGACCTTTGCGTTGGTGGCACTGGCTGGTGTGTGTACTTACATCAACGTAATTTGCATTAATGTAATCGGAGCTCTGTTCTCCCTCCAGGGCCTGCAGTCTGACACGGGAGTGATCATCTGGAAGAGAGGCAGAGGAAGAAACCAGCGTTGAATTAATCATATTAACGAGGGCATCAGGAGAAGCAAAGTGGGAGAGGGACGGAGACACGGAGTGTAAAACAGGAACAGAAGGTGGTGACGGAGGACTGGCCATTTGTGCCACGGGCGTCGTGCTGTGGTACGACTGGTTACAGTCGTAGGAATGCAACATGGCGGGTGAAAAGTCACGTGACTGGCCATGTTTTCATTTAGCTGTCAAGTGAAATGTGTTGCAAAAAAAGAAACGTGATAAGGTCGCATTTCCATCAACTTGCTTTTAGTGGATAACCTTGGCTACGGGTTTTGAAGTTGGCGTTATGGGATACACATGTCTATAATCTGCCAGGCAACAGAGCAGAAGACGTAGAGGGTGAAAACCGGAAACAAAATCAATCGGCGTGGCCAACTAACCATCCATGAGAGAAAAACATCAAGAGAGGTCTTTGTTTCAATTGGGCAAGCTGTCATGTCAGCGACTAGTGGCCATGTTTCAAACTGTCTGGAGATGGAAGACAAGCATTTGCACGTTATGAGAGTATCTGAGGAGACGCTGATAGTGAAAACAGCTGATCAGTCATATGAGTTAAATGCTCGCTACGTCAAGAATATATTTGGCAAAAGGTGTTTCCATATTTAGCCCATCGACTATTCTTTGATAAAAGTCAAATCCACCTCAAGCAAGTGTAAAAACATTTTTCATAACTTTAGATAGTTTTATGGAATTTTCTAATGTGATACTTAAAAATGCGCATAAGAAACGCTGTAACCGAGCTTGGATGACGCACACATCTTTGGTTTTAAATCAGGGGCAGCTCAGGTGTATAAAACTGCAGGATGGAAAATGTTCAATCAATGTTGATAAGGTCAGCGGGGAGAGCGAGGTGAGAACAGAATGTGGACACTGTATAATAGGCTGAACCACAATACCATTATTCTGAATAAGGACATAGATTTATGGTCAGACACACTTGTGAAATGGAATCCATGCAGCTTGACTCAAGATAGTGCTCATATTATATATATATATAAATTAACATACGACATCATTCCTAAACTAAGTAACTTAGTCATTTTCTCCGATTTCACCCTTTAAAGGAGCGATTGAAGAGGGTTAAAATTAACTGTCCAATCAGCAATAATCAGCAAGCTTAGAGATGCAATAAGAATTAATTTTGAAATCAAATTCAACATCCCTGGAATTATTTGCAGAGGCTACACGTTATGTACCATTATGCTGCATGGCTTATTTCTCATAACGCCCCGCAAAAAAAGCTGCAGGAAGATGAATATAAAAGTAGATTGGAAAAGGTCAAAGCTGCTCTCGTTGGCTGATAATAAAACTCTGTTTGAGCAGCTTACAGTTATCCAGAGTCACAAGCCTGGCCAATAAATCAGCCAGAAGAATGGGAACGGCACACAAAAATTCATGAGCGCTCAGGAGGTGCTTTGTACACACATGCAATAATATTCCCATATCGGTTCTTCATGCGGTTCTCATCCTTCTTGGCAGAGTCCCACGGCGCAGACTGTCCTTCAAAAAAGCTCTGAAAAGACAGAAAACAGAGAGAGGGAGGGGGGGAAGAGATGAAATATGGTGTCATGTGTGAGCACTCTAAATGATAACCAGGCTAAAGAACAGTCTTCCTCTTTCAGCTCTTCAAAAAAAAGGGGAAGGGAACATCGGAAATGGAAAAGGAAGACAAGGGGAGAGATATATTCACATCATTATTACACATGAAACACAGAGAGGGTTGGTGGATCCCGGGGAGCGGTGACAAACAGCGAGCGCCATTAGGGCAGAAGCGGCGGGTGTCACGCTCAAACCTCTTCCCCCTGTGCCGCTCTGCGCAGGGCGGAGCCACCGCGGCGGCGGCGGCTGTCTGTCTGCCTCTTCTGAAAGGACTCAATCAGTTCAACGCGGGGAGAAAATAAATAAATAAATAAAGCCAGCTCATCGTCTGCAGATCAAAACCGCTCCGCTTAGATTACCCTCATGAAATATTTATCATCTCTCGCTGGGGAGATTTCCATTCTGATGGCACACCAGGCACAATTAAGCCAAATTATGAAAATACATCTCCGCTGCCATTTCCACCGCTGTTCAGCAGGGGTGGTGGGATGGGCTGGCTCCGAGCAGACGAGCCTGAACAAAAACATGTTATTGTTCTGGCTTATTCTGATAGTCAGCTAATGCACATTAAAAAATAAATAAATGGGCTAATACATTAGAATGCAGACCATCTGCAAGTAAAGATTCGGGGTGCATTCATGGGAGGTCAAACAGATTGTTTGGAGAGCTGCTTCTAGTGTGGCTGGTCAGTCGGAGGGAGCAGGTGGGCATTGTCTTCAATCATCAGTGTTCTAGGACTTGATGGTTTCATTCGTCTCAGTGCTGCACGGCAGGCAGGAGGCCGTTTGTCTAGCAAATAAAGGCCTTTCAGATACCGCACAAGGACACATTCCTGTATCAGGTCCCGAGGATTAGTGATTTCACTGAGAAACAGCTTTAATATGATAGAAAATATGTCCCAGCCTTCCAGTGAAGACAGAAGCAAGTCTCGGAGATGGATCGTATAGGCCTCTCCTCCTGTGGCAGTATGTCTTGAGTAAGTGCACAGGCCAATGTCGTTCCCTCTGTCACTCTGAAGGATACTCTCTAATATCAAGCATCCGAAGACAAATCATCTTCACGCCGAGACGCGCTACCCGGCGACTTTAAAATAGTTCCCTCTTAAACTGTGTGACCCCATCTGTCTCAAACGCTATTGTCTTATTCCTCAGGCTGTTTAGAGGCTCCATTCAGGGAAAAAAAAAGAAATGATGGTTGATAAAGAGTCCCGTGAGGAGGGAGATTAAATGAACGCTTTCAATTTAAAGGCGATGTACCCACACTTTGGATTAATTGGCTGCCTCACATTCATCACACAGTGATGTGACAGTGATTGAAAAACAACGGCTGACTCAACCTGTAAAAACTATTTCGCAGTCACGGTCAGTGTTGTACTTTATTTTTTTTATTGCATCAGCAGGTACTTTTTTCCAGTTAAGTGACCAGTTCTTCCCATTGGCCCGGATCCAACTTGGTAGATTTTTAATTACAGGCTACCTGCTGTGATCCCGGCCCAGCTGCTATGATGTTTCTTTGTCCGTAACCACTTAGTGAGTAAGTGAAAAAGCACAGTGCTTTATCTGCATACAATCACTATGGGAACACCTACAAACAGTGGAGCGACGACACAGTACTTGACATACAAATGCAGACCACGCAAAGTAAAAGAAATGATGAAAAATTAATTAAACAAGGATGGCAACACAAAGAAGCGGAGTTGTTCAGCGAGTTGCTTTCTGAATGAATAATTTACTGTGTGAGAAAAGGAGACTCATTCAAACTGACCAGTGATCATTTGTGGTTGGAGCCTATAGAATTTCTCACAGTATAATATGCAACACCTTCACGTTAAAAACAAGCTGAAAACAAGTGCAATGCAATGACAGCATAACATTTCTCAAGCAGCTGAAGCTTGTTTCCCACCTTGCCGTCCGCCAAGTCAAACATGTGCGTAAACGTGCAGACGGATTTTGGACATGCAATTACTTTGTTGTAGTTCCTTTCAAACATGGCTTTATAAAGCTTTTGTAAAGAATACACCAATCAGTGTGAAGTGTTGTGCAGTGGCATACCATGTGTTTGGTGTAAATGAGTTTGGGGGTTTGGTGGGTTTAATTATGTGACAATGAAACACACTCATGCATTTGAAGACCCACACCTCAATTAGGATTCGACTAGAGTAACGTCAGAAGTTGCTGGGTGTTATCTTCCAAAATATGCAAAATGTACATTGCATTAGTTTATTTCATTTTCATTGTAGTGGTGCGGTAGCCAGTATGCTTCTGAAAAGCTTTATAAAGATACATCAAGTTGTGGATAATTGATGATTCTCACAGTATCTGATTATGAGGATAAAAATCAATTAAAAAAAGTCTTGACATGAAGAATGTTTTTAAAAATCTGCACTATTTCATACATTTCATAACCTGTGGAATGCCAAATGCTTTGGTAACATAGCTTCTGTTGGTAAATGCCCTTTTCAGACTAGATCACATATGTGAGAAGATGTAATCCCACAGGGCCTTAAAAACAGCCAACAAGCACCATCAATCTGTCAGGTTTTGTGATATCATCTACAAGTTTAAAAAAAAAAACAAAGAACCAAAAAGTATTGGCTTACCTCGTTTATCTGATCCAAAGTTAAACGTACAGAATAACAAGAAGCATGGGTCAGAGAGAGATATGGTACAATGTAAGTCAACAGGTTTAGAGGTGCACCGGCCCCCAATCTCATCATCAATAATAAAAGGGTTAAAAAAAGGGCATTAACCATAAGACAGATTGATATAGAAAAGACAGTAGCGGAACACAACATACAAATGAATCGCTCTAGCCGAGTGAGAATGAGCTCCGTTACACACTTCCAGCATCCCTTAAGCCCTTTTTGGGTGTTTTTTTGCAACAGGCTGTGGACGGCGAGGTGACAGCGGGGGTAAGGCGATGGGGTTGGATCTTCCATTGTAGCATCGCATCCTTTTGATGGACTGTTATGTGTCCGTATGATGCCATGCAGCGTGAACCCAAAACACCTTTATTCATAATGGATTAGGCCCGGAGGGCGGCCCAAAGCACTCCAGCCCCTTAATGATTTGATGCTGCAGGTAGCAATGGGAGGCTGCATTATTTAATTCCGCAGTCATGACGGGGAAGTGGGGAGTTAATTACTGATAAATCTGGCCCACACATAGTTAGGACTAAGCAGGGAGGGAGATGAAGAGAGGGAGAGCAAAGGGGGAGTAGATAAGTAAATTAGAGAAAAAAAAAAGAGATGAAGCAAGAGAATGAACAGAAGAGGTAAAGGGAATACTTTCCACTGGGTGAAGAAAAAAAGATGCTATGAAAGTTTGAATAGAGAAGGTGAGGAGGGGGTGGGGTTATAAAAAAAAAGACAGAAGATGTAAGAATACAAAAAAGTGGAAATACAACCAAGGAAAAGGGCCAGCGTGATGTCAGATTTCAAAAGGAGGATTTAAAAAGTATAGCTGGAAGCCAGTCTGTTAAAACGTGGCATCGGGGGTGAGATGAGGCCGGCTGGTGTGGTGCTGAGGGGATGGCGAGGAGAGGGTTGGCGCGCCGCCAAACTCTGCCAGCCCTCCTGCGCTAATGAGAAGAAATGAGACTGATGCTCTTCTGGGGCACAAATTCTTCTGTTTTGGTGTCGGCGAGTGGCGTGGTGTCAGATGACGAATGCGTGTGACAACAGTGTTGAGAGAGCAGCGGGCGGACCTGATTCACATAAAGGAAGGGGACATGTGTGTGTGTGTGGGGGGGGGGGGGGGGGGGCTTCAGTTCATCTACAGCTGTGTCTCTGAGGGGAACTGGGACAGCAGCATTTGACATGCACACACACACACACATACACACACACACACACACATAAACACACGCGACTGCTGCAAACAACAAGGAACAGATGAACAACAAAACGAATCACACCGTAAACACACGGAGACGGGGTGCATTAACAATTTATCATAAAAGTGCATCTGGGGAGAAACAAAACAGTTCTGCTGTGCGGTGCGAAACAGAGAGAGATAGACAGGCAGAAGGAGAGAGAGAGAGACATGGGAGAGTGTAGACACAGACGAAGCCTCGCATCAGACTGATGAACATCGCAGCATCTCCACTCGAGGAGTGGAGATGCTGCGAAGTCGACCTGCCAGGCTCCATTTGTGTTTGCACACACGGCGGCGGCCTACCTCGTACTCCTCCTTGAAGCCGTAGCCCTCGGCGCACTTCATCTGGGTGATGTGCTGGAGGAGGTCGGCCACGCGGATGGCCGGGTGCAGCTGACCCGTCTGGTACGGCACGTCCACCGGCTCACGCTTCCTCAGCGAGTGGGTGTGCGACTGCACCAGGCTGCTGGTGTCGCTGCCCATGTTCTGGCTCTCATCTGTTGGGGGGGGGGGGGACACAAAAAACCACAAGGACAGGCCAGAGCAGGTCAGGACTGAGAGGTAGGATCGGCGTGTTGTCAGACATCATTCCGGTGACATAATGCTTGGAACAGGAATAGAGTTATTGTTAGCCATTAAACGATTTAGGCCTTGAGGCTCGGTTGCCTAGGTGTCGTCCCTCTTCTACAATTTCATATCTCGGCTACAAGTGTTCCCATTAACAGATGGCACATTATCTCATTTACTGTCAAGCATTATGTCACCACCCTCCAGATTGACAAACAACTCTCAACTAGTAATCTGTTTGTTATGGATGGTCACAACAACACAACATCTTTGAGTAATAGGATGAGTCATGTGGTGGGAAGGTTCAGGTCCATCTGTCTCAATGTGTGGCTGGAAAATATAAATATATAGATATAATTTTACAGGCCTACTGTACTGTAGAGCAGCCGAACCATTAAAATGCAAGGGCATTTGAGTACAGCTTGCACAATTAGCATTTAATATGGCTACTGTCAGAATAAAAGGAGTCAGCAGCCGCCAACTGCAAGAAACAGTATAGAGCAGTCGTAAAAAAATCCACATGATGCTGTAAAACAACAAGTTTACTTCTTTCTGTTTTCTTTTTGTTTTTACTGGCAGTACAGTATGCTGGTTTGGGCTGCAGCTCATGTTGAGAGTCAGAGTCCATTCCAGCTCTTTCATACTGTAATCCAGTCAGTGGCAGACATGAGGCACAGATGCTGTGGGGAGCCAGCGAACAATGGAGGGTGTCCAGAAACATGGAGGAGGAGGAGGATGTGAGGGGGTGCGGCGGGCCACAGTGAGCATGTTGCAGCAGGCACCGTCGGAAGCATCACACAGAACACAGCGTGGATTCGAACCCCTGCCACCCCGTTCGTCCCCCGAAAAATGAAAAAAATAAGAATAAAAAAATAAATAAATCAAACCTAAGAAAAAAGAAGAAGAAGAAGAAAAAAAAAGAAAACAGGAGGGAAGCGGAGATGGAAGGAGAATGCATGGGGTGATGCTGCCATGGGGCACCGTACGTACTTTGACCATGCTAGGCTAATGGTGGCTTGGTGGCACGATACGGAGGGTGGTGAGATGCTAACATGTCCACTGGTCATGCAAATAAATGTCGTAATGTCCATGTCAGAAGCAGCCTCTCACTTTCGGCTCGCTCTCTGAGTAAACACCACCTCCTTCCCCTAAAACCCAGGGCCCACTTGGGAAAACTTACCATTAATGGGCACTTTTTAGATAGCAGATAAATAAGAGGTTACGTATGTAAAGAGAAAGAGAGGAGAAGAGAGAGGAGAGAGGGGATAAGCAACAATACAGCATGAGAACCTGTTACAGTAGAGTGTTTTTTTAAAGCTACGCTATAGGGCACGATCACATGCCTTTCTCAATCCAAACTGCCTAGGTAGAAAGCCTAGTCAAGAGGGTGCGTGGGGTGGATGGATGGGGAAATTTCAACATTGCAAGAGGAAAGTAAAAGAAAAAAAACAAAACAAGGAAGTGATGGATTTCAAGGGAGAAAATAATGGTGAAATACTGGATTGTTTCAAATCTCTGACTTGATTGACTTAATCGAACATTCTGACATTTAGGATTTCTCTCTAATTGTTATAATCATATTTGCATGTGCTAGTGGTGACACCTGTATTTAAAGCAAATGTTTTTATTTGTTTATTCATTTTTAAATGTTTTTTTTTCCAATAGGACTGTGCGATGAAAATAAAAAAACATTACAACTCCTCTATGATCGAATCAGTTGTGATCATTAACCGCAACTGATGAGACAATGCTGTGACACAACGTGTCACAACCGAAAGCTTGTAACCTTTTTTTCCTAGTCGCGGTAATTTCATGCTAATTGTTCCGTGCTTCATTAAGTATGGAACTAACATACGCAGCTGTCACACCAGTGATGATGAAAGACGCCGCTTCGAGTTGCATTTGTGCGCAGAACGAGGAAAATGCGCCCTAACTAGAAGTTTTGCACAAGTGAATGTTGTTCCAGCGCTTGTGGTGAAGCAGGAGTTGCTTATTACATCTTCCTTGGCCTTGAGTATTAAATAATTACAGTTCTAGTGCCCCACTTAGTAGCTACATCATGCCGGTATAAAAGGCGTCTGCTCGTTTAAGATTCTGCACTTTGGGCTGCTATGCATGTTCGACAAAAGCGGGTAATAATTAACAGAGGAACAAAATGCTTTTTTTTTTAATAAATTCTATTTTATCACTGAACAAGACGGATAAATACGGGCAAAAATAAAAACAAGTAGGTCACTAGCAGTTAGCCAAAGGCAGGGGGAGCGACATTAAAAAGAATAATAGAAAAGGTTGTTGTTTTGGAAGGGAGGGAGGGGAGTTAAATGCGTAGTGAGGAGAGAGGGGAGGGAAGGGAGGGTAGCACAGCTAATGCAAGACTTTAGATGTTCAGACCGAACGCAGCCCGTTTTTAGGATTTTTTTGTTTTGTTTTTTTGGCGAGAGAGGCCAAGAGAGAGTGTTTTTCTGTCTCCCTCTCACACCGTTTAATTTCTGTGTCTCAGTGCAGCTGCTAGGAGCTTCAGCACACTGTAGCCTCGGCGCTGGGGCCAACTGCCCCACCGACACCCTCCCCGCCGCCCCCTTAGACACTCCCCCCACATCCAGTCCACATGTCTGTCCATGCATATGAGAGGTCAAACACGTATGTGACATCACACGCACGACACGCAATGCGGATGGGATGGAGTGAAGCCAGCCTCAGCCCAGGAGAGCCCCTCGTTTGACGGGGAGGGAGAGGAAGAGGGGAGGAAGGAGGAGGGTGGAGGAGGGGAGGGGGGGAGAAGCAGCAGGCAGGTATGAAGGTGAGGAAGCCATTTTTAGTAAAAAAAAAAAAAAAAAAAAAAAAAAAAAAGAATCAACCAAACCAAAAAATGCCAAGAATAAAAAAAAACAAAATCTGTGCTTTTTTTTTTTATCCTCACAGGTAAGTCTTCAAACAGCCATCTTATGAATGTAATGTCATTTTCTTCAGCGTACTTCAACATAGAGGTAAGAGTAAATAATCAACAGCAATGGGAAAAGAAAATGTGTCTCACCTAAGATAGCGGTTGGCACAAAGGGATCTGCTCATACCCCCATAACAAGTGCAGAAGTTGGAGGAGGAAAGAGAGTTGCAGTAAATAAGAGACACCAAGATAAATCCACAAAAGGAAACAGCAACAACAACAAAAATAACAGACAGTATGTTGGTTTCTTGCCAAGCAGCAGAACAAGAAACATATCATATTTCCCAAGAAAAAAAAAGCTAATTATCCACTAAGTTTAGTTGATTATAAATCTAGCTGCCCTTCGCTCCATCTAATCAATGAGCCGTGATCTGATTACATAAGACGTACAATTATGCATATTATTTGGAGAAACTGAAGTCACGATTAAACGGCTAAATTCCATCTTTGCAAAGTGATGTAAAACACTGTCTGTTGTAGATATAGCAGGGTGAAAACCCCATCTAAAGTCAATTCATCTACCTTCTCATTTGTGAAATTGTTTTCTAATTTTTAAAGCACTTAAATTCATCAACACTACCCATTACTCTATTAGTACGTCTGAGCAAGAACATAAAACTAATTAATGCTTTTTGGAAATGTTCTCTTCTATTAATTCATCCTGACACACTTTGCACTCGCAGGTTTCTTTATGATTCAATATCGCAGCTCCCGGCTTCACTCGACAGCGCTGCTTCTATAGTAAACACTGCTATGTTGACATACAGGCTCAGCGTGTGTTTACCTGGGTAGTAGGCGTTGGTGGGGATGGAAGTACTAAGAGTGTTGGCTTTAGGCAGCGTGAAGGAAGAGGGTGATGATCCAGCTAAAGATGGAGAAAAAGAACACAACACAAGGCGATCAATAGTCTGGCGTTGCTTAGTGTTGGAGGTAGTATTCCCAATTTAAGCTTAAGGAGAAATAGCAACCCTGCAATGTGGAAGAAAATATCGATAAACTTGACTGTCTTGATGTTTTGTGATACTGTATTGATTCTCAAAAGCACTATCATTTTTAATTAATAGTTTACAGGCAAACATGTGGGGTTCAGATTGCACAAAATGTATACTATAATGTTCTGATTGCATAAAATATGACTTAAAAACAAAAAGTAAACTTAAATGGTGGTGTATTATTTATTCTATAACAGTTAAAACAAATCTTACTATATCGTCTTGCCTTTCAGAATCATATCCTTGGACTAGTAAAAATATACTTTTGTAACACATTTTATAATTCATCGTATCGGAAATGTTTTTTAGCACACAAGCTATATTCCACGGGCCTTCACTGTATGGTGGTGGCAGCAGAGATCTGAGACATTAGCACACTAAATTAACATTGCACTAATAATGCAGTTTGCACAGTCACATACGCAAAGTGACTGAAATGAATGCTGTGTAAAATAAAACCGTAAAGACGTTATTTCCTTCTGAAAAGTAGTGGAGTGTAGCATAGAACAGGAAAGGAAAGCTCATGTACTGCTGAAGTATATCTTGGTTAAATGTGCTAAATTACCAAAGTATAGGGCAATACTCTGGCAATAATATGAGCAATACAGTAAATGTCACATTCTCTCTTAACAGAATAAAGACTCCTGGTGGAGCATCAGCAGGTCCCACTGCCCTGCTAATGTGGATGTAAGTGCAGTATGTCCGGGACTGTAATTCATCAGTCAGGATGTTTTGAGCCTAAATGACACGATTGACAGCCATGTAAGGTCATGAAGAGCTTGAGAGGGTTTAGGTACAGTATTGAAGGGATTACAGCGATAGGCAGAGTCAAAAGTAATGCATTTAAATCATTTGTGGTGGCAGACAGAGGGCCGGAATCGAACATCCACACTAACAGACAGTTAATCAAGGTCAGAGCATCTTTGGGGCTCATCCCCTGCAGGGGTGCGGAGACAGAAGCTGCTGTGGAGTTTTTTTTTTTTTAATCTGATGGTTTTGACTGGGATTATACCAGGTCAAGCCCCGAGTGCAGATTTAGCTGAGCCGCCCATCAACAAAGTATTAAGTCTAACCTGGGACGGGGGAAAAGGAATAGGTTATAAGAGAGGAGCACATCTCGTATGTGTTGTGTGTTTCCATCATGAATTGGACAGGGAGTCGAGTTTAGCGCCTCAAAACAGACTTCTCAGAGAGTTTGGGTTTGCTGATCAGCTTTGAGGTCAGTTTTAGGATTTCAAGCAGCCTTGAGTATTGATCCCTACAGGCCATTAACAAGTGTTCACACTATTCACTCAGCTATGCAACTATAATAAAGTGCTTGTATCAGCAGCATCACAACAGTGAATTATTAATATTGGTGAGTTTAGTTTTCTTTTAATTTATTAAACAATAAGGTATTAAAGAAACCAAAGAAGTGTGAAAGGGGTACCACAGACCTTGAGGGCTTACAAAGTATAAAAAACTAAATAAGATCAAAATCTTTCTGAAAATCAAAGCAAAGTCTTCTCTGTCAAATTTTGTTAAAGTCAGTTCCCTATTGGTTACTGCTAATAAAAAATGGGTAGTTTTTCAAAAGCTACAAAATGACTGTCAAATCATTCGCATCAGCAGAATGAAGTTTTGGTTAGAAGAACAAACCGTTCTTCATTAAAAATACATTTTCAACACTAACTGACAAATGACGAATAAAGATCATGGTAATAAGAAAAAAACGTAACATGGTCTCACACTGGGTTTGGATATTTTATGCAAGGGGAGTGAAAACAAATGATTGCAGTCCTAATTTTAGCAATGATGGATATTTCACACTGCCCCCCCCCCCCCTCCTAAAGCCACAGCTCACTTGAAAGAACCACGATTCACACATTCAGGTCGTCCCGGAGAGATTATTTCCTGTGCAGCCAAGTCTGATTTCTTCCTCACCTGACCAAACCAAATAAATTGCTTCCACCATGCACCATGGTGTGTGTGTGTGTGTGTGTACAGGTACAGGGCCGATGTGGGGTCCCAGTCTTACCTCGGCCGTTGAGGGTGAGCGCACACTCGCTGCGCCCGTTGAGCGTGAGCGCGCACTCGCTGCGGCCGTTGAGCGTTAGCGCGCACTCGCTGCGGCCGTTGAGTGTGAGCGCGCACTCGCTGCGGCCGTTGAGCGTTAGCGCGCACTCGCTGCGGGTGTTCAGCGTGTGGTTGTGCGTGTCCATGAAGGACAGCGCCTCGTCACAGTTGGTGCCCTGCTCCGTGTAGCTCTTGTCCATGGAGTTGACCATCACTGTCATCTCCTGGCGGGTGCTGTTCAGGGTCTCCTTACGCTTCTTGGCCAATTTCCTTGATAAGAGGGGGAGAAACAAAAAGAATCAGCCAAAAGCAACAATGACTGCACTTGAATTGATGATGATTTTTAGCGATGACTCATAGATTGCAATGAGATGGCGGAGCTAATGTGCCCCGGGTTGTGGTAACATTAGGCTTTATTAGGCTCCAGATGCTTTTTTTTTTATTTCCAAGTGGTGTGATATAAATCCTTGAGGATGTGGAAGTGTGTGACACCCTAACCCAAATACATCAGGGGCCCTGATGATTTAAAATTAGCTATAGGATTTGGGGGGTGGAAGAATTAGAGTTGTGAATGGTTGAACTGAAACAGTCAACCTGCTTTTATTGACCCACTTTGAGTTGATGTGCTGGAGCCTACAACCTTGTGTGCGGAGGGAACTCGCGGACAAAGAAACACGTATTCCACAATTCTGATTGGTTTCTTCTGTAAAATCAGCTGCCGAGCTCTCCTGTCAGATTCCAGGCCTTACCCATCACCCATAAAGCTGTCCACAATCAGCTCAATGTCTATATATTCATGAGCTGTTATACATCATGTATGAGTTGAAGGTCTTGTGCACAGGGCTTGCTGTTTCTTCTGTTGTCCCATAATGAGGGCTGGAAACACTCAAGTACATCTTTTCATATATCTTGTGCGTCATCTCTGCTGTGTTTTCTAGTATCTAATATTTAGTCTATTCTCACTGATATACATCGGAGGAATACATTAATAATGCAATGCAATTTAACAGCATCACAAACCGCAACCGGAATGCCAAATACAAAAAAAACGTGAACATTATCAGCCAAAGGTAGGATTTATTGTAGTGCTGTTGTATCAGCCTGCATAGGCCAGCGAAATAAACATGTAAATACTAATAAAAATGAATTTTGACAATGGACATAGTTCCCCTTGAAAAGAAGCTGGACTGTGAAAAACCACGAGGAAAAACGACTGCAACCATACTTCAACCTCTGCATTCTCACTTAATAAATATGCAACAGATGAGAAACCACCAAGATTTTAAAAAAGCTTGGGAGTTCAAAACAGCTTCCCTCCATTATGCCATCCTCTGGCCCTGCTGATGTGTCCTAAGTTAGACTCTGAATCCCTGAAGGGGAGGCTGACCCTGACCTCTGACCTCTCAGCGATATGATCGACATGCATAAGAAAACGTCTCCACGGTGATAAATAATGCATTTCTCTGAGGAGTTAACCCTAAAACGTTTCCACAGAAGTTCCCCTAAAGGAAAAAAAAATGGCATAGAGCTTGAGGGGGGGACATCCTCTAAGATACAGCCTGATGGCTGCCATTGCTCTGTGGCTGGAGGGGAAACAGGCGGCGTCAGAATTAACTACGGCAGCCCTCACGCTGATCCGGGCACTTTGTAACTCTCCGTGTGACCCCGCCGCCTATTTGAATCGGAGTCTCTCTCACGTACGACTGTGGTCTAATGATGCACTCCTGCTGCTTTGTTTTCGCAAATCTCCTCTGTTTATTCAATTCTGACGCTGTCTGGTGCCATATGGCAACAGGCCCCCGCTGCCTTCAAACAGTCATTTGCTCTGAAGGCCGCGACGTGAGGCTAATAGTGGATCCGCTTCTTCAGAACGCAAAGTGACAAAGTAGTGACATTTTCATCTACCGGACTCACTTTTTTTCTGTCTTTAATCTGCAATTAGAGTCGGGAACACAATGGCAATCTTGTCTCTTTTTTTTTTTTTTTTTTTCTTACATTATAGCTTCATATTGTAACAGGGAGGAGCGAGGAAGGGGGAGGGGTAAGCTGTGTGTACCCCGGGCAATATTAAGAATGATTTGGCAGCGTGCGCACTCATGGAGAAGACTATTAAGAACCACTATAATCCCAGTTTTTATGACTGTTTCACTATTCTTTTTTCGGCGTCTGTTAGGACTCGGATTTCCACGTTTCTTCAGCGTAACAGCTGAAGAACGAGCGTTCGGAGATAAACGAGGCTGCACCAGGCACCGTTGCCAAAATGAGCAAAGCACCAGCAATGCTGGGATGTTTGCAAGGCACCGTGGGTGTTAGATGAAGATGAATTGGCATGCTATTCTCTCCTCATTTGTAAGAGGGGGAAATGTAATGATAGATGACTACATTACGGGGTCTGATGTGCTGATGGAGATAGTACGAGGAAGTGTACAGTTGGGCGTTTGTGCATCTTGATGAATGTGACCATTTATCATATCCCCTGATTGTTAGCGTAAAAGCTGCACACGGAAAGATCCTAGCAACAAAACAAAAAATGATAGGAATGATTGTTGCAGATAGGCCCCGACAATAAAAATCACATAACAGCAGCGAATGGGAATATGAAGGGGATGCGACAGACAGATGGCAGAGGTGTTTGTGGGAGTAAAAGACTGAGCAAACACTCCAGGTGACTATATTAGGCGACTCTCATTAGAGGGATTGTCTGCGGTTCTGTACATGACAGGCGTGGCGTATCGGGGATCTAAGTGAGCAGAGCTTCTAACTCCATGAGTTCAGCCTACAACAAAAAGGAAAAAAAAAAAAAACCGCGTGAGTTGTGTGTCGGCGTGTGTTTGCCAGAATCTCTGTTCTGTGGGAGGTGATGCTGCCGCGACTTCTGAAAGGAGAGCTTCAAAAACCTCAAGCTCAGCATGGTGGGCCTCATTTCGGCGCCGGAGCAACCTAAACCTTGTGACATTGGGACAAAGAAGGCTTCATTAGATGAGCTGCACACATCCGCAGTGCACGGCCGTGTGTGTGTGTGTGTATGTGTGTGTGTGCGCGTTTGTTAGATGACTGACATGCAGCTGGGAGGGGCAACAGAAGCGTCTTTGATTCACCCAGTGGGGGCATCGGAGTAGTTGTTTGCACTGTGTCTCATTTTCAAACTTCTCCCCATCTCTAACACATTGAGGTCGTCCATCATTTATCCGTTCCTCCATCTATTCATTTACTTTAGTACAAGTTGCATCCAAACATGCAGAGTCTATTCAGTGGCACACAATACAGTTTATCTGCTGGCGTGATTGCTTTGTCGATTCTGTACGGATGTATTTTTCTTTTAAACAAGCAATAAAAGGATGTCCTTCGTAACTTTGGGGGTTTTAAATTTCTTTTTTCGGCTCCTCGTCCATCGAATGGCTAGAAAATGATTGTATTAAAAAAAACAGCACTCAAGGTGAGCAATTACATTAGTATATTTGCTGCATTTATTACATGGACGGGTTTCAAACTCTGAGGTATGAAATGTATGAATGTAGGAAGCACGGTGTAGTGGGTTTGAATTATTTGGGATTTCAAAGCTTCTCCAGAATACGCAGTGCTCTGTTAACATAGCGAGGCTGGCTGTAAGAGCTTTTTAGCCCATGTGAGCGTGAAGCATCTAAGAAGCTTCCTTTGTTATTAATGTTGTGTTGTTTATTTGTATTGTAGCGCTACTGGCTCAATCATAGAAATGCTACAAATTTAAAATCTCTGGTTTGATTCTGAAGACAAAAGCCTCAACCTTTTAATGCTGTACAAAACGTACAAAAGTGTTTGTTTGTTTGTTACATTTGTATCTGTTATTTTGCATTTATGCCTTTAAAATTCTGATTGTCAGCCTTAGCAGAACTTGCATGAATCTGCTTTGGTCTCTGATCACCCCGTTCCTACATTATGGCTAGCTTAAAATGCTATTTACAGCTGATTAAATGTACCGAATGCTACGGCAGCGTATTAGGGCCAATGTCGAAAAAGTAAAAAAAAAAACACAAAAGTCGCAAATTTGCTAATTTTAAAGTCGCAAATATGCTACTTTATTACGATGCTAACAACTGGCATTTATGCTAGCTAAAATCCCATGAATGTCGCGAGAGAGGGGGGCAAGATTCTTTATTGTATTAAAAAAGTGACAACTAATAAAACTGTATTTTAAAATTTGACTTTTAAAAACATAATTTCTGCACACGCATCTCATTGTCACGTCAAGAATAAATGTTTATACTCTATACCAAAGGTTGCAATTATTATGGTCTGTACTGTATTAGTCCAATACACGGTATAACTTTGTACAGCACCAAACACACACTTTGTAAATGACACATCATGTTAGAATTTATGCACTGAAACTTCATCATTCTGTGCATGACATCCCTTCGCCCTGCTCAAGCTGCTCTTCCTCCTTCCCCATCCTCATCAACATTCTGAGCTTGTAGGTGCAAAAAAAATCTGCAAGGCTTGTACCAATTAATGTGATTCTTGCTGCATGTTCTTCTTGTAGGGTTTAATGAAGGTGTTTGCCCTGAGCACACTGTGTTATACATGGTGCGTTTAGTAGGCCTCCGATGAATGATGATTTATAAGTCTCTGTGTGTTTTCAGTACAAAAAAAAAGGAAGCAATTTAAGCATAGTTTTCTGTTCTTGATTCATCGCTGCAAGAGTTTGGTAAATTACCGCACGGAAAGTGGCATACGTGGTTTTACCACCAGGTCCACTAAATGAAATGTTTGCACTCATCACGCCAGCAGAGATTTATGATATGTGACCACCTGCCAGACGGAAATGGAACTGGTCTCTCCTGAATTAAATTGCTTTTCATGAGCCGATATAATAGAACAGCAGGCAGAAACCTTAAGCATAATACCGGTATTTATAGGCTAGATTAATGAGATGATATTTTGTGCAAACATGTCTCAACATTTTCATAATTCTATTTCAAATGTGCTGAAACTCCCTCTGCTGTGTCAGGGCGGAAAGAGACATTCAATGTTGTTGCAAGTTGGACCCAAATGAAAACCCCCCGCGGTGACTTGACCTCTTATGCAAAAATCTGGGTATTTTTCAGGACCTGCGCCATCCTCCCTACAATAACACCAGGGACAACACTGAGACGGCACCATGTCACCACAAGCATGTCAGAGAACAACAGTGGCCTTAAGGTCATGTAAAAACACGAAAGATCCTCTCAAGAGCCTGTGTTTGGTTTGTCCATTTTGGGCTGCTGTAGAAATACAGTAGGACCCGCTCCATATGTAGAGCTCATTATAAGTTAACAGATTCTAACAGAGGTGATTCTACACGAATGAAACATGGCTCAACACGCACTTTTAAAAGTGGTTGCCACACTGGCTGCCAGGCATCAGCTTCTGGTTGCCAAAACCGAATCGTCGCCTGATATATTAAGTTATACATTTGCCTAATAATGAGACTGTGACAAATTCTTTATGCGTCTTTGATACTTAAAATAATGTAATTTGTATAAGTGTGATCAGTTAACTGTGTCTGGTATACAAAGAGTAGTGCAGCTGTTGTCATGTTCCTCATAGATCCCTCCAAAATGAATCCAGCGATCCACTTTACTTCCTTGTTGATCCACTGAGGAGCATTTGACAAGCCTGACAAGATCAGTGACAAAGTGATGCGGTAAGTGTGCTTGTATTTTGCATTCCCGCTACTTGACGGATGAATCCATCTCTCGTGGGAATAAAAGCCCAATTGCAACCCTTGCCCCACGCCATTGATCTCCCGCTTGTCCCCAGCAGCAGACACAGCTGCCGGTACGGCCACCTGATTAAAGGACGGTCATATATTTGATCACACATGTAACCGCATCCCTAATGAGCAGCCTGACTGATGGTGTGCGTTGCGAGCTAGCCCTCGTAGCAACCTCTGGCAATGGACCCAAAGTGCATATTTTGGCGACTGCAGGATGCTCGCATGCCTTTTTACAAGACTTTGATGAATGCATGAGGGCATTAATGGGGCTCATCAATCATAGAGGTGCTGTAATCTCATGGCTGGCAACAAGGCCGTCATCGGAATTGCAGATGAAGCCTCCAGAAGAGAGCATCTTAAGAAAGCAGTCTATAATTGATTTGTTAATATAAACTTTGGGTTCATGCAATGTATTAGTTATATATAGATATGTTTGAGCTGACCTTTGACACCCAGAGAGTAGCGACGTAGCGGGGGGAAAGGATTAAACACCTGCCCAACAGAGCAACTTTGTGGTGAGATTTAACCTTCTCCGCTCCTGACTTAACGCCTCAAGCTGCAAATCGTCTTTCCAATTAGCTAACACGCGTCTGCGATCGCCTCTCTAGCGTCGCTTCCTGGTGCCGAGCGCTGAATGACACAAGAGACGGATACGAAGAGAAGACGGGAGGAGGGTGAGGGTCGGATTACTGAATGGTACACTCTTCCTCATCGCGCCATCATTTTGAATATTAATTATTCATAACGCAACACACACATTTCTTTAGCCG
The DNA here is from genome assembly GCF_963514095.1 of Eutrigla gurnardus. Taxonomy (NCBI): domain Eukaryota; kingdom Metazoa; phylum Chordata; class Actinopteri; order Perciformes; family Triglidae; genus Eutrigla; species Eutrigla gurnardus. The sequence goes on from NC_139918.1 coordinate 21,514,086, forward strand.
AGTATTTCTACAGTCTGATTGTTAATTTACTTCGACAAAACATGACAGGATAGGAAATTCATTAATAAGTTGTGAAATTTCGAGTTTGAGGTACAGTGTTTGCGGCAGTTCAGGACTGCATTCAAAATAGGAATATTGAATATTAAATGTGGTTCATCGCACTTACATTTACATGTATTTTACTCAACTTATTATAGTATAATTAATTTAGGATTTTTCGCATGTACTCCCTGCAGTACACCAAAGTACCCCTATGAGTACTAGTATACCCATTAGAAAAATACTGTATCTACAATAAACAGCAACATTAGGGGACTAGGAGAATATAAATCAAGCACATTTTCATTTAATTTGTTAATTTTACCTTTTGAAATTATGTATTACACCTTAGCCATTCATAAATAAATTATTCAAATAGGCATATTTCATGTTATAAAAGTTGCACAAATAACAATATTGCTTGTTACAGAGATCTAGAAATCTCAGGTTATTTCCTAATTCCCACATTCTCTAAGCCCGTCTTATTATCCATTAGTATTTGCTGCTGTCATGGTACATTTCCCGATGGGGGATCATAACTCTTTATCTAATTCTATATTATGTTGTTATCTTGCCAGCTTTAAAGGAGTCACAGCATTCACAAGCCTTTCTTTCCCTCCTTTTTTAAAAATCATAACAGTAAAGCCCTCAATTCATTTCGACACTGTAGCAAAACACGGGGGCGTGGAGCGGCTGACGTCACACACACTTGCTCGATGTGGCTTTACTGCTCCCGATGTGCGTTTGAAGCCAGAACATCCAATTTGGCTAACCTAAAAACCTGCCAATCAAAGCAAATACGCCTCAAAACAAACGCAGCTTTAAGGCGTAGCGTCCTTCAAATGTAATAACAATTTTCAAACATCATCACCAAATGTAATGTAGCTATTAATCTTCTACACGTACAATGACGAAACTTAAATTCCGATTGTTCAGCTGACAACCTGCTTAGCTCGGTCAATGTGTGCGCTCGGCTCCGATGACACCCCTTCTCCGAGTCATCCGGGGCCCGCAACGCAAGACAGCTGTGATCTAATATGAGTGACACGCAGCGTATTCAGAGAAATATTATCTCCAGGTGCATTCCGAGATGTTCTTTGATGTGAGGCAGCCTCCGTGCTCTCCTCTCATCACAGCCATCTCAAGACAGATTAGTCGGCATCCATCACAGAGAGCGTAACAGAGGGAGCCCACGAGCTACAGCGGCGGCAGGCAGAGCTGCAGAATAAGCTTCTTTGCCATTCAGGAGGCGCGATTCGGAATCATCTGTTCTATTAAGAGTGAAGGACGACTCTTGTTTTGTGATGTCGGAAGACGTCGGAATAGAAAGGAGGTTATTCTGTGATCACATCAGCTCATTCAGTTCAGCGATGCAAACACCTTGTCAGCTAAAGACACAACTCCACCATCACCATAGATCAATGGATGTGCAACAAAAAAAAAAAAGGAACAACATGCAAAAGGGAAGACAAAGCATGAGCTGGTTTGATGACGGAATGAGAGGATGGAGTAGGGGGAGAGAAAGACTACAGGTCATCACATGCATATTGAAGCCAAATTGATGTTAGCTCATGCGTATATGCTTTTACTTCATATGATCAATCCAACATAGAGCTAGTGAGAGCATTTTTTTTTTTTTTTTTGTATACACAAGTGGACAAAATGTGAAATATTTGGAGTATCTCATTGAGGTTCTGGGCACAGCTAAAGCATAGATTCACTGTGATAGGCACTTCAAAAAAAAATCTAACTTTGACAAGTCAACAGAGATGAAATCATCAGAGGCGAATGAAAAATTCACACTCATGCTGTAGCTCCTGCATTGATTTTCTTTCGTTTTTTTTTTTTTTTTTCTTCTTTCACAAGATGAGTTTGGCAGCCGTACAATCATTAAGGCAGTTTAGTTCATCATTTGATAAACAAACTCCTTAAAAAAAGTCTAGCAGAAGTCACGTGTGCAATAACATTTCTGTGGCAGCGTTCTGTCGTGGGGGCGTAGCTTTTCGTGCTTTCATCAGAAGTCGTGCCAATGTGACATACAGTGTGATGCGCTTCGTCGCATGGGGATGCATCGGAGTGGCGTCCTCTGTTTTTTTTTTGTTTTTTTCTCCTCCGGCAGAGATTACAGTCGGGCCCTCTGTAATAGCTCTGAGCGGGAGGAGGGTGACATGGCTCTTTGCATGCATGGGAAAACAGCGTGATGGTGAGAAGCATGGCACTAACATTACACAAAGTGGTTACTTACAGGTAGTAAGTGTAGGAGTGATAGGTTCTTCTGCCGAGTGGTGTGGTGGTAGGATTTTTAAGCAGTGGAGGAGGGAGGGGGATGGAATGGAAAGGAAAGAAAAAAGTAAAAATATATTAATGTTTGAAAAAAGAGTCGAAATGAACAAAATCAGATATGGTGGCATACGTGGAGGTAAACTAGTGATCATGAGGGCAAAGGTGATCGCCTGGAGTCATGTCATGCTTTGCAAGGGGGAGGGGGGAGAGTCTGTACAATACAATACAAAACTCTCTAATTATATTGATATTGAGCTGGTCTACAATATGCTGTTATATCAGAAGCACCCCCCCCCCCCCCCCCCCATTTATGAACACATCATTTTATACGCCTATAACAATGACCATAGCTGACCTCCGAGGTTGAAACTAAATGAATGCTTTGAATGTCTCAACACAACTCTCAGTCCCTCTTGGTAAAAGTAAATTACACTAAATTCAACCAATGAAGTCATCTCCATCTCTGGTTTGATTAAGGCTAATTGAGAACAATTCCATTACGGAGGGTTGATTTTCACATCCACCCACTGATCGCTGCGCTACGCTGCCGTGGATCACAACAGATCTCGTCTTACTGTTGTGATTGCATTAGTACACAACTATGTCTAACATTACAAGGAGAACCTTCTACAGGTAATGCAGTTTTAGTTTGATTGCTTCTTAAGGAGAATCTCTACAGAAACTGACTGTTATTTCAAGCCTTGCCGTGGACAAAAGGGGGTTTGATATTTGCTGAGCTTTAGCTGCCCCGATAGCTGGGATATGTACAGAGGACCTATCCTCCAGCATGGGGTCCAGGGCTAATGTAAACTTAGCCTTCAGCTATGTGGTCATCCTCTTTCCTTTTTGAGCCTTTCATCATATTTTCTTTCTTATCTCCTCCCCGGCTCTCTCCATACCACGGGGCCTCAAAAAACTGTTTTTTTCCCTTCCTAGTCCCACTCCAATGTCATTGAAGCGCTGTGCATTTGTTTGAGGGTGCCGTGGAAACGGATTAATTTTTCATGGCACACTGTATCTCATGGCTGTAAACAGCCTTAATGGGGCGTATCAACATAATCAAATTAATTATTTACCACGACGCTGACAATACTGCCATTTGAGGGGGGGGAGGGGAGGGGGGGAAATATACAAAATGATGAAACGTGGAACTACTTATTCGTTAGCACTCTGCAAGTCAGTTCAACCTTCTTTTTTCTGACAAAGTGGTATTTCAACGAGTAACGAAAACATATGCTTACCTTTTCTTCATGAGGAGCACCACTCCTAAGAAGATGATGACGAAGAGGAGGATGCCGGCGATGACCCCGGCGATCTTCACCGTGTGGTCCGTTTGTTTCTCTGGCTCCACCGCGTCAGGTTTGTGAGTGGCTGCTCCTAAAAAATCATCACGATGCACAAAGATCAAACAATGAAAGGACACGTCATCTGATTCAGGGCAGACACTTTCACTATTGCCTCTGGTTGATTTGACCGTATGGAGGTCTGAGGTTGATTAATCAATTCACTGATATTCCGTGGCATTCGGTGGACCATAAATATCAATACGTACTTATTGGCTCAGAGTAATGTTTGTTCTGAGAGTGAGAGACTCTCTAAAGCTCCACCTTTTAGCGCCGTCCTTAGTGGACATCAGCACTTGCTGGATCAAGCTGCACTGGGAGAGATAAGTGTGCACCATCTTTACCCTTGGTTAATCATGTTTGGGGCAAATGGTTGCCGGGCTGTAAAAAATGTAGGACGCGGGGTGGAAAAGATAATACCCAAGAAGATAAAAAAGCCTGAAATAACCAAAACATTAAATATCAGCTCAGGGAGGAGATAGCCAACAACTAGAGACACAAAGAGAGTGGGAGGGGGGAGGGGGGGTCTTGTTTTAACAGCATATGCTCCCTGGGAAGTGATAAGAAGCATCGCAGGAAAGCAACGTTCCTGGAATGACAACTGTCCACCTTAACAACACCATTATTCCTTGTCACCGGGGGTAAATTTAGAATGATAAATTGTTATGTCGGACCAATCTGTTCGAGCACGCTTCCCGCTCTCCTCAGCGTTGCCATTTTCTCTCGCTATCAAAAAAAGGTAAATATCTATCCTCTGCTGGTTGTGACATATTGTTTTTGCTCCGGTGTGTTGTTATCAACAGCCAAAGCCTTTATTTATAGATGTATGGGTTTTTTTAAGGCGGAGCTATGGAGGGATTTAAAAAGGCCGGTGACATATTAACAATTATGTCTGGACAGGTGGTGCAGACTTTGTCCCAATACATTGTTACAGGCTAATCTTACAGAAATACCGTCAGTGACAAATCCCCATTGGAGCTGTGAGTGCTGCGCATTTGCTGCTACAAGTCAATATTCTTCCATTCCAGCCTGAGAGAATTTGAGATATTTTACACGCGAGTAGAAAACTGAGCAGAATTTTAATGGTCAGCCTCTCCACTCTCCAGATCCTTTATGATAAGCACTTCCGCATCCCTTTGTGTGTTTACAGTCGTCGCGAATGCAGTCACCAACGCACAGCAACACTTAATCTCCCCCCGGAAAAAATAATGAGAAATATTCATGAAAGGGGGATTAACTCCTGTCAAAAACCAAAAAAAATCCAACACTGACACATGAAATGACGATCGCACCTCGAACGGGTCTTTCATGTCCGGTAATGATGAGGAGATGAAGGCAAAAAGACAATGTCTTTGATTCAATCACGCTGATTCTATGCAAATGGAAGGACAATAAACCAAAAAAACACGTGCGATATGTCCTTTTTTTCTCCTGTTGAGGGAACCATCGTCTGAACGTGAAGTTGGTCAAACTAAGTTGTAGGACTGAGATGTTCTGAGAATGAGCAGGAAGCTACAGGTCTGACCTGTTAGTTGGCTGTCGCCGGCCGCCGGGGCGATGCGGATGTAGGGAGTTGTGAGCTGGGTCACGAGTATGGCGGCTGAGTAGAGTCAGTGGATCCGGGATTGCATGCAGTACGGAGAAAGAGAGAGGGAGAGAGAGACAGGCCACACTGAAGCTGAAAACAGCCACACCAACAGTTCCCATCATCATGCAATCACAGTATTAGAAAACTTTTCACAGTTTGCTTTAAAAAGTTAGCATCATTCCATAGACAAACTTAGTGCATTAAAGTGAGACACTGCTTATGTGATCCTTCTTCTATCACTACATGCTATATTTTTTTTTACTCCGGCCCAATGAGCCATGTAGATGGAGATATCTGGGAAAGTGGAGCTGCATAATATACCAGATTGTCGGGGCATGTAACAGGACCTCCCATGGCCCAGAACAGTGTGTGACTAGGACTCCCTCTGGCCTTATCAGTTCTGCTCCCGGATCAATGGTGCTTAGACTTCATCACCTTTAATGTGTGGAGCAGGACGTACAGGCTGCATAGCTAAGTACCTGCAGACCTTAATAGGCACACAGGCCGTCTCCCAGTCGGGGGAAAAACCCATGTTCTCAGTCAATGTATTGATGGGGAGACCATATCACACATTTTAGGAGTTTAGGCTAAAAATCTAAATGAGGAGAGTCAAGATGTGATTTGTTAGCTTATATCAGTTTCATGTTCATTTGGTTAAGCACATGCAAGTGATGTTGGGAGCTAAGTAAAGCAAAAAAACACAATATCATCTATTCCTACCTTTCGTGGCTACTCGAACACAGTCAATCTTCGTCTCCTGTGCAAACAGATGAATGAAAGGGAAATGGCAAGAGAAAAGAATCATAGTTTAATACGACATATATGCACGGATGTGAAAGACACACTTGCAGCGGCGGCAACACCTATCGGAGAACCCGCGGTTACAACGAAGCAGCTCGGCCAGTTGCACGCCATCCCCTATCATCTGTTGAGCTCAACGACTGTGACACCAAACGCAGCTAGACAAGGGGGCCTACAGCACAGATTAGTGGTGCTGAGCTGCTGATTTGTCAGCCAACAGCGATCTGTCGGGCAGCCTGCAGCTCAAGGTGGTCAGCCACTGTGGAGGAACCAGAGCCCTGTGACAAGCGACACCAGCCCCAAACAGGAAAAAAAAAAAAGGACACAGACGGGAACGACGAGGCAATGAGTAATACGACATTAAAGACATGAGAGCTGCGTCCCTGTGTTTGACCCAGATAAGCCGTCCTATGAGCAACGAGCACACTTGAGAGAGATAGCATTTAGAGGCCACGGGAGGCATAATGAAGACCAAAAAAACAACACGTGTGAGTGCATGTGTATTCACTTTACTGCGGCTTTTAAGCTGCCGAGGTGGCCCTTTTCAGTTAAGGTAGCATAACAAGATGTTATGTAGGATTCTTATTTCTATAGAAGGACTATTTCATTTCGTTTCCTTGTCACTGATTGAACTCGGAAACTTTCAGACTACCAATGCTTTACTCTCAAGAGCCGCACCTTATTCCCGTTGCCTCCTTAAAGACGTGCTGATGTTTCTCAAAGAGGCTGCTGAGGGTGATTCTAATTCAGGACCATAACCGCTGGGGCTCTTGAAGTCGCCATTGAGCTGTCTGCCGTCCCCGTCCCCCCCTCGCCATGTGCAACTTGATGACAGAGGCTGCGACCTGTACGATCGGTAACCCCATTGTTGTTTCCTGCCTCCTGCACTTAACTGCCGCTGGGACGACTGCCTCCCCCTAAATGCTGCTGATCAAAGGCTCGTCTGGCATCCGACGTGGAGCTCCATAGGAAAAGGCGGGAGAAGAGGGGCACCGCGGTAATGGAGGGAGAGAGCGCATGTCAGCGCATAGAGCTCCGCATTCTACGCTTGACCCTGCTGGAGCCTATTAAGAATGGAGACGGTGCTGCTGGTGCATCCCACCAGGGCACTGACACATCTATCAGAGGGCCAAATGCAATTGTGCTGCTGCATGCATGTGTCTGCTTTCCGGTAGAGTCAGGGACTTCTGGGCTCGGCCACTCCAGTCCCTTTCAGTCGCCCAGTCAGTCAATCTGTCACTCAGCCTTTCCTTCTCATTAAACATCAGAACGTTTAGCGTCGTTTCATGTACACTTTAAAGTGGATATGTATGTGATTTAAAATAAAAGGGGGAAAAAAAGAAGAGGCAAGGCTCGATAAGGCTGCATGTTACAGTAAGTCCTCTATAAAAACTAGAAACATAAAAAAAAAAAACTTTCAAAACTCATTTTTTTAGTTGCATGTATTTTTTCTGATGTCAGCGCTTGAGGTTCATTAAATTAAGTTCACAAATCAGACACTCTCTCAACCGTGCTAATCTAATTGTCAGGTTGCTGAGGTACTGTATATACTTATTAGCACAACACTGGAAGACATGCTGTCAAAATGTAAACTGTCAAGCTGGCACGCAACACACACACACCGTGGAATCTGGAGGAAGTGTTATTTTTTGCCTCTCTATGTTACCATTCTTTGGTTACAGCCACTCAAGCAAGAACTATTTTGATCCTTAGGTACTAATACCACAATGTAAAGATGCTACATAACAAATAAAAGCCCTGCGTTTAAAATGTTTTGCATTCTAACCAGATTAGTGTTACTGAAAAACAAACGCATATGCAGCTTTTAAATGCTGTAGTTGATTGAGATGGTTATAGTTTAAACGACTTCATACATTATGTTTTCTTTTTTAATGTAAAATTTAATGTGAAAAGCAATTGCCAAATAAATGCTGGGGGGTAAAAAGTAAAATATGTCCTTATGAAATATAGTGGAGTAGAAGTATAAAGAAATGCCAAAGTATTAAAGTACCAAAATTGTGTACTTAATGGCAGAATAAGTAAACACATTCATTGTTAGGTTACGTTAGCGTAACAGTGCTTGCCAGAATACTCTCGTTTTGGGAAAAGCTTTTTCTTGTTGGTGTTTCTTCTCACTAAATACGCGTTTTTGTCAGTATTTCCGTAGTTTTTTGAGAAGTACAAAGTACAAGCAGAAGGCAGAATTGATTGAGAAGGGCTTTTTGTCATCTTACTCATTCTGTCTTCAAATGCAGTATTTGAGTAAAAGGTACCTGGTTGCTTTCCACCACTGGTTGTAGAGCAACAATTAAAAAAATGTCTCATTTGGAAACACCATGTAGCTTTAGTGTAAGGAACTGAAATTGCATGCATAAAGTAAAAAACTAAGTAAACACCCACCCCGTTGGCTGTGCTGACAGCCTGGTAATAGATGCTGTAGCTTTTCTGCGGCAGCAGAGGGGCGTTCCAGTAGCCGTTGTAGGTCTTGTTGTCCCCCACGGTGAAGGGCTGGGGCGAGTGGATGCCGCCAGCAGGGAACTGAGCAGTGAAGTAGTACTGGGAGTTTAGGAGTGTGGCGTTCTGGAAGTGAATGGGAACCGGGTAGCAGCGCAAAATTTCCGCTGTGCCTCGTGTTCTGCGTGGACGTTCCTCCTCCACCACCACCTGGTACGCACTGCAAACACAGAAACAGGATTTGCAGAACACTGTTGGCAATGAAAGCATTTATTTTATTTTTGCCTGTTTTGCCTTTTCCAAGGATTGCCTCTTTTTGAACGGCACATTACATGTTTCAAAGCTCCAAATCTCAGAGTTGACCAGAAAATATTCTTGATTTGATATTCTTGAGAAAAGATTTCTTGAGAAATAATGTATTTTTTCAGAGTAAGCAGTACAACATAATACACCATCGTGTGCTCATCTCACAACACATTATAAATACATGACCCTTTCCGTCGGTTCAAGTTAGACAACAAGCTACACGCTAGCAGAAGTACTGTTCACGTGCGTTCAACTTTTACCAGCATTATCACAAGACTGTGTTGGACAAAAGAAAGAAAGTAATTATGAAAAAATTAAGCACAAAGTTAATGAAGTGTACTGACATTAATTTAAATTTACATTAATACACATTTTTTCTTAATTGATCAGATAAGAATTCCATAACAAAGTCACTACCAAGTGAAAAAATTGCATCGTGAGACGTACAAGCAGTGAGACAGGACTTGGCCCGGCTATATTAGCATTTTCCTTATTCCACGACTGAAAAGGTTAACGACTCTGTCCACTCTCCCTCCATCCCCAGCCTTGTGTTTAGATCAAAACTGCAGCCCTCTGTGCCCGTGACAGAGATGTCATTGTCTGTGAGCCGGCCACTTAGCTTGAAGGGGAGACTGACTGTCTTATTCACGTTGTTCACGTTAGTATGCGTCTCACATCAACCTGTTAACTCTATTGAGTTGCCGAGTGACGAAGAGTACAGCTTCCGCGGAGAATAACCAGCCGTGATTGGGGACTCGTGTTCCATTTCCAGAATAGTCGTGAAAACAACAAGTTACTATTACGGGAGACGGAGCAACGCTCCTCACTGAATGATTGCATGAAAACATTTAGGAATTAATGAATGCTATGATGCGACATGCTCCGTTTCTCTAGTATTGGAAAGCTGATTTCTGATTTTAGCACATTTGTTTTTTTCATAATTTGATATGTTTGCAAATGGAAAAAAAAAACATACATGCGAGCACGCAGGCAATGCAATATTATTCCACTAATTGACAACTGGTGGCAGTAAGGCAACAAGGCTTTGCAAATGAGGAAGGAAATGCATTCAACATGTTTTTTTTTTGCTGCAACATGTAGCTTTTACTGGGTTTATTCAAGACAGGGACAATGCACACTAAGACATTGATCTTGTACAACAAGAAAAGATGTATTATGGCAGGTTGTAGCAAATTGCTATTTTCCACCTGTAGTGGTTTAGTAAAGGCAGCAGGAAGAGAAGGAGTCAGGTGACCGTACATCTTTCTAGGCCCCCTTTTCTTAAGAATGAGATCACGTTGTGTGGATGGCCTTTACACCCGGCTGAGATCTGATGAAAATTTAAGCCAGAACATCCTCCAGATGTGGCCCCAGGCGATCTAATGGCGTTTAGGTCACAATGCATTCTAGATGCAGTTCCACCTGGCATCACCAGGCGTTTATTTCTGGCCCATATAGATTGCGTGTTAATGTCAGATGTTAATGAGGTACAAATATAGAACTTTTGCCATGCGGTGGCCCCGTCCCTCACCTTTACAAGATATCAATAATGTTTACACGCTACCAATTTGCCTTGTACAGTGAAACAGCTTGCAGCTGATCCCGGATTAGATCGATGCCAATTTGTGATGATCACTTAAAAGAAGACATTGCCATTCATGTTTGCCAATTTAGTCGATTTAGCAAATTAACCATTGAAATCATTGTGAAGGATTCCTATTAATCTCACCATTAATGTCATTGTGCCATATCATATAAACATGACAATGGGTCAGGCCTGGCAGGATGTAGAGCTTCGCTGCCTTAGCCCACATTATTAGAACAACAAAAAAAAAAAATCTGCGGCGTAGTGGCTGTACTACTAAACTGTGTAGCGGCAGTACAAACAGCCCTGGAGATGATCAATTGTTCGCCGCGGTTGGTACCGGATGATTAAGTGGCCCCGTGTGCGTACAGCATATGCTCTTTAACCCTATAGTTTATCATAAGGTGCTTGCAGTGTCATTAGAAAATCTCCCTTTGCTCTCGGTGGGTGTGTCCCAATTCCTCCGAGCTCTCGATTTAGTGCTGGGTTGGGAGGTGATGAAATATTTAATCCTGCAGAGAGGCTGCAGGAGAAATCAGCCTTTAATTACTGTCCTCTATTGAGAGCAGAGGTCAAAGGGCAGGTGCAGATGGTACACGGGAGCCCCCTTAAGTAGCTGCAGCGTGGCAGAGAAATGAGCGATGAGGCTGCATGGAAGCCAAAACACTGTAGATCTGATACGAGTTTAAATGGGACTATGGAGTATTCAGAATGATATCTGCTGTCAATATGAGTGCAGTACCCGTCCAACTAACAGATATGTAACTATTTTAGGATGCATCCTGTGCATGTCCTATTTTTCTTTTCGAAGGCAGATATTGGGTTCCAATGATAGCCACAATAACTATGTTTTTGTTTTGCTGCAGCGATGCATACTTACTCAGAGCTCGCCCATATTGGTATTTTATATTCCAAGTCAATCTGCAGATAGTGAAATAAAAATAAAAGCTGCCCCCCTCCCGGGTGGCTCCTTATGATATGATGATGTGGTTGTGCCATGACTTAATGATAGACACAGAGTGGATGGTACTGCATTTCAGCCTCAGGCTAGATACCAAGTGCCATAGGCTATAAGGCTCCAAGGGTAAGAACTCTCCTAACGTTGAAATCCAAACCACCGCTTTCCTTCCACAGAATATTCACTGCAGCAGTATTCTCAAATCTGGCTCACAATGAATTTGCAATTTAATAAAATATGTAACAATAATACCCACTTTACTTTACTGGCATCACTTTCAGCAGTATCTTGCACTTCCCTTTTCAACTGCTTAGAAAGTGTAAAAGTGACTCTGGTTTAATGTTGGCAATTTGGAAATCCAGTGATTCCCCGTTTTTCCTCCTGTAATTACTGCTGTCACGTTAATGTGCTTTTGAGCAGCTGACATCTTGTCACCTCATGCTGAGTTCACGATTTACATGATGAGTCATTTTGACAGACCAGTGTCATTAAGTCACTTTTTTGATTTAGTATGACATGAATGAGCAAAGAAAAAAAACAGCAAACAACAGATGAACAACGATGGCTTGACATTTTGAATTTCAACGATTAAAAAGAAAAATGGCACACTGGTTCTGCTATAGGCCCTGAAACCGCAGCCAATCATGGATGAGGGTTGATTACATGTGTAGAGTTATTGTATGTTCAACATGTGGCCAAATCCAACAGGAAAATCCGTCCACAAAAATGGTTAAAAACAGTTGGGTTTGACTCCACAATTCAGTACTATGTTGGGACCTCACTAGAAGGACTACACAATGCGGCCTACAGAAGCCTACACATGTGGCCAGGACAAAGGGGAATAAAAACTACACCGCCATTTTAGTTTCACATCTCACCCAGGTGAGAGATGCGACACCTCACAACCAGTGCCTATTGGCTGACATCTTCAGGGAACCCCGGGGGGTCCCCTGGTGCGGCCTGAGCTTTATAAACCGAAGCCGCCCGGAGAACGCTCTCTTAAGGCTGGATTATGCTTCCGCGTCGACACAACGCAAGGGAGCTTGCGGACCCCTTACGTCCTTGCGGACCCCCCTTACGTCAACGCAAGGGCCTGACGCGTACCTCCCAAAAATCCTCGACGCGCGTCGAGGCGACGCAACGCCAACGCAACACCAACGCAACGGCTTTGGCTGTGATTGGTCCGCTCTACATCCGCTGGAGACCGCTATCCGGTTTCCACTCATAAACACCGCCATTTTTAAAAATCTTCGAGTCAGTTTTGTTTGTCAAGAGAAAATGAACAACCTGGAAGAGCGTCTGGCGGAGGAGGTTCGCAAGCACACGAACCTGTACGAGGTGTCTGCGAGACATTACAAGGACCACCAAATGTCCGTCAACTCGTGGGAGCAGATCTCCCAGAACCTCGGGTGGTCAGTGGAGGAATGTAAATCGAAGTGGAAGAATGTGAGGGACCGGTTCGCTCGTGTGCGAAAACAGATGTCCACATGCAGCGGCGATGCGGGGGGAAAGAAAGTCCCTCCAATTTACCATATGCTCTCCTGGTTATGCCCGCATATCAAACACCGGGCCACCTCATCGAATTTTCCTGCCAAGGTAAATATCTGTCTGGTCGACCTTTGTTTTGGGCTAGCTAGCACACTAGCAGTCTCGTCAGAGTGCAAAACATAGCCTATTGTGTTCACGGTGTGATAAATGATTCGAAGGATTGGCAACAACGTATATATAACTTCTGCCTTCATGGTTGTAAACTTTTTTTTACTCGCTAGTAGTCCGTATGTAATCAAAAGCATTGTTACGTGACCATGCGTGCCTTTGTTTGGGCTTGCTAGCACACTAGCAATCTCATCAAACCCTATCCTATTGTGTTCACGATGAGTGTTTCGACTGATTGGCAACAACATATATGTAAAGTGTGCCTTCATGGCTGTAAACTGTTTTTTTACTCGCTAGTTATCCGTATGTAATGACCAGAATGGACAGCGACGACGACCAACTAGCCTATCTTCTGTTTTAGCACATTGTATGTAACTTTTGCCTTTGTTCTCCGTTTACCACAGACCTCACCCACCCCCACAGAATCCAGTCTGCAACCGTGTCCTTTGTCGGAGTCTCCCCCATCGGCTGAGTCTCCCCAGTCATCATCACCTGATCCTACCCCATCATCATCATCACCTGAGCCTACCCCATCAACATCGTCTGTCTCCCTGCCACCACAAGACATTCGAGAAGAACCAGTGTCTCCCCAGCTCCCCTGTCCACCAGCTGTGCCATCCCTAGGCACCCCCGGTCAGTCTCCACTGCCCCGACCATCCCTAGGCTCCCCAGGTCAGTCTCCACTGACCCGGGTGGGCCAAAAGAGGAACAGGAAGGAGCACAAAGATGACTACATCAACCAGCGGTTGGCTGACCTGGAGCAGCTAAAGACAAGAAGAGCTGAACTGGAGGAAAGGGTGGCAGCATCCTCGGACGAGCTCTCACGGTTCGGCCTGATCGTGGTGGACATGCTGCGGAGGGTGGCACCACAGTTTAGATCTGGTTCCATGGACAGTCTATACATGCTACTACGAGAAGACATTAAAAAGACTGAAGCATTAGCACCAACACAACCCATGTAAATTTTCATGTTTTGCAGCCATTTGCCATAACTTCATTGTCATTTACTGACAGGCATTTGTTAATGGCAGGTAGTTCACTCCTGCAAAGCTTGGAATGATTGCCTTTTTGCACTTGTATATAGCTCATTGTGTTTGTAAATAGTTGTTGTTGAATTTGTGTGATATTTTACTTTTCACTTTTAGTACTTTTAACTCATTACACTTTAACTTTTTAACTAAACTTTAATACTTATATTGTTTGCACCTTGTTTTATTTTGTTTGCACCTTGTTTTATTTTATTGTTTGCACTTTGTTGCTTTTTGCACAAAGAAATAAAACACCAAGTTCAGAAAAATTGTGGATGTTTATTTACACAAGTTTATAAACATCACTGTTCAAGTGTGCCACGTGAGACAATGTCAGCCTGCCATGGCACAGTTCCTTCTTGCGACAGAAAGAATTTCGTCAAGGCCTCCCGTACACCCAATGCAGCTGGGCCAGAACGGCGACTGGTCATCTCTTGACGATTTACGGGTGTCAGGTTTGAATCTCCATCCACCTCCCTGCGCCACTCACCAGGCTGTACAATTCCGCCAGATTCTGTGTCTGTAAATTGGGGTGGTGCATAGCGGCTTTCTGGTGCATTCGCTGCGTCTGTGTAGGACAGGTAGTTATGAAGCACAACACACGCCTTGGTGACATCCACAGCCTTGTCAGGTTGGAACTCAATCAGCCGGCCCAGAATTCGCCACCGTGCTGCCATGATTCCAAAGGCGTTTTCAATGACCCGTCTGGCTCTGGAGAGGCGGTAATTGAAGGTCTTCTTTTCTATTCCCAATTGTCTCCCTATTAAAACAAATATTGCAAGTTAGTAACATGATTGTACCACATTTACAAATATTTGACTATACACGAAAAGAGAATGCAGCACACTCACATGAGATGTTATGGTTTTAATGGACAATGTAAAGTGTGTGGAGTATAGTGTGTTACATACCTCCATAGGGGCGCATGATATTGTTGTGCAGAGGGAAAGCAGCATCAGCGACGATCAGGTGTGGGGCCTTGGTCATGGTGCCAGGAAAAACAGCTGGCGGGGGCAGATTCAGTTTTTGTTTGAGCAACATTTCTCCAAATGTGCTGCGCTGGAAAATACCACCATCGCTCTCCCGTCCGTACCCTCCAACGTCCACCATGGTGAAGCGATATCTTGCATCACAAGTAGCCATGAGGACGATGGAGTGAGTTCCTTTGTAGTTGAAGTAATCACTCCCGGCATTCGGCGGTGCCTTGATGGTGATATGCTTTCCGTCTAAACTCCCAACACAATTTGGAAAGTTCCAGAGGCGCCAAAAATCACCAGCAATAGCTTCCCACTGGCTAGTAGTAGGACAGGGCAGGAATTCTGGCTGCAATGCCTCCCACAACGCTTTGCACACCTCGGACACAATGCCGGACACCGTGCAGGAAGCTAGTTTGTAGCTTGCCGCTACAGCCTGTTGGCTTCCACCCGAAGCCAAAATCCTCAGCGTCACGGCCAGTCTTTCAGCGGCACCCACGGGCATGTTGTGTGTGCCCTGATGGTGTATGAAGGGCTGCACACGCCGAAGTAGGTCGTCAAACCTTTCCGCCGACATTCGGAAATATTTGAAGTGTGTCTCTGGGTCCAGATCTCGCATTGGTCGGACAAGAGTCACATATTCGCCTGTCCTCTGCCTCGGCACGTTTAAAGGACGTACAGACCACCTCCGCTGTTGTCTCCTTTGTCGTCTTTGTCGCGCCCTTATTTGCAATAGAAGTATTTCTTCCTCGGCTTCGATAATTTCGATCTCCAATGCCAGCAGTCTCTCTGTATCGGTCTCCATCGTTCACTGTGACTAGGAGGAAGCCGGAAGGTAAACAAATAGGCTATCGAGGCTAGACGATATACGTCACAAGAGTCTCGGTCGGTCGGTCAGGCTTTACAAAAAACCATAGCGCCCTCTACCGGTGTGGCGTTGAATTGCATTTCGACACGTAAACCCAACGCAGAACCATCACGGTCTCCAAGCAACTGCGTGGCCGTTGCGTTGCCGTTGCGTTATCACTACGCGGAAGCATAATCAAGCCTTTATTCACTCTTACTCCGACTCCTACTCTGGCCTCTTCCTACAACCGGCGCAACACCACGTTGCAACGGGAGGCGACCCCCTCCCGCAGCGCACCGCTGCAACAAGAGGAACCAAGCCGGTTCCTGCCGTCCAGCTACCAGACGCTGTCTGAAGTAAGCTTACTAAATCGCCAAGCCGCGATTATATCGCCGTCCGTGGAAGAAAGAAACACGGACTGTTTTCTTTATTTGAGTTTGATCAACGAGAGGAAACCCGCTCCGCTCTCGTCTGGACGAAGCCGACTCATCACGTCCCCCGCTGACGCCGGGGACTCACGAACCACCGCCGTTACGGAACGCCGTCATCGTCTTACGCAACGATACCAGTAAGAGGCTATCAGTCTGGGCAGAGACACAAGTGATAGTGTAGGATATGCTTGTAATTCTTGTTAATGTGTTTTAAGTTCGGATCGCGGACCGCCGAGTCCGTTTGTTCATGTGCTGCTGTATTTGAATGCTGATCGTGATCGCCGCTGGGTTGATTTCTGTAACAGTGTTTCCGACTAACCTCCGCCATATTCGCGAGCTCAGAAAGCCTCTACTATCAGTTAAAAGACCGGTCTCGCGGAATAAACGCCAGTTCATTCACGCGAGCCCGTGTGATAACGGCACGCTTTCTGTCCCTCCGAATATCGCTCGCGCATCCTCTCTCTCTTTGTTTGTGACCCGCTAACACACACACACATACACGCCGCACACACGTGTCCTAAGCCAGCTGTTCCGGGCGGGCGCTAGGGACATAGCTACATCTGGTGGCTACATACGGCTATCTCTCTCTCTCTCTCTCTCGCTACTCCGTCAGACCTCAGTGGCTCCGCCCCTGACCGCTGCGAGGAATAGCTCCACCTCTCTCTCTCTCTCTCGCTACCCCATCGAACCTCAGTGGCTCCGCCCCTGAACGCTGCGAGGAATAGCTCCATCCGGTGGCCGCCCATAGCCATCTCTCCCTCTCTCTCTCTCTCTCGACACGCACGCACGCACACACACACACGCACACGCACGCACACACACACATACGCACACACACACTCCACGTGTGTATCTCCCTTCGTTTAAGCTTAGCTTTGTGTGTTAGGTAGTTAGGTAATAAGGCTTTGTTAATTGCAGTGTTATTGATTGTGATCATTATTACTGATTTTAATAAATCTTATTATATTATAACTAGCGGTCTCTTGTGCTTGTTGTGTATATGTCACTGGATAACAGCAGGTTGTGAAGGCTAGTGCTTGAATTTCACGCCTTTTTAATTGTTCGATTGGTTTTGTACTCCTATGCCAATGATCACGATGATTGGCATGTGAGTATAAAACCTTCATATTGAGACTGAATACAGTTTTAGGTTATCTTTTCCCTGATCCCAGGGTGGTGCCCCGTTTATTCATGATTATATCATGATAATATATTAAATATAATTATTAATACCGATAATCATATTGATATTGATAGTTAACTGTTGATAACCAAATCTGCTCCTGCTACAACCCCAACAACTATATAGATGACAAAATGAAAATATGAATTGTTCATTTTTTAATACGCACACATATCTCAATACCAGGTGGTTGAAGGAATGAAAGAGGGAACCTGTGTACACACGGTTGGAAACAGCCTGCCATTGGTGGAAAACTTTGAAAAAAAAAACAAGACACAAAGACGCAAAAAAGCAGCTCCTGCCATTAAACTCTTCCATGTTTTGACGTGATAAACAAGCAGTTAGGACATTGACCTCAAATGGACCAGATGATTTGAGAATTGGCAAAAAGACAACTAACGTTACGTCAATTTGAATATGCACCGCTGCATAAAAATGGGAAAATGACTGGAATATTCCATTTCATCAGCCATGTTAACAGCTTAGTAGGAGTATTGGCTTTCATTTTTGAAATATTTAAGCAAAAATTCTGGACAGATCTTACACAGCAGATTTCATACGGTGCAGTTTTATCTGAAGCAATCAAGTCTGTAAAGTGAAAATATTAATTGCATATGAAATTGTTATCAAGTGGTAATTATTGCAGTTAAATAACTGTAGTGAAGCAAAAAGAACAGTAAGTATCCTCAGTATTTGAGTAAATGTACTTTGTTTCATTCTAATTCTTGCCAATTCATAATATTTTGATGCAAGTAACGAACAAGTTGAGATAAATGACATATAGTCGTCATGGTAACAGACAGTGTAACCTTTACATGCGTACAGATCACAGATTAAAAGCAACACTAGCACACTGGAGTAAACACGCAGCTCTCAGACAGGTGTGTCGTTGTTCTTAATTGCAAACTTGTTGAAATACTTCCCTCTGTGAGCGGGAAGCTGGAAAGACAAGACGAGGAAGGAAGAATGAAGGCAGCAGCCGTACGAGCAGAACGGTATAAGCTGTTAAAAGTGGTCTGCCAGAGGGGCCGGCGGGGCGGACCTGTATTCCTGCAGTAGCGCTGCAACCTGAGCTGACACCAATTAGGCCTCCTCCAGCCTCGCTGCCCGATAGATTTCAGCTCTGCCGCCATGTGACGCCAACCAATTATGGCGGATTGACTCGGAATCGACTGGATTGTGACCTGAAACTCAGATTTATTTTTCATGTGGGCTGATAGGGGAGAACTCTGGGCTGTTTGAGCAGATGAGGGGAGGGTTATGGCGAGCATTTCAATCACTGTCTCTCTCTCTCTCTGTCTGTCTCTCTCTCTCTCTCTCTCTCTCTCATGCTAATCGGTTGGCTCTAGATGCCTACGTGTCTGATTTAAGAGCGGTTGTAAGTAACACACTTCTCCTGACCCAGCATCCTTCCTCCCTGCGTCCATCTTCTTGCTCTTTACATTTCCCAGGTGTCCATAAAGCAAACAAATTAGAAGGCGTCGTAGATTACATTTGCCGTTCAAACGTAAAAAAAAAAAAAAAAGCATCGAGTTGTGTCACGTTTAGGCACAGCTATTAGCTCTTGCTACGCCGCGATCAAAGAAAGTCGGTGCTTATTTTTGGACTGCAGAAAATCACTTAACTGATTTCAGGTTGTGCTTGAGAACAGATAATCTGATGCTACAGGGTAGAAATTAAACTGGAACTCGGTTTCCTCAATGTGCTACTAACAACACCACAAACTGCTGTATTTTACACCGTTTCTGTTTATGCATATGTGTGTGTGAGGCCTCGCTCAAGGCAAAGGTTATGTCAGGAAAAGAGAGAAGGGCTGATTTTGTGGTGCGGAAGATAAGGAAAAGCATCTCAAATCATTTATCCCCACAGAAGCATGTAAACATTTATTTTGATGCTACGGCTGTGAGGAGGCGTATTCAAGTCCTGTCGAGGGGCCATTGCAAACATTAGTTGAACACAACATGACTGATAGACAGTTCTCTAATCCTCTTAAAGGAACAGTGTCCCCTCTGGTAAAACATGTTCCCGGCTATGCGTTGTCCCCAGAGATTAGAAGCCAAATCCAAGTTGGAAACGTTATACCGATTAGCAATTACAAATATGAAGGAAAAAAAATCTGACTGCCTCCCTCATCGTTGACTTCTGCCCCGAATGTATCTGAAATATGATTTGTTTGTTTTTTACTGCTGCTGAAGTGAAACGGAGGTTTGTCATCTGCTAGGTCTTGATTTTTTTATGAACCAGCAGTATCGTGTGATCTTCCAGTGTGTTCCCTTCCTGTATTACAGCAAAACATCTGCTGCTCGAAACTCAAATGTCTGGGGCTCTATTACCTCCCAAACCCAATCAGCGTGCAAGATTGCGTTATCAAAATCCAGCTCCATGCTGCTCTGCTCTGTGGTGCTGCGGATCAGTGTTCTCCCTTGTCAAATCCCTATTACATATGGGCTTTAAAACTGATTTCATAAAGTGTTCAATTTCAAAATGAGCTGCCCGCCACTCCAGAAAAGTGACGGGTCCTACTCCAGCGCAGCAGCACGAAAAAAATTAATCGAACTACGGCGTGAAATTTAAGTCCTCGGTTGACAAAATGCTAACTCTTCAACAGACTGAATCAGCTGTGTTTCCAAGTTTTTGACTTCGGGGACTTTTCCAGTAGTCGAGGTCATGGAACAATTTGGGGAAACATCTCTTTATATATGTCTCAACTGAGAATGTCACTTAGTCATGCTTTTAACGCAGATGAAATCCAAGATGTTGTTATTTTTTTTTTAGCTCGGGAATTTCAGATGACTAAATTTATCATTATTGACCAGACAGCAGATCCCAACAGACGGCCTCAACTCGACTCAAGCTACTTTAAAGTCACCTTACATTTTCAAAGGGACGGTGTCACCTGAGGTGGAGGTGGAAAACACCTTCAAAAGCCTGCCAGCATCACGTCAAAGCCCCGCATCATAAGCTCTCCTGTTATGCTGCCCTCCGCCGCCTCCCTTTATTTTGCAATTCATATTTTTTCCGGAAATCGGGCGCACAGATGAAGGCAGTATGCTGGCCTTTATGTCCTGCGAGATTTAACGGGAAAGGGAGGAGGTGGGGAGAGAAAATGTGTACCTGAAAACCCCTGAAAGTTTTGACGTGTCGAGGCTCTGATGTGATCAAAGGATGCCTCAATTAGTTTGGAGCTGCGGTTGTGCCGCGTGCTGAACTCTATTGATGAATGGTGGTACATGTTTTAAGAGACTCATTAAACATATATGAGCCTTAAAACTAAATATATGTATCGAAAAACAGTCTTTATTTAATAATAAACAAGTCACTGAGTTTATCCCCATCTAAAATGGATTAGATGACAATCCTCACATTTACGATAGCGCTATAAAGCATTAGTACACAGTTATGTCTCCGCCCAGTCAAACAGAATGAAGTGGCCCTCAAACTTGAGGTCACGTCTCCGAAGAACAAATCTCTTTTATCTGGCGGCGAGGTGAGCGTGCCTTTCCGACGGTACACAAAAGAGGAGCCGAGCATGCTAATTAATGGAAGCTCTGGATTCACGACACACCGTTAATTATAATTAGGGGGTTTTGTAATGAGCCTGCTGAAAGAATGGCAGCCTGAATAAGGCCTTCTGAGTTGTACCTGCGAGGAGATTAAAAACTGATCGCTCTGTCCTTCTTGCTCAGGTCCCATCCATTTGGCGCCGGGGCATTAATCTGGGCAGCTGCACATACGGTAAACACGAGCTGACAAGCCTGACTAAAGATCTCCAGGCTGTAATCTTTTAACGGCTCAGATGAGTCGATGGTGTAAAATTGAGTTTTACAAGTGTTTAACTCGCTATTTCAGGGTCCTGGTGACAGGAAGCCCGATTGTTGTGCGGTTCTGTCCTTTGGTGTACATTAAGTTGACAGGTTCTATTTGCTTTCAACTAAGGAGCTGCTCTTTAAGGGCGTAACACAGACATGGGACCCTGCACTTATGGGCATGATCCCTCACTGACTTCCCACTATAGAGTATCTGTCAAATATGAAGCTACATGTTTCTAGAAGCATCCCTAAAGCTCACTACTTAACAACATGTCCCACATCACTATGTGTACCCGTTTTGGACAAAAACATAAGGTTTGAAGACAGAATACTTAGAATTATCAAGCAAATTAGCTACTTTTATCACCCTTACTGGTAACTTATTACTGATAACTTGCTTTAACCTTTATAACATTTAGGTTGACATACATAGAAACAGGTAGGTGCCCTTAAACTAGATGTGAAGAAAAGAAAATAATAGTTTCTGAAGGATGCTCACATAAAAAACTGTAAATGCTGCATAGGCTGAATAGTGGTTTAACTAACCAGCTAATTCTGACCAACAAAAAAGATGATCACAGCTTTCCTGTCAGAACCACAGTTGCCTTGGGTAAACTAAAATGATGACTTTTTGCCCAACAGCTTGGCATTTAGTGTACACAGTACAGCTGCACTGCTTCCCCTAATAATGACTAACAAGTGCAGAATCAAGCAGGAGGAAACCCTCCGTGGTGGCTCGGTGTGGGCAGCCAGGCACATAAAAGACATGCAACGTGAAAAAAGATCCTGAAACTATAGCCTTGGCTGCACCGGCCTCTGTTCTCATCTTCAAAGGCAGCGCTTCCTTTTTCCCAGGATCAAAATCCACAAACAAATAAAAAGCTCCTGAAAATGAGATGCGTGTACGGTGTGAGGTACTGGATTCCCTGGCAACTATGCTTCACGGTGGGGTATCGATAAACACGAGCTCTTTGATAATTCGCTATTGCTGATGGTGGTTCATTGTGTTTTAATATGCTGTTTTGTTGTTTTTGCTCTCTGTGTGTGAGAGAGAGAAGAGAAGGAGACAGCGAGTTCTTACCTCACAGGTGCACCTCTGCTTTGAGCCGGTTTAAGCAGCACGGTGACGGTGCTGTCGGTCTGGTTCAGAGAGGTCTCCTGGTCGTACGCCGGCATGGAAGGAGCTACGGAGAGAAGAAGGTGTTTTTTACTCCACTTGCAAAGCAAGAGTTCAAAACACTTCAGTTTTGCTAAGCATCGCCTTGTAAAATGAGTCATTCACCTCGACATTAAATTGGGGGAAAAAAATGAAAAGCCAATTCTCACTTTTATACTGAGCTCTTCCTGTCTTTTGCCTTTATAGCTCCATGATTTAATCATTAAGTACAGCAATAACAGAGCACTGAAATATTGCCTGCTGTCAGAAAAGTAGTAGTGCACATGGATCACAATTGCCTCGCCAACTAGCATATATATATATATATATATATATGAATTAATGTAAAAAGTAAAACCTGTGCTATCTAAATAAGTTTGAGTTATAACCAAGTTCCATTTTTCCATTCAAACATTGAGACATGAAAAACCTCCAGCGGCGGGATACACTAATGATTCCACATCATCCACACACACTGACAGGCCACGCTTTTGACCCCGCTGACCTGAAATCTTGGTAGTGAACTGGGTGATGATAGGGGGGCCGTAGCCCTTGGCTGTGCTGGCGCGCAGGGTGAAAGAGTATGTGGAGCCCGGGTAGAGGCCTGTGAACATGTGGGTGGTCTCGTTGCCCAACTTCACTACCTTCCCACTCTGGTTGGAGAGGTCCAGCTCGGGGTCAAAGGAGCTCACCGCCTTGTAGGAGATCTAAGAAGGAAGGAAACAAATATTCAGATTCTGGCCTCGGGTACTCCGCGCTCATCTCTCCTCAGCTGGGGAGGATTTGAATTCATGGAATGAAAAACGTTTTATGTTGGAGGCATCCAAGTGGCTCGGCGAGTTAAATCATTTACTCTACTCACTGTGTTGAGGGTATTTTTCTATCATGCTGGAGAAGTTATGCTATTTTGTAATATCTCTTTCCCCTCTGTACTTCTCAGTATTAACCATTCTTATGTTGTACAATACTAATTCACGTGTATGCCTATAAATAATCAGCTGAATTTGGTATACTTTAATAGACAGAGCTAATAATATCATTATCAGCTGCCCTTCATGTCTATGGCAAGGTGATTGTGAGCATAATTTTATATAATTATACGATAATTACACATAACATAACATTGTTTGATTTTTTTTTTTAAAGAACAACATTAGAAAAGCTTTTATAAAACACAAACAGTTTTTAATTGGCTTCTCTATCTCCTCCGAATCTTCTCAGTAAAGTCAAATGCCACGAAGCAATCTTTAAAAACAAAGCCTGAAGTTGAGAAAATAAGCTTTCACGTTGCGTGTGATCTTTCGACTCAATGTCAACAAGGCTTCAAGTTGGCATTTCCAAAATTAGCGAGGCACAAAAGGTCTATGGAGAGGAGCCGTTTGATAACAGCTGTAGAAACCGACGGAGCTGCGGTACACATTTTCCAACCGCAGCTGATGTAAGCTTGTGGTTTTAAAGGAGAGGGGAGATACACGTAATGTATTCTTTCTCCATTAATAAACACAGGGAGCTCTGGAGGGAAGCATTAAGGTGAGTGTTTTTGCTAATATCCAAGTCCCACTTTAAGAAAATGCCTCTGCCCTTAAAGGAAAAACCTCCATTATAATTCCAATCAAGGAACACAAAGGGAGTTAGGAGTGCTGCATAATTTGTGTCCATCAAGTTTTGAAATGCTTCAAGGCCTTCTCATTTAGTCTTTGTCTGTGAAATGAGTCTCTGATGCCAAATCCTATATCATAACATTTCAGGGAGAGGGATTCTGAAATGACTTGTCAACACTGGGCACATGGACAGGTTTTTACAATTATAATGGAACCGACGGGGGGAGAGAAAAAAAAAAAAAGGAGAATATTTGAGCAAATTAATTTGGCCTTGCATGGAACTATTAGTCGATATGATATATTAAGCTTTTTAAATTGCATTGGTTTACATTTTTCTGTGGGAGGAAACTGTCGAATTTATGAAGCATTTATGGAACCTGCATAAGCTCCGGCTCCTTTACTCGTACAATAATAAAGAAAGCTGAGATCTGTTGATGAAAGACGCTGTGTACTCTTTGCTATTTAACGATTTACCCTTGTTCGTCAGACTTACAGTAAACATGAATAATATACATTTAAGTGATTCAACAAGGCTGGAGATTTTGGAAATATAGTGGCTTTTATGAGAAGTAGTCTTACTTAATAGCACTTTTAGTCAGAATAAATCCCCCTTTTTTTCATAATAGTTGCCATTTCCCTTAAAAAGGTAATGTAATGCAAGGTTTTTGATGATAAACAAAATGCTAAATCTAATTTCATCTGCATTGTTAATGTCTGATGAATGAGAAATGACTGGGAAATATGCTGTGTACCTTTAAAGAGAAGCTCATGTCGGCCTGAATGCCTGCCAATAAAAATGGCATTCGCAGAGCTCGGTCAAAAAGGAACGGAGCTGAATTCTCTTTGATATCAGACCTTGTCAGCCGTATCTCACTTTGACTCCTTTGATAATGTCAAATCAAAGAAAGGTCCCGACTTATGAGAAGCAACTTCTGGGGAATACCGGCAGAATACATTGTGGTTTATTTTCTTAAAACCAGAGAGTCAGACTATGTGTGAGAAGGAAACACCTGGAGCAAGCTCCTGGTTGCCAGGTCTTCCTCATCCATCACCCTGTTTAAGACGGGATATGAATATTAATACTCTTTCTTACTTCAAATAATACCTGGGATTCTAGGTTATGTTGGGAAATGCATAATGATGCTTTACTGTATTCTAATGCCGGGAAATTGTCAGTGACATATTGTTTACGTTAACTTGACACATTACTATATGGATATGGCTTCCGAGACACAGACTGAGATAAGTAATTGCTGCGGCGTATGAATATAATAGCCTGGAGTGGGTATTTCATAAAGTGAAACACATTTGGCTCGATGTAAATATGAGTGAACCTGACAGAGCGGCAATGCGAGCCGCGCCATTTGCTCTGAATGCTTTCTCTTGTACCATGAAATTTTAAAAAGGTAAACAACTAAAACATGTTGCTCTAAAAGTGATTAAGTGTGCAGTAAACATACCGTTTTTATGGACATTGTTTCCCTGCACTCTGCTAGCACCTCTGAGTGCCAACGCTGTTTACGGGGAACAACGCTAGCATTACAAACAGGACTTTAGGACTTTCCTGCTTGGAGTTAACCATCTCTTTGCTGAGAGTATCTATATGTCATATTTCACACCTCGTGGCACGGCAGCGGATAGAACAACGACCCGGATTTCCATCGCCTTTACAATTTAATCTGCTCTCTCTGAGAAGCAGCCCTGTCAATGATTGCTAACCTAGTCAAAATATCAAGGAAGAGCAAACGGCGACAAGAGGGAGAATCAACAGAGGAGAATCAATCTGTGGGAAAGCCTGGAGGATTACTTCCACCGTAAGCTGGTTAAGATCAATGTGTACATATATCTCCTGTGTGTGTGTGTGTGTGTGTGTGTGTGTGTGTGTGTGTGTGTGTGTGTGTGTGTGTGTGTGTGTGTGTGTGTGTGTGTGTGTGTGTGTGTGGAGACTGTTTCTATTATTCAAGACTCAATGCAGCTCCTGGACAAGGTTGGCAGGGGTTGTGCAGAGCCTTGTGTCAACATTTGCTCGGTGCTGAATCGTGAGATGTGTTCGATGCGTGTTTCTGGGATGGTGTTTTCTTTGGAGGTGGCCCGTGTGCAAAAGGAACCGAAGACGACGGCAGATTGCAGATGATTCTCCCCTCGTTGGAAAGACATGTGGGGGGTGCTTCTCAAAGGAAGTGACTTTAATTGAGAACCAACTTGGGTGAACCTGAACCAACTGATTCAGGTTTAAGCTGATGTGATCGGTCTAAATAAAGCCTGGTTTTAACAGGTCCAGATTACAGTCATCATGCTAACATGCTGACAATGACAATGCTAACCAGGTATAATGCTCATCAAGTACAGCTTAGTATCTTAAAACATCTTAGTTTAGTTTAGGAAGGAAAGCAAAGCGAACACAAAAGTTATTATAATTCATCCTGAAAGGAACATGAAGGTTTTTGTATTCCACTCAACAGTTGTTGAGACATTTCACCTAAAACCATAAACTTTATAGTGCTGGTAGAGAAAAAGTCAGGGAGCAAAATGATAATATAAAATTCTGAAGCGGCTAATTCATTGTTGAGATATTTTAGCCTGGATTATTAAGTGGTGGACTGACTGACAGACATGACCCAGCCATGTTGTGAGCTTTTCTTAAAATATAACAAAAACAGAGAAAACCTCAATATATCAAGGGCAAGTTGGCAGAAGTTTTAAGCAGAAACATGATTCCAGACTCTGGCATAATGACATATTAACCCCATCCTGCCACCAGCTCCGTCTGCACCAATTATACAACAATAATGGTGTCAAGATGGGTTCAAGTCCTGTCAATACATTTGTTTTATTTACCTTATCAGGAGATCTTCAATTTTGTAAACATGTCTAAAGATGGGAATATTAAACACACTAAAATAATGTATTTGTATAGCAAGATAATGTATTTTATAATGTATTTCCGATTTCCTAAAAAAAATTAAATAGCATGATTTACCATAATGATCCTGATAAACACAAGTGTACCTCGAACTGAGTGATGATCCCGTAGGTCTGCACGGGTTCTCTCCACTTCAGGACGATCTTCTCCTCATAGGCGCTGCCCTGAATGGACTCGAGAGGAACAGCCCCCGGCACTGTGGGAAATTAAAAAGTGTCTCAAAATCATACAGGGAAGGATTTCCATGGATACATATTTATTGATATTTTGTTTTCATCTTCTGTGCATGTTTCTTAAGTTAAAAAGCTGCCAATAATTTAAAGCTTCAATCATTCCTATTATGATTTACCTACTGCAAACAATAAAAAAGGAGCTCTTCAAGGACGTAGAGTACAAAAATGGCCATGAGCACAAGTCAAACATCTAACTAGGAATGTTTATAAAAAAAATTAGAAGTCATTGTCACTCACAACAAACTCCCTGACACGTTCTACAGCGACCCTGAACACTTTTCACACGGATAAAAATGTGTTTCAAAGAAAGATGAACTAGTAGCCCTGTGGGAATAGTGGGAATCTTAATCCTTCTGCAATATTTACTCGTACTGAAATACTGCCAAAGAGATCTGGTCCTTTAACCCCTCATGTGAATTGCTTTCACTGTGTAAGTGAAACAGAATGATGTTGAGATGTCTTTTTTTTTTCTCCTCCTCCAAGATTTATCTTCAAGAAACACAACTACAGCTACACCCTGTCTGCACACTTGTTCCCACGGGACTCTAAACACACAGATCCACAGACACACAGAAAGTCAGTGAGAAACAGTTGCCACTTTCAAGTTTCCAACCACGGATATCTGAGCCAGACATGACAAGGCTCTCTCTTTTCGTCAGCTGAGCCTGTTTGTTATCTGGCGGCCGGGGTTCCTTGAGACTTCCATAGATTCAGTTTCCTGTGTCTGCTGAGGCAACACGGAAGATCTTTCATCTTTGAAGGAGGTGAAACAGCCATACGGCACAAAATGTTTTCTCCTGAAAATATTAGGAGAATCCCAAAGTGCAATATTGACCAGGTGAGAAATATCTACCCGTTCTTTAGATTGAAATGAGAGCAGGAATGCTTTTATAGGGTCGCCCATGAAGTGGGAATAATTTGCAAATGTCTTGTCTTTTATAGCGCCAAACAAATGTTATGCATGAATACATTTTCAACTGGGTAATTGTGACACATAATGTAAGCATTGCACCTGGTCATTACTGATGCATTTAAATTGGAATAAACAGAGAATGTGCGTGAAAACAAAATATTCCAATTTTATGGGCAAGAGTGTATAAACTCTAAATTAACTACCTGGCAAAATAAGTTCAAAATAAATTACATTTTGGAAATGTAACATTTTAAAAAGTAGTTTTAATTCAGTTGGATTGTGTTTGACTTTTTTATTATTATTATTATTAATTTGCTCTCCATACATCTCATCATTCCTCTCAGACCTGGACAGGAAGTAACATCACACCTACCATCCTCATCAGTCTGGACCTCCAGCTCCGTGCTCTCCTTGACCCCCTCTGGATTGCGTAGCACCAGCTTGACACTGAGGTTGGTGAAAGGCGTCAGGTTGTGGATGGTGTGCTGAGGGTCACGGCTCTGCGTGTCGTAGCACACCTCCTCGCGCGTCTCCTCCTTGCTGGCCACCCTGGACCGGTACTGGACCGTCAGGTTGTAGCTGTAGCAGCGGGTCACGTTGTAGCCCAGCGGCTCCCAGCGCACCGTCACCTGCTTGGATTGGATGTCCACCACTTCTAGCCTTTGCGGGCCGTGCATCGGCTCTGTCGGGGGTGGACAGAGAGAGGAAGTGTGAGCGTGCATCAAGATTATTAATTAGGCCGTATAAAAAGGCAGGTAGCGCGAGATAGTTTCAATAAAATCAAGGAAATTACTGAGGTGGTAGGGCACAGAGAATATGATGTTCCTTACAACTAGATTATTCATAACACAAGAGACCAAGGCAATACTTTTTTTTTCATATTGAAATACCATTTTCTCTGTTTGGAATTCATATTTACGGCAACATATTTTACATTTTCAAAAGCCAGGGCCTGATAGTGAGCATTGCCATGTCCCATCACCGTGGCTAACTGGGTCTCACAGCAGCTGCACACACTGAGGCACCGCGGGTCTGGTGGTGGAAAACCCTCGGCGGGAGGTGTATCATCCCTTCAGAGCGTGCCATTCCTCCTGCTTCTTCTGCCTTGTCCTCTGTTTCCCCCCCCCCCCGTCTCAGACAGTGGCGGTCAGCTATTACACCACACTGATACAGAGTCAGCCAGCCTGCCAATCCAGGCAGGACCACAACCCCGCTACCATCCCATCAGCTCTAATCACACTCCGTCTCCTTGCCTTTTCTCTTCTATTTCCCCCCTCTCCCTTTCTGTCCTTCCATCTCCCTCCACCTCTTTTCTCTATTTTCGCTCTCGTTCTTTCTCCTCATCTCCTCTCTGCTTTCTCTACCCCCCCCTCGCTCTCTCTCTCTCTCTCTCAATCTCCTACCTATGGGAGGAAAGCTGCCCAAGCACAAGGTAATGGGATCAATTTCCATTCCAGGTTAAATTCGCAGTCCATTTCTCTGGAACTTAACACTTTACCACCTATTAGGAAGAGCCAGGGCTCAATTTCCCCGTTCCCCAGGAGACACAGTCCAGCAATTCAGAGGCAGCCACGGCAGCCATGTTTAACATTCTGGAGGTGCATGGGTGGGTGGGGGGGGTGACTGGACTAGAGCTCCAACATACTGTTTATTTCTACAGACTGTACAAAAGGACACGACAAACAAGCAACACTCCATGAGAACATCAGTTGGCATCCTTTGACTGTGCCGCCTTTAGATAGATAATATCCTTCTTTTTTTTTTCTTCAGAATCCTTTAAATTGTACTGGAATGATTAACAATGAGATCAAGGTTTGTGTAGCACCAAAGGAAAAGCTGGAAATTCATGTTTTTGGGGGGAATTAGGTCATGACATGTGACTTGACAGAAGCTTGCGGGTGAGAGAGGATAACGCAGGAAGAAAAACGGTGAGATTAAACGAAGGCACCTGCTTGCTGAGTGAAAGATTGAACACTTTGAGATTTCACATGGACTAAAAAAAATAACAGATGTGATCTCTCCTCCGCTTTCACAGAGGGAGACCTGTCGAAGGCAGACGGAAGAAAGGGATATCAATGTACAGCACACAGTCCATGATGCATACACAAAGGGCTACAAATGATAAAAGTATGTTAGGAAGATTGGAAAAAAAATACATCTTTTCTAAAAGGAAAAGAATGGCAAGTGGCTTCTCTTCAAGAAGGCTTTATCATTATAACATTAGACAGATTCCAACAAACCACTTCAATCTTTTACAAGCTTTTATAACAATTTAAACAAAAGAATCTACATAGGTTACTGCCTGAGAGTGCATTCTAGATCCCATGAAAGTGCCTGGTATTTTTTGGAAAATGTCTGAAATGCTGTGTAGGAGTCCTCCTTAGAATGCGTGTCATCTCTGATAAATGGTCTTCTAGCAGCGCTGACCTGCATTTAAAAATGTGAAAGCAACGTTCCTCTTTGGTGGAGACTGGTATATAAGACATCTACCTTCAAAGGGGATCGGCGAATGTTCGACACAAGTGAGCTGCCATTTTAAACAAATATAATCACACGAAAAGACAGCTGCCAAGACTGAACTGGGAAGAATCGGAGGGGGGGGAAGGGAAAACAGGCCTCTTCAAATAGGTCGCAATGTTGGGGAAGCCATCCCGAAAATAGAAGTATAAACCCCCTTTATTTGCGGAACTATCTGTTGGCCGCACTCAGCAGGCAAACGGTTACACTAAAAGCACAGAGAATTGCAGGGTGGCCAGGCACAGAAATCAAATTAAACCAGACGCTCTCAAAGTGACAAATGCACCAAAGTGTGAATCTCAACCAGACGTGCACGAGTGGCTGGAAGGAAGTCTCCTTCCTGAAGCGTTCAAGGAGAATGTCACACTTCCATCTTTACGGAACATCACAGATAACGTCCACGACACCCTAATGCTGGCCAATGGAGAGACGGCGACAAGAATGGGAAAATATCATTTTGGTGAGCGCATATTTATCAGTACGTGCATTTCAATATTGGCACATTATGGTGGGCGCATATGTGTGCTAATGCACCAAAACTAATAGTGAAGATACAAAAAAATAGGAATATAGTATTTAGTAACCAGCTCTTATGACTATGCTTTAGCCTCTCCCTGGAGTGTTGTGGAGAAAAGGCTAATTGTTTGTTACCCCATCGGCTCCCTGCAGTGCAAATGCCAGCTGTCTGAGGGAGGCAGTAAAATGTGAGGATCCGTGGCTGACGCCCAATCACAACTCGTGCCCCGTGACTCAGAATGACATCATCTGTTTTCGTGAACAACAAGGTGTCTCATCCATTTGAGAGCCCGGTCATGGTTGACTTTGAAGAAAGAGGAAAAGGGGGGGAAAGAAAAACACCCTGTACTCCCCCCTCCCCCCCCCCCACCCCCCCCCCCCCCCTCCCCCCCCCCCCCCCCCCTCCCACTTAATCTCAAATGAACTGGTTGCGCCGAACGGCTGATATCCTTTATAAATGCTTCCGTGTATAGATGGGGAGCTATGCAGCCATGTTTTTAAATGGGCCCACAGGCCCATGAATGACAGCTGACGTGATGAGCCTATTACCCCGGTCTACTGTGACTGCTAGTTTAGTTTTATTGACCGAGCGGTAAGAGGCTCAGCATCAAAAGCACAAGCACAAATCACAACAAGGAATAACAGGGCTATCTCTTGAAATCCATACCTTTTTTTTTTTCTCCACAATTCTCACAAGCTATCATACACCGAGGGCAACATTGGGGTGAAAGTACTAAAAAAATATGACTCTAATATCTCTCCAGCATGGCAGATATTTCTAGTGGAATAGAGTTATAATAATGGCTATGAAAGCATCCCTTGGAGCAGGAAATTACTGAGGTCTATCTTATGCCAGGGCACACAGAATGAGTTCCAGCGAGAGCCAGATTGGTATTCCAAGCGGTGGACAAATTATCACCTGCCCCACACTCGCCAATGTAATTGAATAATTTGAATTTGACATTTACATAGAACTATTAGTGATGTCATTACGCCGTGACATTTAAATAACGTTTTTAGAAAATTATCAGCACATTATTGCATCTTGTTCATTTGAATCGGACATCCGCGCACACGCTATCGCAGCCGAATGATGACCCCCCCCCCCCCCCCCCCAAAAAACAACAACAAATAACCGCATGTTGCAGCCGTCTGTCCTAGAGGGGGCTTCAAATGGTGCACTTAGCCCCTGGGTACAGCGAGACATTAGTCCCGGATGAAAGGAAACAAATTGGGCATGTCCGGAGCACAGCTACTTTACTGCAAGACAAGTGTGTGTGTGTTTGTGTGTGTGAGGACAATGTGTGTTTTCTAGCATGTTTACGCTCTTGTGCGAGTGTCTACGGCATCGCAGATCTGGTTCCTCAGCATCTCACTGGCTATATGTACAGAGGAACGATTTACTTATCAGATCTTCCCCAGGCTTCGCAGCGTGCGAGTCATTCAGAAAGCCAGGATCTTTATCAGATCCACATCGATTAAGAGCAGAAAAGCCTGGCGCTGGCACACACTTCCGTCTCCCTGCTCAGCAAACACGACTGGGAGGAGGAGGGGGGGAGAAGAAAGGACTACTTCGCCAATGATTAGAAACCACCGTCGAGTCAATGCGGCTCCTGAGCCCGGGTGCTATCTCATCAGGATGAAACGGCGCTCAGGTTGAGGAGGAGGAGGAGGAGGGAGATTTTGGGGATGGAAAAAAGAAAAGAAAATGCCTCGACTTTCACAGGATAGCGCAGCAGACTTGTCAGATGCCTTGCTGGAGAACGACTGCCAGGGCTCGTCACTCGCAGGTGCCTCCGTCGGAGACAGTACCACAACAACATGACAATGGTGAAGATTAAATTCTGGGTCCGGAGTGCTGTTTTTCACGTGAACCGTTCCGTTCTGAGGCAGCGAGGCCTGGAATTGCCGTCACTTATCTCTCCATTGCCGTGTGTTATTCACTCTGTTCTGCTTGAGCCGGGGCGGGCTGGCGGAGGCAAGCACATTTGTTTGCCTCTTTCTATTACATCTCAGCGATAGCACTGAGGCCATTGAGGTAATGACATGGGTTTTACACTTAGGAAATCATTTTCATATCCCGCAGAAGCGAGCCATAATGATAGCTTTTGATAACCGACAATCAAAGCTCCATCACCCTCCTAGAGTGCTCCTCTATGCGATCCTCTGGAGGAAGAGAATGAGAGGTGGGAGGGGGGGTTATGAGGGGAGATGAAGAGAGTCAATGTGTGGGTGGGGGGAGGGGGGGTTGGAGAAAGACAACTAAGACGGAGGAGGGGGTGAGGGTGGGAGTGCCAAGGTTTTTGTTCATCAAATGCAACAAGTCAAAACAGGCCTTGAGGTTGACGCGTGTACACATGTTATAATTGATAGCACTTTAAAAAGGCACTGTACACGGACCTCTTGTGTTCTAACGTTGCTCTCTCTACGGCCAACACACACACACACACACACACACACACACACACACACACACACACACACACACACACACACACACACACACACACACACACACACACACACACACACACACACACACACACACACACACACACACACACACACACACACACACACACCTTGGAGGTGTGAATAATCACAAGGATTTATTGAATGGGGTGGTCGCTCCTCACTCTATCAAGTCCTTCTTTATAGGCCTCGTGATAGATGAGGCTGCCACGGCGGGTGAGGATGAGGGGCGGATGGGGGCCTACAACACGGCTGGATCGAATTGAAACCGCGGAGAGAGCCCCGGTGCCGGGCCGAAGCGGGGGCTGCCACCTTGTCTGATGAATCCCCCGAAGCTGTAGGGGTGGAGATGAATGGGTGAACACCTTCCTTCTCACGGCACCGAAGAGGAAGGGAAAGTAAGATAGACCTCAAGAGCCCGGGCGGATGATGCATGACACGACTCGAGACTGTCAAGTCATACCCAGCTGCCGCTTGTCTTTATTCATGATCCACCACCCTATTGTATGCTGCACTAAAAGCCGTCAAGCTCAGCTGTTTTAATACATTGAATACACTACAAACCAATGGGTCATTTTTGCTTTACTTCCTTCCTAATAGGGGGATTTTTTTATTGCTTGAGAAAAATCTGTGCCAAGGAAGATCAATCCCTTTATGTACACTTGCCCCTGATATAAAGACCACAATCCACAATATTACGTTTGATACTGGAGAAAGAGGTTTCATTTGGATAATTGGCGAATAAGATCTTAAGATAGATGGAATGCCTTTTTTGCTTGATCTCTAAAAGGAGTTCTTGTGTGTTTATCTTCAATGGACATCAGAGAAATGTTTGCAACTGGAGAGAGTAGCTTCCCCAGATGTGTTTCCGTTAGACTGGTTAATGACACTGGGAAGAAGAAGGGTGCAATTTTAATCTGGTACAAAAAAAAACAATCACACCTCGAATGCATCCACTGATAATACATATATACTGTGTATTTGCATGGAATCGGTAATTTCATGAATTAATAATGGCTACTTACTCCCATCATGTTTTGCCTCATACTGGGAAAGGGCAGTAGTTTAAGGCCCACTAAAGCTAAAAGGGGCTTCTACAGTTTATTCATCATGACGGTTAGCAGTTAGCGGGGTGGAGAGGACACTACAGTAATGTACAACAATAAAGTATGAAAACACAAAATAGAATAAATAACTCAAGAAATAACAGAGTTTCAAATGTCAGTGTGAAGTCTTTTGAATCACTGACCATGTAGAGGGATTAGAGGAACACGCCTAGCAAGTCCACCTCCGGGCCAAAAGGTGAGTCCACTAACCGGATGAAAACAAATGGACAGCAAGTTGATGGGAAGAGCAGAGGCAGTGGAAGGTTGGTTAAATCAATCTTTCATTACGTTTCCACCAATATGCTGCGCGGTGATTGGGGTCAGAGTGACGGGCAGGAATGACCCCCTCCTCCCCCATCTTAACACGCCCCCACACCCATCTCTGCTTTGCCTTTTGCATGCAGGTTCCCGGGGAAAAACGCCTGTTGTTAGGGCTGTACTCACAGGAAGAACACAAGCCCTCATTTACCGACATGGCGCGCAATCTCTACAGGAGCGGCGGGGGAGGTTACCAAGGTGATTCTTCAACTTCAACACTCCCAATATGGCCCATGTGGCATTGTCATTTGTCGCCTCAAACCCTGCATGTGTCGCACTCGACTCAGGGTGTTACCCAGAGTGTAAATCAAAGTTAAGCGCTTGACTTTGCGAAATTGTTGCTGCATTTTTCTGAGCCACCTACTTAGGGGATATATGGGATCGAAGATCTAGCTATCTAGGTGTGTGTGTTTGTGTGTGTGAGTGTGGGGGGGGCTACAGGGGGTACAGGATATAAATCGTAGCCTCTCTGACATTCCGGTCCTTTAGTCGAGGAGGAGATGCACAAATGTTCTTGGGTTAGAGTTATACAACCAGACTGAATGAGTGCTTCCTGGACGCCTAGCAAGGGGAATGGGACATCTATAATTCAGCAAAAGGATGGAGAAAATCTGTGACAAAAATTACAGCAGATAGACCATGAATAATTAAACGCGAGGAATAGAAACATTTAAAGACCTTGAGAAGGATTTCAGTTCAAATTTTAAAAAAAGGATCTGACTAAACTACAGCTATTTATCATTCTCTCGAGGCTTAAGAGTTGAGGTTACCAACAACCTCGATGATAATTGTTTGTGAGGCGCCTAAGAGGCAGATCTGGAGTAAGAAGAGAATAAGTTTAAGCAAATGTCACTGGAGTATCGTTTGCTGCTCCTAGAGTCTCAAGTCCTTGGTGTTTGGAGAATGCAGATGATGGAAATAATAATAATGGAACAGCTGTAAATGCAGAGTCTCTCGTTCCCCGACTCTCTCCTTCGAAACGGCATTTGTTTGAAGACGCGTCCTTGGGAAGAATACAATTTGCCTTTTGCAGAGTCAATATCATGGAGCACAACTCACCATTCTACTTCCAACCGCCTGTGATAAAAAGACTTTTATTGCAGCCCCCCCTATAACCTTCCCGCACACCGCAAACTCAATCTCCCCCGTTTTCTCTGACTGACAAAAGAACACAAATTAAACGGGCCTCAGACCAAGGCTTTCCATTCGCCTCGCCACAGACAATATATAAACCCTATAGGCCATGTGACGGCCAGCTATTGTGGGTGACAAACCACACCAATGTTATCTGAGATGGTGAGGTGAAGTGGCTTTCTATTCATGCCTTGAGGCAACAATGGTATTAATTAGACACATCAAATCGAGCAAACAATTTCCTTTTAGAGCCACAGAGAAGGATCTGCTCAATCTCAGCCATAGAGAATATGGCGCTGTAGAAATGCATGAAGCAATAGAAGGGAAGAAATAGCAGTTATGGCTGGCAGATCATCATTCTATCATTGTTAATAAAATGTTAAGGTTAGACAAAACTGGCGAGGCAAAATATACTGGCTCGGTTAAGTGCGATCGGAAATAAGGTAAGCCGATGGCGGTAACCTTGTTATCAGGCGCACAATAATGTCCCACAGCTCGAACACATCTTTGTTGGCAAGCACACATTGTCGACCTGTATCTCTGTCCTTGGACTATGCAGCATCCTTCACACTCGGCTTCTTTTATTCTTGCAGTTTCAGCTTCTATACACAAGGAGATAGATGTTCAATTCTTCCCGAAGAAAAGGGTCTATAGCACGCTTCCTTACGAAATGCCTTTGCGAGTTCAACGTGGGTGAAATGTGACCGGTTCATTTGGTGGAGTCGGCCGCGGCTGGTCTCAAATTCCCTGAACGTGAATAAGAATATTCAAAGAGACTTGATGCCCTGACCATCTTCACAGTAAGTATGGTAATTAAATAGTGTCCATTAAAGTTAATGTTTTTTTTTTGACAAATTAAGAATACGCTGGGTGGAAAAGGGCCTTTTATACTGTAGATTGCGCTTTTAAAGCCTTTTTTTGACAGCTGAACAATAGCCAGAAAGCTGAAAGGTTTAATAGCGATAGGGAAAGACATAGTAGAGTGTACAGCTCTTATTATGCCCACCATGCTTATCTAACAATATTCTGTGTGATAAAACCTCTTCAGTGATGGTATTCTTCTGACAGGATTGCTATAGACGATACAGATCGGCACAGGGACGCTTTCATAATGTATATAATGTATTTTGTTCTATGAAGAATATCTTCCCTGCAGTACACTGCAGCACGACTGTAGTGCTCACAGCTTAAATGTTGACGAAGAGTTTAAAGGGTTAATCAAGTGAATATTGCACTGTTTTTCCAAAGCTAACCTTGTCTACATTATATAACTGGTCTATCTGATTTCTATGTTTCTTATGAAGTACTTTATATCACAGGTACAGTAACGGCAACGGTGCTTCGCTCAGGTAGCCATTACTCCTCTGTATATTAAAATTATAGTTGTTTGCTGAATACCCTGCATTTAATATAGAGAACCTTTCATTAATTTAATGCAAATAATTATGTTTGGTTTATATGCATCTTAATACAGGACAGAATATAGAATAAGTAGGATGTTAGCAATGGTGGCAAGTGGCGCGTACGCAAAGACTGTGGAGCGTTTTTGGAGAGCTAGTCATGTTAGCATTTGTAGAGAAATATTTTACTTCAAGTAAAAGTCCTCCGCTTGACATATTTCCATCAAGCGTCAATAAAGAGACATTGTTGCTGCCACTCTGGTGTTCTTCTGGTGTATCAGAAGCTTTAAATAAATATTACATTAAATCTATTTCAAGTTTATTTTTTCTGTTGATGAGGAAGTAATGGTGTTTTTCTTCATAGCCATGTTTGGAACATATACTTAAATGAAATGACCTTTCATGAAGTTTAATAAATGCTTTGATTGGCAAAGTCTTTGTTTAAACACACATCTATACAATTCAGTCTACAATTGGATATTAATGGGTAAATTGAACATGATTTTCTGAATACGTGTAACATTTTCCCTCCAAGGGAAGGCTTATGCTGGAAAATGTGTTCACATGACAACATTCAAACTTGACCTTCAAGTTGTTACGTTCCAGCACCGATGGAGACAAATTATTGTATTTGGCCAAAAGAAGCCATTCAACCATTTTCATGCTACCAGAGACTGGTGTCATTCTAATTTGCAGCAAAATAGACCTGATCTTTAACAAAAAATTAACCAGGAGGCTAAATGCAAATAGCAAACCTTGGTGGGTGAACATAATTGCGCAGCTCCTCCCTAGTCTTCCCTGTTCTAAACAAGTGTTTAAGCGAGAGCCGATCCCTGATTAACACTCGTTCCCCTGTGTTTAATAGCACTCACTGCAACAGAATGGCAAAGTAAAACAAACAGACGAGACTACTCCCACGTGGTGCCGGAGCGCAGATGGAGAGAACTTATAGACGGAGATGTGGACTTGGCAGAGGCTGGAGTCTGAGCAGGTGTTTGGACCAGGCACAGACAGCATGTACTGCCATTTTTAAAACTACCCAAGAGCCAGCGGGACAGCAAAGGCCACAGTGTGTTCCTCTACCATGGAAACTAGCATTCATGCATGTGTACCCTGTACTATTCAAACTGAGAATTAACTGGTATTCAAATAACAAGAGTTGACAGATTTAGACATGGTTTAAAGTGGCAAAGTCTTGGAGTAAAAACATGCTCCGAATTGCTGCTAAATGAGGCGTGAATCCATGTTTAAAATGTGTCTGTGACCTATTATGATTTTGAAACTGTGTTTCCAGGCAGATCTAAAGTACAACTCAGACCTTGTTTAAGGTCTTGCTTATCCTTCCTTGTGTGGGCTTGGAAACTCTTAGTCAGTGGGACATGAATTCTCCACAGTGTTGCTGAAATGCAGGTGCACCCTGCCGTGATCCGGGGGCATCACCTGATCAAACTGTGTTTTCCTTCAAGTTGCACATATGCCTGTGGAGTGCAGTTGCCGAATGCTTTTCTCTCCTAGCTGAAAAATATTTGGTGAGTCATGTTGGCCGGTAGGAAATGGAGAGGGAAATAACAAATCAACGAACTGAGAACACGAGGGTATGCAAAAGCAAAATGTTGTTTAAATCATTCTGCAAAAGCATAAATAACCCCCGTGAGCAAATCACAGAGCCTCGGATAGGATGTTCACCAGGAAAGCCTTTCAAAGCTGCCCCCTTTTCTTCCTCCTGCTTCGGAATTGAAACGGTGGCGCCATGCATTATACATTCCCCATTTTACAGAAGATTGAATTAAAACATCCTTTGTCATCAGAAACATTGCTCAGTTTGCGAAGTGACCAAGGCATGGCTATGAATAATTATTGCGAGGGGCCGTGCTCTAAAGTGGCCACAGATTTTCATTAGTGCCTCCAGACAGCGGCGCGGGGAGAGAGGGGGGTAGCGAGTCTCCGGGCCCCGCCTGTATCAACAGTGATGTATCACACAGCCCTGCGAGTCTTAACCGTTCAATTAGGAGCTCTGCTGAGGCCCGGGCCTGTCAGTGGGAAAGACCAGCAGAGTGCCGGACAAGATCAAGAGCCGCTTCCTCAAACACACTTCAGGAGCCGGGGCCATCAATCTCCCTGACTGTGACCGGCAGGGTGGCCAAGGTGCAGGACCCCCCGCAGAAGCTGGGCCCGGCTCCGAAGGCTGCACAGGTAGGGCCATTCATCCCTATCAGGCGGACTCAAAAATGAATGAGCTCATGACCTTCACAGTTGGGGAGAGGGAGTTCCACCCCGGCCACGGAGGGGAGAAAAATCTCGTTTCCATCAGCATTTCTCTGGACACTAAACACCAAGCCTGGGGAAACCGCTGAGGCTAGGTTGGGTTTGTTCCCCCGAGTTGGCATCCGAGCGCAGCACGGGAATTTAAGCTGGTTAATGTTGTGAGAAGGGCAATTTGTACAATATCATCAGGCATTCTCAAACCGTTTACGTACATGTGTGAGTTTGAACGCCCGCAATGTAGCAGCAATAAAATCATCCAAATTCAAGGTGCCGCTCCGCCTCACACATGATATCAATCTGTGCTGCTGATGAATTAAGCAGCGTGCAGGGACTTCGGAATGTGAATTAAAACCGATTAAACAAGGAGTTATAAAGTTAACCATGTGGCAGGGCAGTGTTCTCCTCTATGTCAGGAGCCAGCCATAAATCACATCAGTTATTGTGACAGGCAGCTGTTCACAACAGCAAGGGAAGTTAAAAGAGTTTACCTACACTCTTGCTGCGTTGTCACTTTTTGTGTTACATGTAATGGAACAGGTATGCACAGATGCCCAGGTAGAATACATTACTTAGAAATGAGAAATGCCCATATGCTAAAAATCTTGATGAAGATCTATAGGTGGAAACACTGAAAACACAGTATGCTTTGTCATACTATAAAAAAAATAATTACCAAAGTAAAATGGAAATAATATAATTTGGGAAATTGCGAGCTGCAGTTATTTTCTACAAATGCAATGAGGCTTCAGAGGAAACACAATGGAGCTTTACAATAATTGGGCCCCTGATGCCTATTTATTGTAAGCAAGCTGAGATTTGTAAAAAAAAAATTAAAAAAAGGAATCTTTTTTTAAATGTCTTGTTTATAAAAGTCAATGAGGCACGGGGAAAACTCAAATGCAACAAGCCAAGGCAAAAATAATAATGAAAAAAAAAACTGCTGAATAAATGAACGACTTTTACAAATTCCAGTTTCTCTCTTTCTATTTTGTTCACATTTGCTTTCTGATGTCTCAGAGAGGCACTGTGTTGGAACTGTGCAAAGAGTTCACAGTGAACCTTCAGTTTCACAAATTATTTTGTAACAGATACCGATTAGATTCACACACACATATAAAAACACACCTACTTTTAAACATTTTGAAAAGACTTTGATAAGTCTTAATAAAAAAACTGAATATCTTGTTCACGTAGACTTGTCACTGTTACCTTAATGCTGGATCTCATAGTACATGTTGAGCAGAGGAAGTAACAAAATATAAATACTTCATTACTGTACTTTAGTATAATTTGTATGTATCAGTACTTTACTTTTTTTGACAACTTTTTACTTTTACTCTCTACATTTTAAAAGAAATATCTGTACTTTCTATACTCTATTCATTTTCAAACAGGCTTGTTACAAAAGTTTTATTGCATTTGAGGGGAATAAGTGATTAGTTAGACATTTCGATTAATATGGCGAGAGGTTCAGTTAGCCTTGCAGTAGTATCTGTACTTGAGTATAGAATGTCTGCACTTTTGACACCTCTGATGTTGAGCCTATCAACATGAATTTGCATTGAAATGGTTTGAATTGTTGAGATGTCCTTCTTGGTTCAATTTGCATTTAATGAAAATATCCTCTTCAATTTTTACATTTAACTCTATAAAAGAGAATCCAGAGAAAACCTTGAAACTTTAGCCAATTAAACTTTCAATATGACAGGAAGTGTAGATGAATGACCTGAAGGTTTGTATGTAGTTCACTTTCAAAGCTCAAGTACAATCTGTGCGTGTTATACTTTACTGTATTTATGTTACAGCACATGCACATCTTCAACAACCACATGATCGCTAAATTAATCAATAGATCCTTTGCTACCATGGAGCCCAGACTGTCACTAACTGCGCTCCAATTTTGTCATGTTTTTTCAACAAATAAAAAAGCAATTTCAGAGAGAATTGTATAATTTCACTTAAATCCCAGTGGTGCTCTGTAAGTAATGGTATGTTAAGCCTTACCAGCACATCTGGTCCTGGCCCTTAGAGGGGGTCCGGGGGCTCCGGTGCCTCCCTCCAGAGGACGGGTCAGCAGAACGCTGATCTCGTACTCCGTGTCTGGATCCAGGTGGCCGATCTTGTGTGTGGTCTTGTCTACTGGCTGCAGGTCGTACATTGTGCCGGACACGGTGCGGTACTCCACCTCCCTGTCGATGATCGGGCCGTCCCCATTGATGGAGTTGGCGTTCAGCTGGATCCAGAGGTAAGTGGCTCCAACAGCAGTTAGCTGGGGTGGGGCAATCGGCACTGGGGGCTCTATGGAAACAAAAACGTTTTGTGAAAAAATACCCCTGAAAAACAGTGGAAAGTCTTGACAATACAAAAAACAATTGTGTTATTAATTTGTATAAAAAGCACCGACACATCCCGCAAAAACAAAAAAAAAGAAACTGTCGAAAAATGTTTGTACCTGGCAAACAAGACGCTAAAATCAATCTCTTCTTTCAAACAATCAACCACGTCAAAATCCTTGTGACGAACATGAAGAATTTCTCTACACTCAAAGCATTCAAGAAGGGCCACATAACAATCAATAGTCCTAGCATGGTGGGGAATCTCATCATCAGTAGCACACTGACTAGAGTCAACCGAACCTTGGCAGCGTTGTTCCTTTTGAACAACATTATTGATTTCAATCCGAGCACTTTTCTAAAAAAAAAAGCCGGCGTTAATTGACAGCTACTGTAGTTGCCATCTCTCTCGACTGATTCAGAAACTGGTTTCATCTCTCAACTCAATTTATTTTATTTAAAAGCTAAAAAAAATCCCTGAATAGAAAGCTTAATACACAACTCGACAGCATGTTAACGTTGTTGACTTGCTTTTCAGTCATGCACACTTGTTTTATTCACCTTTCATGTGAATCAGCCCAAGAGGGAGACGAGTTAAAAGGAAACACTGCTTCTATGTGCTCATGAATGTGGAAGCTCCGCCAAAGATCACGTAATTCTATACAATAGACGTTTGACTTCATGCACCACTGAGCAACTTCCAGAGGAATTAACTGGGCTGCCAACGCTGCATCTCGCTCTCGATACAATCATGGTCCTCAAGGATACACACTATGTGTTTTGGCAAAGAATGAAAACATAACTTTTGTTGGTTTACAAGTAAACTCCACAGGGTCACTTTAAAGAGGCCTGTACAAGGAAGTAAAAGTACCGTTACCATGGTGTAAAAGTACGCCATTACAAGTAAAAGTCCTGCATTGACATTGTTCCTCAAGAAAATGTAAGTAGCATCAGGAAATCATATCATTAGAAAAATGCACTTCATACAATTAGAGTAAAAGTACATAAGTATGGCCCCTCTGAATTGTAAACTAAATGAGATCAATATTAGCAATGTATTAATATGTAAGCAGCATTTTCATGTTGTAGCTCATAACTTAATTATCTTGCATTATCTTTTATGAGATAATAATATTTAAAATCTTGAGTTGTAAATGGGTGTCAAATTAATGCAGTAAATGAACATTTCCGCCTCACAGTGAGAGGGTCCCGGGTTCAATTCCCGGTTTGGGTTCCTTCTGTGTGGAGAAGGTGTACCCTGCCTTCGCCCAATGTCAGCTGGGATCGGCTCCAGCCCCCCCACGACCCTGAATACAAGATAAGCGGTTGATGATGGATGGATTTCCTTCTAAAGGCCTTTATACACGTATTTTTTCATGCGATTAATTCCCATGTCAATATATTCTCAAACTGCTTTTTCCGGACTCGTCCTGCTCTATATGACAAGTGTCCTGAGATAACTTTTGTTGTGATATGACACTATAAATAAAATTTAATTGAATATATAGACATACTTTCACACAGAACACGAATATTACTCCTTTTAACCTCGACAAAGGCAGATCCACTTCTTTCATTTTTCCATTTTGCAGTTAAATCCCTATAATATTTGCAGGTGAGCATTTTTGCATTTCCCTGCTGTATGGTCTACATGCCGCCAGTGTGTAAAGCCCTTAAGTCATAGTTGAGAAGTATTAAGTACAGCACTTGAGCAAACGTACTTATATTCCAGTATTGCTGTTCGAGAGGAGGGCAAGAGGAGACAAAGAGAACCATTCTGAGATTCAAACACAGCATCCCAGACAGAAAAATAATTTCAACTTCATTTTCAAACAGCTCCAATGTTTTATCATCTGTTATGCAGCTTTTGTGTCAACCCGACTCACTGTACAAAGGTCCTTTCAAAGTTAGGTACAAAATTATAACAAATCATTTTAGTTTTAAATATAGGAAACTGCAGTCTGTTCAATAAATAAGAGCAACATCTCCACAGACTCTCCACGAATAATTCATCAAGGTTTGAATGTTTTTCGCCAAACTAATATTGGAAATGGATATATTTCTGGGCCATTCAAGCCTTCAATGTCTCCGGAATGATTCACTACAAATGTATCTCTTTTAGAGAAATGTGGTGTTCAATGACAGGCTTGAAGATGACCACTAATATTTGTCTAATTTTTCATAAACCTTGTACCATTCCTGGTTGAATAAGGCTTCTCGAAAATGTCAGACAAGGTTTTTCAATTGTGGGATATTTGAAGGTTTGGATTATTATATGACCAGGTAAGAGGATGCTGCTGTAACATTAGAGAGGAAGTCTAGAAGACTAGTTTAATCTTCACTATTTAAAAAAATGCTTGTTCCATTCATTCATTAAAAATAGTGACACCTTCATTTTCTCACCACGTCTCCTGGCGCAACCAAAAAAAACCAGCCATTGTCGACAAATGACCCACAGCCAAGACATTGCTTAGGAATCTACCCTTGTCACGTACTACAATAGTAACACGTCCCAGAGGCAACTGTGAGTAGCTCTAATGAGCACACACGTGCCAGAATAACGCCATTAGTGGTCTGGGTGCTCCTCTTGGAGTTGTCATGGCGAGGGAGAAGTCTCCGGGCT
Source organism: Eutrigla gurnardus (assembly GCF_963514095.1). Taxonomy (NCBI): domain Eukaryota; kingdom Metazoa; phylum Chordata; class Actinopteri; order Perciformes; family Triglidae; genus Eutrigla; species Eutrigla gurnardus. The sequence goes on from NC_139918.1 coordinate 21,558,881, forward strand.
GAGGTGTCCTGCAGAGATTTGGAGGGCCCTCCTTCAGCAGATGGTTACCCTACGGTGACCTCAGTCGCAGCTCCCTAAACTCCCACTAATCCAAGCTCCGCACAGGGTCGCCTTCAAACATCACCTAAAGCGAACCGGCTAACCCAGCAGGTCTTCTCCTGGGTCGCACACAGTGAGCCAGACAAAAACAACGAGGGGATCCCGGGATCCGGCTTGTTTTGATGGTCTTTCATGGTCGGTTGTTGTGTCTAAAAAAGGGTTTAATTGAGTTAATGGGCGATATGCCCTGATTCATTTAAATAACAGCCTCCCTGTGTAACGCCATCCCTCAAAGAACAATGGTGTGTTAAAACACATGGTGTTAATGGTGGATGGCGTCTTTAATATGAGATGTTGTTTTAGGGAACAGAGAGCTCAGGTTTTTTTCTTGTAGTTATTTTGGCTTTTTGACTTTTTCCACTTGAGGAAAGCAGATGGCACGCACTATTCAAAGACCAGATGTAATTAATTGTCTTGCATACTATGCATCTTTATTCACAGAAGAACCAAATTAAAAAGTAAGAACTTTGCAAAAGAATGTACTCACAAAAAGACACACAGTCCTACATTAAAAGGAGGCGAGTGCGATGAAGCCGAGGTCGTTACCAGATTTCCCTGACACGTTCGCCAACACACTCATTCTGTGACACCTCGCGCTGCAAAAATATGAGAAAGTTTCGAGCTGCTGACTCAGACATTACTGATTCACAGGGTGAGAACTCAGCAACTAAACATGACATTCAACTCACTAATATACACTGTATTATGATACGGTGCTTATATCATTATTGTGTGATAGGATTACCTGTGACACCATCAAAAAGGCAACAGCCTTTCAATCGTTCCTCCTTTACTTTAGAGAACATTCTTTATATCCATCGACTGCCATTCAATCCCAGCTTTGCGTCACTTGAGACCGTTTATGTAACAATATGACTAAGCAGCAAAATGTGCTACAGCAATAAGCATTTCCTTTAACTTTGGAAAGTTGCTGCTTCACAAAAGCAACAGCAGCTTACGGTGATGAAATAATTCCTGTAGGTGCAGTAATCCGCTGTTCAACAGCCATCGCAGACGCACAGAAAAATAACGGATTAGCCGTGTGAAATACACTCAAGTGCTGGAACACTTTAGGATATTAACAACTCAATTCCCACTGTTTCAGCCTCACGGGGCGGCCCTGGAAAGGGCTTCGAACTGAGCTCCGTGCTGGCCGGACATTGGTGACATCGCGCAGATGATGGTGGCGGCCGTACGTGAGGGTCAGTGAGCAGCTGCTGCCGTGATGTTGACCAGACAGGCGAACGGTCTGGCGACAGCTGCGTCCTACTCGACCGCAGCTCCTGCCCCGCTTGCCAGAACGCAATCACACAAATGCACACTCATGCACAAGTAATGAAAAACTATCGCCCTGACAGCACACATGGACCGAATGCCGAATGGCAAAGATGAAGTGAAAAAGATTATACTAGGGCGGCAATTGTCTATTTCTTTAAATTGATTTATTCATCTTTCAGTCTGTAAATTGATAGAAAATTGGCAGGAAATTGGTAGACGTTGCTCGTTTTGTTAAAATCAACATTCTAAAACCCGAATTTAATCAGATGAAATAATATGATACACAGGAAAACCGCTCATCATCACATTAGACAAGCTGGAATCAGTTCATCTTGGCCTTTTTGCTTAATCAATACCATAAATGATCATGATAGCTTTGTCATATTTTAAGATATCCTGACAATAGAATATGAGACAGAAACAATCAGGTTCCTCTGCCTCATTTTAGTGTTCCTAATGGCATTTGCAAGATTGTGCTTCATTTCAAATAAAAAACATCCAAATGAGAGTCTCGAGCCACTAACGCAGCTGTCAATCACTGATCACTATTCTGTTACTTTAATGTACATTTCTCACCTCAAATCTTTCCAGAAACAAATGTAACGACCTGGACACCATGTTGAAAACCGTCCAGCCAAAACCAAGCACTGCCCACCAGACTGAGCGAGCTCTCTCACTAAAATGTGTTTGTGAAAACATTTGAGGCAAACGCAGTCTTGAGTCTTGATTCAAATTTGATCAGCACTGTCTCGTTAGACAGTTTGATCAGAGTTCATGAGCTCCACAAACGGTGGTTGACATCAGAGACTCGCCTGCTGGTTGTTTTTCCTTCAGGCGCGGTGAAATCTTGCAAATGCCATTAGGAGCCATTTTATTTTTATTTTTTTTACAGATTATTGTCAGTGACAGTTTGAGCACATGACAAAAAAAGTTTTTCTAAAGGTTACCAACTGTAGCTTTATTTGGTTCTCAAAAATGACATTTAATTGTCTTTCCATTTACTAATGAATCAACTAAATGTTTCAGCACTGCAAGAAGTTCATGAAATCACACACACATACACACCTACACACACACACACACACGTACACACACACACACACGTCTTGCTACTCATTTGCCATTCAACACACAGAGAGCAATAATAAGAGCTGCCACTCTCCTCCGTTGTTAGATTAGTAAGATCTGACTCTTTCTGAATCATTCCTTCATTTGCCCGTTACGTCCACTGAGCCTCCCTTGTTAAGATGCGAGAGGTCCTCATTACAATGTGCGCTCCTCCTAATTGCGCCGCTGTGAGTAAAGAATTGATCTGTTGCTAATAGGAGAAGAGGTGGCCACGGGAAAATGACGAGCTTGACTGGTCGGCCTTCGATTTTTTTTTTTGGTGGCAATTCTCATTAGCGCTGACACGGGCGCGCCTCGGCAGCCTCGAGTCAGCGGCGTGGCCCAGAATACTATGTCAGCGCTCCACGGACGCTTTGCAGGCTCCAGGTGATTCTAACCAGGCCGAGAAAGGAGCCGGCACATGGACAGGGACTAATTATGTCCCTTTCAGAACCACTGGCTGCACTACAGGAGAGCCCATCACAAGGGGAGGGGGGGGGGGTGCATTGGCTCGATCCGTACGCTCTGGAAAAAACACGTAGCACGCTTCCACATAGGTGCATAAATGCGACTGAACACTGGCATGAAAGGAAGATGTGATTATCTGGGATAATCAAGCATTCACTCTCCTCATGTCGAAGTAAAAGGCAGTGTATGGTAATGAGGTGGGTGGGGGGTGGGTGGGGGCGGTGTGCGACTGTAGCAGGCTCATAATCCACAGAATCACTCCATGGTCACTCCTCCAAAAAACGAGTCACGGAAGCAATGAACACACATTTAAGGAGGATTTATGACTCAGACACATTGCTAGGAGGGTTTAGCACTTGTTTTATGACTGGTACGATAAGAGGAGATATCAGCCTTTTTTTATTTTATGTGTGACACTTATAACCGTGAAAACGCCTATTTTCTTCCTGCGACGAGTCTGCTTATGCTCATCGAGGTGTGAAAGTCTCCGCAGGATTTAAAAAGCGGGGTGCATTAAAAAAGATTCGATGAATGCCTAAATGTAGAAAATTATTTTAGATATTTATGACAGAGGTTCGAAAGCATATCACATCGAAATCAGCGATCAGCAAAACATCAAGCGGGGTGTGTTTAAGTGCGAGGAACGCGCGAGTGATTGTGTCGGCGTATTTATGCACAAGTGTGGTTTGGAGTGCCTCCAGTGTGTCAGTAAATTTTCTTTGAGTACACCGCTGAAACCCACTGATACACTCGGGCAGAGAGACTTTATCTCCCTCCTCACTCTGCGGTGTCTGGGCCCCGGCCATTCTAGCATGATTGACAGACCTCGATCTGGACAGCCAGGATTAAACCTATCAATCACATAAAGCTCGGAGACAAAAAAAAAAGAGGAGAGAGAGAAAGGAAGGAGGAAAAAAAAAATCAGGGCAATAAATTCAATTGAGAGCACGGGGAGAAAATTGAGGTGAAGAAATATAGAAGGCCATTACCGGGCTATAGGGCTGTAGGAAAGTGAGGCCTTGACGGATTTAGTTTCAGACCACTCCATAAATTCATATCAAATGACTGCAGGAGTGAAATATCAGTGAGGTTACTGTAAACCCTTTGTGATCTTTTAGGTAGAATTGTTCTCAGTCAAGGACAGCCCTTACAAGGGAAGTATTAAAGTCCTCTGAATAACAAATCAACATCAAATAGGTAGTATTTTTAGTATCGCCTTAGAGTACATTTTCATTTATGAACATTTCCTGTTTATCTCCTGTTGACTTTGCCGTGTGCACAGAGGTCGTGTGCGGATAGGGGCACCGTTTGTGTTTTTCCCCTCTGCTCAGGGACCAATACTCACGTTTTATGGTTAGTTCCCCATAATTGGACACTCCAACCCCTTTGTCTGAGTGGACGATGCAGCGGTAGCGGCCCGAGTCGCCCTTGGTTGTGTTCTCTAGATCGAAAGTGCCTATGAAGCGCCGGTTGTTCCAAGGTTTAGTGGCTTTCATCGGGGCCTCCCGTCCACCGATGCCCTGTTTGGAACCGAGACAAAACACAAAAGTGAGCGCACAAAAAAAAAATGGAGAGGCTTTATAAGCGAAGTGGCCCGACCTTGTGTGTTTCACAGAACTCTAGTCGGGTGTACTTTGTTGTCTCTTCTCGCGCACATTTGTTTGTGTCCTATCGTTCCCATCGGTGGCTGATAGCAGGAATCCATTCATCACGCAGGACTACGCACACACAAACACAAACACACAGTGGGCTCTCCCCAGCTGTCACCCCTCACAGCAGGCAGATGGGGGACATTTGTTCATTAGAAATATTTCTTCATTACTGTCATCGGGGGACTTCACTTAATGTTTGTTTTCCAGCTCCGGTGCTAATGAGGACGTGTTTGTTAAAATGATGGAGTACCTGGCAGAGGACCTTTACCCGGCGCCGTGCTCCCACTGATCACATGTGTGACAGCGTGCTTAGCAGCAGAGCCGGCGGGGTTATGTCTGCCAGATGCACTACCTTCGCCCGCTCAGAACAAGGTCAATTCAAGACCGCTGTGCAGCTCAGTCGTGCCGGATATAGTACACGGCATCCTCCGAGCCGACATCTATATAGGTTAAGACCGTACCGCGGTGATCTGAAACAACTGTAATCCCTCGCCTCCCAGACACAGAGGTCTCTGGGACGCTGGGGAGCGGGGGAGATCTCAAACACAAGGGCACAACAAAGCAACGCCGAACGCCTTCGCAGGACTTGTCGAATGATGACTTTAATTATGTGCAACTACAACAGCTACTTGTGTTCCCTGAAGCCAACGTTAAAAGGTGAATGTACGGTGCAATGATAAACAGTATATTAACATTACATATCCCCCCCATCATTTATCTACCTCACTTAGATTTGGTCAGTTATTTCCTCATATAATTCCTCATTCAGAGCTGTGGTTAAAGTACCAACCAGGCTCATGTTTGGAGTTAACTGTCAATTTAAATGGACATCTGCTTGCCAATCATGGAAATGGCTGTGGTGGAACTGTTTACATTTGGTTCTATGTAATTAGGGGTTAACATGTTTAAAACGACCAAGTTCTTTTTTGCTAGACTCTGCATTTACTGAGCTGGATCCAAACAATGCAAGTTGTTAAATAGGCACTATTTCCTCGGTGTCTCAAACTAGTATGGGTTGTTCTGTAATGTGAATTTATATTTTGTGTGTTTTGGGTGTATTTTATTGTTTTTGGTTGCCACCAGTGGTATCCAGAGCGCATAAAATGGTTAATAGATGTAAAAATCTGGCCTGATTTTACTTATTTGTTAACCATTCCAGTTGCTATCACCAACAGATATTCATCTTAGGTATTAACATGACCCATCAAAGAACTTGCTAAATTTCTCATTTTTAAAGAAGACCTACGCCTTCAGCCTTCTTCAACAACAGTAACGCTGCTCATCAGAGGATTCCATACTCGGACAGACTGATCTGTTCACTCACACACATTCACTTCCAACACTGACTCCACCCTCTGATCTACTCTTTCATCTAAAGCATCTGTAAAGTAGAGAAACAGATCTCACCTGAAGCCAGAGGCGGAAATTGTCCCTTTTGCGTCCATTGACGGTGCAGTGAAAAGACGCCGTCTGTCCAGCGTTGACTTCCACCCCCTTTATGGTCAGGAAGTGAGGCGTGTTCACTATGAAGAGAAAAAAGAGAAGTTATCCAAGAGTACAGGCTGAGATGCACTATTCACCCTCCCTAAAATGGTTTTGGACTTAATCACAATTAATCACCAGCACGTGGGTCCAGAGTAGCAGCTCAGCAGCTGCACGATCTATGCACCTGTGTGCCGACTTCTATGCCAAGATTTGTATGCACAATTGGAGAACTGAGATTAGGCTTGGATGAATTGAGCTTTTTACTATCTGATAGTCCAGCATCGCTTTGTGGTGAAGATTTCAGCCAAACCCTTGAAATGAGACAACTGAGGCGGTTCTTGCACCTACACCGAACATCAGGTACCTGCATCCTTTCAATGACTGAGGGGATTTTTTCAAAAAGCATTATTCCTTTTCTCCAACTGATGCATACCGACTGGAAGGGTCCACAGAAAGTAACTTAGTGTATGTGGAACGGATTTGATTAGTGCTGCTTTTCCCCGCATAGAAAAATAGGGCAATTGTGGAGCGACCTTGATTCAAAACATAACCAAATCTCTAAAGACTTGGCAAAAGCTAATTCTATCACTTTCATCATCAAGACTTTCACTTCTATTAAATATTCCACAAACCTCGTCTTTGAACTACACTACACCTCCGCTGGAACTTTGTCTTTGTCAATCCATCCAGTGCCAAAAAAGACTTAAGAATTAAATTTTAACCCTATTGCTAATGTCTCTGTATCGTGATGCACAGAGAGGAAGTCCACCCGGTGGCGTAATCACACCTTTGTGCTTGATATTCCGCATCGTCTTATAAGCAAATGAATTGGCTGCGCTTCGCCGAGGAGGCGCTCTGATCACATTGTGTATCACTCAAAGAAACCCCAATTGCCACTGAGCAGCTCATTGATCCCCTCGTACTTTTGCCCATTTAAACATTGATCACGTTGCGAGGGCCTCATCGATTTACTCAAATACATTTATATGCAACACCTATCGCCATATAAATCCATCTTATTGACATAACATTTGTAGGAATTCAGCTGCTCTCAAATGGTTATCAGGTCATTAGCGCTCGACAATCAGAGCGTGATACCTCATCTATGAGCAGCAAAGTAGAAATCAATTGATGAAAACCGGCATGCTATCGATTTGGATTTAGACTGTAGTGTGTGAAAACCTTTGTATAAACTTAAGGAGTGCCTTTGTGGACTAACGTGACTCTGTGCTTAAAAGCATAGACATGACGAATCCTGAAGAGCCCTTGATCCTTGTTCTCCCACGGCAGCAGCCAAGCCCCAAAAAAAAAAAAAAAATCTAAATATGCTGGTGATTACATGTTCATTAGCTCCGCGGCACACTCTGAAGTGCTTATATTCAGCGAGGGTAGCAGGACTCCCAACATCTGAGAGATGAGTTCGCTTTGCTGAATATCCTTGAGGGAGAGAGAAAATGGTGGAATCCAAACACAAGCAGCAGCAAACTGTATGGTGCTATTTGTTTTTTGCCCCCCCTTTTTTTTTGTTGCACTTCCTCTCCCATCGCTCATAGGACAGATTTCACACAGCTACTCCAACATTAAATCCTGAACACACATCAGCATGTCAACTGTATGCTCATAAATCTTCGGGGAGTTAGGAGGAGGGAGGTTTACACTTTAGATTGACTGTAGCGCACTCTCCGAAGGCCTTTTGTTTGACTGGGAGGCCTTGAATGGAACAGCGATACAGGTATTTGGGAGGGTGTCATGGAGAGGACAATGAATGTTTGATGATATCCTTTTATGGTGAAGGGGGGGAAAAAAAGGACTTACTGCACTGGTGGCCCTGGACCACGACGTCTTTGATGGCCAGCAAGCCGCGCTGCCCTGAGGTTACGGCTTCAAACACAATCTGAGGAGGAGAGGAGAGACTCATAACACTGGTGATAAATGGGCACATGTCTTCAGATGACACTTGAGTGAGGCTACCCCCCGTGTGCACAGAGGAGTCCAGCTCCTGCTAATGCGATCCGCTCTTCGCTGGGGCTGCAGCTGGTCTTACAGCTGCAGGCCCCTGACATTATTCCCACAATATGTCACGGTTGATAGGTGTTATGACATGCAAGTGTTAAATTAAGTTTGAGCCCTGAGACGATTAGCAAACAGCCTGGGACACACACAGTGTACAGGAAGAGACACCGCTGAGACATCTTGCCCTTAAAGATATTGTAGGTGAATGGGATTTTGTTTGTACGTTCTGAAAGTTCCTACTAGTCTTTCCAACGTCCTTTTAAACTACTAGCTGGTTTTAAACTACAGATTTACTAAATCACATGCTTTTAAAGCTCAGGAAATGTATTAGCCGGTGCAGAATCTATAAAGCTGTTTCTAGGAAACATCGGTTTCCAAAAATCCAAAGCACTCAAATGTGTAAACAGGAAGTCACTGACGGTCACTTCCATTATAACAGCAGGCCAGATTCCAATGTGTTCCAATTTTGTGACGCATGGATCGTTAGGCAAAGCTTTAAAAAAAGCTTACAAACTTTTACTTTGGTAATGAAAGTAGTTATTGTTAACCTTATTTTTCAGACCTTTTTTATTAGAGAAATGGTGCAGAAATGTCAGCGGTCGATACCTCAAAACCTGACGAAGGGAAACATGAGGCCACTAGAGGCAAGTGTGAACATATGTGAATACATGCTGTATGTTGCCTTAAACAGTTGCTCTGCGTCTAGTGTTACTTTGACACGTTAGTTGCCGAAATCAAGTCCAACTGTGCCGTGCTGGACTAACGTGACCCTATTTTAAGGGCCAATTTCTCCAGAAAAACAAATGGTCCAAGGCCTTACGGAAGGCGTGTCCCGGCAGAATGTCAGAGTTATGCACTCGCTGGTCTACACTGTGATAAAAAGGGAAACAGAATGCCGGTCCCTTCCCAAAACTAGGGTGTGGTACGGAGCCCCAATAAACCGCCACACGCGCTGAGACGACACATGTTTTGCATTCCATTATTGCCTAAATATAAGCCTATATCTCCCAGTGAATGGTGTATATATTAATGAATGTCCCATATGTGGTCTCACACAGAAACCTATGTGCTGCTAGCTGTAGCTAGACTACACACACACACACACACACACACACACACACACACACACACATCTCTGAGATTCCTTTTGTAGCCTGGGAATGTGGAGGCGGAGATAGTTACCATTGTCATCTGGGGAGGCAGGATGCCTTCAGATAAGGCCGTCTAATTATAAATTTCTTTTTTTGTCTCTACGAAATATGAAAGTGAACGTCTTGGGTGCCAATTATGGCCTCATTACGGGCTAATTTAAAGGAAATTAAAAGGCCAACCACTCCATATATCGCCACCAGACAAATGAACTAGCCCCCCGCTCTCTAATTGAAATCCTTTGTTTGTGTTACAGACATCAGTCAGCCTGCCTAATAGCTGTGATATAATTGATTCCAGCATCAATGATAGCGCGGCGCATAAACGGGCATGACCCACAGGACGGAAAATATTCACATGGGATGAAAAGCATTTGATGTCACGGGGAAAGGGTTCACCGTTCTCATTTGTCGGAGAGACACACGGTGAACCCAGTGTTCAATGTCTACATCGCCACACTGCCGATCCCTAAGGGACTCGGCTAAGTACTACATTACAGCAGGATTGATTAGCTCTGTCATAGGCTCTACTGTATTGAAATCAAGATAGATGAGGACATTTGGGTTTTTCCTCTCTCACTGCTACACATCATGATAAATAATGGTTGTTCAACTTACGCACAGTCGAATGTGCAGAACACATTTAGACATATTGCATATGTAGTATTATAGCTTTTTGTCACAGCGTTTTTAGGGTTTTTTTTGGGAAAATGCATAACAATCTCAATTAAAAGTTTTAGGGATGACCTGACAGAAGAGTAATTATCCAGCGGCGGAAAGGCCTGAAAAGCCTAACCGGTAATTAAAAAATAATTTCCAAGTATCAGGTGGCTTCCCTTTGACGATTGCGTAGGTTACTGTGCAATTAAAGATACCTATAATTAGTGCCATGTTGTTAATTAGTGGCAATATCAAGCATTGGCTTCCCCTTTTTCCCTTCGCTGAGGAGTGGCGCTAAGATCATTAGCGTCCTCGCATCGTCCCATGTTGTCAGTTCGGGTCTGGAACAATTACAAACAGAGACAGACCTTCCGCTGGGGTTTGAAAGGCAACAGATGCGGGGAATTTTCCCCGAACACCCTGGAAAAGCATAAGACAGGATTTTTTTTCCTAAATGCTCGCCCCACGGCAGAGATCTGCCACAAACAACGTGTCAAAATGTTCAAGCGTCACTGATCCTAAATAACAGTCCAATAGCAGTTTTGTTTGAAGGTGTTGATGTCAATGAAGAAACAGCTAAAGTCAAACCTCTCAAACACAAGAAGCAGCATTTCAAACACAAACTAATGCATTTTGGTCAATACGGCTTTGCGTCATTATGTCACAGCGTCTCCATCACGTTTCCTTTTCTTCTCTTTTCTTTCTTCTTTCTGCTGCACGTGTGACTCATTAAGGCTTCCTATTTTGCTTCAGCGAAAAGCTCAGCAATGTCCCTTGTTAAATAAGCTATCAGGGTGGCTATGAGGAGCGAGCGGGAGGACTCCCCTCAGCTCCTCTAGGAGGGCTAGGCCATAATGAAATAATTCACAAAGGGAACATCTCACAGTGGGAGGTTAAGGGTCTCTCTGCATCAATTAACATTTGGTGGACTCCAGGAACAAGCCCGGCAAAGACTAATAGCCAGGCAAGTGTGAAATCACCTTGCCCCAGCCAGCAGTCATGTGCATTGGTAACTGAAAATGAGTTTTCAGAATTGGAAAAAGAGAACTGTCTCAGATGTGAAGAGAGAGAAAACAGATTACCATGGATACCGGCTTAGCCCCAGAAATCAATAATCGTAGGTGTTTTGAATGGGCTATTGTGCAAGTGTTTGGACCTCCTTAAATAATAAAATTGTCTTGCTCCACCCACTGAATAGGCTTTTATGACTTTGGCTTTATAATAAAGGTTCGCTTACAATGAGCAACCTAGTTTTGGGGATATTAGGCAGAAGGGAGCTGAATAGAGACGACGCATCCTAACCTGGTAGAAGTTGGGCCAGTAGGTGCTGATGGCCAGTTCGACCTGTCCCCAGGAGCGAGTGGCCGGACCCGACACGTTCCAAACAGGCATCCCCATGGGACTGTTGTTTTCTTTGATGTAGACATTTAGGTGTCCTGGGTGGCTGTTGTCTCTGCCTCCTATGTAGTAGTGGAAGGTAACGCAGTGGGTGTCGTTCTCCCTCAGCTGCGGTGTCAGCAGCAGCGCCTTCTGGCCCGCGAATCTTCCGGAGGTGTTCATCATCATGAAGGCTGAACCTGCAACGTGGACGAGAGAAGTCATGAGTTGAGATTATTCAAACGGCGTCAGGTTAGGGATTATCAACGGTTGTTGTTTTCCTATGCTGCTGTGATTTTAACTCACCTATTATCAGAGCTAAGATGTTATCAAAAATATCTCTAGACTTTTTTTTACATTTAAAACGTGTTTCTGGTGGAGTAGCCGCCCGCGGAGCTCTATTAAACAGCACGTCATGAGTGAATTTTAAAACCTTTAACCAGTTTGCCATGTGTTTTCCATGGATCTGACCCCCCACATCTCTGTTTTACATGCGTGCTCACCAAAACTCGTCTTTTTTCAACACATTTGGACTAAAGGTGGAAGAGATTGCACACAATGTATGTGAATGTTATGTTAGACTGTTGAACAGAACATGATGCTGTGATATAGTCCACCAAACACAGACATACATACTTTTAAAAGTAATGTTTATTATTTTAAATATTTCTCACATTTTCACACTTGAGCTCTGTGTTTTAAATAGTAAAAACTTAAAAAAGGTACTAAATTTAAATACTAAAAACGTATTTGAAATTTGAAATTCAAAGCATTGTTATAGCAGCAAACAAGTGTTAGCTATGTAAAGACACAGTGGAGTGGAGATGTAGAATTGTTGGCAGTTTTATTATGCAGACAAAAAGGTTGGAGAGCTTTACACAAATATGCAATATTCACCAGAATGATCCCTTAAACAATTCTCCCATAGAGGTGACAATCCCTCAATCACAGATGTGCTCTGAATTTCAAATGCAGCACCTTTACTCACAAACTGTTGAGCTTCATATGGTCTACGGTGAGGTCGAAGCAAATAACAGATTCATGTAATGCATCGTTACAGAACAATGCCAAAGACTAACACTCTTGTGTTTTATCCCTGGCAACATGAACTGGCAGGACTCATCCCATAAGAGTGTGCAGAACGCAGGTAAATGGCTGTGAGGAGACCTTTTCTATTAGCGCTGATCATTCGAGCATGTGACCCTTAATGAGACAATGCTCTTATCTTTGGATTGATAGAAACTCTGTTATGATTATCGTTTGTCAAAAATACAAAGACCCAAAAAAAAAAAAAAAAAAAAAATCGTAAAAACGCAGGGTGTTTGAGAGGAGTGCGTTTGCCCCTCAATGACAGCGAGAAGGGAAATGATGAGAAATCAATAAGTTAAAATCTATTTGCCAACCAAGCCCCATTTAGATTTTATCGCTGTGGTTCAATATTAAAGGTTAATCTAATTCTCTCCCCTCTTGCCAATAAAACACAAGTGAGAATTATTGTATTGGCACGGTGTCAAGGATATGCAGAACACATTCTATTTGTCATCATCCTATTTAGCTTGGCTCTGTAATGAGATGGCACAAATCGTAACGGCTTTTGAGACGCGGCCAAAAAGACTCCGTTTATGTTGAAATACGTTTTCTTCCGGAGGTGCCGTAATGATCGGAAGGCACATTTTTGCTTAGAGGTGAGACAAACAACCTGTTGGCGTGAAGAAAAAAAAAAACGAGGCAGAGCGGAACCGCAGTGGCTATAAATCTTCGTCATTAAATGTAACATCTGGTGATTCGCTCATATATGGCGTTTAAAAAAAAGGGTGAATAACGCCGACTAAATCAGCGGGCTCGGTCCCCGAGCATGTCAGCCGAGCAGCTTCTAACAAAACCCTATTTGTTCCATCAACGACTCGAGCTTGCCCACTTGTCTTGTTGTGCTGCACTTGTAACGCTCACCAATTCCATCTGTCTCCAGCTTCAGATAACGAGTGGGGGTTCTGTCATGTTTACACAATGAAAAAGGAGGAGAGGGAGCCGAGGAGGAGGAGGAGGAGCAGTGAGTTGTGGTGACACAGGGTCAGCCTCCTTGCCTTTGTTTGTCAGGTGGAAGCTAGTTGTTGTTTTTTTTAACAGGTTTTGGATTACATGAGCATCACATCACATGAGGGGCTGCATTTAAATGAACTAATAATCACCGGGGCAACCATGTTACAGTGCTGGGCAGACTACGCAAGTTAAATGTCAACAATAGTTGAATATGTGTGCCAGAGAGTGGCTTACACTAGGATCCGATCAATTCTCATTGATCAAGAAAAAGAGTGAATTGATATTTTTTGGAGGAATTTGAGGAACATATATTTCGATAATGTATTACAACGAGTAATGTGCATTCAGCAGAATCTCACTTTTGTGCCCCTCAGCTCCGTTACAGCCAAGATGGTGGCAAAACTAACAAAACTGGGTTTTATTCGTCTCGTATCACGCTTCAGTTTAGTGCACCATAACATATCAGAATGGAATTCAAGGTGAGACTAAACTTTACGATGGATGTCAGAGCCGTGGCAAGGGCCTGCAACGGACAAGGTAAGGCCTGTTTTAGCCAACTATGGAAATGCATTTTGCTACTTAAGCAGCTGTTTATCTTTTGTGACCCTTACCAGCCGGTTATGAAAAGTGAGTCAGCAGTCAATGACGGTATAGTAGAGACAATAGAAATTATGAGTCACTATAAGAGGTCCTTGAGCATACAGTCATAAATGAGCACCAAAACTGTCTTTTGGTGCTCATTGGCTGATTAGTTTATGGGATATTAATGCCTGCGTAGAATCCACTGTTCAGACTATGTATGACAGTGTACTAGTTCAGTGTACTAAACTGCATGTTGGTTTGGAATTTCGTCAGTTGAGGGAGCTTTCCCAGTTGTCGTGGAGATCTCTATATATACCAAATTGTGAAACTTACTGAGCAAACTCCATCCACTGAGGGAGGAAAAAAAGACAGTTTGGGCGTCTTTTTCAGCAAATAAATGCCTAATTATAATAGATAAATAAAAAACTGTGTTTTAACAGTTTGCGTGACAATATTAGTGTGGTTTTACCATGAATGGTTTTACTGTATAATTTGTGGCTTCCCCGTGTTACATATTGCCCTGCACAGCACAATCACTCTGTTGTGATGCGCTACTGTGAGCAGCACACTGTTGTTCTCCCAGAGCTTTTTAATGTATTATTCTCTTTCAGTGTGTCTCTGATTCAAGTGTCGAGGCTAATTATTTCGGAGGCCGATGCAGGAAGTTGTGTAAGGTACAGTACACGTGGAAGGGCAGGGGATGAGTCGACCGAGACACCGGTTTGTCCAACCTCAATCAGCTGCCTCCACACAAGGGCCGGGAGGTCTCTTTAATAACATTCAACCATCTGCTCAGGCACCCGGAACATTTTTGGGTTTTATCCCTTTGAGGCTTCAGCAACCCTCGGTGTGATGCGAACCAGCACTAATAATCAGTTGATGAATTGTTCAGTTGTAGCTCATGTTACGAAGACAAAAGATGCTGGCACTTCTGCTTTTCCTCTATGATTAAAACAGGCTGTTTACTTTTCATTTCAAAACAGCCATGTTGTGACAGTGTTGCGCATGAGATTTATGCACAGCACTGCCTCGTTGATAATTAGAGATGAAAATATCACATCCCTCAAGCGGCATTTGTACATTTGTTTTACTACAACGTTGATGAAATATTAATAAAACAACAGGTGCATTGTAAGTAGTCACTCTCAGCTTTATAAAAGCTTAATGCACGCTGAAAAAACAAACTTGTACGATTTAGTTTACCACTTAACTGAATATTTGTGAAGATTCACTATATTTAAGTTAGAAATTATATTTATTTACAATTATTAAGTATGGTCAATTTAAGTTTTTCAGAGATCCATCACTTTCATCAAACTATTATTTGTAATATTTACCGTTATGAAGTAATTATGTAGATTAAGATTATTTTTTTTGTTTGACAGTTTCGGTTACTTCCTGTTATGCACTTGTTGTTAATGTCTGGCTGCTTCGGTTAACGTAAGTGGTCCGGGTGGAGCTAGCTGGTAATGAAGTTCAAGAGAGTCTCATTTCGGTGTATGCCAACCTCAATAACAAGCACACTCTCTGGGCACAATCATCGCGTTCCCTTAGCTGCATCCCATTGGCTTAAAGTTCTCTGGCTGGCTCTGATTGGACTTTGTAACCAGGAAGTGGTGAGATAAACAAGTGGATGAGGAAGACGAGATACCGGGAGAAGTTGAAAATCAAGCTGGAGGTGTAACTTTCAGCCAATCATTGACCACCTTAATACTTTGGTCCCGCCCCCTGAGCTGTCAATCACAACAGATCCAAGACAGCTGCTGGGCCGAATGTTATTACGCCTGGAAAATAAGTGTTTTACAAGAACTGAATTTCAAACTCAAATTTGAGCTAGAAGGAGGATTTTAATGAGGTGAGTTTTAACTAACCTTGACAAATATTAAAATCACACAACTTTGGTAAACACAGTCGAGGTTTATGTAAGCTAGGTGGCCGATGACAATGACGTGTGAGTAATTCTCACTGTCCAACTCAATTGAGGAAGATGACAGAAGAACACTGATTGTCATTCAGGTTCGATGTTCTTAGATCCTAATGACCACATACTCTGCAGGACCTGCTGCACCATGACAGCCTAATTAGCCAGTGAGACTAAGAGCAAATTATAATGACACTGTGTTAGTGCTGTGCTAATGTGGTAGTGATGCACAAGTACGCTCTCCCCCCCCCCCCCCTCCCCCTTCTTTCTCTATCTCTTGTTCCTTAACAATGGCGCGTTCAAGACCAATTAAAAATAGAGAGCTCTCGGCACATTCAAGGCCCGTCTCCGCAACGCCGCAAAAGGCCAGGGCTCGGCTATTGTCTGAGACATTCGGAAGAACAAATTTATTATTATTCCAATGTATGCCACCTTCACCTCCCATTACAATGATGGCTGAACATGGAGAGGTGGGTATGAAAAAAGAATTAGCAAAAAGATGAAATGTTCCTGTCGCGGATGCCACATACATTCATTTTTTGCTGTTCTTCAGAAATGAAGGGCACATGGTGACATAGAAATTTCATCACATTGGAATATTTGAGACATTATTAACAAGGACACTGTGTCCGAATGAGGGCTGTTGCATGGAATATATTGGTTATCAGACAGCTTTGTTGTCGGTGGTCGTGAAAAAATAAATGCTGGTGTAGAGGTGTAGAGGATGGGTTACACTAACAGAATAAAAAAAGGGAGGAAAATCATCTTTATGGGAATCCAGTCTGACATAATTTCACCCACAGACAGGGTACTGTCTAATCCCAGTCATCAAAGTATATAAGCTGAAGGTATTTAGATTAATTATCGGTTGATTGATGGTCTGAGCGGAGGATATAATTTGCAATAATGACTGGTGCTCATTATTTCTCCTCCACTCAGGTCCTGAACTCTGTGAAAATCATTATGTGTGGGGGGGAAATCAGAATGAAGGGGCGCTCTTTAAACCCAAACCCTCCAGGTCTCATTTGCTAATAAAATTCACAGAGGTCACCACCGCAGAAAAGCATGGCCGCCGCTTCGGAAATGTCAATGAAGACGGGGCTATTCTCGCCGCCTGCCACCAATCAAAAATGCTCTCGCTGTGAGGGTTAGGCTCTTAATGTGAACAGCCGTGGCCCCCGCTCAATTTCCCAGAACTTTCCCCGTGTCCTTTGAAACATGAAAGCTGATAACGTAAAACTGAATAAGTTTGGGCTCTCCATATGAAGGACCTGCCAGGTTTCTCTGACGGTGTCAAACAGATTCACCCGGAACCTTCCATCATACGGGACGCGCTTCAGCCCCGTCATTTCAGTCAGATGCAACAACTGACCCTTATTATGTTCCCTGACAGCATCCTTTGTTGCCGTATGTCAATCAACTGCGATTCTTAATGGCTTAATATGTCATCTTAATATGCAGTACGCACTAGCGGCGCTCCGCTGCAATAAATGGGTCATATAATGGCCCATTTGCCTAATACAAACCCATTACAAAACAGAACATGTCTATGTGAGTCACCTCGCTGCATCATTAGCCTTAATTGTACATACCACGCACACTAATGGGACGGTATGCAAATAAGTCCTCCATCATGACGGTGCAATGTGCCTTCATAATCCCATTTATAGTTTTGTTGCTCAGACCACGCAGAACGGAAGATCGCAGTCCGTCATCCATTCCTATATTCATTCATAATTCAGGAATTGATCAGACATTGTATTTTGCTGTTTTGTCCCCTAATCATATAATGGGGTTTCTCCTTAACCTCACAACCTTGCCAAACGCTGTGCAAGGTGTGATTTTCACGCAAAGTTGCGAATGGCTCAAAAGCAATTAGCTTATTTCCAGAAGACAGGGCCCCTCCCTCCTCGGCAGCAAATCCTATCTTTTTTGCTGATGTGATTTTAAATTCTGATTAAATTTCTGACGTCCTTCATCCAGTGGGTGTTCTCTCCGCTCCTATTTTAAGCGGCCGCCGCTCCAGCAAACAATGCCGCAAACACTCGTCGGTCCAGGCAAAGCAGAGGGGCTTTGTCGATTCATTACCTCCTGATTGAAATGGTCAAAAAGGTGAAGTGTTTGACGTTTGCCAAATGATCGGCCTTATCCATACGCAGCAGCTGCACTTCAAGAAAAGGCAACCCATCTGGGTTCAAGAGAGAGCCATCATTTGCATAAACGCATTATGAACCTGACAAGAAAGAACCGGAAAAAGAGAAGATCACCGTCACCCTATGAAGCACCTCATTCTGCCAATCTATCACCATTGTCTCAGCGTCATTATCGACCAAGGCCATGCTATCAAAACAAAGACCTCCGTGCAACAGTGAAACAAAAACATTTTCTCTCCCACAACGTATTTAGAGGAGACATTTAAGAATACAACAATAAGTCATTTAGCTGGAGCTGCTTTCACTATTGTACTGAGCATAATACAGAAAAACCCTAATTAATCTCAGTTAGAAGACCTCCTCTCCCCTCCTCCTCTCGCCATTATTCCCCCCAACGAGTCCCAGAGGAGAGTCAGGGAGCAGCAGTCGACTGCTGGCAACATCCATGACACCATCGGAGAAGAAGCAGCCTCTGCACCAGCTGGGGCTCACTTAAAAACAGCTCCCTTCTTAATGACATCTGGACGGCACCACACTGTAAACTTTCTCACCGAGCTCCATCCATTCCTCTATAAGACTACTCGGGGTTACCTATAAATCAGGCCTTTTTGGTACATATGTCTTTGATGCCATTGTGGTCATTTTCTCTTCAAATAATAGGTGATCCAAGCCATCATCTGACAGAAGTGCATCCAGCTCCATTCTGGAATGCTGAATGAGCGGCGTCATGGCTCAAACGGTTTTATTATCATTGTCTGGGGCCGATGAGGCCTTCTGGTAACAACAGGACTGACAGTGAGGGCTCTGCCGGTGGGGGTTTCTCCAGTTGGCTCGGGAGAGAGAGAGGGAACACGCTGGGGACAGCCCAAGCAGACACGCAGTGAGCCTCAGAACTGGGCTGTGCCACCCTAAAGGAGCCAAAGCATGCAATCAGGGCTGTGTGGAGGGATAAACAAGACGACTCGCCGTCCAGACGTAGCAATTAGGTGGGGAACGGATTGTCGTAAACAACCGAGAGTTTCAGGCACCGCTTGTGACCAGAGGGCTTGTTTTCCTGGTTGCGATTTCACTTTCCGTTTTGGTACCCATTTATTTACATGTTGGGATGGAATTGGGGCCAGTTTGGTCTTTTGTGGCAGTATTAGCTTTGTAGGAGTCCTGATTGACTTTTTGACACATGGTTTTGCAGGCAGATGATGTGTGTGCAGCTTTTGAGTTTGCATGTGTTTAACTTTTAATATAAACAGAAAATGACATCATTGTATAATGAACCTGGGATATTTCTTTCTTTTTTTTTTTAAGGACTTCGGGTCTAGTCCAATTTTTCATACCGACAACTTCTTCTTGGCACCCGAGTGACGGTTACGGCATCTAATTACAAATACTGACGTTGAAACCCGACAGACGTCAGGACTGGCTAATTCTGTGAAAGCCCAGATTACATTTAAGGACATCTTATTTTACATCCAGTGCCAACATTTTTTTAAGTCTCACATTCTATAATATCGCTACGATATGTTATGGTTTGGGTTTGTGGTTGTGACATTACACTATGGTTTAGGTTGAGGTTAGGGTTAAACAACTATCGCATTTTGTTTAAAATAGAAAAAGTAAGTAAACAATTTTTAGATTGACACAAAAATAACCCCTCTCAATCATCACATATGATCTATATGTTTGGGAATTCGCTAATAGAATTTGGAACCCACATGTAGGTGCTAACACCAGTCAATAAGCAGGGTATGCAGCCTGTTCTCATTCTCAGGTCAAACACCACTGCATTGTCACGCCCCTCAGCGTACCGACACTCACAGACCACACAGAGAGAGAGCAGGCAGGCCACGGAAGGATGAAACGGGCAGGTTTGTGTGGAGCTATGGATTTAAGTTTTTTTTGTGCTTAAGCAGGTAACCTAATGTTATGATTAATGGCTTTGCTCTCACTAGCGCCGATCACCCTCTTCCTTCACTCTCTAGGTTGCTTGACTAAGGTCTCTCTCTCTCGCTCTCTCTTTCTCAATGTGTGTTTGCAATGTGACACATTGTACACACATATCATGCCTATAATAAACGTCAAATCTTAATTGCAGGTCTGACAGATCACCAACTCCAAAGAGTCAAGCTACACTACCCTCATCTCTGCAGCCTTATTTTCCACCTCACTACTTATAAAGGGAGAACTACTTCCTGCATTGCCGTTGGATATAAATCACAACATGCTTTATCATCCAAAATGCCACACGATACTGGTATTGGAGTTTACAAGCTAGATGTTTAAAACCTCTGTAAGGATTTGATTTGCTCTGAAAACACATCCAGCTTATAATAATAATTTAAATCATGAATTCCCATCTGCATTAAGCACACCCCCCTATTTGGACAGATACTGTCTACAATCAACCTCAAAAGTGTTTGAGGCAGCAATGCCTTCCGCTTCTGAACAATCTGTTCTGTGAGTATGATAAGGTCGTTTTGTCAAGAGTCGTAAGTACAGGTTGAGAGTGAGACAGCAATCAGAGGTGTGATAGCTTTTCCACCAGTGTGCCTTTCACCTAAATGCATTTCTACCCATCAACCCCCTCTCCGGTAGCCCTAAAACAATTTCAGCCGTCAAGTACACTACATTTCACATCCCTTTCAATGCGGTCAGAGAGGAGAGATCACAGTTCCGCGCGACAGGTTGAGTGCTTGCGCCGATAAATGTGAGAAAGCGCTGCAACCTGTTAATTACGCACAATTCAAGATGCGCAGGTAGAAAGCCCGCCTATCTGAAGGGTGCTCAGACTAGGAGGCACAATCAGGGACGCCACTTAACCAGACATGGGATTTTAATCAGATATGTTAAATTTAGACTGTGTTAATTTGTAGGTCAAGGCTTTTCCAGGTTTCGCCGTGACCTTTTGCCCAGCCCCCGTGTGTCCCAACATTAATCAATTGCGAAAGAAAAAGCAGACACTTGCCCCCCCTCCCTCCTCCATAGAAAGTAATTTCTCTGGGGCAGCTCAACACACATCATTCTGATGTACACACAAACAGGTCTGGCACTGGCTGCTTAAAATTAGTGAGGGCCTGCTAATTAATTCCCCCCTCTGTCACTGGGGGGCCCAGTGCAATCTATCTGTGTTGCAGCCTTTGTGAGATTAGGCGTCAGATACTGGGAGGAAAACAATATCCATTAGTGTGCAATGCTACCTTTGTTATATTACAAAAAAAAAAAAGAAAAAAGAAAACGTCTTTCCATTAGTCTAATTCCTTAGGTGCCTTCTATTTTGTGGTGGGGATATCTCTGCATTTCAAATCAAATAAAGAGCGATCAATGGAACGTTAAAGAGACAAATTGTGTGCGACAGACACAAAATGCAGGGAAAGCATTTTAATGAATTTCAATATGTGGCTGACTAAAAAAAAAAATGTCTTTAATTAAAATGGATCTGGGTGGTTTGATATCAAATGTGGCTTTGTGTGACCGTCCCAAAGATTCTGTGGGGTTGATATACTCAGGTAGAAAGTACCGTCTGCTCTTTAAAATGCATGCTTACATTGTTAAATAGTATCAAAGTATGTCCATAAAAGCTAGAATCAATGTGTAAGTGTGTTTATAGTAGACTAACATTAAGTTGTTTTATAGTATATTCAGATTGTAGTCAGACGTATAGCCTAATTGGAATAATGTTTCTCTCTTATGTAAACTCTTCCAATTCAGAACAATTTTCCATTCTGTGAAAAAAACAAGTCTCTGTCTCATGCAGAATACTGCTTCTTACATGGGAATAAAAGACAGGGTCAAGGGCTGGATTTGTCATTCTCCTCTTTAAGAAGCCGGTGTCACCGTCCTTACCTGAGGGCATCCACGGATCCGATGAAGACTTCTCTCTGGTATTGGCCTGCTCCCAGTCAAGGTCATCGTCTCTGCCTTGGCTGTAGCCACACGCCGCCAGCGGCTTCTCAAAGTTACAATCGCCTGTGAAAAGAGGAAGAAATTCATATGGTTATACAGTTTTTTTTTACCCCCATTAACTTGCTGTTCAAATGAATGAACATATAAATTAAATTCTCATCTTTTTTTTCACCCAGCGGTATTCATAATGCAATATGCCAGACAATGAGATGCATTTAAGTGAGACAGAGTGAAGGATTACTGTAGTAGGCGAGGCACAACATACATTACCGTCATTAGCAATATGGCAGTCCAATTCCACAATGACAAGTATGAAGTGTCCAAACTCTATCATCGTTAAGCGTTATGTTCCAAAACTGCACCACCATCGGGGATAAATTGATTTATTTTCCACACCGGCCGCAGAACTTTGCTGTTCATGCGCCCTCCACTCCACAGAGCCACTCTAATCCTTTTTACAAGCTGCTTGCAAAATGACAGCAAGCAACCATTAGGGCCAGGCTTCAACCAGGCTCGGCGTGTGATCGATTAATACAAATACTCCTTTATTCCTCGCACCTTAAAGGCCACACAGAGAATGGGAGTTGAGCTTTTTTTCTCCCCCCAAAGTGCTTTTCAATCCACTCATAAATCTACAACAAAAAAAGAATGCACGTCAGAATATGTGGCTGGAAAGGATTTCATATTGAGGTGAAACATTTGATGGTTTTTACACAGTGGGAGGTTGTTGTCAGATGACTCTGAGCAGAATTGGACTAAATTATATTATGCTGCATCGGATACATGACTGTATTGGTTCTTCTTGTGGATAACCGATGCGCTGTATGTTATCTCGCTTCTTGCCAGCATCCAAATGTTATATCTGAAAATATTTGCTTGCACATTTGCTAATAAGTTTCTAAACACAGATGACATACAAATTGCGTTGCCTCTGGGAATGTCCTTTGAGCCGGAATCCATGCCGGGCCAAAACCAATATCTCATCTCTTACAAGCTCCCTCTGACATTCTGCTGCATAAAGGCTACGAGCTGGGGTTTTGTTCTCCCATTTATCTCTCTGGTGACATTTACAGTACACGTGCAAATGAGTGGCCAAACGAGGAGAACACGGGATAATTAATATCCAGCTCCATAGGGCAGCCGCTAATGATATATTTGCAGCTTCGTCTTGTTTTTCGAGGGGGCGGACATGGGAAAAGACGAGCGATTTCCAAAGCAACGCAGGTAAAAAGGTTGAGGGATTGTTGAGAGCTCGTCTTGCCTCCTACAGCCAGTTAACACATCACCAAAGCAACCTGTTAGGAGGGGAAGCTAGTTACCAGGACCTGTGTGTGGGCTCGGTTTCCTGCTGTGTGAAGCAGCAGAGAGAAGCTAACAAGTGGAAGTGGACGAAGTCAAAGAAGTACAAAGACAGATAGTATTCTCAGGCGTTAACACGGCAAGTTGGAGTACAGCTACTACTACATACTATTATACTTAAACAACCATTTAAATGCAGGGAATTTAACTTGTATCAGAATATTTGTGGTATTGGTATGTTTACTCTTTTTTTTTATTCATAAAATGTTTATCTCCACATGTTTCCCTTCACATTAGTTTGTCCCTCTGAGCTATTATGCTAAGCTCATTAGCATTTAGTTCATTTCTTTAACAGCTGCTAAGTGCCGTTTTATAATTGGGTGCGAGTTAGTTTGTTATTCTGTGGAGGCAGTTATGCGA
This sequence comes from Eutrigla gurnardus, assembly GCF_963514095.1. Classification (NCBI taxonomy): domain Eukaryota; kingdom Metazoa; phylum Chordata; class Actinopteri; order Perciformes; family Triglidae; genus Eutrigla; species Eutrigla gurnardus. Next base: position 21,582,480 of record NC_139918.1, read on the forward strand.
AGGATCCACACGCAGCTGCATAGCACATCGCCTGTTCAACCTGCAATGTTTGTTGTTGATTAAATGTTAAGGAACAGCAACAGGTGGCGAAAAAAATGTATTCCCACGACTACCTTAGAATCTGAGTGGGGAAATCTGAATGAGACATCCTCATTAATCTCCATCAACATGGCTCTTAACCCCCGACGGTTCGGTTGGAGCTGTTCTGCGGCCATCGCTAGTAAATTTATGTTCTACCCTTAATACTGAGAAGGCGGTGCTGAAAAAGAGCGTGCACTTCACGCTTTCTCTCTAAATAAATACAAATGTATGTGTTGCCACACTTGGAGAACATTAACATGAGTCTTTGGCTGCAGCGTCACATGGACTGGCTCCATTCCATCAATATTTTGACTCAATAGTTCCAAGGCGCTTTGCCCCACGCCGCCCACCTTCCTTCTTCGCAGCGTGGCAGAGCTCAAACAAAACCCAAAGAGGTGACTTTTATTGGCGTTTGATATTCAAATCGATGGCATTGGCGAGGAGCAAAATTATATTTTCAGCCAGTCGGAGGGAGGATTTTGAATGCTGAGGGCAAAAAAAAAGAAAAAAAAAAACCTTCAAAAAGAATATGCACTAAGCAGAGCCCAGTCCTCGTTTAATTATTTTTTAATGTCAACCCGGCGTTTAATAATAAATCAGGAAAATGAGAGGGTTGAGCTTTTCGGTTTGAAATTTCATCTTCATCCCTTCAAAGATATCATCAACAGATCTGGTAATGATTCTCTGGCTGCTCAGTTATACATAGGAGGTTAACAAAACAAGTCGCTTTCATCACCGATGTGTGATTCCTCTGCTCACCTGTAGTTCAACCTGCAGCTACAACGGGGCTTTTTTTAGCCGTAAAATACCAGAAGATGAAGACACAATCACAATTAAGAGACTTTACTTTAATTACAAATGCCATCCTAAAAGAGAACATGGCTCTTAGAAACTAAATTGCACAGTATCGTCTCTTGGTAACTACGGTTTCTTATCGATTCTATATGGATCTGGTATTAGAAAACAGTGGGTGGAAAAAAACAAAAACATATTGATTCATTCAATCATTCATTGATTTGGCCAAACTACTTTGACCATTAAGATGGGGTAACAGGGTGCGAGCGAGCAATAAATCAATTTGCATTGCTTTGTTACACACGGCTCTTGGTATCAGAATTCAGTATTGGGAAGTTCGCCGATATCGCCTGCAACTTGTTATCGATCTGTTGTAGAACAAAAACATTAAAGCATCTTGTTTATTACATGTTGCATAAGCTTGGTTAAAAGGTGCGACTCCACCACTGTGGGCGACCAGTAGTCCAAAACAAACCGATCACATGTTGCTTGGCGTCAATACCGACTGCTGCTTCTGAGCCGAGGGGCCGCACGGACGCATGCAGAGGAACGCATCAATCAATGGCATCACGGTCGTCCTCCTCTCTGTAGGTGGTTTATATCGCTGCCAGTGTGTGGCACAACCCCCATATAATCAGCCTAGACAGCTGCTGAAATAGATATCCCCGACGAGAGGCTGCCAACCCTCTGAAGGAGATTTAACTTTCAATACGAGCTTCTATTTGGTGTGGGTAGTCTGGGACTACAGATGAATGTGCTCCACCCTGTCAACATTCCCCCCCTTTCAAGAGAAGCAGGCAGCTTGAAGCTAAAAAAGGTGGCCCCAGATATGTCATGAAACAATTTATTCCTGAGCGAGAACACACAATAGTCTTTATATTCTCACGCAGAGTGCATTTCAAAGAAATCTATCCATCTTTTCCTGGACTGAGCCAGAGGCCAGAATCAATACCTCAACCCCTCAATGCTGGAGCCAATTTCTCCTAAAGATTTTCAAGTCAGACTTAAAAGGCCTTTTGTTATTGTACCTGTAACAAAAGTAAACTTTAAGCATTAAAAGCCGCATGCACGTCTGCCGTGCGTGTCAGAGTTGGGTATGGTGACGAAGTGCTATTCACGCCGTCCTCGCTCTGAATGCCAGTGAATGAGTGCAGGAAGGAGAGCGAGGGTGGTAATGGAATATTGGAAAAAAAAAGCACATCTGTGGTCAGGTATAAAAATAGAAAAAAATAAGTTTTTTTTTTTTTTTTTACACGTTCGGAGTGGAGCACCTTTGAGACGTTGTAGCTGACATTGTTCTGTTCTGCAGCATTTGTGTTTTGTTTGCTTGATTACAATCGTGAACAATCTTCTGAAGCGCTTTTGTAGATTCTTGCTTTGCTAATTATGGTGTCGCCTAGGTTTCTCAGAAAAAATTGCAAATCCACGAATGCTAATCAGATGCAAACAGCTGTTTCTGGTTCTTGCCTTAGTGAGTTATTTTGCTACAACTTAAAAAAAAAATTGGAAACCTTTACATTTTTTTTAACAAAAATCTTTGATTTCAATGATAAGCAAGCTATTTAGCTTAGCTTAGCACAAAAGCTGAAAAAAGTGGGGTTGTACAGCTGGTGGTTTCCACCTACCAGCACCCTTTAACTTTACTATTTGATACATTTTATCTTGTTTATTAAATTCCTTAAAAATAATCAACTGCGGGGGCGGCCGGTGGCGCAGTGGTTAGGGCAGCCACCCCATGTACAGAGGCTCAACGTCCTCGACGCGGTGGTCCCGGGTTCGACTCCCGGCCCGGGATCAGTTTCCCACATGTCTCCCTCTCTCTCTCCCTGTTTCCACACTGTCTGAATAAAAAATAATGAAAAGGCTTGAATGGCGCTCTAGCCGAAATAATAATCTTTAAATAATAATCAACTGCAAAAAGGAAAAGTTGTGGTTTTATCGGTTATTGTGTATCGGACTATTTCTAACACACTACGGAGTGACTTCCCAGAGTCATCACAGAGAGGTTGCCAGGCAACCCACAGACTCCAGGAAGTCCCTGATATCTGTCAGCAAGACAACCGATAAAGTCGGTTGCCAAACAGGCTGCACATGAACTCTGACTTTACAGGTACTAAATATGGTTGCCACCTGCATGATAATTACTACCATCTACATAATCAGTGGTCATTTTCTACTGTTCTAACAGTTCTACCATTAGTGGTATTAGTGGTGTGTGTTGTAGCTCAGATAGAATATCCTCCCAGTGAGGAAACTGTGCCCTTTCCCAGCATCGCCACCGCTTCGGTCCCAGTGCAGATATCATTGCCGCAAGATCTCCTTAGCCCCTCTGCCAATTCTGCAATTACCAGCTTTCCAACCTGTTCTGTCTGGCGAGGAAATCGCAGGTCTGCTCTTTGCCCCAATCTGCCTCAGTGTCTGCACTTGTTTTAACAAACATCTTGTCTGCTGGTGTCCCCACAGACTGAAACCACAAGGCAATCTTGGGTAATTTAAAACCAATGTCGACTATCTCCCTCCACCACCGCCAGTTTAGAGCTTCAGAATCCTGCAGCTAAGCCCCTTAGGGACTGATAGGTCTTTTCACTCTGGCCCTATTTCACTTATCTATTGGCAGCTCCTGCCAAGTCCTATCTTTGCACTGAATTGCATGTATATATACTATCTGTTTGGGGACTTTGAACTGAGGGAAGGGATTTAGGCAATCAATCTCAATATCATTATCAATCACGTCTCGCTGTTCGCCACATTGATCTGTGGGGGGAAATAAAGAAGTTGGAGTGGAGATTTCCACTGATAATCTGCCCAGCCGAGCCGTGCACTTGTCAGCAATGTTTTTGCAAAACAAAACCGACAATCTAGTGTGATGGAGCGGAATCAGGGCGTAAAGAAAACATTGTGTTTGTTTATTTAAATTTGTATAAAATGATGAGGATTTTGAAAGAATTGTGCAAGAATTCATTATAAAAAAATATTTTGAAAAAAGCCCGTTGGCACTATGTGCAGCTCAAAACCATCTCGTTAGAAAAATCTCTTTGCCTTTGCAGAGCTTTTTTTTTTTTTGTCTTGTCTTGTCAACCAAATATCAACTTGATGAATGTGCTTTACATCAGGAGTAAAACATAGTTCCTGATCAAATCCATCCTTGCACACGGTTAGATGTACATCGAAGATGACAGGCAGCTTTCTCCTTAGATATGCTAAATTTTGACAGATGATTTTCGAAGCTGCGCATGCCAGCGCGGGGCTTGACGTTCCCTTCCACGCTGCCTGTCAAGAACTTCCAGTAAATGACTTCAAATCCATCTCCATTCTGTGTAACCTGTCAGGCACCAATTAAGACAAATATGGAATCTTACTCCAAGACACGAAAGATCCTTATTGTCATTTTCCTCTGAGCAATAAAAAAGGAGGACTTCAGGTCCGTCTACGCAGAAGTATCCTGTAGTGATAAACATATGTAAATTGGTCTCTTTTGGGGGTCCGTTTTGAATCACAGCATGCCAGAACTTTTCAAGGATGTTGAGGTCAATTAATATAGTTCAGAAGCTCGTTTACATTCAAAAGCAGGAGAGCTCCCAAATGTTGAGTATCAGATTTAGTCAATTTCCCAGGGAAAAAAAAGAGAAATGCCCCGCTGTGCTCGGTCTTTAAATTTGAAGAGAGGTGGCTTAGGTGCATTCTGACTTGACAGCAACAAGCCTGGTTAACAACAGCGGCTGCTCCTTTTGTTCCCAGCATCCTCATTCTTGTCTCTATCCACGGAGAGAGCTACAGCCTGTCTGTCTCGATGCCGCCGCCGAGAGAGAAAATAGGGCTGATTCCTCTTCAGCTTAATGCCTGTTGATACACTAAATGTCAGAGCAAAATAGGCTTGTTTGGCTTCCCACTTAACATGCCCCCTCCGATGATGTGGTGACTGAGCATAAAAGGTGCTCCATTAAAAAAAATCACTGTTTATGTGATGCACGAGTTAAAACTGCAGTTAGGAGAAGACACATCAGTGAGGTGAGGAAACCTGATAAAGTAAATGCTCAGTTTAGCTTTTCAAATATCCTAAATTAGAAAAACAACAAACATTCCGCCGTGTCTGAATGCCCTACTATTGTTGATGCGCAGACTGTGCTGCAGAATCAACTCGTGAAGATGGCTTAAAGTGGAATTAACCCACTGCATTGATTCACGGCACCGTGGTAGCTCGATACTATGAGGGCTGGAAATTAAAACTTCCTCTGGCACGGCTTTTGCATTTGATCCAGATGTGATGGGCCACTGGCCTGAGCCTCGATCAATGAGAGACGGTATAACGGAGGAGAAAGCTCCCCGGTTTCCGGTGGAAAATAGATCCACACCTGGACAGGGAGCCCTCAGAAAAAAGGAAGGAGGAATAAGAGCCCAGCCTGTGCTCAATGCTTAAAACCCCACAGGCTCACTTCGATAGAAAACAACATCCCCATCTCACAGCGGATGACCCTTCAGACTGAACCCCTTCAATCCTCCCAAAACCAGCTAAGTCAGCAAACCTTTGAATTCTGCCAGAGCGTAACAAAAAAGGAATGAAATGCTAATGTCAGTATCAGGACACCCCCCCCCCCCACCCCCCCCCTGTTCTCCCAGAGTTTCCCAGAGTCTAATTTGTCAAACATGCAAGTAACAATGCCAGAAATTAGCCCAAAGGGAGGTTTCCTCCAGAGGAGAGAATGATTATGTTTGATCATGGAATAAACAAGAACATTAACATGCTTTGTTGGTTTTCCAGAACTGGAACAAATGCTTGCTTTTTATGTGTGGGGGAGGGAATAATTCAAGGTTGAATGTCAGAGAATTAGGAAATCGCTAAAGCTAATTAGAAAACGTAGAAGAACAGAAGAAAGGTTGAGTCAATCCCTCTTGAGAAGGAGAGAAAAATCTAGGCCACAAGGCAGAGCTCGGGCGTTCAGGCAGAATTATCAGCTTGATGAAATATCATTACTATGCTTTCGTGTCGTGACATATCATCAATCACATATGGGGTGCGTTTAGTGCCCTGCCGTAAACAGCCGTGTCGAGCTCAGAAGGTCCGAGCGATGCGTGGGCCGACAGTGCACAGGTGGAAGGGGGATCCCGGTCCAGGGGAAAGGTTACAGCGGGGAATCTGAATGCTACCTTGACAGGTGTGGTTGAAGAGATTATAATCCTAGTGGGAGCTTTGTCAAAGTGCCACACTTCAAACACATTCAGACCCTTTGTTTCTTTACCGAAGCCCAATAAAATCAGCTACCTAGAAAAAAACCACGTTGGCCAGGCGTAATCCTCCTGAGCCAGGGTGGGGGCGGCTACATGGAAGGCATGAGGCGTTGAGTCCCCCCTTTTCAAATCTACTGCGTGTGCTGAGGTCTTGTTGTGCTTGGCAACAGGAAAATCTGCAGTCTGGTCAGTAACAATCTCAAAAGAAGTGGGAGGAATCTTGGCTAACATTTACATTTTGCCCTTAACACATCGGGGGCGTTTGGGTCTTTTTTATTTTGCAATTAATTTGCATGTGAATTTATTTTTTCAAATTCTTATTTCTGTCATTAGTGCTTGTTACGGGGTGAAAAAGCTTCAGCACTGCAAATAAAAGGCATCAACCAATCAAGCTGTGCGGAACATTTTCAATACACTATTCAATATGTAGTCTTCAGTGAACAACACTGAGGCTTAATAGTCCAAACCAAGATGGGAAACTTTGGCTACTCTCTATAACCTTGACAAAGCCCACCACATCCACACCTTCTGTTCCTACCTTTCACAATAAAAGTCAAAGACCTGCACGATACACTGCTTAACAGTTTTTAAGCTCTACGGGAGTTCAAATTAACTCAGAGCTAAAGGAAAACTCAATAAAACAGCTTACAGTAGCTTAACTAAAACTGTATAAGTATTTACTTCAGACTCTGCTCTGGGTCAGTGGGAAAGGGCTGTTTGGTCCTCTGTCTGGCTGAATCAATTCAATCCTTTTTTGAAAAAGGGAATAGATTCAATACAAAATATTAAGTATTTTGCATTATTGGGTTATTCATCATGTCGCCAGTGTGGAAAGGCCTTGACTGTCTAACTGAAGCACCTGTTTAACTGCAGCACCTTACGGCCACGATATTTTAAGTGAATGTAAGATAATTATACGAATTTAGATCACCAACAGCATTCGCCAATCGACATTTCTCTCCTTTATAAAGAATCAGCCACATGATTTTATCTGTAATCTCAATCCATTTATGCAACTGGTTATTCAGTCCACTTCCACTGTGTCAACATGCTGCCCAGTTGATTGGTCATCAGTCTGTTTCGGAAGCACCAGCTGATTTTCATTACAGTCTGATTGTTATTAATTATTATAGAATATTTTATAAGTTATATATACACATTGCGAGGTGGTATTGTTTTCTTATCATTGCACTGTGGATTTTGCTTGACCATACAAGGACATACGATGATTAGTGACTTTTCAAAGTCTTATTTCTGTCCCCCTCTGCTTCATTGCTAAAAATGTGGTTGAGAATACCACCCTCGTATCATATTATGGTGCTAGCAATCGGTTGGTTTAGCTTATAAACTTTCTAAAATATGAGATGCAGAAAGAAGTTTGTGGGAAATGGTTTACTCCACAAGCCATGGTGGCTTTCCAGCCTATTAATCTCTATTTAAAAAAAAAGAATTAAATATAATCATTTTGATTAGATGAGGCATTTGGCATCTTGTATGACATCAGTGTATGAATGCATGATTAATGTTGACATGTCATGTAAAGAGCTTTGAGGGGACGGAAGACTTTAAAATATAATATGAAGGCGAGTCTATTCATCTTATATGTGTTTTCTTTTAAAATGAACACATGAGGTGGTTACGACTGTGCAGCTAACCCACTTTTAATATGATAATGCGTGTGCAGGTCACCCGAGTGAGTGACAGAATAACATGAGACAAATGAGACTTTTCAACTGGTTTGTTATCAGTTCTGACAGTGAAGTGGTATTAATAAGTCAAGGAAACAAAGGAATTCCCTCAGTCTCATTAATATTATTAATTTTTAAATCCAATTATTGTAGGACTGCTCGTGACCTATTTCCTGATTTAAGTGTCCTATCAAAACCTAACACATCACAGAAAGTAGACGGTTCTCGGGCTCCTTTGGGAGACTTTGGTCCTCCAATCCTGGCCTTTCGTCGTGTCCCCTGACGGAGAATATTACGATCACGCTGCTATACCATCCAGATGAATCATCGCTGATAATAGTGCCGAGCACAGAAATGGCGCCACGTGTTTTTTAATTTATTATTATTAACAGTGTGACCAACGTCTGTACAAAGCCGCTTTGCAAGCACATTCTAGCTGCAAACACCTAATCTATATCTATAAACAGTATTTATTTTTAAGTTATTTCCATTAGCTAATATTTGGATACTCGTTAAAGTTAACATAACTAATTAATTAAATAAAGTGCATTAAAAAAGCGTAGTCTGACTAAAAAGGGATCGTTTCTATTTTTATATCGTCCAATCAAGAATACTCGATATCAACAAGGAACAGGGGGGGTATGGCATAGCTCGGCATCTAAAGGAGCTTTGAAATAAAAAAAACTTTAAGCAATTTATAAAAGAGTGTGAACATTTCATTTAAAATGCGGCGCGTCAGATCCGTGGACAAGATACAGAGCAAAGTAGTTCAAAGATTTAAAATACGCTCATCACTTGTGCTGATTAACGGCAGTGCCTCAGCGGGGTGGACACGCTGCTCCACCACCAACTCTCTGCTGTGCCTCTCTAAACGCACAGTAGGGGTGCAGATTCTGGAGACGGTTTCTATAAAGATCTGTGGAAGTGGGCGTGGCTGGCATTCAGCTGAAGGAAAGAGAGGTGTGGCGGCGGTGCCAGGTGAGCTGATCAACAGAGCCAACACACACACACGCGCACTTTGTGTTAAAAGTGTGATCAGTTATGAATAAACGTGTTTTAAAGCCTGAAAAAAAAAATCAATAATCGATCACTCCTTCAATCGTCGATATAAGATTGCATTTTTAATTCTTAACTGTGATGCCTTGAGTACTATAATCACTAAAAGTGCATCCCTGCTGGCCCATACACACATTTATTAAACCAGCATCAAAGAATTGATGAAAAGGGAAAATATTGTGCGTACCCTGAAAGAGTAATGACATTCAAGTTTGAATTCACTGAGCAATGTGAAAACCGATAACAGAAGCTTAAACTCTTTTCTAAAAGAGTAACAGTCAAGAAACAAAAATACTTCAAAATAGACTGCAATGTGTGCTTTCTTCTCCCGGGGCTTGGTCATCGCACATGCTGCTGCATTTTGAATGCCGTTTATCACGAGCCTTCTCCGGTAGATGACAAGAAAAGGGTCCGTCTGTGACAAAAAGCACCGTGGAACTCAATAGACATATTTCTGTGACATTTACATTTTTTCTCAAACTCAATGTGGCGCGGTAAACAAAGTTCCTAGTCAACAAAACACTCTCTGTGAATAAATACAGTGCAGGAGTCCATATCCATAATTACATGCTGCGTATAGTTGAGCTTGAACACCTCTGCAGTCGGACCAACTGTAGCCCTGAATAAAAAGTGCCGAAATGAAATGTCACTTATGAAATCTAGTGAATGCGTTGATTTAAGGGGAACTTTTGTGAAAAAAAAACAAAAGTTTTATTTGCAGCACCTCCAGGCCAGTCATTTCCGAAAAACAGTGACATCTGTCAATCCATCTAACTGATCCCTCAGGCATTTCTAAAAAAAAAAAGTGTCATCACGTGGATGACCACCAAAGGTCACGATAGTCTCAATACTCTTTCGCTACAGAGTCTCATCCAGTCAAATGTCACTTGGAGCCGTCTGCCTTGCTTGACCAGCCCACGGGCCTTTCAGCCTATATTGGTTTGGCCAGAAGAGCTGAATCAATCATAAAGGAAGGAGAGCTGCCAAAGCCTTCTTTCACACCCCGACACGGCCGAACTCACTGCCGTGTTTAGGCCGCTGTGACACGGTCTCACAGATGTCACAGATATCAACAGGGACAGCATGCAAACGCTGCGGGGCCAGTGGCTGTCAGGAATACGACCACGAGAAGAAGAAGTGATCAAACATTTAAATGACACTTGAACCAAAAGAAACTATTTTGACTGGGAAATACCACTAGAGAAGTTTCATTTTATGGGAAATCAGCATCTTTATATGAAGGGTTCCAACGCCAGGTTCAGTCAAGTTTACATCAAATTCTGCTAATGCAGAAATGTGATCAACAAATTGAACTAAGCCACAAAACGTACAAAAGTACCTCCAGGCAATGTGATAGCAGCGAGACAGAAAAGAAAGGGGGGGGGGGGGGGGGGGGGGCTGCTGCTGCAGAATCGACCACAACCACGGGGCATCGTCCTCAATACCATCAAACACAAAACGGGCCTCAAAGAAACACATCATTTTTCTCACTTCTAAAAGGAATGTGAACATACCAGACAGACAGACACATAGATATGAATGTAAATAGATTGACTGATGGATAAATTGAGACAGGTGACAAATAAAAGGGAAAAACCATGATAAATGGATGGAAAAGCTGCCATGTGGTGATTTGAGGGTTTTTGGAACTTTGGTTCAGGTAAACAACTATTTGCTTAAGATATAGTGGAGTAATGTCTACCTTGTTTATGTTGTTTGTACTATATTGTGTATTGCTTTTTATTGACATAGCCGTGGTCATGATCACATGGCGTGAGCAAAGAGAGAATGAAGGAAGACTCTAGGCTTTGGCCGGTTCAAACATTTTCAAACCAGCCTGATACTAAGCTAAAGACCGGACCGAACCGGTTATACTGAGCTGATGTTTTTCATTTTCCAGAACGTGTCATAAAGGACGAATGCCGGTTCAACCGGTTTGCATAAATCAAACCCAGTTTAGCCCCGTACACCGAACCGAACCGGTGAATCGGCCCAACCCTGGAAGACTCACATTCATATATTTCTATAAACATAGCTGGGAGGAAATTTTTAACTGTTGTTTTGATTCTTTAGATGGAGACTGGAAGAAATCCAGGAATTTTTTTTTTTTTTCCTCCCCCACTTGTGACAACAGAAACACAGCTTGCTAGTTAACCTGGCGTAGCCCTCTTCCATATGGCAAGATGAATGTGAGAGAACTCCCAGTGATAACAGAAGATATGCCTCGTCCGAGTGGACTTAACTCCAACATCCAGGTGTTTAAGTGAAAAACCAACAAGGAATCTTACACCATGCCCATGTGTAGTTCTGACCTGACTACAAGAGGGGGGGGGGGGGGGGCACTGCTGGCTGCAAGCACTTGAATTTGCATCTCCAGCAATTAAAAATGCACTTATTCCAAATACAAACATGGACTCTGTGAAGCGCAAACACCGGAAACTTTTAACTAACACTCTGTGGGATAAACCATATGCATGCGCAAACAAACAATGCACAAAACTCACAAACGCATCCAACAGATTGAGAGTTGGCAAACTTCCCACAGCTTCCACATGACAAATCGGAATATGATGATAACTGGCACCTGGGAAGCATTTGCTCCTTACAAAAAAAAAAAAGGGAAAATATGAACATTCAGCATGTATTTCAAAAGGAGATGCGCGCATAAAGGTATTATCCATCTCACGCATAAAATTAACAAGCTGTGCCTCATTTTGACATTCACAAGCTTTCATTTTGTAATGATTAAGGTGAGAAGTTGCGAAGTCAGCGTTAAATTAAGTACCGGATCATTTTTTTGGGGGTGGCTTGTGCCTCCGGCTTCAGCTCTTAATGAATTAGATGTGTGAAACTTTTTCCGAGGGAGGCGTCTTCCATTTCACACACACATTTCATTAACCTGCAGTTCATTCATTATTGCTGTGGATGTGGAGGGAAAGTACCATCCCCAGATATATAATTGTGTTATTGGGGTTGTAGGGCTGCCTCCTAATTACTGGCGGAGAACACAACACAGGCACGTCAGTCTGATGGATCAGATCACAATGGCTTGTGACAAGAGCTGTCCTCCCTGGAGTTTCAGGAGGAGACGTGATAGCACAGCAATTCATGACTCATAACGGAATCGCATCATCTCCGTAGCACGGGAGATGACACAGGGACACTGAAATAAGTCGACAAGTCTCCTACCACTTGGCGGAGAGAGAGCAAATCTCACAGCGAGCAACTAAAATGGGAGGAATGTTTTACGAGAAGTCAAAATTTAGAATTGTTTAAAATCACCGTATTCCCGCAATCCACAGCAATTTGTTAATGCGATGTGGCTGCTGCAATGTAGCGGTCGTGTTAACGCACAGGGAGCGACCTGGCTGTGGGCCACAGAGCCGTTAAGGTCTAATTTGAGTTAAGCTGTTTACAGGAGCCTTTGATAGACCTGAAACTGGGTCTCCCCTCATTGCCAGAATAAAAACAAAAAGGGTAGAGTCAAGTTGGTTTGCTTTATATAACCTAAAATCAAAAGTTGGTCTCAAAAAGTAACACCCTCTATACGTGCCTTTGATTCAAATAAAGAAATCATCACAAAATAACTTTAAACAGGGAAAGGGTGGGACAAAAAGTGTCAAACCCAGAAGGCTGGATCAAAGCGGAGATGTCAAGTAACTACCCGGTAACACCAACAGCTAATAGGCGTACTATAGTGTTGCCAGATCCAGCTGGTTTGCACCCGATTGGGCTTCTTTTGATTAAGTTTGGCTGTGAAAACGAGTGTTGAGCTGGTGGATGAAATGTGGGTTGCTTTTGTCAACATTCAGCGGGGCTTTGAAAATAGTGTGAAAAAATTATGACTAAACAAGCTATCGCACAAAATTCAGTAAAGTTTGTTGTGTCCACTCGCTCATATTATTAAGATAATTTTATTGAATAGGGCAGTTTGTGATTGGACTGGAAACTATCACCTTATCTGGCAACAACGGGTTCCATTCACCAATGACTTTCTATGTTTTTTTCTGAAATTTGCTCATAAAATAAGTTTCTAAGATAAGTCTAAGTCTGTTCTTAAACCGCAGAAACATTCCATTTTAGCCTTTGCTGTTGAGGTACACTATTCTCCCACAATGCAATGCACAAAGGAGATCAAGAAGCAGGTCACATTTGAAGACACTAAAATGCATTGTGGGTGGTGGTGGAAAAAAACAAAACAAAGTATTAAATCTGAGGAAAAACATGCTGATGTCTGTTATTTGATCCTCATCCAACATCACACGTACCGTATAATTTCCCGTTTCCTTTTAAAAAGGTAAAGTATGTTCATATTTTTGTATGTAACTGCTAAAAGAGTATACCATTGCAATCAGTATTGATGTTTAATACCTCAAAACACAAAAAGGTTGATCAACACAGTCAGCAGGATTCATCCTCGGGGGACCATGAATCACACAGTTAAAGTGATGGAAGGACTAACTAACACACTGATATTGCTTTTCACAGAGCCATGCTACTAGCTTGGATGATAATAAATATAGAAAAAGTATAAAAATGCCTCCTTGCCCATTAAACTGCTTTTAATATAAAAGGGAAAAGAGCATGTCATTGGCGAATACTTTTCTCTTTGTTCCTTATTCTGACCAATTGCCGGAGCCAAATAAGCCAGATTACCCAAGTAACTCGGCTCTCTGCATGTAAAAGTCGTCTCCGACGGCTTACAGAGGATTGTGCAGCCTGCTGACACACCTGTTACAGCGCAAAGAGAGAATGCAAGGCACTTACACAACAAGCTGCATTTCTAATTTCTAACAACTTCATGTTGGGGGACCAACTGGCAGGTCATGCTATATATGTGGAAAATAATCCAATTTCTTCAAACAGCAAAGTATGAATAAGAGTCTTTAAATTGGTATTAGGGGGTGCCGGGACGCAGCTGCACCGGGTAGGAATCCAAACGGGGGTCCTTTCTGCATTGTCATCCCCTCTCTCTCCCCCTCTCTCTGAAAGAAAATGCAAATATGGCCCACTAAAATTAACTTAAATACAAATTTGGTTTCAGTTCTTTCCAGCCAATATGTGTAAAATCCAAAGAAAAGGGCATCCCACAAGTTAGAGGGAGCTGAGACTCTGTCTGTCACCTGGCCTCCCTTATCTTCTGGCCACCACAATGTCTGACTCATTGCAGCTCTGAAAAACTCCACATTTGGAGCTCATGAAAAGTGCTTTTGGACGAGACAGACACAGCAGCGTATTTCCTCACAATCAAAGATTTACAAAGGAAGAAAAGGAGAGCACAGACGCTTGAGAGTTATCCTCATGAATATCTGGCAGGGTTTTTGTTTTTTTTATCCTCCTGTCGACAGTTTGTCTGATTCCTATAAACTCCATCCTTCACTGTCAGTGTTTGTCTTTCACCGAATTGGCTGCGGATATCTTCTCCACTCATTGACCTTGAGAAACAAACTTATAGTTTTTAAGTGTTTGCAAATGTAAAAAGGGAGCAAAGCACTCAACTTCAGGAATCGGGCTTCTTCGGACAAATAAATAGGTAACAAAAAACAAAAGATGTACAATCTTGTCTATGTTTCGCTAAAAACAACTAAAAAACTCTGCAAAGCTCACCAGCCCAGGAGATTGTGGTGTCGAGGAGCCAGGTTAGACTAGTTTATTTTCTCCCTGCCATTTTTATCTCTCTGTTCACATGCTGTTCAGTGTCCATTTATCCGTGGTGAGGGCTCCTCCTTGGCAGGAACGATCACTTTCAACAACAGGCCCTGCGAATCAGAGCGACGTGTCACATCGTTCCAGTGACAACTAACGACTACCAATGTATCTGGGCAGGCTGCCAGTGTGCTGGGCTAGGAACAGCCGGGGGAGGGGATGGGGGAGATGGTGGGGGGGGGGGGCTGTGGAGTCCAAGGAGACAAGAGTTTTATCTCACATGTGGCAGCATTAAAACCTCACATCACATCCCTTTTCCGTCAACAAAGTTCCTCACATATCATCTGTCGAGAGATTAAATCAATCTGCTTTGAGAGGCTGACTCCGATACTGTATGTCTGGAGGCCGACTGAGACAGGAGTCAGAGTCCAATAACGGCGGCTGAGAGGGGGGGGGCAGCGGAGACATGGGGGTCATCTGATTCATCCAACAGTCAAGCCTTCTCTTGCTCCACTCCCTTCTGCTCATTTCTATTCCCAAGGTCAGGAGGGTCGCCAAAACTTTACTTTCCGTATTTTTTTTTTGTTGGCACTGTGATTGAGAGAAAAACACACTATCCCCATAAATAAACACTAATTGGTGGCTAATTCTCTTAGTTCTTGCCTGGTTGATTCATTGCCTCTGGGCGAGTATGAATTATTCATCCGAGTGGCAAAACAGCTTTATGTAGAAACCTACAAGGCACCGCATTCATTATGTTATCATGCCGAGTAATTCCAGGCACTGACGGCTGGTATTAGAATAATATGCATATTAGGTATTCCTTTTTTTTTTTCCTGAGGCATTGGCAGGCAGTAGTAGTGCTTCCGTTGGCAGGGACTGAGAGGGATGCAACACCCCTCATGGCTGACAAAACCCCCTTGTTTTGACAGAGGATTGAGCGAGGAAGGGGGGGGGGTAACGAGTGTTTCGGCTCTGCCCTCGCCGAGAGAGGATTAAGCCGTGTGGCCGCGCTGCCGGGTGGCGCCGGGAGTCGGTGGGCTATGTTATCATGTCAAATCCTCCCTCCCGTGGCACCGCAGATCTGCGCTTGGCCCTGTGACTCCATAAGAAGCACCTGGCCTGGCCGCGGGGAGCTCATCAGGCTCACCACGCTCCCTCGGGAACGAGGCTGCATCAAACTTTCCGCAGCATCCAAAGTCTGGCTGCTCCTGCAGAGGAAGGACAACTCAAAGGCATATATACTGTGAGGCGACATGTTTCTTGTTTGTGCTCAGGAATAAGCTTTCCTTTCCCCCGCCACCGCATCTAAGACCCCGGTGTTTTTTTTTTTTCTGTGCACAGAAGAGAGACAGCGGCGGCAGCAGAGTGGGGGCGATGAGTCGGACGGGAGATGGCAAAACGGAAATGTCAGTTCAGAGTAGGGTGAGACTGTTAAATGGCAGCAAGCGCCTGGCTGAGGTATCCGTCCTCCCAAGTGTTCCCTGTCTCCGCAGATCTGTCTCTGTGCCGGAGATACCTCGCCTCCGGAAGGCCACGCGGTGGCCTCAGGCTGTGGCGGCATTAGTGTGAGGAGAGCGTGCGGGGTGGGGCGGGTGGTCCACAGCTGGTTTTCCCCCACCATGTTGATATCACAGGCAGGACAAGGAGCTCCACAGTAATCATGTATTGATTTGCAGGTTAAACCGTCTATGAGTGGAGCTTAAAACTGTTTCTCCACACGATGTTGGGACTTGGTTCACATTTAAATGTGTTTCCAACAATGAGCTTCTAAAAAAAACCTTCACTTTTCAACCGAATTTCGCAACCGGTTCACTTTTCAACTTGATTTTGACCAACTCATCTTTCAAGCGACATTTTCCTGTATCGAAATCATGTCTCATATGTCGAAAATGTTCAAAATTGGGATTTTTGAAATATAGAAATCAATTAACCTTGCAACATGGCCAAATGAAAATTCTGTGGTGATATAGGTAATTTCATATCACATAGACTCATATAATGATAACAACAATACATCACAATATAGCATGCTTTCTGGTAATTCAAAAAATACATTTCACTATTTTAGTATAGAGGTTAAAAGGATATAGAGGACATTACTCTACAGTTCTCTCCCTCAGTCCAAGCAGTATGAGGTGAGTTAAAAAAAAAATAGTATCATTTAAGAGATTTCTGTCAATTTGTCTTTGTTTTGTTGGCACCAAAAGTCACTGGATCATTCCAGACCTTGCTACAACACAATGTGATCTGTCTAATAGAGCGTGTTCTGAGGAATTATCTGTATTTCAAGTGTTTTTCCTCATTATACCGAGTATCGGAGTGTGTGCCGCCAGATATTAGGGGGCATTAACATCACCCATGACCACCGAGGTGGAATGCAGCCCCATCTCTGCGCTCTCCGGAGCCGCGTACGTCACATTCATTTCACAGAATTAGACAACCAAGGGCTTGATCAGGTGATTGGCTCTGCCTTGCGACAAACGGGATGTCAGACGTACCAATCTTTTGTAAGAAAGTTGTCACTGCATCCTGTGATTCAGAGCCCACTTTTATCCAAGGTGTATTAAGTATGTTTGACTCAAGAGAACAAATGAGGAAGGGCAACTTTTTAAACCAAGAAATTTTCCTGAAAAAAAAAAAAAGAAATCATGCCTGGAAGACAGCTGCTGTTGACTTTCTCCTATGAGAGCAATAGTGTAGATATATTAAATATGTTAAGCAAACCTCTACATATTCCCAAGTAAATTGAAAAGATGTTTAAAAACGTATTAACGGGCAAAGGATAATATCCCTCCTGGAATTAGGGATTGACAGAATTGGAGCAACTCGGGCGAAACATTAATTAAGCGCAGGGTTTGAACGTTCCACCCCTGCAGCCAGCGGATAGTCTGGCACCCGGTCCAACTTCATTGCAAAAAGGGGGCCTGGGTACAGGCTTAATGCACACATCTAAAATGTCAATCCGTATATTCTTTTTTTTTTTTTTTTTAAGAAACATCAGCGGTGCAAGACCAACTATTCAGACAACTCAATCTTTACTCTTGGAGGGCAAATCTTACATGCCATGACAGAAAGTCACACACTGGTAGAGTACAAGAGTAATGAAAAACTGTGATGGGAATCTAGATAAGATTGATATCATAAAACCAGAGGCAGAAAACCAAAGGTGAATAAAACGAGTAAATGTCAGCTCCTCCCACAGGAGGATAAGCCTGTACGCCTCGCCACCGTCGCTGCTCCATAGTGTGTGTGCTAGTGTATTAGCGCGAGATAAGGTGCGAACATCCGAGGGCGTCCCATTTCATTTCCGAAAATAGTCCCCTCTGACAATTGCGCGAGATGAACTTCCACCTCGCCGAGCTACTTATAACGATTAGAATGAAATTTCAAAAAATTGTCTTCTTCCACAAATTCCAGATAATAGTCCAATGAGCACACAAAACAATGTGACCCCTTCTGCCGACCCTCTTTGTGGCAGGGAAATTGCCTCTAATGACATGCTGTAGCACAGACACATTAAAAAGATTTCTCTTACAGCTTTGCCAATTGACACATCTTCAGAAAAATTCTCCACATGCAATAAATATGGCACCCACTGTAGCAGAGTACAGCATAAAAAAAAAATCCTTTTGTTTTTTGCCCACAGCAATAATCTTGCGTCACTCGCTAAATCATAGTGTAGCGTAATGTAATGTGACAACTACACATGATTTTGAATAGAATTTGCAGGGATGAAATAACCTCATTTTCATAGGAATGAGTTGAGGAGATTGTGTTCACGACATATGCACTGCTGGGGCTGCAGCGGCACACATGGGCATACGGAGTTAGCAGCCATCAAAGTAAAACACGCAATTATCTCGGAGAAAATGAACTTGCATGAATGCATTTACAAAAATTAATAAGACTAATCCTAATCCATCTTTTTTTGAGTCAGGTGTTCCTGGACAATCTTGAGGGGGGATTTCTTCAATTAAAAAATGTGACACTAAAGCTTAAACCTGGTTATTATAAATCTCACCCCCACCTTCGTTTCATCTTATAGCCAAAAAAATCAAATTTTTTTGTCTGTTGTCGCTGCCGAGGGAAGGCACTAATTACAACTCATACATAATCTTTTATGTAAATATTTTTTTCGCCTTCTTTGATCTCCCCATGTAGTCGAGGACAGCCAGATCACACACTTGGGCTAGATCTGTCACAGACGGAGGGGAAGTGAAGTAGAAGGAAATCTGATTTGTTTTGGTGTTTGTCAGCCCGTGAGCGCAGAGGACGTTTGATCAGGTCATTACATGTGTGGGATTTAAAACAACATGGTCAAAGCGCCCGGCGCTTTTATCGCGATCTTATGGGACAAGCGAGCTTAGCCCTCAGATGTGAACCAGTGAAGATGGAGGATAGGCAGGGATTTGAACACCTTTTAGTCTCTGGATTAATCTTTCTTAAGCTGCAGAGCGATCGCTTCTTTACACACTTCTTTAACTTAATGAACTGCTGGCTATATATGTTAGAGTGAGTCATTTTTCATAATGAACTTTTAAATGGCTTGCATAAGTCTAAATTCCAATGACAGATAGTGGTTGGCGCTCGAAATAAATGGGGCAAGTAGGGGCCATCAGTATCGGTGGAAGACCAGCTGAGCAACACAACTCGCACCGTACCTCATTTGCTATTACTCAAACGTAACATTGGCGTAGCCCCCTGTGGGCCTTTCTAAAGCATAAACACAGCTGGGGGCATGGCAGATAGAGGCCGGCTGTGTGTTACCCCTCCTACCGACACAGAAAGGTCAGCCCTGACACCCCAGAAGGGGCCCTCCAGCTTTGGTGGACATGAGGAAGCCAGACTGGCTTTGTGTGGAGGCAGGAGGGTCAGGCAGCCGGCCCAGGGCAAGGCAGGAAGAAGTACCGACAACCTCAGGCACTGCCATCCCAAAGGGTTGGTTAACCCAAATTGGTGTTTTTTTAGATATCTGTGTGACATTTCTGCAGCGTTCATGTTACTATACATGTATAGGTTCCATGTGTGTGTGAGAGGATGGGAGAAACAGTATGTTTGTGGAATCAGGGAAGGTTTAAGTACAACCCCTTGGTCCAACGTTAAAATATTCTCTACGTGGAACTCAAGAGCATTTCTATTGCCCTCAACACAGAGACGGCTGAGCTGGCGGCTTGCAGCTAACGTGATGGGGTGGATGTTTAGAGCCATTCTCAGCTGTAACCGCCATTTGAGCACAGTGCAGACCAACAGAGAGACATTAGAGAGCTATATTGAAGCTATGAATACCATACAGATAGCCTATAACTAGCATGAGCCACCACACCCTATTGGCTAACCCTTAATACTTGATTAAGGTTGAATTATGCTTGTGAATTTTTTTTTACGCACGCTTTTCTTTCCCTTCCAAACGTAGTCTCACTTTAAGGCCTATTGGCTTTTTGTTGAAAGCACAACTCACTTATGTTCCTTAAATACATGTTGATCCATGATAAAAACCAAGCACCGAGACTAAAAGGGGCCAAGGTTCATCCGAGCCAAACCTAGCTCTTTGAAAGTGAGAGCAAAGGAGAAAGACTTGCCAAGGTATAATGAAAAAGGAGAAGATTGAAAAGGAGAACTCCGCCGAGTTGAAAATACGGTTTATGGGGGCTATCTTTGGTTCGACCAGCGGGGGGAGTTTCGCCTTTTGCAGGATTCGATAAGAGCGTACACGTTCCCCTCCCTTCTTCGGCTAATGAACATGACGGACTTAATTTAATGGAGCGAGGGGCCGAACCTGCTGTCCTCTCCTTTTCGTCCCACCAGTCTGCTAGACTGCCTCTCTCGTTCCCTCACGCTACGGTGTCACCAATTAGCCAGGGCCAAATTTCATTCAGGCATCGCCATTGCCGCCTGCTGCCTTCTGTCACATCCCCCATAATAAGCCTGAGATGGGTCTGCTACCTGACGCAGGGAGGAAACCGAAGCACACAGACAAAAAGATGCCAACGGAGGCCATGTGCGACAACACACATCCGAGTGCTAGAGAAACACACACACACACACACACACACACACACAGTACACACACAGCATAGAACGCCCACACACGCATGGACACAGCTGATCTGTCACTGCTGGAGCGTCTTTTGTTCAGATAATTATAGAAATGAAGGCTGAATGATGAAATGTAGAATGAAAGGAAGAGGGGGGAAGAAAATGAAAACGTTGATCTCAAACTAAAGTCATGGCAGATCTACCATTGTTCTGCATGAGACAATGACAAAATTAAGATCACAAGACCCAACAGAAAAAAAAATATATATATATATATTAGCAAAAGTCAGTGCCAATAATAGAGGAGAGGTGGAGTTAAAACACTGCAGACCACTGATGGGTCAGAGATAACAGTCACTTGACGCAGGACAACCTGAACAAACCCACCATTTTTAAACAGCTGAGCAATTTAAAGCAAAACAACTGATGAAATGCAAACATCTCTCCGTTTGATTGTGTTGACATTTTTCCAACACTGGCGCCAAATGATAGCGTTTTGATACCAATACCGACTGTAGTGCTGAAAGTGCTGATCACATCTACAACTCTGCTGACAAAGATCATATGATATGATAAGTTGCTGTCAAACAGCTACTAAATGGACATTTTGGTGAGATTGTTTTCTCATCTGGCAAAATGTTGATTTAAATCCGGGAAAATATGACTAAAGAATAAGTAACTCGTAGTTGATTCTTTTCGAGGCTCGGTGCCATGCACACATATCGGTTCGCTACCATAAAAGGTATTGAGGTTCGGTGCCCTTCCTTAATTATGATCACGCTTTTCTCAGTATTGGAGTCGAGTCACACCACTGTCCTACTGTACAATGATCCAATTCCTCCATGCACGTCTGTCATTCCAGCCACAGCGCTGCTCTTCTGACAGTGTGGAGAGAGCACAGCTGGGGTGATGGCGGGGTGAGGGTTTTTACCCAGGGAAGGTAACCTGGTGGGTTGAAGGGGAGAGATTTTCCAGACACACACAGGTGCTGTTGAATATTAGTCTCACGGTGAGAAGTCTGATCCTCATGCGAGTGAATTATTCATCCTCTGAAGCCATTCCGTGTGCCTCTCCTCACCAGGCCACTGCAATCCTGATCAGCACTGTTTGATGCTGCTGCTGCTGCTGCAGCGCCTCAGATACAAAACAGGGGGGGGGGGCTACATGTTTACACTTAATTCTGCTCATGTTCATGTGTTCCATTAAGTTAACTCAAAATATGTAGCGACATTCACTCCACTACTGTCAGTCTCAAGCTGAGTGTAGCACTTCACAGCTTATTTAAAAAGAAAAATACTTTCATTGTATTGTGCCAGTCTTGATGGCGGACAATAAATTATTGAATTAATAAATTATTTAATTTAAAGTGGCACTGAAATTATTCATATTAGCTTCGACAAATGTTATCCAGCATGGAGGGTAATGCATTATCACAAAGCATTGCCTGCTATCAAAGGGAGCGCAAGCAATTTGTTAAATTACTTGTAATATACACTTAAGTGACACAATAAATAAGAAATGTGCGACATTAATTTTTTTTAATTGCTGTTAAAAGGTCCGCTTCAAATCTGAAACTCCCCTGCTCATTGCATTTTTCGCCCCTTCTGTATGCTGTAAGATCGAAAAATAGCCAAAACTGATGTTTCTAAACAAATGTAAGCAAATGGCAAATTAAGAGTAAAGCAGGCAACACCACAACAAGCAAAACAAAATATAATAGACAGAGATGTTTTTACATTTGTTTAAACAAACCTACGTGGCGACAAAACAGGAAAACGGAAAAAAAAATATGTGAATATAGTTACTCAGATTTTTTTCTCCTCTTTTTTTTATATAAATGTCTCTACTGCCTTCCTTCAGCTGGGATCCTATTATGAATAATGCCCCATTTAGAGATCTGGTAACAGCAATAGGGAAATTCACAGTTAGCCTTGGGACTTGCTCAAAGACTTAGTAGGACAGGGAAAAAGATGTGTTTGCATTTTAGTCAAACCATCACTTCGGCAGCGGATAATGGTATTCACTCACACACACACACACACACACACACACACACACACACACACACACACACACACACACACACACACACACACACACACACACACACACACACACACACACACACACACACACACACACACACACACACACACACACCAGAAAATCGTGCCCATTGTGTTCAGATTTCAGTTGTAGTTCTTGAGGCTATAGAGTTAAGAAAGCCAACAGGACAAACTGCTTTCAAAAGTAAAGAAATCAAACAAAAGGAAGATAACATTTTCATAGACTATAATAAAATGAAACTGAAAAAAAAAAGTTAATTATGCTCCAACTCATTTAAGCAGGATTATGTTTGTCATGATACAGTAAGTGCCACTGCGGTAGTCAAACTGATGATAACATGGTTGATAAACCAACCGAGGCTCGGGGCTTTCTGCGTTAATTACTCCTTTGCTTCACTCCTTTCCTGATACAAACAAGGCTCCGAGACATCACACGCAACATGAATTCATCCTCTCCGGCCCGGCAGTGAACTATCATTATAATCAACTTGTCAGATTTCCACCCGTTTGTTTATTCAGATGCGCATTATTCCAAAAACATGTGTTTCCAACTTTGTTTCTGCCCATGACGTGGAGATGCGCCCCGCACTTCTAATGACTCCCGTGCCCTGTAATTTCTTTAGCGTGACAAACTCTGATTACAGGGTGGGAGGCAGGCTTCCAGCCACGCATCATCTTTTCCAGTTATTGTTTTGTGTGTGTCCTCGGTCTTTAATAAGGGCCCTGCAGCTGCAGTGTGTCTCAATAGTCGCTTCCATGAAGCGGTGTTAAACACCAAAGTGATTTAGCACAACCGATTGCTGCACCGCAGACCGTGGCTGCTGATTCTCAGTGCATTGTTTGCTCAGGGAAGCATATCAAACGACGTGTTAAAAACCCGAGTCGGGTGATCGTCCGTGATGGTGGACGGGTCCAGCAGCTAGCCAACTTGTCCCTAGAAGAGCTATGAATGCACTTGACTTGTGTCAGATTTCAGTGCGTCAACAGACTGTCACACAGGGACGAGCACAAGGGAGAATATCATTTATGTGCTGCGATAAGAGGTTTGCCACATGGCTAGAAACCACACTGGGTGATCGACTAAAAAGAAAAGGAAAACACACCACTCCATCATGAGATAATTCTGTTCCCCGCAAGCTACTTCATAAAAAGCGGTGGCTCACATTATCATCTTCATTTTCCAAATGTTCAGCAAGAGCACAGCTTAACATCGTATTCTCCCACTTCCCCTCTGTTTCTGCAGACACGGACACCCCCGCTCCGACGGCCCAGGAGTGACCACCCTGTGCGGAGCGGAGCGTGCAGTAATGTCATTAAACCCCCCCCTTCCTTCCCCAGGGGAATCAGTCACACGGCGGTTTGAGCTCAGGGCCGATACAAAAAGAGACCCATTTGAAAAGGAGCCGAGCCCAGCCTGAAGAGGTCAGAGGGCTGTTTACAGAACAACAGTCTCTTATCGGCTGCATGCTTCCCTGAGGAGTCTCCGCCGCAAACAGATAACGGCCTCCGAGCAGGCGGCGGAGTGTGACCGATAGGAGCATAATCAGGTACATTCTGTTTCGGGAGGAAGAAGTGGAGGACGAGGGTGGATAACGGTGTATTGGGATACGGCTGCATTAACAACCAAACTCACGGCAGATAAATTAAACACAGCCGCACTCGTTCTCCCTCTCAAACGAGCGTGACGATGTATATGATCGTCGATGCTGTTTTTTTGTTTTTTTTCACGTCCTAATAACCATTATTCAACAGAACCGCCGAGGCCCGATTCGTCCTCGGGGATGGCTTCATTATTGAACAGTTAAACGGTCAATAGGTTCAGCCAAGGCAGCTTTTAGCACAAGGGCAAACAGACAGTGTAAAAAGCCAATGCAAATAACTGGCACTCAAACAAGGCCTAATGCATTAATGACTGCATGACGTGCACTAATGTGACGGCAACAGATTCGGACTGACAGTAATGGAGAATTTTGCCCCTGGTTATACTCATAAGGCCTGGGACGGCGGAGGAGGAGGGGGAGGAGGGATGTACACCTGCCTACCGCCTGAGCCTTGACAGAAGCCTAATAAATAACAGGAGACAAGGTGAAACAGCAGTAGCAGCCCCCCTCCTCCTCCCTCCTCCTCCCTCCTCCTCCCCTCGCTGCAGCCACCTACACTTCACCGCCAGTCGTGTGAGGAGCAGCTATGAGGACAGCTTTTTGGCATGAAACAGAGTCTCCTCCAAGTTAGCAAATTGCACCCATCCCGTGAAGACAGGGCGTCTTGAGTTATTCATGAAATCGCACGAGAAAACTTTGCACCTTTTTTTTTTCCCCCCCTCTGCGACGTGACTCCGGCGTCAAAAGCAAGCGACGGAGAGTTTCATTTGACACGACTCGAAATTAGAGGACGGCGCTTCGGGTTGAGGCGACGCGCTCACCTGCACCAAATATCAAAAGCGCGCTCCATCAGAATCAATTTCAGTCCGCATAATAACCCGTCGGCTATAGGCGGCGATGCTGAATGGAGAGCAGCTGATTGAACAGCAGCTTTGGATGATAAGCGGAGAATGTGCCGGGGTCGGGGTCAATTCAATACGGGGTGTAAAACCGTCTGCCAGTCATTGATGTAGATTTTAAATCAAAAGGATATCAGGAGTGAACATTTTTTTTAAATTAATAGAAATACACTTTAGAACATTTTTTTTAATAAAAGTGAGGCGATATCCACCTTGCGACGCAGATATGAGGCCTAACACACTGTGACGTCCTGATTTAAACCACTTCCCCCCCTCCTCATCCCTCTCGTCACCATTAATAACAATTGGGACCCTTGGAGCATTAATTAGTGAAACCTTCCCTGCACGCCTGGACTCTCTGAGCCACCTACAACGAATACAGACTTCAGTAAACATGATCCGCCGCATAGTAAATAAGTTGTTGTTATTCTACCAAGAGTTTTTTTTTTAAGACATGTTGATGAGATCACAGAATTGTTGGAGCATGCCCACACACACACACACACCCTCCTCTCTCTCTCTCTTACAAACACTCCCCTCTCTGTCCCTCACTCTCTCTTCATTAGGCCGCCCCTGTGCTGGCCCGCGTGTGCGATTCATTAGCTTTTATCCTCTTCATTTGAAGGAGGAGCTGTGTATAATTAGAGCATCTCTGTTTGTCCAGCATCCTCCACGCAGTCACATCTCGAGGCCAATTATCATTCCGCGGCAGAGATACCCGGATAACGCGGCCGCATCAGCCGCCTCGAGAAACGAACTTCAAAACTATTACTGCCTCTCAAGAATGTAAATAAAAATCGCTTGCAAATCAACAGCTAATGATTGAATGTGGAGTGGCACTCCGGGGAGATGAAGACGATGAACCACATCGGCGAGACTTCGGCTCACTTTTCTTTTTGCAACAAAGCGAACGCGTGAAGCCGGCACTTAACTCAGCGTCCATACCTCCAGTCTGGGAGTATTTTTGGATGGGCCACGTGTTTGTTGTTGCGTTGGCTCTCTACTCTGCTGTTTTATTTCAAAGTGCCTTCAGCTTTGATTGAAGCTTCAGGCCTTAATTTGAGCTTTACTTTCACATTCATTGTTCGTAGAAAAGCCCCCAATCTTCAAGACGGTGCAGCAGGACAGCGATCTGATACGTACAGCGGGAAGCTCTCAAAGAGCTCTTTATGGTCAACAACGGAATGTTCGTGACCGACCAGGTCAGTCATCTGACTCTATCATGCGTTTGACTCGCTGGAGAAGCAGCTGATCAGCTGATTCCTCCTCGGGATCATTGCTCAGAAAGGATTTAAAGAGACATTCTTATAGCAAGTAGAAGAGCTTATTAAAGTCACACTGAAATCACGTTGTCATCCCTTTCTGAAATCTAAAATCACATCATTGTGCTTTTAAATCTATTGCTAATTAGTTTTGTACCATTGAAAAGGAAGGGGAAAAAGAGTTTGCATCAGAGGTGTGTGTTGGTGTTTGATTGACACCACAGTTAAACTACTGTAGTACTGTAGCCTACATGTCGTGGGCAGATGGCGTGTTAACAGTCTTAAAAGGTAAGGCGCACACCAGCATCTAACCAGAACAAAGTAGTATTTGCAGGTAAGTTAACGCGCTGTTTAATGTGCTGCAGCCAAGCAGCCAATTACCTAATTAGCAAATTGCTTTGTGTGCCATAAAATTGGGCGTCCACGTATTAAAAGGGCCAGACTCTGAGCAGCGTTCGGCTCCAAATTAAAGCTGAGACTCAGTCATTTAAATCCCATGTGCTTTCAGTTTCCCTCCTATAAAAACTACTTTAATTCATTTTTAGTGCATTTCTTACAAAAGTTAAATACTATTTACAAAGTAAAAACACACAATGAAGTAAATGAGAACTAGATGTTACCTGAAACATTTCTTTGGTGGAAACGCAAACTATGAATGTGTCCTATGTAAGAAAATGTGTGTAACAAACTGGCTCATGTCCCTTCTAAAGTGTCACAAACTGCGTCTATAATAACCGTTTGAAGAGGACAGATTCTTGCCTGATTTAATCTGCACATTACTGATGTTAGCTGCTGCCTGATGACAGAGAAGTCCACCTTTGGTTGCTCTTGCACTGCTACGCATCATCAATCTGCGATGTAAGCGCTGCCTTCATAGTTCTTCCGTGATGAAATGCTGTTTACTTTTTCGACTTTTCCTCAACCTCCCTTATCTGCTACTTCAGTTACTGATTTCCTATTTCCGAGAACGTCTCGTGGCAACTTCCAGAGAACAGATGCTGACTTTTCCCCATCGAGACAAAGCTGAATAATGCGTCAAGCTGCGTGCTCCTCGCTCAGAATGCAACATGTTTCGTTATTCCGTTATAATAAGTCTAATGAGGATAGCAAAACATTACAATCATTCCTCTTGTATGATGGATTTCTTTCACAAAATAAATATATATATTGACCTTTGATTTTGAAGTACACCAGCTGTGCTGCTGATGCTGCAGATAGCAGATTTCACACACAAACAAAAACACACACAGTGGGCTGGAAGTCCCGAGGTGAACATGGAAGACACCTCCAAAAGGTGGTTTGAGAAGCTAAGATCCTGCGGGACTTCCAGATCAAGACTGATAAACTGGTGATGGCTAACCAACCATACATTGTGGTGGTGGACATCCAACAGAGGACAGTTGTAGAGATAGATGGAGCTAAGGAGGAACATGATACCTCCGACCCCCCAAACTGGGACCACGGCTCCAGCAGATCCAAGAACAACATCCAAGATCTCTGTTCAGATGAACGCAGACCTAGGAACAGCTGCGCTACTGCGCAGAACCATCAGGCACTTAGACCTGTAGTAGAGGACCCAAGCCCAAATGCCTTATTTCTTACTGGGCGTAAACTTAAGTTGCACACATATTGACAGGCCACACACTTTGTAAACTAGGAGTCCTGCACCAAGAGGCGAGTGATGGCACAAGATGGCTGGGATTTTATTTCTCCACACAGAGAATCATGTCAGACCGCTCTACACGTGAAGTACTGATGATACTCCTGTCAGTCTAGTCACTTCAAACGAATGCTCGAGTCTATAGCGCTTAATATTTGTAACTTCTCAGAGTTTCGTTTTTTAAGTGACACGCCCTCTGTGTCTACCAGCTGTGATCAGTCTGACGACGGCCCTGCCGCGGCAGACCCTTCCTCCAGGAACTCACACATGTACCCGCCGTGTTTGAACAGCTTCAGTAAATCCACGCGTTTCGCCGCCTTCATTATCATCATAATAAAAGCGCCTGAAAAGCAAAGTTACAGAAGAATGTAGACACCTCACTTTCTGCTTTGTACTGTCATCAATCAAAATGGAGCTTTTTTCTTTCTTTTTTTTCCTCCTCCAACATTGGTTGAAGCCACCAAGGAAAAAAAAAAACCCACATGCATATTTAATTTCATTCTCCACTGGCTCACACAAAGGAAACTGCCACCCTTCAGGACACCTTTCGGAAAAGTCTCTATTAAATCTGAGTCAGCTGGGAGAAAAGAAAGGTGGAGGGGAAAAAAAAGAAACATTTCATGAGTGAAAAAAATATCTAAATTATTGCCAGACTTCAAATGAAGTGCCGTTTATCTTCCCGAGCAGCCGACGTGTTGTTTTACTCCTTAGTCCCAGCCTGGACGGCAATCAGGATCGGTCAACCAGGACGCTATCAGCAGCAGTCACTCCGCAATGACAAACTACGGCTCTCCACTTGGAGCATGGGCATTATTCTCCAACACACGGCTCGCCCCTATCAGAAAACAAGGCAGGTTTTATGGCTGCTGGAAAAAAGGTGGTAAACATAACAAAGCGCACAGCTCCTTGGAATTTAATGTGCTCTGGCAAAAGACGGAGTATAGATATCAAAGGGCAGAAGAAGCTTCTTGAAGAAGAAAAAAAATTGTCCTCATAATGTAGAAAACAGAAGCACTGGCCACAACAAGTGATTTACTGTGTTGTTGTCTTTTTTTTTGCTTTCTCTCTGAACCTAGAGCATCCAGTAGGCTTTGAGAATGCAACAGGGAGGGGAGGAGGGGGAAAAAAAGGAAGAGCAGTTCATCTTTACCATGCCACTGAGAGCAGACGTGCAGGTGCATAAACAAGTTCACCAAACAAGCAGATGAAAGTGATACAGTGTGATCCTGATTATGGAGTTTTTAATGCACAAATTAAAAGACCGTCTCTGTGACTGAGGCTGCGCGCAGTCGAAGCAGACTGGTACTCCGGTTACCTCGGTGATCTCATTATCACAAGAGCCGCTATCGCGTACTCTGCGTAACAAATGCCTCAAGCCGCACTGCACACGCTCACGTTTAGCCTGTGCCTCTCCATCCGGAGTGCGCGGCTAATCCGTCACCTAGTCAGAGAGAGCAACACGCATTCCAATTGATTTCCTCCTGGTTTACATATTTACACACACACACTCGTGCAATTAGGAGCACATTTATCGATGGTTTCGGCACCGCCGGGAGCCCCTACATCGTGAGCCCACTCCAATAAATCTCCCGGTCCTGAGGCTGCGCGGGAAAGACCGATGAACCCTCGCACAAAAATGGAGTGGGAATACTTTGAGCTGCAGGCGAAGAGAGTTCTCAGTCACTAAAATTGACCCCCGGTGGTCACACGGCTTGATAAAAAAGATTTGTTATCGTTAACCCTTTTAATGCATCTGTAGGTGTCTGAAATATGCCCTCATTAAAAAAAAATTATTAAAAAAAAGATCCCTGATATGAATAGGAGCTGTTTGAAGAATGTGGGGTGACATACATAATAATAAAAAAAAATTAGCAGCCAAGTTCTGCTTTTTGTTAAATGAGACGTGTGAGGAAAACACCAATAGTTTACAAAGTGCATCTGGATTCTGATCTGTGTGTCTAACTCGTGGTCATCCGCTCAGAGCAGCCTGACTTCATCATCTGGGTATCACATTATGTGTGTGCCATGCTGCCCCCAACAGGCTCTCCGGAAAATGCATCAGTTATCTGTTGAATCCCACAGCATCCAGCAATAACTGAAGCCACACATCACAGAACAACTTCACCTCACACACAGAGACACACAAACACACAGCTGTTGTCTGAGCAGGAAACAAAATCAAACACATTTAGATATGGGGGGGCAATATTTTGTTAAAAGTTTTTAAATGCAAATCTAATTTTATTGGCAGAATGGATCCCCTTCAGACTGGACATCCATTGTCTCTATATTGATTGGCATGAATATAGGCTAATGCGCCTTTTTCCACACACATAATGCCACCGCAGAGACAACACAATGACCCAGGGGCTAAATTAAGAGTCCGAATGTTAAGTCCACTTTGGGAAAATCTACAGCCTGTCGGTGAAAGTCTGCTCTGTTGTTTCAGCCACAGGTCAAATCATGGCCCGGCACTAATGAACCTCTTCTTTCTTCACAAAGCTTCTGATGGATTCGCTGCAAATGAAGTTGCCCTTGTGCAAATGTCATAATTTTTGAGTGGGAGTGATGCGTTTAGCATCTACAGCGTGTGGGAAGTCTGCATCAACAATCGCTCAAATGTTGGAACAACAAAATCCATCACATTTGCAACCAAACTCCAAAAGAGCTGTGACTTTACAGAAGACGCCATCAAAAGCATGTATTCTCTGAGTGCAAGGGACATAATACTTGTATTAAAAATGTACTTTTTATCAGTTCATTTAAACTAGCTACAGAAATGGAATTGTGGGAATTAAACATTATTTTAGGGCACAGAAATCAAAGCAATCAAAAATACATGTCACAGACTATAAACTACAAGTGATATATAATAATAAGCATAGAAGTTTAATTGTTTTTTTGCACTTGAGATGAAAAACAGTGGGATGGATAGATATCCGCCCGTGTAATGCTACATAATTAAGTTAAAGTGTATTGTAGAAATGGACACCGGGATATAAAATACCAAGTTCAGCCGGAGTTCACGGTGAAACGATGACAGTAGGTATTCGTTTGGCTTTTCGCCTGTCCGCGGAGGCTACAACAGAGCAGCGCGCGCGGCGACATTCGGCGTGCGCGCGAATCCCCTTTGATGTTAATCACATCAGACAGGCAACTTATCAAGGTAAAGTTAGACCCAAACATTGAACTCCCTTAACTTGCGCTCGTGCGTATCGCGGGGCACAGCGCGAGCCGCGGAGCAGATCAGACGGCCGCGGCGCACCTGCTCTCTTTGCGCACGGCGGCACACATAAAAGGTGAGAGAAGCTGGTGTTGTAGCGGTGCGGCCGTGGACAAATGTGAGCAAGAATTAACGTACAAGTAAGCTTATTGTGTCTACAGAAAGGCCACCCTACCTACACGCTGCCGTACGTGCTCGAATTCACCTCCGCAAACATCACTAAAAGCACATTTCACGCCACAAACACGAGTTAAAACATTGCCATTGCGAGTAAAAACTACCAGTCAGTAAATAGTGAGCAAACTGAGTTTAAGTGCCTTTCCCCCTCCACTTCGTTTCGCGGCGTAAAAACAGGGCTGCGCGTACGTTTCGACATTTGCAGGTAATCCTCCTTACCTTTAAAAACTTCCCCTCGCGCGGACAACAGCAGGGTGATGGCGGCAAACAAGCAATTGATAACTTTATCCATGTCGACAGCGCCGTCGTAGCGTTAACCCCCCGCCAGCCGCGGGGTTTAACTGGCAACTCTTCTTTCTTTATTGCAACTTGAACCCTTCCTCGACTTTTAAAGAGTGTTAAATCTCGAGTGTCTTCGCCCTTTCCCTCCGTCCCTCGGCGTGCTGTCGGGCTGTGAGAGGACACTGTCGCCGACAGGGCTTGCTCCTTGGCGGCTTGCTCCACACTTGGAGGAGGAATGTGTGAGTGAGTCCTGATTCCGGAATTACGCGTGGATTGAGAGGTCCGGCAGCTCCAGGAGAGCGGCGGCTGTGTATGTGTGTGTGTGCGCGCGCGCAGTGTGCCCGGTAGAGGGCGCGCCTGAGCCCCGCCTTCGAGTAGAGGAGACGGGCGGAGGTGTCCCTCCTCCTGGGACTCTATTGGCCTTCATTTAGACCAGCTGTGGAGACTGAAGTCGGTTGAGGTAAAGTAGTGCAGTTAACGTAAGAACCTAGACGAAAGCTTTAGATTATCATAAAGTCTTATCCAGCAATACCAACAACAACAACAACAACTGATGTATGTTAGCCAATGATAATTCCAAATCAACCAATGATATCCTTTAAATATTTTATTTTGTTGTGAAGTATGTAGAACTTCTTTGTGCCACAAACTGAACTTATATTCACTGAAGGTGACAAAATAATAAAATCACTGTAAAGCACATCAAATAAGGAAAAAAGTAATCTTGTATAAGCCCATATTACATATAGGCTTCCGTTGTTCCTCAAACTCAAAGAAAGAAGAATAGCTACATTTTGTTATCCCACATAGCGATGTCACTTAGATCCAAGTGGTCCCTGTTATATCTTGGATTTAGATTTGGATTTTGGAAGTTGTTGTGTCGAGGAATTATAATTAGAAATTATGGGCATAGTTTCCTAAAAGTAATGGATAAATAGTGGAAATATCTCAAATAACGGCTAGATGTCTGGTGTTTATGAAGGGGTAGTTTGACAACACTGGAGTAGGATATCATTAGATATAGGCCTATTTGTTGAACACAATTTGGGACTGTGTTTCGGAAGAACCACTGCAAGACAACCCTCCATCACACACTCACCAAGACATTCTCTCTCTCTCCCTCTCTGCAAACAATGATGCCATCCATTCACTCCTCCATCCGGTCTGAGGAGTTTACATTCTCATCAATTCCCATGACAGCTCAGCTCAGACTTGGCATTCATGCATTCTTGGCAACATAACTGTTGTAGCCAAGACAATACCTAAAGACCACAGAGAGACACGCGGTTTGAAAATGCTGCAGACGTTGTCGGGTGAAGTTATGAAGAAAAACAACAAGCACACTCACAATATATCCTTGATGACAAGGGGTCATTTTCAGACTAAATGTGGACCCACGTCAATCCGGCTGCATTTTAATTAGCTGAGGAAAACTGCTGGTACAAGTGAAATCGCCATGTGTGTTTATGCATGCAAACACAATAAGAGAACGACATTGGTTGACTTTGTGGTTAGTTGCGTCTCCATCCCTTTGTCTGACATTGCTGTGAGAATACCCCCAGGGTGTTTGCGCTCGCCGTCTCAGATAAGACTAATTTTGAACAAATATTTGCATATATTTCGGTAAGGCATCGTTATTGATTCAGCTAAAAGAAAATGTATGTATGTATGTGTGATGACGTGGCCCCCTTTTAACAGTTGAACCGATGAGGGTCCTCTTCAAGGTCAGATTCCCTTTAATAGGATCAATGCTTAAATGTGATCAGAAAGGACACACAAGGTGAACTGTGATTAAGAATCAGCTGGCAGAGAGAAAATATTACATTAATAAATGAAGGTGTCAAGTTGAGCATGGAAAAGGGCTTGATTTTCATCGTATCACGTGACCTTCATCAACAAATGCAGTTTGCTCACATACTATGGCATTTCTTTATTAGATTATACGATTTTTCTAGAGCACTTTAAGAAGTTGTCATCCACGAGGACTTAAAAGCTGTTTTTAAGTTACGTTTCAAGTTAACGTTTTCATCACAGAAACGGCCACAAGGTCCATTTACTAGCTATCGTGGAGCTTTCATGTCACATCAAGTCAACCTTTATTTTTATAGCATATTTAAAAACAACCACAGTGCATTGAAATTTTTGGCTTTATGGAAATAATGCATCATTTCAGTACTCAGATGTTAATTAGTAAAAAGTAAAGCTTTATTAAATCGATGCGTCATCAAACTAACTGCTAGATAAATAAGGTCCATGGCTGTACATTGTTTTTTATCATAACAGCAGCTGGGTTTTAACCCTATTTGAGGTCCTGGAGACCCTGAGCTACATTTTTTCCACCATTCATCCATTAGACCTTTCCTATTTTCTCTTTTTTATTTGGACCTCTCTCCTGCTTGTTAGCTGCCTTACAAGCAATCTCGAGCATGTCATGTTCAGATGTTACAGCTGACTCAATATGTGGATTTTTTTATTTTCTAATTCCTATTTTGCCAAATTAATTGAGCTGCTGAAGTACCCCTCCATGTACAATTTCATCTGCGGTGATAGCTGTGTGCCTGCCACTTTTTCTTCAAACCCGGTAACCTTTCACAAGCCGAGGCTCCTTTCATCGCACTCTCAAAGCAAGACACAGAAAAGCTGTGACATTACACTGATTGGACGGGAGGAAGTGGCTCCAAAAAACTGACGCCAGACCAGGATCAAAAGATTCCATATTTAGGCCTCAAAGGTTACGATGGCCTCACAATTTTCAGTGACTCACCGTCGCTGATTTGTTCTGATGAACAGATGATGTTGACATTTGACACATCGTGGAAAAGCCGCCGTCGGCCTTCAGAAAATCTATACTCCCTCCATATTTCTTCCTGCCGGATCATCGTGAATCAGTTAAACATAGGAGTCATGAGCACGTTGTGTAATGGACATAAGTGGGAGAATAATGCTTGTCAATAACGCCGATATGTGAGGAGTCTCAGTAAATCCCTGCTCTTATTAAGCCTCTCCTCATGTGGCTGTCAAACACCAACCATTTTAACGTTTAATCCCATTGTGATTGCCCCCCCGGTACCTTGATTGTCAAAATTTAATCTCAAAAATATGAGATCGATGAGCCGGCCTTCCTGGCTCATGAACGCAAAATATATTTTTTTTAAAACCAAGAACACGGGCGCCAATCTGTGCTCTCGCACAGCTGTTACATCTTCCACGGCGTCTCATTATAAAGGGAAGTATCGGAGCGTGCAGCAATTAAACAGGATCAGCAAAACCCGACAAAGCCTGCTCAGTGCAGTCATGGGTGATCCCCGGTGTACAGCTGACCACTAGTGAGTGAGTGCTGCTCACTGGAATGAGGTGGATTGCCACGCTGCTAAGATTTATTTAAAATTAATTGTCATCGTGGTTAAAAGTTTGACTCGACTGTACACACACAGAGTGGTGGGGGGGGGGGGGGTAAATTGTTAATACAGATTGATAATACAGTATATCATTGTATACTGTATTATCACTAAAATAACATCACCAGAGCACTGATACCTGAATCCAGGTCATCTGACTCACATTGATGCAGTTACAGGCGCCTTATTTGACACCATGTCCCATGATCTCTATCTAGGACAAAGACCTAGGAGGTCTTCTTTGTGCTAGTGTGTGTGTGTGTGTGTGAGAGAGAGAGAGAGAGAGAGAGAGAGAGAGAGAGAGAGAGAGACTAAAGTAGTAACAAGTACATACAGAGGTCACTTTTATGTCTTAGCACCCTCCAATCTTGTGTGAAGTTGTTAAAACGTTTCGGATTCAATGTGGCGACTTCTCAAATTCGTTGATGTTTGAGCAGCCGAGTTGAGACAGACTTTGTTTAACGTCACAGCAGCACCCCGGTTGTGTGCTCACAGAAATGAGGTGTACATATGGACATTTACACAGTCTTCATCGTCACGTGGTGAAGCTGCTCTTCTGGCCTCGAAGATGATGTAGTGTATTATTATTTCAATATGACATTATGATACCCGATCATGGGCTTGTTGAATATGCAGAGTTTATTGTTACATGATCTGCCACTGTGTAAACATGTTTCTATGCTACACTATGTGATACTTGGGCCCTTTTTTTGCCTTTTATTGCCCATGTCCTTGCCCAACAGGCATGCCATCTTTCAGATGATTTACCGGTATACTTTATAACATATTTGTTTTTTGCGTGCTTAAGTGCGGATCTCAATATAAATGGATGTAACTGCATATAGACAAACTAACAAACTCAAATGTCCACTTACAAGTTTTCTGAGTTTTAATACCATATCCATTTGTTTCAAATCATTTTAATTAAATAATGTGTTTCTTATATGTCCATTTTTAAGATGAAATTTTTAATCATTGTAAGTCGTCAAATTGTTGGTGTGAAAACACCTGACACCCCACTAGCCCTGCCCCGATCTGATGGAGTGGAACATCATTTAATCAGAGTTTAAGTCCATGTAGGGTTTTCTTTTATTATTTTTGCAGATCTTAAGCCCCCCAACAATCTTTCCGCTGACTTGAAACACCTGATCCCCTTGACCTGAATTCAAGAGGGGCAAAGAGGGGTGATGATATGAACCCCCCCCCCCACTGCCACGGGCCAAACAAGATCAACTGACCAGTAATCAGCCCCCCAAATGTAGACCTGTGAATTTTTGCGTGAGCTCAACAACCTGTCCTCACCCCTATGCTGTGGATTAACAAATGTTTACACATGACCCGGCGGTTACTTGTTGTTTATTTTTAACCCACCTTTAAATTACATATTAAAAAAACAAAACAGGAAATAACAGTTATATTGAGTCATTATGGCAGTTGTAGTATCCAGTTTGGAGGCTCAGGCTTACAGCTTGACTACCACGTGCCAATTTGTGCCAACAACCACGTTACGACTCTCTTGGATGCACACACACACACACACACACACACACACACACACACACACACGCTCACATACAAATGCGCACACAGTGGTCGTCCCTCACGTGGGCTTGAGGTAGTTATAGAGGGCACTGAGTCCTCCTTGCAGCACCTCCTGGATAGGCTTGAGGAGGGGGTTGTGGATTATATGAAGTCCTTTATCCAGCGGGTGGCAGGCCAGCCTCCCGAGCCGGCTCAGTAGGTACAATTCCATCGGCACATTCTGCAGGTCATTGAAGTCCACATTGAGGAGCTCTAAAGACTCCAGGAAGCACAGCGTCTTAGGCAGCGTGTGGATACTGTTCCCCTCCACGATGAAGATCTTCAGGTTGACCAGGTCCTGGATCTGGTCCGCGATGGTCTCCAGGCGGTTGCAGGCCAGGTGAAGGAAGACCAGGCCCTTCATGCTGTAGACGCAGGTGGGGATGTGCGCAATGCGGTTGTGGCTGAGGTTGAGTTTGGTCAGGTTGTGCATGGCCGCCAAGCTGCCGGGGAGGCCCGTGATCTGGTTGTTGGCCAGGCTGAGCACCTCGAGGCAGGCGCAGGAGCCCAGCTCCTCGGGGACCTCGCTCAGGCGGTTGCGACAGGCGAAGAGCACGCGCAGCTTCTTCAGGAGGCTGATTTCCGGCGGGAGGCTCGACAGGTTGTTACCCCACAGGTTGAGGATCACCAGATTGTCCAGAGCGCCCACGGCGGGGGGCAGAGAG
The DNA here is from genome assembly GCF_963514095.1 of Eutrigla gurnardus. Classification (NCBI taxonomy): domain Eukaryota; kingdom Metazoa; phylum Chordata; class Actinopteri; order Perciformes; family Triglidae; genus Eutrigla; species Eutrigla gurnardus. The sequence continues at coordinate 21,619,825 of NC_139918.1, forward strand.
CACAGGCAGTTCATGGACAGGTTTAGCTTCTGCAGTTCCCGGAGCTCCCACAGCTCAGAGGGGGTGTTGTCGAGGGCCCGCATGGCCAGGCTCAGGGTGCTGTAGCCGAAGTGCACCGTGGCGTGCCTCCGGATCCGCTCGGCAGCCGAGGACAGGCTGGGCTGCTCGTCCCTGCCGGCATTCTTCCTCACGCTCACCTCATTCAGCTCCTTGTTGTGGAAGCTACGAGATTGCTTCCCACCCATCGCCCCAGCAGCACCGTCGTTTTTTACCGCCCGTAACAAGATGTCAGCATGAGAATAGTTGAATCACCACCAATGAATTAATCTCCGGGGTTCTTGAACGAGCCAGGCAGAACATGATCGGCTCTACAGGTTGTTGTAGAAACTCCTGATGTTTGGCAGCACTGACTGTTTTCCCCCTTGAGTTGCAGGCTGCTGTAATCGAGCACTATGGGGGCTCGTGGTCCGCGTCTCCTACACCAACTGCCCTGTCTTACTGGATTTCATACCCCCAGCTGGCCCTGTCACTTGACGTGTCCACAGATAGCACTCCGCTCCCCGCCCACCACCGGAGGGACAGAGCCGGGGATAGGACGCCGTGCGAGCTCAATCACATGAGGTCACCGCCATGATCTCATAGCGTAACGCACAGAAATACACTCACAGTCGCCGACCACACCTGCTACACATTATTCCGTTAGCCACACCTGCTATCTTTTGTAAGTGTATTGCATTTTTTGCACTTAAAATAATTTGGATATTTAACATACCATCTCCGGCTGACCATAATCTCTTCTCGCTTGTTTTTGTTCTCTCCCGCCGTTGGCCCCCCGACACTTTTTGCATGATCTCCTGTCTCAACTTGAAATATGCCACCGAGCCGGCTGCTGCGGACACGCTGGATCATCTCTCAAAAAAGTAACAGTTCTTAAAGGTATTAGTGGAAACTTATGCACAGACATGCGCCGCTTTAATCTCAAGTGCAAAAGGACATAGAACATTCCGGCATGTTCTTAGAAAAACTCTAGCGCGATTGGAAATCTTATTCATGTGGCCCCCCGAGGGGAGAATCTCTCTCTTTCCTGTAAAAGCATACACTGCAGTGCATTTACATTTTTGAATTTGTCTTTCCCCGCAGCAACTTACACACTGAGGGGAATTCTTCATGCCTTGTTCTCCAAAGAGTTCTGTAAGTATCTGCGGAGCTTTCACTTGAAAGCTTTTTGTTCCGACTTCCTTTTTAAAATGTCAAATTAGAAACTCTATCGCAACGTTGCCCTCGTGAGGTTCAGGGCTGATTTCAAACAGTCGTTTTTACTTCTTTTACAAACAACAACATTTGCCTCTTTAAGTAAAAAGATGTCACTATTCCTCCACCACTACCTAATTCATGTAACCTGCTTGTCTTTGGAAATTCAGGATGACAGAAGTGACCATGCAAACTCCACATTGTGAGGCCATAGTTAGTCTGGTTTGAAGGTCAGGTCCTTCTTGCTGTGAGGGAGGCAAACTAAAGTCCTTTTAGGTCCAAATACCAAAATGTATTCCTTAGGGTTTTACAATCTACATGTGACACCATCTACCCTCACAGCATCAATTCAGTTAAAAAAGAGGAGAGATCACTCTTACAGGTCTAAATATTGTTCACACAAACACTTTAAAGGTTGTGTAGGTTATATTACTTGAAATCCTCGTAACATACCGATAGCAATGAATACATGAAATGCTCTGACATAAAAACAAAAAATAAAAAAAAAATAAAAAATGTGTCCTGCCAAGTGGCCGTACTCTACCTTTAACGCTAAGGTTATAATGCTATATTGTATGGTCATTCATAATATATTGCATCATACAGTTTTAGATGTTGGATGGACAACTACATCAATAAACACATTAAAAAAAAAACGTATGATCTTACAACAATACATAGTGTATATTAAATATTGATTCAATATGTAGAAACTTCTTATAGATGCTGAAAATGGATGTTAAATAAAGTGTTAACTTGTTGTCTACTTGTTATAAAACAACAAATAGAAGTAAAATTGTTATTTTGTGAAATAAGGAGAGAAAATGACTCTCTCAGGATAAACATTTGTATTCCTATTTGTTTCACGGCACCAATCGTTAGGAGGTGTCACTCAGTGGATTAACGAGATATTTACAGCAGGAGAGGTCCACGTTGATGATCCGCGAACACGTTATATAAATGTTAGGGGTGTAAATCGGACCTTGGACTTGATCCACTTTCTTTGACAGCCTCATTGAGTCCGACCAGGACTTGGAGTGGCCTTAGTCATCATTCTTCCCCGAGCCCAGTAATCAAAGTACTTGGATGACAGTTAGCAGTGATATCCAACTCTGGGGACTCAGTGGCTCTGCTGTAAGCATGGCTACATCAGCACTTATGAATGACAGGTTGAATCATGTGTTTGCTGAATTGGACACTGGAGATAGGGCTGTTGGGGGAGGGGAGGTGGGGTGCATTGCACATTCAGGCAGCTGCTTGTGCAGCAAGTCTCATCTGGACGTTTTTTTGTACATTTTAACACCTCCATAGCTCAGTAGCTTTGTGTCGAAACACAAAGTCTTAAACAGCCCCTCAGTTTTTAGGAGCCGTTGTTGCGCCATGATTCATTTCACAAACAGCAGGATTGCCATGTCCTGCCATCCTCTATTTACATGAAAAATAACACCTAAGCTGTAACCGTCAGAGCCCCCCCCCCCCCCCCCCCCCCCCCCCCTTGTGTGCAAACATAACCCTCATGCTGTCAAATATGCAGGAAACCCTCATTGTGGGTTAACTAACACATTGCAATACCTGGACAAAGCTGAGATGGATGGACAGATGGAGGGAGGGAGGGGTGAGAGAGAAGCTAGACAGGTAGTCGGATGAATGGACGGAGCGAATAATGCTCATTTCTGCGACAGAGAGATGTCATCATGACATACTTCCCCATAACACACTGTCACCTAGCACTTCGTCATAATCTTGCGAGGCATGAATCTTCATTAAATGTTCCTTTTTTTATTTTTATCCCATGCATGTTTTTTTTTTCTCCAAACGAATCTCCTTTTCTAACAGAGGAACAGATGTGTGGAAACAGCTTGAGATTTAAATTACACGAAAATGGGATTCGCCATTCCTCCCGCATTCACACAACACCTTAATACGGAGTCCCATTAGCACCAAATGAGGATGAGTTATTCACTCCGAGAACAGTTACACCCTCCAGTCGTGGTGGTGACAAAAGGAATGGTCTCATTTAAGGAAAGCTCATCTGGTTACGTGGCACAAAATGACTCCGGATGAGCTACCTTTAGAGACTGAAGTTCACGATATATACCATTATTACTTGTTCATTACTGTGGAGGCTTCTGGCGATGACAGATGATATATGGCCTCGCTGCCACGGAGTCTGCCGTGGGCGTTCATCTCCTGTTGAAATGTAAGGAGTACCTGCCAAGACCTGAGGCTCTTTAGAGTCTATATTGCAGACACTATCCCCTAAGCTAGCACTCTTATTGAAGAATATGTTCCGTCTTTAGACAGAAAACGAGACGAGATGTGGTCCGAGTGACGAGAAATATGCATTTTGCGAGCCCATTGAGTGTTCCAGACAAAATTAGCACCACGGAATGGGGGGAGAGCATGTGAATGAGAAGATAATCGTCCATTATTCAGCAGGTGCAGATGTGAATATTCACACCACTGGACACTTTCCACTTTCCATTTGTGCATGAGTACCCCCCCCCCCCCCAGCTAATGGAGTCGGTGGAAGCGGCCCTGCGTTTTTAGTCCAAAACGAGGCTGTGTCACACGTTTGAATTGCTATCTGGAAATTGGCTGTAACAGTGCTGTGCCCAGATCTCCAGGTGACTCAAAGGATCTACTCAGTGGTGCAATTTAGTGAGGAGGGAAATTTGAAGGGGAGGTATCCAATTCAGCTTTGCACGCCGAACACAGGGCCAAGAACATTTAATTTCAGTGTTTCAGATGCTCATTCATTTACCAAATAGGACACAATAACGTTGGCCCTGTCTGGCAGTGCAAATTGTCGCCATGGAAATGACTATAGCTCAAGGAAATTTTAATATATTCAAGGCCTACTTTTGGAGACAAATTGGTTCTGAAAGAGCGTAAACACAAAATTCATAACCATTCTGCATCTTCTTGGAATATCTTTCCCCTCCTTATCAACTCTAACTAAAGCACCTCCGCTGAGTATCGGGTAATCTCCTAATCTCTCTCCCCAGGCCACACGCCAGGTATCTGTAGTTAGATCTGTGGTGAAGCAGCCGGATTCATCTTGTGATAAACTGGGACAACATGATGAATAGATAATAAAGGCACCCAGGGGAGAACACTATCCGGGTTAACTCCGCCGCATAAAGATACCATTTGTAATGATGGCTGGAATCAACGGGGAAGCGCAGCGAGCGAAGCTAACTGGGCTCCAAAGTGACCGAATCAGTGCCGATTTTTGCTGATGCAGCAGATGGGTGAAAGTACAAACCAATTGTGGCTGTGACAACAACAAGCAGGGTGATGAAGCACCAGCGAGCGGCCTATCTGGGTCTCACCTGCTCACTGCTACTCCTACAGGCCTCTGAGTGCTGAACAGGGAGTGCAGTTATGGAGTAATCACGACGAGAGGAACTGTCAATGCTTTCGTGGATGGGGACGAGGTCGATTGATTTATTTGATCCCGCTCTGAACTCACTCCCTGAAAGCTCAGCAGAGACCCAGGAGTGACAGTAATGTACTCCTCCAAGGCTGCGTCATATACAGAGCTTGATGCCAGTTAATACACGAGGCATCTACTGTGTGAGGGCACATGCCACCAAGGAACGTAGTGTCTGGTCAAGCTTCAGCTAGGAGCCTCAACAAAGCTCCTCCGAGCATCACAAGAAACCTGTAAAATAAAGATGGGATGTATGAATGAAATCAAGGAAACAATCAAATGCATTGACTCATCCATCCATCCATCCATTTTCTACCGCTTATCCTGTATTAAGGGTCACGGGGGGGCTGGAGCCGATCCCAGCTGTCATTGGGCGAAGGCAGGGTACACTCTGGACAGGTCGCCAGTCTATCACAGGGCCTGCCTTGACTCAAAACTGAAAAATAGTTTGTACTTGATCTTGGAAATACAGCGTCGCCCATAAAGTTGGAATAATTTGCAAATGTCTTTTATAGTGCCGAACAAATGGTATGCAGGAATTATTTTCACCTGGGTAATTAGGACACATAATGTAATCATAATAATGCATTTAATCAGGAATAAACAGAGGATTGTGCCTGAAAACAAAATATTCAAACGTTATGGGTAACAGTGTAGTATTTTGATGATAATAATAACAACATTTATAAGATTTACATAAGATTTTCATCAAGTTTTACTCAAAGGCCACTTCCTTGCTTATTTTAGGATCTTCCAATGAGAATCACAATTGGCTTTATAGACCAAGTAGGTGTATGTGGAAAAAGTAATATGACTCCACATGGTTACATTGCGATTATTTGCATAGGGGTTTGCTATGAGACTGGTGTTAAGTGTTCACAACAGTGGCAGCCTGTTTTGGTTAACAGTGCTCTGCAGCGCCTACCAGAGGGGAGAAGCTGAAACAGGTCGTATCTAACATTTGGTTTTGTAGTTGACTGTCAACCACATTTAAATTCTTTTCTACTTTAAAACAATGTTACTGCGCCGACGTATGATGCAATCTGGCAGAGCATCACAGTTGCTACCTAATTTCAGACTCGGCCTTAAATCTGTCCCCTGTTGTTTGGAAAGAGTGGCAACAAACTAGGGAGAAGTATTCTTCTTCTGTCTGGGACAGAAAAAGCTAACTGATGTTGCCAAGCACACAGACATACTGAACATCATACACTCACAATATGCATATTAACACATTGGCAAACGCTAGCTTGGTGAAGAGAAGCTGTGATTATAGTCCAATATCACCAATGATGAATCTGCATTTCAGGGCTTTACTATCCCTACAGTGACCCCAAAAGACCCTCATTTCTGGACTCCCCAATCACCTATGTACACCAGAGAGTAAAGCATTAAAGGCAGAATAGGTCATTTTGAAAACCACAAGTTTTGACTTTGAATGCATCGCCAAATTGAAAAAGCCCCGCCCCCTTCATTCGGACCTCTGTTCAAAGCCGCTCCCCCAAAAACGCCAAACGAGTGCTCGAGATTGGCAGAGTGCACACAATCAGGAAGTAAGAAGTTTTTACGTCAGAGCATTTAATTTACTCACTGATATCAGTATGTTATGAGGATTTCAAGTAATATAACGGAAAGTGTTTCTGAATAGAATCACCTACGCAACCTTTAACTTTACAAGTTCCCAAAGTCCATAACACAGACAGGACACTGGGTGTGACATGTCGCTGCATATTTGATCCATGGTCAGAAGACGGGGGGAGAACTGGCTGTTACAACTGGCCCCCCTGTTGCAAAAAGCTGCATTGTATGTGTTGAAGTGAGTGAGAATGGTATGTGAGTGTAGCTGTGTGCTTGTCAGGTGTGTTGGAGGAACTGGTCTTACAAAGTTTTTGGGGTGTCTTTTTGCACCGCGAGTGACAGCACAGTCTCATAGCTGATGGTTCTCCTGCTCATGTCCACCAGAAACTTGAAACAATAGGATCTGTCGAGCTCTGTTCTAGGACGTTAGGATGCTCGCCAGGCCATCACTGCCAGCGAGCCATAAATGTTTCATGTGGCGCTGATATGGTAATCATTGGATCCCTACAATGACACCTTGTGAGAGTTGGATAACGATGGCTGTCTTTCAGGCCTGTGTGACTCTGGACTCGGTCCAACAGCCGAGGCACAGCCTGAAGTGTGAATCTGCCGGTGTAAGAAAAAAAGGCTGCGTTGCACCCAATAGGTAGATAAAAAACAAAAAACAAGTCTCAAAGATGAGTGAAAGGAAGGTGCAAACGGGTGTCATCCAGGGCGTCTTGCAGACTCTCACCAGACAAATTGTGTTCCTCCGAGTTAAATATGCGTCGCGTTTCATGAGGTTTTTTTTTTCTGCGAGTGGGTCCAGGTGCCCGTTGGTGGCACAGGCCCAGCTGGAGGATGTGGCTGACTTGCTCCACTGGCGCTCAGGCTGGCATACTAACAGAGCCAGGGGTGCTTTCACAGTGAGTTGAAAGAGGCTGGCGCTGGTGCCACACACCCAGGGTTCAGAAACACGAGCTCCAGCTGCGTGTCCACGAGCTCGCATAGCTAAAGCACTCAGAGACAGGGGAAATCTAACGTGAATCCTCCTTTTTTTAAACCTACAACGTGGTCTGTGGCCAGAATATCGATCCCACGACATTCACATCGTCACATATCCCTCCCTGATGCGTGCGAGATGCTGAGAGATTAATTGTTGGGGTGAAAAAAAAGGGAATTTTCCAATCACAGGGGATGAAGTAATAAAAGGCCAACATGTCTAAAAGAGCTTAATGTATTATTTCTCTGAGGCTTGTTTAAGCCTTTTATTAAAGTGAAACAATCTTGTCAGACACCTGTTGTTCTTGCGGGGTATTTATTGTAGGCCTATATCAGCACACTGTAATCCCTGGTTATATTACTAGTGTGACCTATTCTTGGTCATCATAATTTTCCTGAGTGTGTGTGTGTGTGTGTGTGTGTGTGTGTGTGTGTGTGTGTGTGTGTGTGTGTGTGTGTGATTGCAGTCACCCTTCAGCCATGTCAGTTCAGCTTTTTCTTTTTTTTCCCCCTTTTTTTCCGACACCCAATGTCATGCAGAACAAATCGCCTATTGCTGACGCCGGTGATTTCTCCTTCTCCGGCGTTGAGAAGTGTGTGTGGAGGCAAAACAGTTGGGTCTTACTGCCTGGGAAGTTGGACATTTCTGTGATTAAGTGGTAATAGCCCAGGACGTGACAGGGAAACAGGGGACATCATTGGTCACGGGGCAGGAAAAAAAAAAACACACACCCTTGGGTCTATGTGCTATTTTTGAGACAGTGTATATAATTACTCCAGTTTTGCTCCAAAACTCTCTAAACTGACATTTAAGACGGAAAACTCTCTAAAAATGTCAGCGAGAAAATTCAGCTGCGCCATTGGTGTGTGTGAACTACTAAGAAGCGACTGACACACATAAGAGACATTGCAGTTTAAAAGCAAAGAGGACTCTCATCATCCCACCACCTTTGCCACGCCTGCCTTGAATTCCAGCATCTGCCTATGAGCTTGAACCACTAATTGTGGCCTGAGCTCCTATATGGTATTGTTGCATGCCTGTGGTTCGGTTCAAGGCCACGGTTATATTAAGACGTGTATTTTAACATCTATAATGGAATTGCCTATCAGATAATACTCATCAGGGATGTGTGCAGTCTGATTTATGCGTGAGGTTGATGAGGTACAGTTTGCAGGATGCACCGCTCCAGAAGCAGTGCTCAGCAGAGTTTCAACCCAAAATATGAGACGGATGGAAATAAACAATAATTATAAGGTGATCTTTCTGTTGGAATATGTAACAGTTATTTGAGCATGTACAGGCACGCCTCTGGTACTGTAAGTGGTCCAGTGTGAGATATAAATGGTGTTATGGGGACATCTACTGGCTAATGCGAGTATAGGCATGAAGAGTTTTTCTACAGAGCAGCCTATTTGTTCTAGATGTGTAATTTGTGTTTAATTAGGAAATGCTCCTCAGGTTGCTAGTAGCAACACAAAGGTCCTGACCTCTGTATCCGTAGCGGTACCTCCACGACTTTTAGCACATGTTGCATTATTACAGAATAAGCCACCAACTGGATGTGAAGTAGTTATGCTTAAGGTTTGACCAGCAAAGAAACGCTGCATATGAGGACATCATAACACATTCAAGCATTCTGTATAATACTTTTTATTTTGATAATGCTTATGCATAACGCTCAACCGATTAATAATACTGTTATGACTGATTCTTATACCAAAATAGGCCAGATAACAGATCTGCAAGCTCTGAAAGCACTGTACCACTGAGTGAATGCAGGAACTGGAGTATATAAACTGGTGCTGATGAGGCTGATGGGTTGCAGGTGTGTCTCGTTAGGCGACAAACAGGAGAGAGGGAGAGAAGGAGTAGCCACGCCCACATGACCGACAGCAAGGGAGGAGAAGGGGGGGGGACAAAGCCACAGGGAAAACTGATCACTGTCTATGATATGAGATGTAGAGCACCTAAATAACGTGCTGATAACGTATTTATTTGAAGTTACTGCTGTATGGCGCATATGAATTACTCATAAATTGATTCATCTGCTTACTTCCAGACACTGCAGCAGCTAGCTGTGGCTCCTGGCACCGAGATGCCAGGTTCCTCCGGCTCCCAGACTCACCGGGTCCCTGCAGCTCATGTTAGCTGGAGGCCACTGGCACCAGGATGCCTTTCCTCCAAAGCCCTTCCAACAGCTCCCATGCAACTTATTCCAGCCCAGGCTCCCATCAACGTCACCCAACTTGTTTTTTCCGAAGACCTTGACCTTGAGATGTCAAGCTCTTACTCGCCTTTTGTTCAGTTTCCCCATCACTTCGACCCAAGCCATCATCTTTTCTTCTTTAGAATCCGGATGAGTGGATAATGGATTCTGATTCCATCAGCACTTCCGCCATGTTCTCTCCTCGCATTCTTACCACCATTTACTGAGGTCACTCCTTCAAGAGCAGAACCTCAACCTCCCGTAATCACATCCCAAGAACACTCAATACACGGGTCCTCCCAAGCGTATCTCCTCTTCATCCGCTCAGATCTTGAGATCTGCACGCCGCTCAATCTAGTCTCAAATAACCAGGGTTTTTTGGGGGTTTGCCATGCCCTTGTGCTACAGCGGATTCCCTTCTGAAGCTTCCCCATAAGGCATCCGGAGGCTTGAAGCAATTCAAGCCCTGCAAACCAATCCTGTTTTTCTGTAATAAATCATTTTCTTTGAAGTTGTGGTCGTTGCTGGTAAATCCAACGATTGCTTGTAAAACTTACGTCAGGTGAGTAAAAGTACTGAAATGAACATAAAACATAAGTGCTGTCCATCCTGGATGAAGTTTTACTTCAGTATATTGTAATATGGAAGCATCTCTACTATTACTACTACTAATATCAATCATCATCGTAATTAATAACAAGAAGGTGTGTCATTTTTAATGTGTGAATGAAGCAGAGAGGGAAACATGGCAGCAAATTAGGAAAACCCGGACAAACTGCGCTTATAAATGACTTATAACTCATCTATAAAGCACAAATAAAGGGTGCCTCATTAGAACGCAAGAGCCTGTTCAACAAGTCAAATCACTCATTTGGCTTGGCAACACAAATAAATATGCAAAAATGTACTTTACTGACTGGTAGAAACTCTAATACACTCAAGTACTACAAATACCTCGAAACTGTACTGAGTGTAATATTTCTATGTGCAATGATGTGTATTGAACAATCAGTTTATAGTGATGTATTCTAGGGACCTTCAGGGTAATAGGAGTACTATAATGACTATGGGATCTGTATGAGTAATTCGATTTTTCTAGTGACTTATATTACTCTGCCTCTATCGTGGGGTCATTACAGAATTACTATAGTGTGTAAAGATACATCGATTTATTTATTTCTTAATAATGACTGCTTCGATGGAGCTTGTAAGAGATGAATGACATTGCACCCGACCACCCAGCGTGTCACGATGCTTTCAGCAGCCAATCACATTCCAGAAGGCGGGCGCTCCACCGCTTGATGAACAGCCGGTCTCGTCCAATCAGAGCCTTACAACAGGCACCGACGCCCACCTTCGCTCCGCATTCCGCCAATTAGAACGCAGCAGTAATTACTAATTCATTACACCGCGAAGGGGAGTGACGCAGTTATTGTAGATCTATAGATACTCCATGCTTTTGTATATGACCTGAAACAGCGCTCCTTTCCAAGCCGCGGACATCTTCATCCAACAACAACTACAAAAAAAACGAGCAAAGAAGAAGGGATCCCTGCTGTCATCTGGAGGCTGTATGTCGAAGCTCTGCGCCCCTTGAATTTGGATGCCATTCCGGTTGGAGGTTGCGGTACACCCCGAGGACTAGATGCGATAACCAGGACGAGATATGCCGCAGCCCAAATCACGAAAAATCGCCATCCTCGGGTACCGATCCGTAGGTGAGGTCCGAATAGACGATGCTCGGGGAAAGGAGGGAGGAGGGAGGAGGGGTGACATCCTTAAGGGCCTTGGATGCGACGCTGGGGCTACATTTCAGCGGCCTTTCGGGTCAATTTAACTCCATTATGTGAGCCGTTTGACGCCTCTTAGAATAAACTTAAATTATAGGGAGGATCTGTGTTGCAGCGGGCGAGTGAGCGCCACCAGGTGAGACGCGGCCTCTTGCGCGTTTTGTTATCACACGAGGCCTCCCACCTATTTGCTCCTAATACCGATGCGTTTCCATCAGTGACCCTCAACCCTGGTCGGTCGGGGTCGCGCTTCGGAGGGCTGAAGGGCTAACGGGATTTGACCTATTACGTGTGCGCTTTATTTTTGTCGTATGTGAAAAGCAAGGAAGCGCAATTTGTATGCAGAGGAAAGGATGTGCAGGATGGCAAGATGGCACTGACACAACGCATCTAGGCCCAGCCAGCATCCCAGCACTAACGCGAAACCCTGTAATATCCCCACAGAGACTTGCATTATTATTATTATTATTATTATTATTATTATTATTATTATTATTATTATTATTTGTGAACATTTCCCACGGTATAAATAAAGGGTATTACGTGTTTTGTGGGCTTTAGTAGGTAATTTTAAGTGTGACTAATATTGTAATGATGAGAATATTTTTTCATAATGTTTGTCACCTTTATGCTGAGCCACAGTCCTTGATTTGTGAACTCTAGTTGTGAAGGGCTGCGAACCAATATTGTAAAACGTATGGAAATATATTTCCTCATTTCCAATGATATATATGAAGTGTAAAGGGCCCGTTTTTTCACATCCCATTGTGTTTTGCAGGAAAGTCCTCCTTGACGATTCAGTTTGTGGAAGGCCAGTTTGTGGACTCCTATGACCCGACAATAGAGAACAGTAAGTGGGGATTCTGTGGACTGTTGCAGCTTGATACACAAGCTGGAAACTGTTGAGTCCGAGTAGGAAGCCACTCAGATCCTGATACATCTCCTCTCGTAAACACTTAAGTTCGTTCCGGACTGCCTGAACCGTATATAACTATAGCCATGCTTGAATGTCATAGCTTTTGCTTTATTAGTTTGTTGTCTTCCATATTTTTTTATGATGACATTAGCAGAGATGGTGTTCAAGCTCCTCTTTTTTATGCATATAGGCTGTTATTATCCATGGACACACTTAATCGTGTGTAAAGTCATGTTTGTTTATCAGGCTGGTGGTGGAAGCTCTTAATTATACAAAGTCAAATCCCAGCCCAAAATCCCAAATTTGTCTCAGGAGGTTTTACAATCTGAACAACACATGAAACCATCTATACTGAGATCCCTGATTCTGATCAATAAAAACTCCACACAAAACAACAACAACAACAAAAAGGTTGGTCAGTATTGTCGGAAATCAATAATATAATTGGCAATGCACTCCTTATCAGTAGGTCCTCTTATTGTGTACAGCCGATGAATCTGCTAGGTTGCCATGGAGATGTTATAGTTGTTGTCACATGGCCTAACTATGGAATTGCAGTTACATTATAACAGGCGGCTACATATCACAATAAATATTTACTTATAGTTTTTCATGCAACATGTGCTACAGGGCTGCAACCAACTATTTCCTGACATTTAAAACAAAATTGCAATAAATATTCATCACATTTTCTCCTTTGTGACATCATCGTATTTTTTTGTCTTGCTAAAAAAAAATGCTAAGAACTCAAGATATTAATATTATAATATTATAATATAATATTATTTACAATGATATACAACAGAGAAAAGACACAACTCCTCCCATTTAAAGAACTGGAACTAGAAAATATTTGTCAACTTTAATAGCCTTCTTTTCACATTTTATTATTTCAAACCTACGTTCATCACGTTGAACTTGTGCGTCCCGTGAGCTCTGTAACAGGATGTCAAAGAAGAAGCATGATAACAGCATTGTTACCCAGCAGGGCGTGATGTTCCCTCCAAACCAACGTGTCCAAACACTCCACCAGCTGATGTCCCCACTTTCCACACTTTCAACCAGAAGGATGAAACTTTCTTTGGAGGAACTTCGGAGGAATCGGCTTGTGTAGTGTTCGGTCAGAGTTGCTCCTCGTTGACTTTAGTGGAAGAAGCGTAGAAATCGCTGCCTTGAAGGTACATTTTGCCGTATGAGAAAACATACAGTAATTCATCAACCCCCAAACGCACATGTTCCTACACACTCCAGAGATTTGAGTCTCAACTTTACCTGTAGGCTGTTTTTCTTTTTCCCGGCGTGTTCGCTCACATAGCGCCCTACGTTTCTCGAGTGTGTGGTCTGTGTCTATAAATAATCTCTGGATGGGTAACATGAAGTGAAGTGTCAGCGAGATGCTGCAGGCGTTGCGATCCCTCCGTCCTGTAGATAATGTGACCCATCTCCAGGCAGATATTGACATTCCTGTGCTGGATGAACTCAGTGGTAGCAGAATGGATCCGTAAGGAGATCTGCACACGGAAAGCGTCGAGTAATGACGATACAGTTTAGTGCTGTACGGTAGAGCTGTATTTGCTTGTTTGTGGTTATTATTTGCTCTTCATCCATTAAAATGTTGGATTCATAATGTCTGTTGGTTCATGTCTAATCAGTCTTTTGTTTCCACTGTAGCATTTACAAAAATGATCACAATAAATGGACAAGAGTACCACCTTCAGCTGGTCGACACAGCAGGACAGGTACGGTGATTGATTTCCATTCAAAATGGGTTTTGTTAAAGGGGAAGTACGCTAAATATATTCATGAACATGAGCATCTCCCAATTTCCATATTGATCCAGATTTGAATATGTGAATATTCAAATCTGTGATGTCATTTAGGCGGTGTTCCCCTTTAATTAGTCAGATTTACTTTCATTTTCCCATCTTTTCCAAACCTGTAACTTTCCATGCTAATTTCTTCCTGTTTTGCGTTTCCACAGGATGAGTACTCTATCTTCCCACAGACCTACTCCATAGATATCAACGGTTACATTCTGGTCTACTCCGTTACATCCAATAAAAGGTATGCCTTTACTCCTCGTTTTCAGATGCAAGTTCTGTGTAATGAGTTGAAAATGCTGAAGAAGAAACTTTCCCCCCTCATTTTCTTCCAGCTTTGAAGTTGTACAAGTTATCCATGAAAAACTATTGGACATGGTGGGAAAAGTTCAGTAAGTACTGTTTCTTTGTTTTGTCGTTCCACGAAGTAACATCTAATACATAAATGACAATGTGCCGTTTATTTTTCCCTCTTACGCAGAGTTCCAATTATGCTCGTCGGGAACAAGAACGACCTACACATGGAGCGGTATGACCTAACACATGCACAGTTGTACATAAGGGGCAGAGCACTTGCCAGTCAGAACAGAAATACAGAGCAGATGTTAATATTTGTTTCTCTATACGCTATTTGTACAACGCAAAGCCTAGTTCTACTCATCTGCATGTGTTTGTGTAACCCTGCAAATATTCCTTACTCAGTGGAGGCGGCGTCGGTAGAACCCTGCAGCCTTTCTCTGAAATATTTATGTGTTTTATCGTGTGCTTTTTTTTTTTTCTTCTTCTTCAGAGTAATCAGTTGTGAAGAAGGAAAAGCATTAGCCGAATCCTGGAATGCTGCCTTCATGGAGTCCTCAGCTAAAGAGAACCAGGTAAGAGCTGGAGCCTCAAAGGTCACTTTGTTTGGGTTTGTATTGGGTTTTTATTAATAGCTATTTATCTTTTTTTTTTAAAAGATCCTCATAAAAAAAGGACATTTTTGACTTTAAGATGTTTTTTCCGTGGTATAAGAAATAGTAGTTGGCAGGAATTTGCTGATTATCATGGTTGTCGTTGTCTTCTGTGGCTCTGAATAATTATAAATCAGGTGATGTCAACAGGTATATCTGGGCTTCTGGCTTGTAACAGAAACATTTTAGTTTGAAAAACATGGGTGTTTACCAGGCAGGTAGGGTCTAACAAAAAGGTCCTATCAAGTTGCATCGTGGGTAGGATCTAGCAGTATTGGAGCTTGACCAATACCAGGGGCTAGTATCAGGATATCAGGTTGCATACATTTTGACTATAATCTGTCTTTTTCCACCAAATTTATGGAAGATCTGTAATAAATACATCAGTGCCTCCTTAAAGGTTTTTACTGAATCAATCCCCATTGATATAATTTATGACCTGCATTTTTGAGCATCACCATCTCAATCAATAGCAGCCTGTGAGTGCATCTCTATAAAGCCGTTTTCATTGTTACTGGCGGAGAACGCCTTCCCCTCACTGGATTCCTATTGTGTGCACATAGATATGAAAGTATGTTCTGTGTACTGTAAATTGATGAAGTTGCTCTTCTTCTGCTCCTGCCGCCCCCTTGGTGGTCACATGTGAGAGAAGCTCTAGAAAACGGCATTATTAACACTTAAGTCGTCACCAACCGCAGGTGTTGCAAATTGATGGAAGGACTTTGTGTAATGTGAAAGGGGTCAGTCTCGGTGTCAAACCCACAGAGAATTACCTGACTCATCCCCCTCAGCTCTTAGATCTGCCAAGCAGATATATATATATATATATATATATATATATATATATATATAGTTTAGTTGATACCCGCTCTATCCATTTTCCAACATAATGTTCATAATCAGGAAGTCTGTGGATCTGCTTCAAATTGAGTTAGCAAGCCACAGCACACAAAAACAACTCCATCTTTGTTGCGCCTAAAGTCACTGAGGCTCCTCTGGATGTAGCATATGCTGCTGGAAAATTCAAAATGGTGTGACTGAGGCTTGTGACAGCATCCTGCGTGTCTCTCTCCCTCTCTCCCTCTCCCTCTCTCTCTCTCCCTCCCTCCCTTAGACGGCTGTGGAGGTTTTCCGGAGGATGATCCTGGAGGCAGAGAAGATGGACGGCGGCGTGCAGCCAGGAAAAACGTCCTGCTCCATGATGTAGAGCCCCTCCCCACCCCCCCCAATCAACACACAGGACACTGCACTGGGATATCCCGTTACTTGAAGGCTAGCTGCCAGTTCTCCTCCACCTCAGCTGACTCCACCCCTCCAGGGTCCTAAATATCCAATACTGTCTATTTATGGATCTGATTCCACTGTTATTTATCAGTATTTCCTATTCACCTTTGTCATCCTCATTTTTTTTTCTTTGTGCGTTTGATAAAAAAAAAATTTGAAAAAAAAAAGGATGAGCGGTGGTTCCCTTGTCTTATATTTCCACAATCCACCTCTCCTCCACCTCTCTGCTCGAGCTCTGATGCAAAACACACAACTTAATTTGGGTGTATCAAAAAAATAAATAAAGGTTTTTCCCTGTGCTCGGTAACAAGTACTACCGTAACTAAGGCCGGAGACGGCAGTGACTCGATGCAGTGACTTCGCTTCTCATTACGCAGCTCCCATTTAGGCAAGGAGTCCGTCTCCGCAGAAATAAGAAGAGATAAGAGAAACGCCGTGTCTGTCATGCATATACGCTCTGAAAAATGAGTCATAAGTCATCACGGACGTTTCTTCTGATACATCAGCAGCTGTTTGCTCCCTTTTTTCCCTCCCTACTTCATCTCCATGCAGCACCCACGTCTCCGTTCCTCGGTTTGATTCATAGCGATTACTGTCAGCCAAAAAAAAAAAAAGAAGAAGAAGAAATCTGCATCCATTTTCTAATGTTGAAAATGTTGTACAAATGTTTTTGATTGTAATCATTAAAGCAAAAAGTGGTTATGTAATGCAGGGTTGAGTGTGGGTTTTTTTTTTTGCTAATGAGATTCTTTGTCACCCGGGAGGCAGGGCAAGTTTATTTATGTGTCTTCAATTATTATTCAAATTGCTTCACAGAAGGGATAAAAAAAAGAGCGGTAAATGCAGCACGCACGACTTTAAAAGGGTAATAACGTTGGGGAGGGTGTGCGATGAATAATCTAAGTTTTTGAGATTCAGTACAAAGATCTTTTTGTCTTTATACATCTCTGATGTATAATAGTTAAGTGCTTCTTTTCCGTGTTGTCTTTTTCAAGCATTAGCATCCCACTAACAGATGACCTGAGAGGGTTCAATATAGGAATAGATAATAGATCTACTTTGCATATTGGTGGTACATTAAGAGACAAAGAAGGGGATTTAAAGGTGCTTTCTTTCAGTGGGAGAGATTTCTGAGCGCAATTTTTTTGTCTCTGCGATTCTCACTGGTTTGTAATTAATTAATTAGAAAAGGAAAACAGAAACTGTCTGTTTTTTTCTCTCCCTGTCAATCAAATCTGGTGGAACTGCACCCTCACAGGAGAAGCAGATTAGCAGAGTATTTCTCTTAATAAATGATAAATGATACCTGGAGGATGTTAATTTAAACGTTTAGGTCAAATGGGTCATGAATTTTCTAAGCAATAAAGGAATAAGGTCAAAGGTCTAAAATGCTTTCTTCATTCTGCTAGATGTCGAACAGCATATGAGTGAAGCATGAATCCTCTATAACTGCTGCTTGTGTATGAGGATGATTTACAGAAGAAAAGAAAACTCCTCAAGACTCGGAGACATAATGAGAACGGGCAAGTGTTCTTTGTCAATCATTGTTTTATTGTCAAGGGAAAGGATTGAAGTGATCTTCTAAAAAATTATTCACACATCGAAGGTGTTGCACATGTCCTCTGTACAGCACTTAATATCTATGTAGGAGTTCATCTTCAGCATCTCGCAGTCCGACAGGGCCATGCATTTCTGATAACTGCCATCTAAGAAAGGGGGAAAAAAGGAAAACGTTTTGAGAAAAGGGATTTACATCACTGTCATAGAGCCAATGTAAAGTATTTCCACACATTTATGGGATGCATAGACATCTGACAAGCTGTTTTAGCTATATTACATGCATACTGGATTTCATGAGTTTCTCTCTTAATGCATTTTTTTCACAATTTCAAACAACATGGTATGTATGTTTTTATTCAGGTAACTTCTCCTTTAACTTGACTATGATTTACAGCGAAGATAATATTCCTATTTTAGTGTAGCAGTATTGTTTGAGTATGTTGAGAAACTCACGTGGTGCTCTGAGGAATCTGGCAGCAGCACAGGCATCCTTTTCTGGTTTGCAGGTCTCCGCGGTGAGCTCACAGGTTCCTCCAGCCCTTCTGGGGACACACTGGTGGCAGTTCAGGGTCTCACCTGAAAAAAAGCAATAATTCAGTCATTGTTTTTTCTCTCTCTGCTTTGATTACACCCTGTTATAATATCGCTGATGTTCCTCTCCAGGCAGAATAGCAAGTTATTAGCGAGACGTAATCTGCTCAGACGTTAGAAGCCACAAAGGACGATATTGTGCTCTCAGTCAATTGCTTTAATTACTTTGATATGACTCTGAAAAGCATGCCTTTGAGTGTGTGACAGCTCTGCTGACACTGTGTTCCTGTGCAATAAAAGGCGAAAAACAGAAGGCAGACGTCCCCCGTCGTGCGGCAGCAGAGGTTTGTGTTTATTCAGTGGAGAATAAGTGACATGACTCACCGGTTGCAAGCAGCAGGGCGACAGTTAGAGCCAAGACCAACGACTTCATTGTTCTGTTCAATGCTGCAGCCTGTGGGAGATAAACGCACAGATTTGATTATACCATATCATATGTACAATACATGCGGGTTTCATGGCATGTCTCTTTGAAAAGGACAGAAATATTCAGTTAGAGGTGGTTGTATATGAAATAGAAAAGATATATAGTATACATAATCAAATGTCTGTGTATATGTATATATGTATATCTATATATATATATATATATATATATATATATATATATATATACACACACACACACACACACACACACACACACACACACACACACACACACACACACACTATTGAATTGCTATTGTTAAATCTACAAATTAAGATCACTCAAATCAGTTGTACATGTACATACCTTACAGATTCGTCTGTCTCGGGTTTCTGCCTGTTACTGGGATGGATTTTTCCACTTTCCCCTGGTTTTATACCCGTTCTTCCTTTGTCCCGCCGTGGTAACCTCATATAAAGTTGTGTATCTCTGCTAAGTCTATATGCTTAGCACCTCGCTCACCCTGAGTACACTGTGCTCAGGGGTTACAGTTTCCCAACGGCCGGGGGTTTTGTGCATTACGCAAAGAGCTGTCCACCCTTTGCCCACGGTTGTACATAATGGATGAGGCTTTTGCAAATATTAATGTATGCATTTGTCACAGACTCAGATAAAGATTTATATTAGCTGGATTTAAACCTTAAGAGGACAAGAGGATAATGAGTGAAAGGTACAGTATGTTTGCTATAGGTGGATTATGTCTGACCTATATGAGGTGTAACACCTTTAGCTCAGTGCTCTTTTACTAACCTCCGCTGCAGACTCATGAATTGACTGTATACACAGTCGGAATTGAATTGAACTAGCTCAAGGACTGGAATCTCTCTCTCTCTCTCACTCTCCCTCTCTCCCTTTCTCTCATAAAGTAAATTCATTTAACTATTACAGAGATTCCGCACAAAAACGATTTCCCCGGTGCCGAAGAAAAGGTACCTCCATTAAATTGGACTTAAGTCCGATTCTGTGTGATCTTCAAATCTACAGACGCTTGACAAATGTTTTACATTACTTATGGCTTTGATTGACTGCTTTCAATTGAATGCCAAAGCTTGTTACATTTTCTAATCTCCAAAAAGCCACTCAAGTGCAATAAATCATTTCAAACGGTGAGTTTTATCTCCACTCTGTGCCACTGTAGATATATATATATATATATATATATATATAGAGAGAGAGAGGGGGGGGGTCATATTAAGAACAGGTTTCTATCTGTTTTGTATCCTGCTCCACCTGCCTCAGCTTAAAACTGGTGGTCTTTGATGTTTGCAATTGATGGAAATGTTCATGAGTTAAGGTCTAAGTAGATCCATGGGATCCAGTCTGGATCAGCAACAGAGGTGCTTTGGAAAATGACACCTGGGCAGCTCTGCCCCCCCCCTGTCCCGACTGGGACCACACCTTGTTGTTGTTTCCTGGTTACTCGTCCAACGTGTCAGAGATGTCTTGTTTGCACTGATACGTGTCCTTTAACCTCTATTTTAACTTCTCATTCTCTGTTTGTCCCCCTCCTCGCCTCCTTGCCTCCCCTTGTCTGGACTCCACCTAAATATTATTCGGCAAGCCCAACAACATCACAGTGCCACATCACTCCCAAAGCCCAATCATAGCAAAATCCCTCTCACGCTTTTGTTTCGCCCCCCCTCGAGCCAAACTCCAATATCAGCACTGGGCACATGTAAGGGAAACTGTCCATGTGGCAAAATGTCTAAACCCCCCATTGTTGTGCTTTTGTTGCTCCCGCCTCGCGATACCGCCGCGCTCTCTGTCGGCCATATATATCTGGGTGGCCAAATTTTTCCACTCTTAGACTCTGTGTGACTAGTGTGGAACAGCTAACAGTGGAAAATGTCTCAGTACTCAGGAAAGGTGAGTACCACAACAAGGGGATGCAGCCGAGCCTTCCCAAACTTAATCGTGTGAATCACAAACAGATTTCAACCTTTGACAGTGTTGAGTGGCACTTTTTTTGTTTTGCAAGATATCTTTCTGACTGTTTGCAGCACTTTCCATACAAGTATCTGTTAGGAAGAAACATATTTATATCTTCAAAAAAAAACAGATCGTGTTCTATGAGGGAAAATGCTTCACTGGGAGGAAACTAGAGATCTGCAGTGACTGCGACAACTTCCAGGACCGTGGCTTCATGAACAGGGTCAACTCTGTCCGCGTGGAGAGCGGGGCCTACATCTGCTTTGACCACCCAGACTTCAAGGGCCAACAGTACATTCTGGAGCACGGAGAGTACCCCGAATTCCAGCGCTGGAATGCCCATAACGATCACATGGGCTCCTGCAGGCCAATCAGGATGGTAAGAGGGAGAAGTGTGTGAGAGAGGGAGAGATACCCCAGGGACGGACAAATATTTGGTTGTTAAAAAAAAGAGAAAAAGAGCCTGGCAGACTGGCATATGTTCGGCTTCATTTGTCTTCATCTGTTTTTGAGATAAATCAGAATCTTTTTTGATATCTCTGAGTATGTCTTTGAATGAGTCTCGCGCTGCATGCTAACAGCTTCTAGGTTTTTTTCACATCACCTATTGGCGTCATCAGCTGAAAGAAAATCACTAAGTGCACTTGAGACACACTGCGTCGACCGTGGGCTATACATATCATCTTCTATCAAGATTGAACCCTTAGCCACACAATAGGAAGGTGAAGGCATTGCTCCCTTTTGAAATGAGCAAAAGGGAGAATGTGCTTGCAATATTATGATGCCATTTATCCTCCCCAGCATGGAGAGCACTACAGGATGGAGCTGTTCGAAGGAGACAACTTCTCAGGCCAGTGCGTGGAGCTGTGCGACGACTGCCCGTTCCTGCAGGCACGAGGCCTGACCAAGAGCTGCGTCAACTCCCTCAAGGTCTATGGAGACGGAGCGTACGTATCTCTGCTAAGGGCACATGTTGGAGAATGATGTCCTTTACTGTACTTCATCCATGGAAGTTGAAGTTGAACTGTGTTCTGAGTTCATCCACCGTGTGTTTTTTTATTCATATTGTGAGGAGAGAGAGAGAGAGAGAGATAACATGCATCCACTTGTTGTGTATTCCTTATTGCTTTTATCAAGGTCTTGGCATGGATATCCATATTTAAGATCATAGCCATCATCACAATAGGAATGGAAATGAATAATAAGAGTAACTGGGAACTTGGATTTGTATTAAATTGTATTTATTACATGTACGTCTTTAATGCTTTTAGAGAGAAAATGTGGCTGTCTCACAGCATGGAACATAAATTAAAGCTTACATTATTTGCACAGCTAGATACCGATAGAGGTGTGTGCAACCTCATGCCAATAGAATACAATCAGACGTATATATTCTGTCCCCTGATAACACGTTTATTTTCATTCAACAGCTGGGTGCTGTACGAGGAGCCCAACTACCGCGGCCGCATGTACATTGTGCAGAGAGGAAACTACTGCACCCACATGGAGTGGCAGGCAGAGAACCCTAACATCCAGTCTGTTCGCAGGGTGGCAAACTACTTCTAAACCATCTCACACCGTCACAGGCAATGTGCCAGCGGGGATGAGATCATCCACTGAGGAAAAACACACCACACTGTCAAGTAATCTCACGCTGTGGGGCTGTAAAATAATAAAAGATGAAGAACATGTTTGACATTGCTTGTTGTTTTATTTTTGTACCAAATTATTCAAAGGCTGAAATAAAGGTAGTGATCCTACAATATCTTCAGTCTTATTTATTTATTTTTCTTTTATCTCGCTCAGTGTGGGAGTCTTAAATTAACCACCACGCTGCACTGTAGAAATGGCTGCAGGCTATGATTCAGGTAATTGCTCCCTCTTAAATGCGTTAACTACGAAACCTTTTTCCTTTTACTCTGAATATCTCTGGACACACATTCATTAACGGGTCCACTGGCATTTTATGGTGTTAATAGTGAAAATAAAAAAAGGAAAAAATGCTAGAAATAAAAGTTACATAGACAGAAGGAAGCAGTCACTCAGACGTCATACGGCAGTCGGCAGTAACAACAGAAGCTGCATGTCCTCCCTACATATGCAGTGTATAAATCAAGAGTGGAAGGGAGATATTGTACAGGTTGAAGCGCTATCTGCACCTGCCCTGGGGAGCTCTGCTACCACCTAGTGTCATTTATCTATTTTACTGTGAAGTCATGACGCTCACCTCAGGGTTTTTTTTTTTTTTTTTTTTTTTTTCAAAGTGAAACACAATGGGGATTTTTCAACAGCAGTGACACAAACACACCGGAAATATCTGGATTCCTCATGAACGTTGAACAGAAATGCAAATTCTGTATAATGCATTGATCACTATATCCTTCTATTCAGGATTCATCCAACCGGAATTCAGTGTGTCCAACACATTTTTCATGACATTAGGGCACACGACATGTATTTATGATAGGTACAATGCTGTATATGTGACACACTGACGTTCACCACACAGTGGTTTTGTTTTTCCAAATGCACCACTGCACCATTTCCCCCTCCACGCTCCCATTCTTTTAGAAGTGTCACACCGTGGTCGTGTCCGGTGTACCTGTAATGAGCATGTATGTGCTTTCTCTTTTCCAACTGCCATGACAACCGGACACCTATCTTTACAATGTTTCCCTCTTGGCCTCTATCAAGTTACAGGGTCAATACTGGAGAGTTTAATGAGGAAATGCTTTGTCTTGAGTTACACTCGGTGGCACTAGTTTAAGGGTGATTACTTAGGACTAACCTTATTCCGGAGCCATTTGCTGCATGAATTGTCTGGGTGTCACTAACATGTCATTAGTCTGGATGTCTGGATGGGAGACGTAATGCTATTTTAACAATGTCCTTGCTGGTTTTCTATGGTCATGGGATTACTTTTTTTTACACAGAGGATTTCCATTTTGAATGCTTAAACGCTATACAAAGCAAACTATATGCAGTGATATTGTGTTGTTATTATTTCATTAATAAGCCGTGATTATCTGCTCAGTTGGGAGATCACATAAACGAAGCATACCTTGACCCTTAACCTTATTGAGGGAAACTATTTCTAAAAGTGATTATCTGTTGGCCGGGAGACTTGGTGAGTGGGCAGGCACATCTTTTTTCTTTTTAAATGTCATGTCACAGTTCATTTAGTAATTATAAAAAGAAATGCTATCAAAATGATATCTTGCTTTGGAATTGAGTCACATTAATTTAGCACATTTGCTGTTTTTGTGATTTAAAAAAAATGCACAATTCATCATGAGCCATGGTTTGGCTCTGTTTCCGTTTTGCTGTGTGAGGTATTTTATATTTAATGCTGTCTGGCGGCGAAACGAGTAATTAGAACTAATACATTGTAAATAGCATTTATTGTATCCGGTTACTCCAAATTAGGTCAGCTATTAATAGCACTGCTACTAATGCATAAAAGATCATTCAGATAGAAATTTTAAGAATATTATTATACTATGTGTGAGATTGAAAGATATATACATACATATACTGTATATATGCACATTTCGTACGAGTTTATACATGCATATTTATATTATTTTTATTTGAATTTGTTTAACGTGTTGATGTGGTCCACATAAAATGAAAACATATACAGTGTTAACATGGTTCCTCAGTTCATTGTTAATATCTGGTGTTGTTTCGCAGTTCAAATATGACGATATCTGAATGGTGCATTGTTGAAGAAGCTAAAACACACTGCACTACCATCTACGTGTAGCCTAACCGGTACGAGCATTAAGCATTACCCGAGAATGTAATGTAAACCCCGGGCTAAATAATAAGAACCGAAAAGTGGACTCTAAAATACCAACTGTGACCACGGAAAGTGCAAGTGTTACTATCAGCTGGACCCGGGACAAACACAACCGTGCAAAAGCACACACGTTTCCACAAAAGAACGCCTCGCATTCCTCCCGCTGGGGCTATATCTATTTTTTCTCTTTTTTTTAACGGCTTTTAAAACTGTGAAAATGATCGAGGCGAGCCGAGGACCGAGTCATTTCAGGCGTGTATCTACGGTGTCGCGTTAAGGTCACACGCTGGCTGCCTGAATTCCCCTCTTTGTGTTTACACATCCGGGTTTCCTTGTTTGCAGCCCATTCCCCCATTTAGAAGCCATTTTGGACACAGATCAGTAACATGCATGTAAACCCCGACCGACCTCCCGATGCAGCGGTGCTACTATTCAAGTGAATAACCTCGAAAAGAGCGCTCGGCGGACGCCCCGGACCGTTGGACGGCTTCACGTTCGGCTTTTGGACCCACTTCCGACGCGAAACGCTGCACCTATTACCGGACTAACAGTCTGGCGGCCAGTTAATCGCTCCTATCTTTTCTTGCAACATTGTTGCAGCGTCGCGGCTATTGACACGCGCTGTGGTGGCGGAGGAGGAGGAGGAGGTGGTGGTGGTGGTTAGGCTGCTGGAGGGACCGGGAGGCCTGTGGTCATTTTCTTTGATCCTGGACTGATGTTTCGGACAACCTGAGTTTTAATGTTCGCTACGGACCGCGGGGGAAATAGCTGTCCTGTATTTAAAACGGAACATGTCTTTTTCATGGCTGACTTGTTCACTTCTTCTGGGAACTTTATGCGCAGGTGAGCTGCTATTGTTGGGTTTTTCTGAATTTGCAACAGTTTTTTTTTTGTCTTTTCTTTCTCCCGAGGCGGACACATTTTACGCGTGTGTGTGTAATTGCGTTTGAAATCCCGCGAGCGAGTTTTAGGTGTGTTCCTTGTTAACTTTGTTGGTGGTGGCTACTATCGGTCACTCTCGCATTTATTTCACACACACTGGGGAGAATTTAAGCAACACCGTGACTTTTTATGGTTTAAAAATGAACTAAACGGCTTCGAGTGCGTTATATTATGCTGGGAAATGCCCCCCACTCCAAAAAAACACGTATCCCTATTTAAAACTGTTGCGTCCCCTTCGCCTTTCTCGAACGGTGGCAGGAATAGAAGGCAGCAGCTGCATCAACATCCTGAAACCTTATAGTCCACATCTCAGGTCTGCGCTCTTGTTTGTGGTCACAGCCCCGAACAAGATCCTTTGAAAACGCACTTTATCTGAGGGGAAAAAAGGAGGTTTCAATAAATCAACGTGCGTTTTAATTTGTCGAGACAGCAGCTGTTGTGTGAATCGGGGCTCTTTACCCTGAATTGAGGTTACTGTTACTCTGGAGCCTGCGACTCTCTACCACGTGAAATTGAGCATGATGGTTGTTTTTCTTTTGTTTGGGCGTTTTTTTTCTCCCTCGCCAGCGTTTGCAACTCATGTGAGTTTTTTTTTTAAATGCGTCCCAAACACGTTTGCCTTTGTCCCCTAGCTAGGCATTCCCTGTGGTTGTTTTGAAAACAAAACCCACTTTTTCCCACCCCCACCCCATCACTTTTTTTTTTAAATGTAGTTTTCCACAACCGTGATGAACATTATATCGGGGCACAGCTGTCTCTTGTGTGCCAAACGGCGCTGTGACTAATGCCTTTATGGTTTATAGATTAGGGCTCGGGAGTGTATTGTAAGCGGCTTCTCCAGAATTCATGTTGTTGTGGTGTAAGCCTCGGTAAGTGACAGAGGGGAGGGGGGTTGGGGAATGATCTTGTAGTAAAAGTCCTCCCGGATCATGTGATCATAGATATCAGAAATGCCATCTCGGTTCAATGGAGCATCACTGCTATATGTGTGTGTGTGTATCTGTCCTTACTGCCTCCCTTTCCTTCCATTCTTAATAATGAGCATGATGTTTGGTCACTGCTTGCATCCCTATATGCTATAATGAAATCCATTGTATGCAGCCGGACAGCTACATTTATGT
The DNA here is from genome assembly GCF_963514095.1 of Eutrigla gurnardus. Taxonomy (NCBI): domain Eukaryota; kingdom Metazoa; phylum Chordata; class Actinopteri; order Perciformes; family Triglidae; genus Eutrigla; species Eutrigla gurnardus. Next base: position 21,646,410 of record NC_139918.1, read on the forward strand.
GTAAGTGGATGCGTGCCTGTTTGTGTGTGTGTGTGTGTGTGTGTGTAATGGTTTGGTGGGGGTAACGCTGGGGGATGGGCAGCCTCCTATAGGCAGGGATTTAAAGAGACATGCACTATTTTTTTTTCTGTGAACAAAGATAAGGCACGATCGTCCGAGCAACACTGTGAATGACATGTACAGGGTATTGCTTCAGTCCTCATAAAAAAAAAACGTGCCTTGCATGTGTCCAACAGTCATTTTCCCAAAGAGGGAGAATAAAAACCCTTTTCAATTAGCGACTGTGTAACAGCAGGAGACTGACAGCTATTGTTATATCTCAGGCTTGGTTAGGGGAACTATTTCCTGCTAAATGACAGTAAACGCCCTTAAAGAAGAAGGTCTTATCTGTCTTTCCAGATGTGTCACACTCTGGCAGGATACAAGAGTCCTTATCTAAAGAAGTAGCATCCCAGTGTGTGTGGTGTGTTTCTATATCACAGTAGGGCATACCATTGTTTTCCTATAGCTAATTAAATTCTGTCATTTCCCCTCCTTTTTAGTTGTTACTTTCTCAAAAGATCTTTTAGTGAATGGGATTATGCTGAACAGCTATTCAGCAACAATTTCTGAGCCCAGAGGATCTCCCTTTTTACTACAGAGAGCTCCCAAACCCTGGCCGCGTGCCAGAGCGATGATCGAGTCTCTGCTCAGAGATTTCCTCGTGGCATCGAGCGGATCCTTCGCCCATGTGTCTGTTGATTGTCAATTCATTACGATGTGAGCTGACCGAGCCGCCTTCTGTCCATCTCAGGGTACAGTCTGGGCGAAGCAGAGACCCGCGAGTGCGTGTACTACAATGATAACTGGCGTACGGAGAGGACCAACCAGAGCGGCTTTGAGCGCTGCGAGGGGGAGAAGGACAAGCGACTGCACTGTTATGCCTCCTGGCTCAACTCCTCAGGGACCATCAAGCTGGTGAAGAAAGGCTGCTGGCTGGACGACTTCAACTGCTATGACAGGTCGGGTCACTGAGCGAGGTCATCGCCACCGTGCACTTACGTTCGTATTGTAGGCTGAAAGCCGGAGTGACTGGCAGCGAGTCCAACAGAAATACCTGCCTCAGTACACACATGTAGTTAAATACATATATTATTTCTTTGACCTGGGACCATTTTCAGCCGCAGAAATGAAATGTCTAATGCTGAAACTATTTGTCAATGAGCTGGTCAACAGGAACAACAAATAGTGGTCGCTCTGCCCTCTGAAAAATGAGGATAAGCAAATTTTCTATTTTTAAAATATCCCTGTAAAGATTAATATACAGAGGTGTGTGTGCCTTTTAATTAGCAGGTCTTCATTCATGTGAATGGGGTGGACAAAATAACAGAAGCACCTCGGTATAATACAACAGCATACAAAAAACGATATTGTCCAAAATGATCATCGGATGAATCAACACCTTTTAAAACGGTTTCAACCAAAACTGAACATCATTACCTTCATAAAGGTAGGATTTAACAGGAAGGACTGTTGTTGTATTAGACTGCAGGTTACACAAGTTGGCAAACAAAGACAGACACCTCCACAGATACTGTACATGGACCCGCTGCACACAACACTAATATTGGAATGGTAAATTCCTGCATCCATTTCAATTTCTCACATTAATGTGTTCTCTTGGATCAGCGGTCCTAACACAGCAGATAATCAATTTAAAATGATGTGAAACGGAGAAGCAGAATGTATACACATTTAAGAATAATTAAAGAATCTGATATCAGCTAATGTTAAGCAGTTTTACTTGAAAATAATAAACAATTATTGTATCCAAGCTCTCACGTAATTATGTCAATCAAGTAATCAATAGACAACATGTAAAAAAAACCCCACAGAATATACAGCACGGCATGTCACGATGTCACGATAGTAAGATTGTTAGGCCAGCCAAACAGATTTAGGTAGCTATTGTCAAAATGAAATTTCCCATCTTTATATAGAACCAGACTATTAGATGGGAGGAAGTGATTTCCACAAGTAGGAATTAATGTTTGGCAAATGCTCTGCAACCAGCAGAGCTCACAATCACTCTCTCCGGGAGGAACCAGATCGTCTGCATCTGGATATCGACGGTGCAGAGTACAGCTCAGTGTCCACAGCCTGATGGTGGCAGATAGATACGGTGGCACTGGGCCACTCAGGATTTTGTAAGTCAAGAGGAGAATTTTAAACTAGCTTTATCAGCAGCCGGATGCAGAGCCGTGTGGCATGATCAAACTTTTTAGTCTTCAAAATGCTGCGGCTTGAATATTAAACAAGCCGGAGACCTCTGATGGCTCATGAAGACGAGCTAGAACTCTAATAATCTGCCCCAGATGAGACATCTGTGTTTATAAAGAATTAATCATTAGCCGCCAATAAAATGGCAGGGTTTTTTTTTTTATCTTGCTGTGTGTTTTGTCCTTTTCTATTCCTTTCAGCTTATTAAAGGTAGTTACAAGATGACCTGACCTGAAGTTTACTTTGAGAATGCCAGGATAATTATGAGTGCTCTTATGAGTGACACATTTGCGTTGATCAGCATGGGATATTTCATACCTAAAGCAGTATTAAGGAATGGAATTTGGTCAATTCGTATGCTTATAGACGTAGTTACACATTTGTTGACGGTTTCAGGGGAAGAAGCTTCAGCCTGGAGCGCTGTTGGCAGTAAGAGTATAATTATAAAGGGAACTTAACGACACCTGAAAACCATTCTGATCACTTTTAAATGCATTATCTCAGAGGGAGATTTGTTTTCACAGGCAGTCCAACACAGAAACATGCACTTATATACACATAGCTACATACATACAGACAGCACACCAAATCTCTATGTCTGCATTCACAGGCGGCTCCCAAACATGGCCGAGTGCCAGCTAAGAGAGGTTTCTTTAATAATGTAAATAATGTGGATGTGTCATTTCCCTTTTTTTAGGCAAGAGTGTGTCTCCATGGAGGAAAACCCTCAGGTCTTCTTCTGCTGTTGTGAGGGCAACTACTGCAATGAACGATTCACCCACCTTCCTGACATGATCGGCAGTGGCAACCGAGGTGAGTGGCAAATGCACCTCACATAGAGCACAAGCAAAAACTAGGTTTTTGCTTTACCCCTCTGATTAGTGGGAGTCGAGCTCAGCTCCTTGCATCTTGTAGTAAAAAAATATGTATATCACACGGATGCATGTTAGTGGTTTTCCCTTTTAAATGATGCTAAAGGATGCCTTGTTGTAAGAAATCTAGTCATTTACCTTCTTGACATTTTAGTTTGTTTAAAATGCCATATCAACATATTAGACTCAAAACTATAATAACCTTTTATTAGCATAGTCCCAATACGGATTTTCAGCTGACTAGAAGGACAGACAAAGTTGAATTTAAATGCACTGTGTTTTTACAGACCGTATAGTGACCCAGTCAGTAACGGTCCTCGCCGGCCAATTTAGATAAAGTGTTGCGGACTGTCACATCCGGCGAGGGGCGCACGTAATGCGGCTTACAACCTACAGTGTCACAAAGCCGACACACTGTAATTATTCTGTTCCTCCGTGACAGTGAAAATCCGGCCTCCACCCCGGGTGCCATCCCTGCTCAACGTGCTGGTGTACTCGCTGCTGCCTCTCTGCGTGCTGTCCCTGGCCCTCGTTCTGGCTTTGTGGATGTACCGCCACCGCAAACCTCCTTACGGCCATGTGGACCTGAGCGAGGTGAGAGGCGTACCCACGTCGAACTGAGTTTAAAGTGATAGTCCTAATCAGTGTTTGTCTGCGGGTTTGTTTCTGTACTGCGTGTGTCTCCTGCTGCTCCCTAAAAGAGTGACATAGTCCTCTTCTGTAGTATTTCGGTTTAGCAGAAAAACAAACGCCTTTTCCTCGTCTGTTCTACAGGATCCTGGACCAGCTCCTCCATCGCCCTTGGTGGGTCTGAAACCACTACAGCTGCTGGAAATCAAAGCTAGGGGGCGCTTTGGTTGCGTTTGGAAGGCCCAGTTGATGAGCGAATACGTTGCTGTAAAGATCTTCCCAGTTCAGGTATGTCGATTAATTCAAGGCATTTGTCTATGATTTTATATTGCATAATGCTGCTTTGTCACTCCGGTTTGTGCCTCTCGTGTGTTAACATTATATTTAATTATTCATCACGAATTGTCATAGCACCAAGCATCTGATTTTTCTTTCCACTGAGACTCCTGACTGTCTCAGTGAGTAAATATACCGCCTGTTGCAATATATATAAAACATATGTTTAACCAAGGAGGAGCTACTCAGGGAAACAGGATAAAAAAATATCATGCAGTATTTATTCATTAGAAGAGCCTATTATTACATTAACATTTATCTAGCAATTTCACTACATTTTTGCAGTAGTTTGCATATTTGTGAATCAAGTGATTCAAGTAGATACGGTTATATGAACCATTCTGGGCCATAAAAGAAAAGGAATGAGTTTTAATCAGGCAGCCACGCACCGTTCACCCTTGTTTAGTGCCTGCATGAGCAAAAGGGTGGGCATTACTTTTTAAAAAACATTAGTTTGGTTTATGTATGTCCTTTGAGAGGCCACTCCTTAGAGCCCTGACTTGAATGTGATGTTAATACGTGAGACGCACAAACTGGGGCTCCGGTAGGACCCATAATTATGTGCTCGTATAAATCAAGAACATAACACTTATGGGCTTATGTGTGTTCGTAAAGGACAAGCAGTCTTGGCAAAACGAGAGGGACATATTCCTGACTCCGGGGATGCGGCACGAAAACCTCTTACGTTACATCGCTTCAGAGAAGCACGGCACCAACCTGGAGACGGAGCTGTGGCTTATCACAGAGTTCCATGAGAGGGTGAGTGCACATCTTCCTATATATATATACACCCACTGACAGCACATTCATGGTGAGGTGTATAGGCTTCCATGTTTACTAGAAGCCCTGGACATTTTCCAATATTTGCACAGGACTGTTTGACAACAAAAGAGCATCACAGCTTTTATTAAAGTGGATTTATTACTTATGGCAGGTCTGCACTCTCCAGTATACCTTAAAGTGCCAGAATTGTGTTCCTTGGATTTATACAGTATATGTTTTAAGCATGTAGTGTGAAAAGAATACAGACAATTAAGTTAAATAAATGTAGTATAAAAATGACAGTAAAAACTGGTGTGAACCTGAAATAACACTGTATGATTAAACACCTTGAGGCTACCAGAATATCTTCTTCATTGGTCTCCTCAAAAATGGTATTAATACATCAAAACAGGATTAGACTATAATTACCATAGCCACAGATGTAGCATTACATTTGTGTAATGACATTCATGGCTTGTCCTCGAAGCACCTTCTATTCATGGCGGTGGCATAAAAACATTTTGTTCCAGTAATTGTCTCAATGCCATCTTTCATTTGTCATCGGTGTTGTTTAATGTTTCCATATATGTCAGTTATTTTAAATATATTTTAAGCTAAATTGTGTGATTTAGAAGCCTCTGGCTTTGACGACAACATTGAGCTGGCAAATGAAAATAAACACCAGACCAAAATCAGTCTATTCCAGGGTTGTGGTTGGCAACTCCTTAGACAGTAACGGTAGATTTTCTCAGAAATGGATAAATAGTTATTAATGATTGTTCCTGTGTGTGTGGTGTGTGTGTGTTCAGGGCTCATTGACGGACCACCTGAAGGGTAACAATGTGACCTGGGGTGAGCTGTGTCACATAGCAGAGACCATGTCCCGCGGCTTGGCGTACCTCCATGAGGACATTCCCAGCTACAAGGGAGAGGGCCCCAAACCCACCATTGCACACAGGTAGAGACAAACTGTTCCTGAAACCTGACTTTATTTGATTTTAGTACTGCCATCTTCTGGTTGTGCGTGATTCAAGTCATTTTGCATCTCTAGAATCACAGCATTTTTAATGAATTTGTCCTGAAATTCAATTCCCAGGGACTTCAAGAGTAAGAATGTGATGGTACGACATGATCTGACTGCAGTCATTGGAGACTTCGGGCTCGCTGTACGATTTGAACCAGGAAAACCTCCAGGAGACACTCATGGCCAGGTATCATTTCACTACTGGTTTTTATTTCCACATCTGCACTCTGTTGTTCACATAGGCTTTATACGGTCGCTGCAATGTACAGGTTTTCTCATACATATTAAACAGATTCCCTAATAAGTATTGAAAAGTTCATATTTATATAGTCAGTAACTGTGTTACTGATGTTAATTACCTACTTGGATTAAAATATTAAAAGTCAGTGTTTTTAAAACGAGTAAGAATACAGCACATAGAGGCTGTTTCCTGTAGTCCTGTTTGACATTGAGACACATTGGTAATATTTCTTCATGTAGAAAAATTCTTCTGGTGTTTATTCTGGCTGCAGAATAACTTGATGAGTTTGAAGGTTGCTTTTAGTGGAGCCTGTTTAGCCAGCAGTGATGGGGGGTGGCCTGTAGACGGAGCATTCTCTCCACCTTGTATTTATGCACGTTCAAAGAAAAATTCAAATGAAATTAAACAGTTTGCCATTTGCTATATATGCCCTTTTATTCACATGAATACTTTCACATTTTCTTTTCTATGTTTGTCATATACAGAGGTGCAATGTCTCTATTTCAGCGTGAGACAAAACGACACAAGCACTTCTGCAAGCTGAGCGTGCAGTCATGCTTTTCAAGCAGTAAAAGAGGCAGTAAGAATAGACAAGAGAGAAAAGACCCGGAGTTGATGGTTGCAAAGTGCCCTAAATTAGATTCCTTTGGCACTTAGTGCTGTGTGTATGTGTGTTTCATAACCAGTAACTAGCATGCACCGGGACCATCATAATAGAGTGCGCTGTGGTTCCAATTGTAACTACCATATGCTACTGATTTGCCTTTTGGTTCAGATTATTTGGACTACGGTTAGTTAAGTCATTTAGCTCCGGGAATCCAGCGAAAGTCACCAAAGTGAGAAAAAATGCCACTGACTTTTTGTCTTTCAAAAAACCTGCTAGATGTTTATAACTGTATAGTTGAATCCTTTGTCCTGCCAGGTGGGTACGAGGCGTTACATGGCTCCAGAGGTGCTGGAGGGGGCCATCAACTTCCAGCGAGACTCTTTCCTGAGGATAGACATGTATGCGATGGGCTTGGTGCTGTGGGAGCTGGTGTCCCGCTGCACAGAGACAGACGGTGAGTCAAATGGTGCAGGAATGCTGCTTCACCCACAGGTGAAAGGTCATCGTGCTTCAGGCTGACCGAATAAACAAAAGGATTAGTTTTCGTTTTGCCTGGAATAGCCATCCGATCTGGGTTAAAAGGTGTAATGTGGGTAATTACTATAAATAGAGAGCAAGTTTGAGATAAAAAAAAAAAGATCCAAATGCAGCACTATTGACTTACCACCCTCTGCCCTTACTGCCCTGCTTAAGTTGGAGAGTACATGCTGCCGTTTGAGGATGAAATCGGCCAGCATCCCTCCCTGGAGGATCTGCAGGATGTGGTCGTGCACAAGAAGATGCGCCCAGCCATCAAGGACTGCTGGCTCAAACATCCTGTGAGTAATACTGGAAGAATGGTTCCTGCAATACCAGGATGTCATGCATCCTTTTTTCCCAGTGAATATAGCTTGATCGTTAGGTTTCTGTTGTTTCTGAAACTTTGTCACAACTTGTTTGAAGCACTACTTTACTCAGATGAGGACCTAACACTTGTTCTATTTTTAGCTGTTACTTTATCGGCAATGATACGTTGTGGTTTCTTTGTTTCCTTCTTTTGACAAATGTACTTATTGTAAGTCGCTTTGGACAAAAGCGTCTGCTAAATGACCTAAATGTAAATGTTTGTGGCTACAGGGTCTGAGCCAGATGTCCGAGACCATCGAAGAATGCTGGGACCACGACGCAGAGGCGCGATTGTCCGCCGGTTGCGTCGAGGAACGCATCGGCCAGATCGCCAGGACGATCAGCAGCACTACCTCGGACAGCCCCGTCTGCATTGTGACCTCTCTCACCAACGAGGACCTACCTCCCAAAGAGTCCAGCACCTGAAAGGGTGAAACCACCATCCTTCACCTAGCTCCTGACTTTTTCTTTCTCAAATCCAAACTCAGCGGATCTCCGTGAATATTTAAAAAAAACGTCAAAACAAAACAACAACTAGCAACTTTAATGCAGCTGCTATTTTCTGTTTTCCGTTTGAATGTTTTTGGTGTTAAAGTCGGATCTTACTAACACATCCATCTGCTGTAGATTTGAAGTAGTAATAAGTTATGCGATCGGCACATCTGATAACACCCATGTGTCAAACCTTAAAACGTCATCATTACCTCATGTATTTCTTTTGTGTTAGTCTATTTTTATTACCTCATAAGTCGTTATCTTGGTTGTTTTCCTGTCTTGGTCATGATCGTCTGTGGCCAAATGAAATGAACTTTTGCTCCAAACCTCGGACGATGCGCTGCACACCTCGGAGGAACCGTTTTGAGACTGTTAGACAAAATATATTCATCTTCCTCAGGGGTTGAAGCTTCTCGATTTTTTTTTTTTTTAAACTCGAGTGTGCTCCCTTATATTAAACCTGTGAATGCCTCAGAATGAAAAAAGATTTTTTTTTATTTTTAAATTGGAGCACAGCTGTTTCAAGGGAGGTGCTAAAATGGGAGCTGAGCAGTTTTATTGGACTCTTTGAAGATTTGGGACAAGTGTCTTGTCCCCCGGGGAACTACCTCTCAGGTATCCAGTAGGCTTCTTTGGAACATTTTCTCTAAGTTGAGAGCCAAGCTATCCAGCTAGCTATCATGGACATATTCCTGGATTTTATTTTGTTTTTTTTTAATTGTAGAAATTCAGAGTTACTCCTTCGCCAGTGCCAGGGGCATTGACGGATGCTGTCTGGAGTTGCAATGTTACACATTATTGATTTTGTGTGTGCGTGTGTGTGTGTGTGTGTGTGCGTGTGTGTGCGTGTGTGTGTGCGTGCGTGTGTGTGCGTGTGCGTGTGTGTGCGTGTGTGCGTGCGTGCGTGCGTGCGTGTGTGTGTGTGTGTAGAGCGTGTTTTTAACGTAAGAACCATGGACAGATAGTTGGGGTTATCCTTGCGCGGGCCATACTTGAGTAAGCAACATGTCTGTTTTTAATTTTCATGGGTGTTTTGTTCAGTAGACTCAGTCAGACACCAGTCCCCAGATACCTCAAGTCGCTGTACATCATGCAAGGAGAGCTCAAGTGGTTGCCTTTGTCTCAAATGCAATGCCATAGTTGAACCATAACATGAATACCATACATTGAATGTCCGTTATGCTGCTGTGACTATTCCAGGATACTCAAGGATTTGTAGATGTACATGTATTCTTTGTAAATATAACGCTAATTATATTATGTGAGGCTAATATTCTGTTTTTGTGTTTTTTGACTGGGTAAGCCCTCAGCTGCTTACTCACCCAGACTGACCTCAGATATTCTGACAAGTACCTCAGGCTTTTTATACATGTATATCAAGTTGTGTTATGTATTTTATTGTGTTTTAGTAGTTGGAGATATTTTATTGCCGGTTGGGCCTCTTTGTCTGTGGAGATTTTTTTTTTTTAATAGAGCCTGACTATTTGTCATGGTGTTAATGCTGTACAAACCTAAAAGAAGAGAGGCAGATTCTTGTAAATAGACCTGTACACACAGCTGCCGAACACTAATCTGTTTTTTAAAAATACAAAATCAGGGCATTATCATTTCACAGAAAACTGAAAGGGATTTCTCAGTTCCACTTCTGCTTATTTAAAGGTAATTTTGACAACTTGCCCTGTGATTTTTCTATATGTATGTGTGTGTGTGTATGTATGTGTATATATAGATACACACTCACACACCTTTTATTATTTTCATTTCTTTTCAAGAATGGTGGTTTTGTTACTGATGTCTATGATTAATGGTATCAGTTCCTCTGAATCAGAAGCTGTGTAGGTAGCACTTGCATTAGAAAGCTTAGTGTGTGTGTGTATATCATCAACAACGACAACAAAAAAATTCCCTGCTGGTTTGGTGCTGGCGGCTTTGTGATTGGCCACTTGCTAGAAATGCCAGTTTGAACAGTATTACCTCAATAATTAACCCGCTGATGTGATGTTCAGACCTGTCTGGTGATAGTTTAACCATGTTGGACAACACAAAGGCTCATCTGTTGTGCTTTGATTCGTGTTGTGGAAAGATGGTGATTTTAACAGTGGTCTGTGATGCTTGCTTCTGTGCAGTTTTGGGAAAGAACATGTTTGGGGTGGGGAAATCATCAACTCATACAGAATGTTTTCAGTGTTTGGAAACCATCAATGTGTCTATAAATACATGGTTGATTGATAATGCAGCCCCATTACGATTCATGTTAACAGTGGCATGTGCGTGGTCCAAGAGTCCAGCAATATTTATTATACAGCAATAGTCACTTGAATATCATAGTTAAACTCAGCTGTGACTTAGCAGTTTTCTTCTGCGGATAAATCCATCTCATCACACCTGGATCATGTTCTGGTGAGGACACATGATTATTTAAAAAAAAAAAAAAAAAAACTCCCGATAGAAGAGATGCTGTTGGTTGAATTTTTGTGTGCGAGCTGAACGTAACCCAGGTGCTTTCACGTATTGTGCCAGAAAAATGATGATCATGAAGGAAAATCTGCCGTGATCGTTGTATCCTCCAAATGCTGTCTTACACCCAGCTCTTCTGAACAGAAAAACCAGTTACCTCATGCAGTACCTCGTTAGTAACACTAACATGGAGTCAGTCTCATCTTCTCAACAAGAAAGAAAAAAAAAAAATCAATTATCGTGTATATATTAACCTGACAAATGTAAAGGGTTTCTTCCTTTTCATGTGTGAATCCTGTGAAAACAAAATTATTTTTTTTCTTTACAGTCAACATATTGTTCATTGCTCATAGTGTGAATGGATGCTTGACTGATTAGCGTGACCTATGTGAAGAGTGTGTGCGGTGCGTGCGTGTGGTGTATGTTGGTTGGCTTCACTAAAACAGTAAGAATGGTAACGTTATCTGTGAATTGAAATGCTTAGAAATATAAACTAGATGCGAATACATCCATCTTTTTGTATATTGAAATAAAGACAAACACTGATTAATCATGCAAATGGCATTCTTTGATTTTTGTCCAGTTCACATTGTTTTCACTGCATTTACATGCTTACATCACACACCACCTCAACCTAAACAATACAGTAATTAAACATTTTAAAGTTTTAATGCTTCTAAAAAGACATGAATTAGAGGCGTTACTGATTTACTTTGTAATGCAAAGCCTCTATAATGGCATCTTTTGTTTTTGTTCTCAATAACATGATGAATGTTTCCACTTCCAGGCTGTACAGTAGTGTTCCATGCTTAAATATGGACACTAGATGGCAGTAGTGGTGCCAGTAGTTTGGTCTAGTTAATTGTATTTGACTGGGACAAAACTGTAAACAGCAATGAGACTTTAGTCATTATTTTTCCCAGCCTAGACATGGAAACCTTAAAATCTATTTTAAGAAGTAGTCTAGCAGTATTTTCCACATAACACACACATAACAAATGTGCTTAACCTTTCATGACGAATTAGTAGTCTAGTGATGTTATTTTCTTGCTGTTGTGTCTGATATTATTGTTGGCAACACATCTCTTTAGCAAAATGTCACTACGTATGTTTTTCTTTCTTGCAGAAGAAGAACAGAACATGTATACTCCATCCATCCATAGTGTGTCCAGTTTAAATATACAGCTATTATACAAGTAACAAAGGCTGTTGAATGCATACAGTATATTAGTATGTATAAATATATACATCCATTCTTTCTTTCTTTCTTTCTTTCTTTCTTTCATTTATACCAGCAATATCATGTTTCATCTGATGTCTGTGCAGAAGTCCAACCATTATATTCAAATGTTTACCGTTTTTCAGCACATTCAGAGGTCGTCGAGAAATCCTATTGTAATTGACATGGTATGATGACATTATAACGTTTTTACCCGGGGAAGAAAAATACAATACGTATCCTGTCAAATTTAAGATTTATTTTAAATGTATATATTTTCATACATTTAAGATACATCCAATAAAAATCTCAAGCGAAACTATTACAGTTTGATAAATTGCCCAAACGTCCGCCCGCACCGGAAGGCATTACAACTCCATTCCGTTTAGAAGATCCTGCCAATCAAAACGCGTCGCTGCCGTCACGTGACGAACCGACTAGTAAATTAGGTTTGACTTGAGAGTTGCGGATTGTCGGCTGCTTTCCGATGTACAGTGACTCAAAGCGGACAACTTTCCGCCTTTTAGGGGTTTTTGAGTTTTTTTAACTGTACTTTTGCGTTTCCATGGTCTCCATTTAGTGAAGTTTTGTGTGGATATCGTGGCCATTATGTCAGTAAACTACAGAGCAGGTGAGTTTAAGTCGCGTTTTTTTTTGGCTGTGCCAGCAAAGCAGTTTACGACCCCGGTCGACAACATCACTTTTTCACTGTAAAAACTTTCATGATAAAATCGCGTTGTTCTCGACGTTTCTGCCGCTTCGTAATTTAACGTTATTTTCCCGAGATTTGTGTTGATGTTGTGCTCTTTTACATGTGTCCATTTTTTATTAGCGTTGACTTTTTATTGTAAAGCGTTGTATGTATTGATAGATAACGTTATTTCGCAAACAAGCTAGCTAACGTTTATAGCAAAACGCCGTCAACGTTACAACCGCAGTGACGTTAGGTAAAGAATGAAAAGGTAAAACATTTTCACGACACAAAAGAACATCTAAAGCGGTTGAGTGATAAAAACGAGCCACGACGTTGTATATTATTCTTGTTTTGAAGTCTTAACATCCTATGAAGTTTATTTTAAAAACGCAGATAAGTCACACGAGTAACTACGAGTAGCGTTATCTACCGTTAACGGTTACCGGACACGTGAATGCGCTGTTTATTAGAGTTTTTTTTGTTTTTTTCCTTCTTATTCTAACATTATGTGTAGTCAAGTTAACAGATCTTTAACGATGCAATTATACAGTAGATGAATGGGTTTGAAGAGGAAGCCCACACAGACACAATCACATACATCTTTCTCTGTCTTTACAGCCATCCAGGGACCAGGGCAGCGTGGGAAGTTCAGGGGCTAGCCGGCTCGCTGTACCCCCCCCTGTGAAGGGTGGCAGCCGAAGTGGCTGCTGGGATGCTACGGAAGAGTAGCAGCAGTGGCGGTGGGACTAAGCATACCCAGGGTCTGCCACGACACCTCTCCAAGCCCCACACAGGATCTCTGTCCGCTGGATCCACCAAGACCTGGGATATGGACCGCAGCTCCAAGAACCCCAACCCTCTGAGCAGCATGGGGCTGACGGCTCACCTGGCGGGGGCACCAGGAGTGGACCCGGAGTACGTGATGCACCTGGTGAATGATGTGCGGGGGTTTGCCGACGTGTTGCTCAACCTCAAGGAGGCCTTTCAGTGTAAAGGTGAGTTCTGGAGGGGCAGCTGGAATGCAGAGGTGTTGGTGCAGGAGGTGTGGAGGTCACTGCGAAAGACCATAAAATGTCATAGTTGATGACAGAAAAGCCACCTTTGGGTACAGGTTACAGATAATCAATTTTGTATCTTCAGTGTGATCTATGGATACCGATAACGGTTTTATTGCAGTTTTTGTGCGCTCGTCACTTTCCATGCACATACTTTTACTTTGGTTGAGATTAGATAGCCTTTCAACAAACCCAATATATGTGTTGGGAATGTCTAGCATTTGGTAGATGGTTGAAAGAGCAATATCCATAGAATGACAAGAGCAAGGCTTTTTCCATGTGAGTAAGTCCTTTACTCTCAGTCTCTTCTGTCAAGGATTTCTCCTTGTGCATTTACTAGAAAGGATACAGTGATGCGGGAGATAGCTAAAATTCCGCTGCCAGCAAATTCCATTGTAGATACATTGGGAGTGTATTGACAGCAAGTGTTTTGGACTCTTTTGGACTCCATGGTGCCTTCTGTGCTAATACTCACAAAATACAGATGCACCCATGGCACTGTAGAAGATGAAATGTCCAGGAAGGCAGTGTTGCAGATAGATAACTAAAACCCACTGTTTGCCATCACGACAGACAGCCAAAACCACCTGTGGAGTGTCATTTTATTATATATATCATAACGGCCTCAGTGCCAACACGCTCGAGTGCTTGCTATGTTGTTAGCCGCTTAACAGCTACACAAACCCACACACTGCTACGTGTAAGCACACCAGACACCAGAGCAGATTACTCGCCTTCTCTCTCTTCCTCTCACTTGGTTTTGATGGCTTTGCTCTTGTTTGCCGACACACACAAACACTCCACCCACTCAAATGCTTGCGTAGTATTTAACAAGGCTGCACAGTAGCATATGTTGACAGTAATTTACTGTATGTTATGTCTTGTTTTTGATCATCACTTCATCTGTGTAGTTTTTATTCAATCATTTACTCTTTAAATTGTCAAAAGTTAAGGATCCCAGAACAAACTTGATGTGACATTTCTTGTTTTGCCCAGTTTCAAACCAATTGAAAACCTGTTTTAGTTTACTCAGCAAATAATCTAATCATTTGAACTCTAATGCCATGTGTCTATTTATTGTATAATAACAGTGAGCAGACCTCCTTGAGTTTGCTGAGTCTGTTTTACTCTAGTTCTTTCACTGACAGAGGTATTTTTCTTCTGTGGAATCAATTTGAGACTTCCACTAATGCTACAACTACTACTACTACTCCTGAGTCCTGCACTTCCACTAAAAGACACACACACACACACACACACACACACACACACACACACACACACACACACACACACACACACACACACACACACACATTCAAGCTGGGGTGGGACTGCAGGTCTGGTAGTGGGAGTGAGTTGTTTAGCCATTCCTCTGGCTGGAGGAGTGAGGCCTCTGAGAGTAAGTCTTGGCTTGCGTCGTGCTGAGTGTTACTCTGAGCCAACGCAAAAACATTTGGGATATTTGCCTCACTGTTAACAATGGCTTTTATTGAGCAGATGGGAAAGAAATCAAACCATATGACCCCATAATGTCACTCAGCTAATCTGTCACCTATTTATGGTTTAGATCTGAGACTGCAACAAATAATCAAAGGGGTCAACTGAAGGGGTAAAATAAAGGACATTTATTTAAGGGTTAAATTAGCTTTTCACAAAGGTAACAAACTGTGGAAGGTAACACATAATACTTAAAATGAAATGTGAGGTATTATGCCTAAACTGAAACTGAAGCTTGTCTTTAAAAAAAAATCGTTCAGCCCTAGTTTTTACATACATTTTGTCTAAGGGATCAGGGAGGTTGTACAGTCTGGAAAAATACAGTCAACGGTCTGTTTTTGACAGATTCATATATTTTGTATTTTGGTAAAGGCACAAAGATGATATCATCCACAACAGACTGATGATTACTCACTCCAATGCTAACTTACAAAGGCATACAAATGTCTTAAAGGTTTATTAGAAATATGTATGGACAATAAGTCCAGGTGTATAAGGAAGTGTGTTTAATGTTGTGAAAAAGCTGCCTTTTTATATACGTGACCATCAGCATGGTTGTGCTTCCCTTAATGACTACACCATGTAATAAAAGAGGTGTAAACTTGATTTCCTAAACAAATATTGCTAAACTTAGTCAAAGCAGGGTTACACTGTGCTACGCCTCTGCTCATCGTGTTATTGTGATGTGATTAGCAGCAAGTGTTGGCTTTTTTTGCTTGAAATGATAAACAGCCTGACAGCAACAGGTCGCCATATGTGGACTTAGAAAGCTGCAGGAAGTAGGGAGCGGGGCACATGCCAGCTCTCGTGTTATTCTTTTCATATTTGGGAAGCTCTGTTACTGGAGTACTGTGTGAAACCAACACAATGCTTTTTTTTTTGCCAACAGGGGTGAGCTTGTTAGGATCTGGCAGGTTTGTTTTCCCTTCAGTGTGTGTCTCATAGCTCCTCATGCAAAGAAAACTGGGAAAGTTTAGTTTGGAATATGCTTATTGTTCCTCTCCGGACACCCGCCAGTTTTTAGCCGGAGGCACATGCACGCTGCACGTTTGGTTGACGGAAACCCACAGGGGAACTCCTTCAGTGACCATAAGCTTGAGGGTGACTAGACCTACCACGTTCACGCCCAACAACTTCACACCTCTGAATTCCCCAGGGTCAAATCGTGGTGTAGATTTACACACCAGGCACTGTGCTGGC
This sequence comes from Eutrigla gurnardus, assembly GCF_963514095.1. NCBI lineage: Eukaryota > Metazoa > Chordata > Actinopteri > Perciformes > Triglidae > Eutrigla > Eutrigla gurnardus. The sequence continues at coordinate 21,662,646 of NC_139918.1, forward strand.
AGGAATTGTTGCACAACAATAGCCAAGCTGTCAAAGAATGTAACCCATGACAAGAATGTGAGGCTGTATGAGTTTTGACTGAGTAGGTGACCCCTGTCTCCCTCCCCGTGCTGTCCCAAGATGATCTTTGTCCACTCGCACGTTCCAACACACGCCATTGATCACTGAACCTTAACCTCTCGCCAATTTGCATCACACTCGAAATTTCAGATTTGCATTACATTGTTTAACCATCAGATTTCAGATACATTTATCATTATTATTGGCTTGAAAGGAAGGGGGACACAGTACAGAAAAACAGCAGGGTTTTTTTTACTAGTCCCATGCTTTTTTTAAGTTCCCCCAAATGTCTACTTTCAAAATCTAAAAGAAAACACAATCCTATCATGGAGCAACTACAACCACTCAGTAAATTATTGTGGTATCAGTATGCAATTGTTGTCAACAGTCTCGGCAAACTGTTTCTTACTCCAGCACACGCGTTGTGGCCTAATGTCAACATTACAAGCATTTTAAGCAATAATTGTAGACAACTAGTGTTTTGTACAGCACCATGGGGCAATATAATAAAAGAGGAAAGCAATACAAAATGTCAGAATATATATTTAATTCTGAAATTGTCATTTGAGTCTGTATTGCGTTGCATTAAACGGCTCGGTTAATGGTTTTAATCAGGGTGAAAAAGGAGTCCTCCACACACAGTCGAGCTGCTGTCCCCCTCCCATCCCCCCACTCTCCTGCATACTCTGCATTCCTTTAGAACAAATGTTCACTTGTAGCTATAGGGCCTTCAATAGGCTAATGGTAGGTGTGAGGCAGATAAACTATGAAAACTCCTTAAAATAATTCATCTTAGATTTCAGGTCATAGATACAACTCGTCAGAGGCAATATAGTAGGTTGTAGGTTGTCTTTCAATTCAAATATCAGGTTGGGAAATATTGAAATTCGATACCAGCTTTGGAATAAAGGGAACAGATCAAAAATACCTCTATATTTCTGCTTATTGACTCGGTGGTCCCCGGTGGAATCACAGCCTGTGTGTTAAAGTCATGAAGAATAATTTTACAAAATTCTACTGTTGTGCAAGCTCGCGTATGAAGCACAACCCCCTTTTCTTCATCATTTGACATCCTTGTTTTGCTTTCATTTAACTGACCACATAGGAATGGAAGGAGTATACGTTTCACTCAGAAATGTGTCCTATTTTACAAAAGTTCTGAAAACAAAATGTAGTTTGCCATTATTATGAAGCCAACAACATTTAGGAATGTGTGCTTGGCGTTATGGATAGTGTAGAGGCCAACAGGATCAGGTTTTAACTTAAAATGGCTTTTGTTACAGCAACAGATAGCCATCAGGAGACTGTCTGAAGTCCTATTTCCTTGAATGTTTCCCTACTCAAGCGAGTTTGGGTTACTTATTTTAGCCTTTCAGCCTCAGGTAGAAAAGGAAGAAAAAGGGCTTCACACCGGGTCCTTACAGTTGCTCTTCGGGGTAGAATAAACAACACACAGCACAGTTGCAGAGCATGAGGTTTCAAGCTTATTTACCACAGATAAACAGAAAGTGTTCTGCATACAGTGTAATGCTACGTGAGAAGATGTTTTTCATGTCTCAAAAGTAGGGGGAACAATAGCCGATGCACAAGTCCTTGTTTCACCATGAAAACTGGCTTTTTTTCAATTGTTGGTGTCATCATGACACACTGATAAGATCTGGCTGTTCTCCAGTCAAACTGCATTGTTCAGTGTTTCATGGTACCAGTCTGTATCTGGGTTGTCAGACGGGCAGACTTGTTTACTGTGCTACTCATACAATCATCACTCGCTAAAAACATATCCAGCAATAGGTACCACAAAAGGGGGGATACCCCTTCTCACACATGTGCCCCTGTGCCAACTGAAGTGGACACTTGCGGGTGGTTCCTTCAATCGAGAGAAAAGCCGAATTCTAGCGCATAATAGTTTAATGGCCTGCTGCTCTTAGGAGAAAGAAAAGAGAGATTTGTTGGGCAGTAACTTTCCCCTGTGATGCTGAAGGATGTTTTTGTGCAAACTTGTGGTTGGGGTGTGTTTCCTGGGGTGGGATTTATGGTTATGGGCTTTGGATGTTTGTGTAGGAGATTGGTCATGGCGAGGGGTGGATTGGCCAGTGGAGCTCCTGCTAGCAGGGGGACGTCACTGCTGGGGATTGGGCCGACCTGCTGAAATTTACAGCGGAGGATCAGGCCTTAGCAGAGAGGGGGGCAGAGGCTTGTGGTACTTTTTTTGTGAGTCAAGTCTTGTTTTTTTTGTTGTAGAATACCAACAGCAGCTAATGTAATGCTTGCTTTGAATTGAGAGACACAACAAAAACTCAGCTGTGCCTGCCTCAACAAATTCTTAGATCCCTCGTTTCACACGTTTAAAAGAATGAGTCATTTCTGTTGCCCAATACAGTAGTCTTGTGCTCACATTCCCATGCTGTAGTAAGTCACGTCATTCCTTCACGTACGTGGAAATTCAAACGTATAACCTTGTACTACCAAATTCTCACGTTGAAATCATCCCTGGATGGGGAATAAAACATGCAAACAATACCAACCTTCCTTTGTTTCAGGTGGCATTACAACATTACAATTAGAACGGGAAGAATTAAGTTATTCATCAATTGGAGTCATTTTTTAAGCAAAAATGCCAAAGATTGTCTCCTTTCTGCTTCTGAAACGTGAAATTGAAAATTTGATGAGACTTAATTGACTTTCTTAATGGTGTAAAACCAGGTTTGGACTGGAATCTTTGAAACAGTTGTTCGGGTGTTTTGTCTCAAGTCCCTGTGTACCTGATACCCCGTTATAGACGGTGTGGGAATTTAAGAATGCAGTCTTATCATGCACCTGCTCTATAGTCCTGCCCCCCCCAAACAAAACAAAAAAAACATGTAATGAAGTGTCAAAAGATGTAGCCTGAAGGCCAGACCTCACAGAGAGTAGTTCACTAATAGGCTGAGAGCAGGTAACTGTTTATGGAGTGCCTCCTGTTTACTGTCTGTGTGATGTCTGCAGCCCACTTTGTCTCCAAACAAGGTATGGGGAAAAAACAGAGAGGCACCCATCAATGCTGTGTTTGTTTGGATGGGGGGGATTAGTGTTTGGAGATGGCTTCCTGACCAAACAATTCCACCTGTTGCAGATCAAGTTGCAGGCAGCTCAACAATGCAAGCAGAGTATTTTGCAGTGCGTATTTAATGTTTTCTGGCTGATTTAAGTGAGTTGTGGATGCTGTCTGTGTGTCGCTTAGTCCAGGCGTCTCTGTGGGATGGACAAAAAGTGTCCATTTACATTTTTAGGCAAGCATTTGGGGTGATGACTGAGTCACCACAGAGAGCTATGCGTCATTATCCTGGAACGAAGTAGACGGATACACATCAACGAGAAAACCTGAAAATCATCTGCTCCGGCGGTTGTAAATCTTTCACCCCTGTCTTCCAGAAAAGAGAAGGAGGAGGAGGGATGCTGATCGGGAACCATGTCTTCCCTGGTCTTTCAGTAAAGCCCCGAGGCTGTTTCCCAAGCAGCACTGTGTCACCAGAGCTGTTGAGGCTTGTTTCATGTCGAGTAGATTGCAAGTGACAGGCCAGTTGATTACCTGTTATCAGTGGGGGAGTAAAGGCTGTAACCTCTGTCAGGCAACCTGAAGATTTGGATTAGATTGGTCTCAGCACCAGACACACAATGAGCTTTGCTAGACACAATAGGGCCCCCCCACACCCCACACACACACACACATACACACATGCAACAATATAAGGGGAGACATTCATTTAAAAAAGCAAATGTTTGAGCTCCTGTGTTATGGTTACGGTATGGTTGAGCCACCACTAAAACCTGCTGCAACATCCCAGGAAACTTTGTGTTTTAAATGATTAACTGATTCTCAAAATACTAATGATATCAAACATTTGACATGTATCCGCTGTCTTAAATGTTAACATTTGCTGCTTTTCAGCAGTTTTTTTGTACAATTTTGTGTACGTTGTTGCGTATTGTTAGGCAGCATTCTCACATTTTCATGATAGTGGAACTATTTTTCATTGTGACTTAATTTGCTTGAAAGAGAAGGAGGTCTTGATGTTGCAGAGAATAAATGAAGCAGACCGAGCGTGAAGCGTGGCTGGGACACCAGCTCATCCCACCACTGTAAAGAAAGACCAGGCAGCCTTGAGCTGCGTTGTTGTTGGCGGGGGGTCCTTCTTTAAACAATATGGCCCGACTCTGTGCCTCAGTGCTGTTATCTCTACCAAAACAATGGCATGCCCCTGCAATTGGCCGCAAATTTCTAGTGCACTTTCTGATGCCATTGTTGTGACAAAACCACTCGCCACTGATTTTGACCAGCTTTCTCTCGGCTGTCTCACGCTGCAGTGAGCACAGATCCTGTCACACAATTCAAAGGGCAACAATGGTGGTGATCATTATGAGCTGTCACACAAAATTTGACCTTGTTTTGATAACTCTATTCCCATTTCTGATTGTTGAATACAATGCTTTTGTTTTAATTTTTTAATCTGGGTTTTTAGGGTGAAGAATTAACAATGATCTAAGTAGCCTAATTGCACACAGACTGTGCTGACATGGACATGTGCAATGTGGAGGTTAAGCCATGGGCACACTTGTATTTGAAAAGGAAGTAAACTGCATTTTTACCCTCATGAAATTATTTGTTACTGCTTTTTGGTCTGGACGATTTTTTTGCCTTCGACCCCAATCGGAATTCTTGATTCACATGACCTCTGCTAGAACTAGAATGTTTGACAGGTCTGCATAACAAATTAAAGTATGCATAAAGTTTAACCTTTTGCAGGAAGTACGCAGGATTTGCATTCTCTAAATTCTCTTGAGGTATTGCACAAAAAGCTGTAGCTCTACTCTCATGAGTATGATGGGCATGATCTTTGTTCGCTGAAACTCGCTGTCAATGTGTATCATTTATTGAAATTGCTGCCGACTGTTTTTTGTTTATGCCACCATTGTTTTTACCTCTGCACAGTGGCTCATGTTTGGCAGCTGGCAATGGGTGACAGTAAACAAAGGATACAGTCAATACCAAGCCATGAAAAAAATGCCATGATTGGCTTCAGTTCCAATCCAGCAGATTGGCTCAGGACATCCCCCTGTCTTTGTTGCCACAATTTAACAGCTTTTGTTTTTTCCCCACAATTTGTATCCCCTTTCACTTCTCTAAAGAAAGGACTAGTCTAATTAAATCCTCCTCTGTTCAGAGGAAAGGGAAATGGGAGATCTGAACCAACATCACTGCTGTGATTTCATAGAAACACATCAAGTCATGCTAGGTTAAAACTCTCAGATGTGGACCTCATTAGGACTGGCTCTCATATGCTAATCGCCAAATCACACATGTCTTTGATGAGAAAATCTTCAAACGCTGCCGAGCTAACCAAAAATACCCATATGACCACAACTGAAAAGAAGGTTAAAAGGTAGAGGAGGGTGCTTAATGAAAGCCCATTGTCACTGCCAGTAGGGAGCGGTACCTCAAAGCGTGTGTTGCAGGGTCGGGACCTCCTGCCCCGGGGCAGGCAAGCAGGTGAGTCGACAGGACACATTTTCTCTAATCCTAGGGAGTGGAGGTTAGGAAAGGGAGTGGACTAACTTCTGGTGTTGCTGTTGTGGTCTTTTGATTTTGTGTAGATTTGAAGCATGTCTTCAAGTCTTCTTTGTGCTATGTTATGTTCCCCCAGTGATTCATCTCCTCTTGCCATGTGTCTATATTGTGTCTATCTCCCCTGCCATTCTTGTGAAATAGTGTCACAGATGGCCAGGGCTTATGTCTCAGTTGCGGATTATGGGTATTCTACTATGTTTTACACCAGTATATTGAATTAGTTTGTGTGTGTGTGTCTTGTTGAATAAGAGACACACACACACACACACACAAAGACACACACACACAGGCTCTCATTTTCACACCCACTGTAATTCTTTTTAAACGTTCCAATAAATTCAGTCTCTCATCTCCTGCTTGGTGGGTTTGGCCTTGATGAAAAACAGACAACTTTTCCAGACTTTTCCTGCTACTTCCAAAACAGTGAGTTAGACATGAACTCACCTATTGTCTGGTGCCAACTTGCAGAGCCTCCGCTGATTAGCCTGCATCAGAGCGGCAGACGGACTATCTTCCTCTCCTGTTGTGTGTCAAGTTTTTCTTTGTACTGTTTTTTTGTTGTTGCCCAAAGCGTTTCATTGTCTGTAAAACCTACTGTAACACTGAATTGAAAGTGCTATAGGAATGCTGTGCAAAAATATATACCTAAAGTTGTGAAATAGTTCATTCATTAAAATAATTAAATACAGATAAATGGTGGAGTACCCTTTGCCGTTTTGCTACGATCTACAGGAAAGACATGCCTTTCATAACAGAATGTGATGTGGTTGGCAAAATAAAGCAATTGAGTTAATTTAAAAGCATTTTGTACATTCCGTTCCTCCTCAAGTGTCATCTTCAGAAACCTCACTGGTATCTGCAAAAAATGCAGCATCTTCCTCTACTTCGTTTTTCTGCTCACACTGACTGTAGCAAGTGTATGCTTGCATAATAGTTACCACGTGGGCCACTTCTGCTCACAGAATGTTATTCCTGTGATGAAGAAAGAATCATTTTATTTATGAAATGTATTCATGCATAAACCCAGGCACCAGAGTTGTATTTATTCAGTGCTTGATCAGTAAAAAAAAAAAATAATAATAAAGATGACGTTTAGCAGTAACTCTTAACTCGATCAGAACTCAAAGATAATGAAAGAGAACTATTGCACAGATCAAATCTAAAGCTTTTATGTTAACTGAGATGTTTATTTAAAGTACAAGTTTGATTTTGCCACACGATTGAGCACAAAAAGCATGTCATAATCTCTTAATCAACTCCACCTGGCTGTCAACCTGTTTACATAGACACATGCCTTTTCCGTTGTGCGAGGTGTCGCCGTCCGTCTGGAGGAAGTAGAAACGAAGTTTCATCACAACAGTTTTATGCTGCAACAACGGAGTTAGTCACTGTCTCTCAACCACAACCACCTTCTACTTTTCGTCTGAAGTCGCAAGCATGTTCGCAGATAAAACAAAATGTACTGTATTACTTGGCCTGAGGCAGACTGTCTGGATTAGATAAAAAGATGGCACGGAAGTTTCATAGTTCCAAAA